>NC_143077.1:602500-1202500 GCF_052426305.1 Pelodiscus sinensis
AGCTGGGCGGGCGGGGCCAAGCTGGGAGGAGAAACTGGGTGGCGGGGCCGGGGTCGGGAGGGGAAGCTGGGCGGGCGGGGCCTCGCTCGGGAGGAGAAACTGGGCGGGCGGGGCCAAGCTGGGAGGGGAAGCTGGGCGGGCGGGGCCTCGCTCGGGAGGAGAAACGGGGCGGGCGGGGCCTCGCTCGGGAGGAGAAACTGGGCGGGCGGGGCCTCGCTCGGGAGGGGAAGCTGGGCGGGCGGGGCCAAGCTGGGATGAGAAACTGGGCGGGCGGGGCCTCGCTCGGGAGGAGAAACTGGGCGGGCGGGGCCAAGCTGGGAGGAGAAGCTGGGCGGGCGGGGCCGGGTTCGGGAGGGGAAGCTGGGCGGGCGGGGCCACGCTCGGGAGGAGAAACTGGGCGGGCGGGGCCGGACTCGGGAGGGGAAGCTGGGCGGGCGGGGCCAAGCTGGGAGGAGAAGCTGGGCGGGCAGGGCCGGATTCGGGAGGGGAAGCTGGGCGGGCGGGGCCTCGCTCGGGAGGAGAAACTGGGCGGGCGGGGCCGGGTTCGGGAGGGGAAGCTGGGCGGGCGGGGCCAAGCTGGGATGAGAAACTGGGCGGGCGGGGCCGGGTTCGGGAGGGGAAACTGGGCGGGCGGGGCCTCGCTCGGGAGGAGAAACCGGGCGGGCGGGGCCGGACTCGGGAGGGGAAGCTGGGCGGGCGGGGCCAAGCTGGGAGGGGAAGCTGGGCGGGCGGGGCCGGACTCGGGAGGAGAAGCGGGGCGGGCGGGGCCGGACTCGGGAGGGGAAGCGGGGCGGGCGGGGCCTGGCTTGGAGGGGAAGCTGGGCGGGCGGGGCCGGGCTCGCTAGGAGAAGCTTGGCGGGCGGGGCCGGGATCGGGAGGGGAAGCTGGGCGGGCGGGGCCAAGCTGGGAGGAGAAACTGGGCGGGCGGGGCCTGGCTGGGAGGGGAACATGGGCGGGCGGGGCTAAGCTGGGAGGAGAAGCTGGGCGGGCGGGGCCGGGTTCGGGAGGGGAAGCTGGGCGGGCGGGGCCTGGCTGGGAGGGGAAGCGGGGCGGGCGGGGCCTCGCTCGGGAGGAGAAACTGGGCGGGCGGCGCCTCGCTCGGGATGGGAAGCTGGGCGGGCGGGGCCAAGCTCGGGAGGAGAAACTGGGCGGGCGGGGCCGGACTCGGGAGGGGAAGCTGGGCGGGCGGGGCCAAGCTGGGAGGAGAAACTGGGTGGCGGGGCCGGGGTCGGGAGGGGAAGCTGGGCGGGCGGGGCCTCGCTCGGGAGGAGAAACTGGGCGGGCGGGGCCAAGCTGGGAGGGGAAGCTGGGCGGGCGGGGCCTCGCTCGGGAGGAGAAACGGGGCGGGCGGGGCCTCGCTCGGGAGGAGAAACTGGGCGGGCGGGGCCTCGCTCGGGAGGGGAAGCTGGGCGGGCGGGGCCAAGCTGGGATGAGAAACTGGGCGGGCGGGGCCTCGCTCGGGAGGAGAAACTGGGCGGGCGGGGCCAAGCTGGGAGGAGAAGCTGGGCGGGCGGGGCCGGGTTCGGGAGGGGAAGCTGGGCGGGCGGGGCCACGCTCGGGAGGAGAAACTGGGCGGGCGGGGCCGGACTCGGGAGGGGAAGCTGGGCGGGCGGGGCCAAGCTGGGAGGAGAAGCTGGGCGGGCAGGGCCGGATTCGGGAGGGGAAGCTGGGCGGGCGGGGCCTCGCTCGGGAGGAGAAACTGGGCGGGCGGGGCCGGGTTCGGGAGGGGAAGCTGGGCGGGCGGGGCCAAGCTGGGATGAGAAACTGGGCGGGCGGGGCCGGGTTCGGGAGGGGAAACTGGGCGGGCGGGGCCTCGCTCGGGAGGAGAAACCGGGCGGGCGGGGCCGGACTCGGGAGGGGAAGCTGGGCGGGCGGGGCCAAGCTGGGAGGGGAAGCTGGGCGGGCGGGGCCGGACTCGGGAGGAGAAGCGGGGCGGGCGGGGCCGGACTCGGGAGGGGAAGCGGGGCGGGCGGGGCCTGGCTTGGAGGGGAAGCTGGGCGGGCGGGGCCGGGCTCGCTAGGAGAAGCTTGGCGGGCGGGGCCGGGATCGGGAGGGGAAGCTGGGCGGGCGGGGCCAAGCTGGGAGGAGAAACTGGGCGGGCGGGGCCTGGCTGGGAGGGGAACATGGGCGGGCAGGGCCGGATTCGGGAGGGGAAGCTGGGCGGGCGGGGCCTCGCTCGGGAGGAGAAACTGGGCGGGCGGGGCCTCGCTCGGGAGGGGAAGCTGGGCGGGCGGGGCCAAGCTGGGATGAGAAACTGGGCGGCCGGGGCCGGATTCGGGAGGAGAAACTGGGCGGGCGGGGCCGGGTTCGGGAGGGGAATCTGGGCGGGCGGGGCCTCGCTCGGGAGGAGAAACTGGGCGGGCGGGGCCGGACTCGGGAGGGGAAGCTGGGCGGGCGGGGCCAAGCTGGGAGGGGAAGCTGGGCGGGCGGGGCCGGACTCGGGAGGAGAAGCGGGGCGGGCGGGGCCGGACTCGGGAGGAGAAACTGGGCGGGCGGGGCCAGGCTGGGAGGAGAAACTGGGCGGGCGGGGCCGTGCTGGGAGGAGAAGCTGGGCGGGCGGGGCTAAGCTGGGAGGAGAAACTGGGCGGGCGGGGCCGTGCTGGGAGGAGAAGCTGGGCGGGCGGGGCTAAGCTGGGAGGAGAAGCTGGGCGGGCGGGGCCGGGTTCGGGAGGGGAAGCGGGGCGGGCGGGGCCTCGCTCGGGAGGAGAAACTGGGCGGGCGGGGCCGGCTTGGGGAGGGGAAGCTGGGCGGGCGGGGCCAAGCTGGGATGAGAAACTGGGCGGCCGGGGCCGGACTCGGGAGGAGAAACTGGGCGGGCGGGCCAGGCTGGGAGGGGAAGCGGGGCGGGCGGGGCCGGACTCGGGAGGAGAAACTGGGCGGGCGGGGCCTGGCTGGGAGGGGAAGCGGGGCGGGCGGGGCCGAGCTCGCTAGGAGAAGCTTGGCGGGCGGGGCCGGATTCGGGAGGGGAAGCTGGGCGGGCGGGGCCTGGCTGGGAGGGGAAGCGGGGCGGGCGGGGCCTCGCTCGGGAGGAGAAACTGGGCGGGCGGGGCCTCGCTCGGGAGGGGAAGCTGGGCGGGCGGGGCCTAGCTGGGAGGGGAAGCGGGGCGGGCGGGGCCGGACTCGGGAGGAGAAACTGGGCGGGCGGGGCCTGGCTGGGAGGGGAAGCGGGGCGGGCGGGGCCGAGCTCGCTAGGAGAAGCTTGGCGGGCGGGGCCGGATTCGGGAGGGGAAGCTGGGCGGGCGGGGCCTCGCTCGGGAGGAGAAACTGGGCGAGCGGGGCCTCGCTCGGGAGGGGAAGCTGGGCGGGCGGGGCCAAGCTGGGATGAGAAACTGGGCGGGCGGGGCCTCGCTCGGGATGGGAAGCTGGGCGGGCGGGGCCAAGCTCGGGAGGAGAAACTGGGCGGGCGGGGCGGACTCGGGAGGGGAAGCGGGGCGGGCGGGGCCTGGCTCGTAGGGGAAGCTGGGCGGGCGGGGCCGAGCTCGCTAGCAGAAGCTGGGCGGGCGGGGCCGGGTTCGGGAGAGGAAGCTTGGCGGGCGGGGCCAAGCTGGGAGGAGAAACTGGGCGGGCGGGGCCTCGCTCGGGATGGGAAGCTGGGCGGGCGGGGCCAAGCTCGGGAGGAGAAACTGGGCGGGCGGGGCCTCGCTCGGGATGGGAAGCTGGGCGGGCGGGGCCAAGCTCGGGAGGAGAAACTGGGCGGGCGGGGCCGGACTCGGGGGGGGGGAGGGGAAGCTGGGCGGGCGGGGCCAAGCTGGGAGGGGAAGCTGGGCGGGCGGGGCCGGACTCGGGAGGAGAAGCGGGGCGGGCGGGGCCGGACTCGGGAGGAGAAACTGGGCGGGCGGGGCCAGGCTGGGAGGAGAAACTGGGCGGGCGGGGCCGTGCTGGGAGGAGAAGCTGGGCGGGCGGGGCTAAGCTGGGAGGAGAAGCTGGGCGGGCGGGGCCGGGTTCGGGAGGGGAAGCTGGGCGGGCGGGGCCTGGCTGGGAGGGGAAGCTGGGCGGGCGGGGCTAAGCTGGGAGGAGAAGCTGGGCGGGCGGGGCGGACTCGGGAGGGGAAGCGGGGCGGGCGGGCCTGGCTTGTAGGGGAAGCTGGGCGGGCGGGGCCGAGCTCGCTAGCAGAAGCTGGGCGGGCGGGGCCGGGTTCGGGAGAGGAAGCTTGGCGGGCGGGGCCAAGCTGGGAGGAGAAACTGGGCGGGCGGGGCCTCGCTCGGGATGGGAAGCTGGGCGGGCGGGGCCAAGCTCGGGAGGAGAAACTGGGCGGGCGGGCCTCGCTCGGGATGGGAAGCTGGGCGGGCGGGGCCAAGCTCGGGAGGAGAAACTGGGCGGGCGGGGCCGGACTCGGGAGGGGAAGCTGGGCGGGCGGGGCCAAGCTGGGAGGGGAAGCTGGGCGGGCGGGGCCGGACTCGGGAGGAGAAGCGGGGCGGGCGGGGCCGGACTCGGGAGGAGAAACTGGGCGGGCGGGGCCAGGCTGGGAGGAGAAACTGGGCGGGCGGGGCCGTGCTGGGAGGAGAAGCTGGGCGGGCGGGGCTAAGCTGGAGGAGAAGCTGGGCGGGCGGGGCCGGGTTCGGGAGGGGAAGCTGGGCGGGCGGGGCCTGGCTGGGAGGGGAAGCTGGGCGGGCGGGGCTAAGCTGGGAGGAGAAGCTGGGCGGGCGGGCCGGACTCGGGAGGGGAAGCGGGGCGGGCGGGCCTGGCTTGTAGGGGAAGCTGGGCGGGCGGGGCCGAGCTCGCTAGCAGAAGCTGGGCGGGCGGGGCCGGGTTCGGGAGAGGAAGCTTGGCGGGCGGGGCCAAGCTGGGGAGGAGAAACCGGGCGGGCGGGGCCTCGCTCGGGATGGGAAGCTGGGCGGGCGGGGCCAAGCTCGGGAGGAGAAACTGGGCGGGCGGGCCTCGCTCGGGATGGGAAGCTGGGCGGGCGGGGCCAAGCTCGGGAGGAGAAACTGGGCGGGCGGGGCCGGACTCGGGAGGGGAAGCTGGGCGGGCGGGGCCAAGCTGGGAGGGGAAGCTGGGCGGGCGGGGCCGGACTCGGGAGGAGAAGCGGGGCGGGCGGGGCCGGACTCGGGAGGAGAAACTGGGCGGGCGGGGCCAGGCTGGGAGGAGAAACTGGGCGGGCGGGGCCGTGCTGGGAGGAGAAGCTGGGCGGGCGGGGCTAAGCTGGGAGGAGAAGCTGGGCGGGCGGGGCCGGGTTCGGGAGGGGAAGCTGGGCGGGCGGGGCCTGGCTGGGAGGGAAGCTGGGCGGGCGGGGCCTCGCTCGGGAGGAGAAACTGGGCGGGCGGCGCCTCGCTCGGGATGGGAAGCTGGGCGGGCGGGGCCAAGCTCGGGAGGAGAAACTGGGCGGGCGGGGCCGGACTCGGGAGGGGAAGCTGGGCGGGCGGGGCCAAGCTGGGAGGAGAAACTGGGTGGCGGGGCCGGGGTCGGGAGGGGAAGCTGGGCGGGCGGGGCCTCGCTCGGGAGGAGAAACTGGGCGGGCGGGGCCAAGCTGGGAGGGGAAGCTGGGCGGGCGGGGCCTCGCTCGGGAGGAGAAACGGGGCGGGCGGGGCCTCGCTCGGGAGGAGAAAGTGGGCGGGCGGGGCCTCGCTCGGGAGGGGAAGCTGGGCGGGCGGGGCCAAGCTGGGATGAGAAACTGGGCGGGCGGGGCCTCGCTCGGGAGGAGAAACTGGGCGGGCGGGGCCAAGCTGGGAGGAGAAGCTGGGCGGGCGGGGCCGGGTTCGGGAGGGGAAGCTGGGCGGGCGGGGCCACGCTCGGGAGGAGAAACTGGGCGGGCGGGGCCGGACTCGGGAGGGGAAGCTGGGCGGGCGGGGCCAAGCTGGGAGGAGAAGCTGGGCGGGCAGGGCCGGATTCGGGAGGGGAAGCTGGGCGGGCGGGGCCTCGCTCGGGAGGAGAAACTGGGCGGGCGGGGCCGGGTTCGGGAGGGGAAGCTGGGCGGGCGGGGCCAAGCTGGGATGAGAAACTGGGCGGGCGGGGCCGGGTTCGGGAGGGGAAACTGGGCGGGCGGGGCCTCGCTCGGGAGGAGAAACCGGGCGGGCGGGGCCGGACTCGGGAGGGGAAGCTGGGCGGGCGGGGCCAAGCTGGGAGGGGAAGCTGGGCGGGCGGGGCCGGACTCGGGAGGAGAAGCGGGGCGGGCGGGGCCGGACTCGGGAGGGGAAGCGGGGCGGGCGGGGCCTGGCTTGGAGGGGAAGCTGGGCGGGCGGGGCCGGGCTCGCTAGGAGAAGCTTGGCGGGCGGGGCCGGGATCGGGAGGGGAAGCTGGGCGGGCGGGGCCAAGCTGGGAGGAGAAACTGGGCGGGCGGGGCCTGGCTGGGAGGGGAACATGGGCGGGCGGGGCTAAGCTGGGAGGAGAAGCTGGGCGGGCGGGGCCGGGTTCGGGAGGGGAAGCTGGGCGGGCGGGGCCTGGCTGGGAGGGGAAGCGGGGCGGGCGGGGCCTCGCTCGGGAGGAGAAACTGGGCGGGCGGCGCCAAGCTCGGGATGGGAAGCTGGGCGGGCGGGGCCAAGCTCGGGAGGAGAAACTGGGCGGGCGGGGCCGGACTCGGGAGGGGAAGCTGGGCGGGCGGGGCCAAGCTGGGAGGAGAAACTGGGTGGCGGGGCCGGGGTCGGGAGGGGAAGCTGGGCGGGCGGGGCCTCGCTCGGGAGGAGAAACTGGGCGGGCGGGGCCAAGCTGGGAGGGGAAGCTGGGCGGGCGGGGCCTCGCTCGGGAGGAGAAACGGGGCGGGCGGGGCCTCGCTCGGGAGGAGAAACTGGGCGGGCGGGGCCTCGCTCGGGAGGGGAAGCTGGGCGGGCGGGGCCAAGCTGGGATGAGAAACTGGGCGGGCGGGGCCTCGCTCGGGAGGAGAAACTGGGCGGGCGGGGCCAAGCTGGGAGGAGAAGCTGGGCGGGCGGGGCCGGGTTCGGGAGGGGAAGCTGGGCGGGCGGGGCCACGCTCGGTAGGAGAAACTGGGCGGGCGGGGCCGGACTCGGGAGGGGAAGCTGGGCGGGCGGGGCCAAGCTGGGAGGAGAAGCTGGGCGGGCAGGGCCGGATTCGGGAGGGGAAGCTGGGCGGGCGGGGCCTCGCTCGGGAGGAGAAACTGGGCGGGCGGGGCCGGGTTCGGGAGGGGAAGCTGGGCGGGCGGGGCCAAGCTGGGATGAGAAACTGGGCGGGCGGGGCCGGGTTCGGGAGGGGAAACTGGGCGGGCGGGGCCTCGCTCGGGAGGAGAAACCGGGCGGGCGGGGCCGGACTCGGGAGGGGAAGCTGGGCGGGCGGGGCCAAGCTGGGAGGGGAAGCTGGGCGGGCGGGGCCGGACTCGGGAGGAGAAGCGGGGCGGGCGGGGCCGGACTCGGGAGGGGAAGCGGGGCGGGCGGGGCCAAGCTGGGAGGAGAAACTGGGCGGGCGGGGCCTGGCTGGGAGGGGAACATGGGAGGGCAGGGCCGGATTCGGGAGGGGAAGCTGGGCGGGCGGGGCCTCGCTCGGGAGGAGAAACTGGGCGGGCGGGGCCTCGCTCGGGAGGGGAAGCTGGGCGTGCGGGGCCAAGCTGGGATGAGAAACGGGGCGGCCGGGGCCGGATTCGGGAGGAGAAACTGGGCGGGCGGGGCCGGGTTCGGGAGGGGAATCTGGGCGGGCGGGGCCTCGCTCGGGAGGAGAAACTGGGCGGGCGGGGCCGGACTCGGGAGGGGAAGCTGGGCGGGCGGGGCCAAGCTGGGAGGGGAAGCTGGGCGGGCGGGGCCGGACTCGGGAGGAGAAGCGGGGCGGGCGGGGCCGGACTCGGGAGGAGAAACTGGGCGGGCGGGGCCAGGCTGGGAGGAGAAACTGGGCGGGCGGGGCCGTGCTGGGAGGAGAAGCTGGGCGGGCGGGGCTAAGCTGGGAGGAGAAACTGGGCGGGCGGGGCCGTGCTGGGAGGAGAAGCTGGGCGGGCGGGGCTAAGCTGGGAGGAGAAGCTGGGCGGGCGGGGCCGGGTTCGGGAGGGGAAGCGGGGCGGGCGGGGCCTCGCTCGGGAGGAGAAACTGGGCGGGCGGGGCCTGGCTTGGAGGGGAAGCTGGGCGGGCGGGGCCAAGCTGGGATGAGAAACGGGGCGGCCGGGGCCGGACTCGGGAGGAGAAACTGGGCGGGCGGGGCCAGGCTGGGAGGGGAAGCGGGGCGGGCGGGGCCGGACTCGGGAGGAGAAACTGGGCGGGCGGGGCCTGGCTGGGAGGGGAAGCGGGGCGGGCGGGGCCGAGCTCGCTAGGAGAAGCTTGGCGGGCGGGGCCGGATTCGGGAGGGGAAGCTGGGCGGGCGGGGCCTGGCTGGGAGGGGAAGCGGGGCGGGCGGGGCCTCGCTCGGGAGGAGAAACTGGGCGGGCGGGGCCTCGCTCGGGAGGGGAAGCTGGGCGGGCGGGGCCTAGCTGGGAGGGGAAGCGGGGCGGGCGGGGCCGGACTCGGGAGGAGAAACTGGGCGGGCGGGGCATGGCTGGGAGGGGAAGCGGGGCGGGCGGGGCCGAGCTCGCTAGGAGAAGCTTGGCGGGCGGGGCCGGATTCGGGAGGGGAAGCTGGGCGGGCGGGGCCTCGCTCGGGAGGAGAAACTGGGCGAGCGGGGCCTCGCTCGGGAGGGGAAGCTGGGCGGGCGGGGCCAAACTGGGATGAGAAACTGGGCGGGCGGGGCCTCGCTCGGGATGGGAAGCTGGGCGGGCGGGGCCAAGCTCGGGAGGAGAAACTGGGCGGGCGGGGCGGACTCGGGAGGGGAAGCGGGGCGGGCGGGCCTGGCTTGTAGGGGAAGCTGGGCGGGCGGGGCCGAGCTCGCTAGCAGAAGCTGGGCGGGCGGGGCCGGGTTCGGGAGAGGAAGCTTGGCGGGCGGGGCCAAGCTGGGAGGAGAAACTGGGCGGGCGGGGCCTCGCTCGGGATGGGAAGCTGGGCGGGCGGGGCCAAGCTCGGGAGGAGAAACTGGGCGGGCGGGGCCTCGCTCGGGATGGGAAGCTGGGCGGGCGGGGCCAAGCTCGGGAGGAGAAACTGGGCGGGCGGGGCCGGACTCGGGAGGGGAAGCTGGGCGGGCGGGGCCAAGCTGGGAGGGGAAGCTGGGCGGGCGGGGCCGGACTCGGGAGGAGAAGCGGGGCGGGCGGGGCCGGACTCGGGAGGAGAAACTGGGCGGGCGGGGCCAGGCTGGGAGGAGAAACTGGGCGGGCGGGGCCGTGCTGGGAGGAGAAGCTGGGCGGGCGGGGCTAAGCTGGGAGGAGAAGCTGGGCGGGCGGGGCCGGGTTCGGGAGGGGAAGCGGGGCGGGCGGGGCCGGACTCGGGAGGAGAAACTGGGCGGGCGGGGCCTGGCTGGGAGGGGAAGCGGGGCGGGCGGGGCCGAGCTCGCTAGGAGAAGCTTGGCGGGCGGGGCCTGGCTGGGAGGGGAAGCGGGGCGGGCGGGGCCGAGCTCGCTAGGAGAAGCTTGGCGGGCGGGGCCGGGTACGGGAGGGGAAGCTGGGCGGGCGGGGCCAAGCTGGGAGGAGAAACTGGGCGGGCGGGGCCTCGCTCGGGATGGGAAGCTGGGCGGGCGGGGCCAGGCTGGGAGGGGAACATGGGCGGGCGGGGCCGGGATCGGGAGGGGAAGCTGGGCGGGCGGGGCCAAGCTGGGAGGAGAAACTGGGCGGGCGGGGCCTGGCTGGGAGGGGAAGCGGGGCGGGCGGGGCCGGACTCGGGAGGAGAAACTGGGCGGGGGGGCCTGGCTGGGAAGGGAAGCGGGGCGGGCGGGGCCAAGCTCGCTAGGAGAAGCTTGGCGGGCGGGGCCGGGTTCGGGAGGGGAAGCTGGGCGGGCGGGGCCTGGCTGGGAGGAGAAACTGGGCGGGCGGGGCCTCGCTCGGGATGGGAAGCGGGGCGGGCGGGGCCAAGCTGGGAGGAGAAGCTGGGCGGGCGGGGCCGGGTTCGGGAGGGGAAGCTGGGCGGGCGGGGCCTCGCTCGGGAGGAGAAACTGGGCGGGCGGGGCCAAGCTGGGAGGGGAAGCTGGGCGGGCGGGGCCTCGCTCGGGAGGAGAAACTGGCCGGGCGGGGCCTCGCTCGGGAGGAGAAACTGGGCGGGCGGGGCCTCGCTCGGGAGGGGAAGCTGGGCGGGCGGGGCAAAGCTGGGAGGAGAAGCTGGGCGGGCGGGGCCGGGTTCGGGAGGGGAAGCTGGGCGGGCGGGGCCAAGCTCGGGGGGAGAAACTGGGCGGGCGGGGCCGGAGTCGGGAGGGGAAGCTGGGCGGGCGGGGACAAGCTGGGAGGAGAAGCTGGGCGGGCAGGGCCGTATTCGGGAGGGGAAGCTGGGCGGGCGGGGCCTCGCTCGGGAGGAGAAACTGGGCGGGCGGGGCCAAGCTGGGAGGGGAAGCTGGGCGGGCGGGGCCAAGCTGGGATGAGAAACTGGGCGGCCGGGGCCGGACTCGGGAGGAGAAACTGGGCGGGCGGGGCCGGCTTCGGGAGGGGAAACTGGGCGGGCGGGGCCGGACTCGGGAGGGGAAGCTGGGCGGGCGGGGCCAAGCTGGGAGGGGAAGCTGGGCGGGCGGGGCCGGACTCGGGAGGAGAACCGGGGCGGGCGGGGCCGGACTCGGGAGGAGAAACTGGGCGGGCGGGGCCAGGCTGGGAGGAGAAACTGGGCGGGCGGGGCCGTGCTGGGAGGAGAAGCTGGGCGGGCGGGGCTAAGCTGGGAGGAGAAGCTGGGCGGGCGGGGCCGGGTTCGGGAGGGGAAGCTGGGCGGGCGGGGCCTGGCTGGGAGGGGAAGCGGGGCGGGCGGGGCCTCGCTCGGGAGGAGAAACTGGGCGGGCGGGGCCTCGCTCGGGAGGGGAAGCTGGGCGGGCGGGGCCTAGCTGGGAGGGGAAGCGGGGCGGGCGGGGCCGGACTCGGGAGGAGAAACTGGGCGGGCGGGGCCTGGCTGGGAGGGGAAGCGGGGCGGGCGGGGCCGAGCTCGCTAGGAGAAGCTTGGCGGGCGGGGCCGGATTCGGGAGGGGAAGCTGGGCGGGCGGGGCCTCGCTCGGGAGGAGAAACTGGGCGAGCGGGGCCTCGCTCGGGAGGGGAAGCTGGGCGGGCGGGGCCAAGCTGGGATGAGAAACCGGGCGGGCGGGGCCTCGCTCGGGATGGGAAGCTGGGCGGGCGGGGCCAAGCTCGGGAGGAGAAACTGGGCGGGCGGGGCGGACTCGGGAGGGGAAGCGGGGCGGGCGGGCCTGGCTTGTAGGGGAATCTGGGCGGGCGGGGCCGAGCTCGCTAGCAGAAGCTGGGCGGGCGGGGCCGGGTTCGGGAGAGGAAGCTTGGCGGGCGGGGCCAAGCTGGGAGGAGAAACTGGGCGGGCGGGGCCTCGCTCGGGATGGGAAGCTGGGCGGGCGGGGCCAAGCTCGGGAGGAGAAACTGGGCGGGCGGGGCCTCGCTCGGGATGGGAAGCTGGGCGGGCGGGGCCAAGCTCGGGAGGAGAAACTGGGCGGGCGGGGCCGGACTCGGGAGGGGAAGCTGGGCGGGCGGGGCCAAGCTGGGAGGGGAAGCTGGGCGGGCGGGGCCGGACTCGGGAGGAGAAGCGGGGGGGGCGGGGCCGGACTCGGGAGGAGAAACTGGGCGGGCGGGGCCAGGCTGGGAGGAGAAACTGGGCGGGCGGGGCCGTGCTGGGAGGAGAAGCTGGGCGGGCGGGGCTAAGCTGGGAGGAGAAGCTGGGCGGGCGGGGCCGGGTTCGGGAGGGGAAGCTGGGCGGGCGGGGCCTGGCTGGGAGGGGAAGCTGGGCGGGCGGGGCTAAGCTGGGAGGAGAAGCTGGGCGGGCGGGGCCGGGTTCGGGAGGGGAAGCGGGGCGGGCGGGGCCTCGCTCGGGAGGAGAAACTGGGCGGGCGGGGCCTGGCTTGGAGGGGAAGCTGGGCGGGCGGGGCCAAGCTGGGATGAGAAACTGGGCGGCCGGGGCCGGACTCGGGAGGAGAAACTGGGCGGGCGGGGCCAGGCTGGGAGGGGAAGCGGGGCGGGCGGGGCCGGACTCGGGAGGAGAAACTGGGCGGGCGGGGCCTGGCTGGGAGGGGAAGCGGGGCGGGCGGGGCCGAGCTCGCTAGGAGAAGCTTGGCGGGCGGGGCCTGGCTGGGAGGGGAAGCGGGGCGGGCGGGGCCGAGCTCGCTAGGAGAAGCTTGGCGGGCGGGGCCGGGTACGGGAGGGGAAGCTGGGCGGGCGGGGCCAAGCTGGGAGGAGAAACTGGGCGGGCGGGGCCTCGCTCGGGATGGGAAGCTGGGCGGGCGGGGCCAGGCTGGGAGGGGAACATGGGCGGGCGGGGCCGGGATCGGGAGGGGAAGCTGGGCGGACGGGGCCAAGCTGGGAGGAGAAACTGGGCGGGCGGGGCCTGGCTGGGAGGGGAAGCGGGGCGGGCGGGGCCGGACTCGGGAGGAGAAACTGGGCGGGGGGGCCTGGCTGGGAAGGGAAGCGGGGCGGGCGGGGCCAAGCTCGCTAGGAGAAGCTTGGCGGGCGGTGCCGGGTTCGGGAGGGGAAGCTGGGCGGGCGGGGCCTGGCTGGGAGGAGAAACTGGGCGGGCGGGGCCTCGCTCGGGATGGGAAGAGGGGCGGGCGGGGCCAAGCTGGGGAGGAGAAGCTGGGCGGGCGGGGCCGGGTTCGGGAGGGGAAGCTGGGCGGGCGGGGCCTCGCTCGGGAGGAGAAACTGGGCGGGCGGGGCCAAGCTGGGAGGGGAAGCTGGGCGGGCGGGGCCTCGCTCGGGAGGAGAAACTGGCCGGGCGGGGCCTCGCTCGGGAGGAGAAACTGGGCGGGCGGGGCCTCGCTCGGGAGAGGAAGCTGGGCGGGCGGGGCAAAGCTGGGAGGAGAAGCTGGGCGGGCGGGGCCGGGTTCGGGAGGGGAAGCTGGGCGGGCGGGGCCTCGCTCGGGAGGAGAAAGTGTGCGGGCGGGGCCGGAGTCGGGAGGGGAAGCTGGGCGGGCGGGGACAAGCTGGGAGGAGAAGCTGGGCGGGCAGGGCCGTATTCGGGAGGGGAAGCTGGGCGGGCGGGGCCTCGCTCGGGAGGAGAAACTGGGCGGGCGGGGCCAAGCTGGGAGGGGAAGCTGGGCGGGCGGGGCCAAGCTGGGATGAGAAACTGGGCGGCCGGGGCCGGACTCGGGAGGAGAAACTGGGCGGGCGGGGCCGGGTTCGGGAGGGGAAACTGGGCGGGCGGGGCCTCGCTCGGGAGGAGAAACTGGGCGGGCGGGGCCGGACTCGGGAGGGGAAGCTGGGCGGGCGGGGCCAAGCTGGGAGGGGAAGCTGGGCGGGCGGGGCCGGACTCGGGAGGAGAAGCGGGGCGGGCGGGGCCGGACTCGGGAGGAGAAACTGGGCGGGCGGGGCCAGGCTGGGAGGAGAAACTGGGCGGGCGGGGCCGTGCTGGGAGGAGAAGCTGGGCGGGCGGGGCTAAGCTGGGAGGAGAAGCTGGGCGGGCGGGGCCGGGTTCGGGAGGGGAAGCTGGGCGGGCGGGGCCTGGCTGGGAGGGGAAGCGGGGCGGGCGGGGCCTCGCTCGGGAGGAGAAACTGGGCGGGCGGGGCCTCGCTCGGGAGGGGAAGCTGGGCGGGCGGGGCCTAGCTGGGAGGGGAAGCGGGGCGGGCGGGGCCGGACTCGGGAGGAGAAACTGGGCGGGCGGGGCCTGGCTGGGAGGGGAAGCGGGGCGGGCGGGGCCGAGCTCGCTAGGAGAAGCTTGGCGGGCGGGGCCGGATTCGGGAGGGGAAGCTGGGCGGGCGGGGCCTCGCTCGGGAGGAGAAACTGGGCGAGCGGGGCCTCGCTCGGGAGGGGAAGCTGGGCGGGCGGGGCCAAGCTGGGATGAGAAACTGGGCGGGCGGGGCCTCGCTCGGGATGGGAAGCTGGGCGGGCGGGGCCAAGCTCGGGAGGAGAAACTGGGCGGGCGGGGCGGACTCGGGAGGGGAAGCGGGGCGGGCGGGGCTGGCTTGTAGAGGAAGCTGGGCGGGCGGGGCCGAGCTCGCTAGCAGAAGCTGGGCGGGCGGGGCCGGGTTCGGGAGAGGAAGCTTGGCGGGCGGGGCCAAGCTGGGAGGAGAAACTGGGCGGGCGGGGCCTCGCTCGGGATGGGAAGCTGGGCGGGCGGGGCCAAGCTCGGGAGGAGAAACTGGGCGGGCGGGGCCTCGCTCGGGATGGGAAGCTGGGCGGGCGGGGCCAAGCTCGGGAGGAGAAACTGGGCGGGCGGGGCCGGACTCGGGAGGGGAAGCTGGGCGGGCGGGGCCAAGCTGGGAGGAGAAGCTGGGCGGGCGGGGCCGGGTTCGGGAGGGGAAGCTGGGCGGGCGGGGCCTCGCTCGGGAGGAGAAACTGGGCGGGCGGGGCCGGACTCGGGAGGGGAAGCTGGGCGGGCGGGGCCAAGCTGGGAGGAGAAGCTGGGCGGGCAGGGCCGGATTCGGGAGGGGAAGCTGGGCGGGCGGGGCCTCGCTCGGGAGGAGAAACTGGGCGGGCGGGGCCTCGCTCGGGAGGGGAAGCTGGGCGGGCGGGGCCTGGCCTGGAGGGGAAGCGGGGCGGGCGGGGCCTCGCTCGGGAGGAGAAACTGGGCGGGCGGGGCCGGGCTCGGGAGGAGAACCTGGGCGGGCGGGGCTGGAGTCGGGAGGGGAAGCTGGCCGGGCGGGGCCGAGCTCGCTTGCAGAAGCTGGGCGGGCGGGGCCGGGTTCGGGAGGAGAAACTGGGCGGGCGGGGCCGGACTCGGGAGGGGAAGCTGGGCGGGCGGGGCCAAGCTGGGAGGGGAAGCTGGGCGGGCGGGGCCGGACTCGGGAGGAGAAGCGGGGCGGGCGGGGCCGGACTCGGGAGGAGAAACTGGGCGGGCGGGGCCAGGCTGGGAGGGGAAGCTGGGTGGTCGGGGCCGTGCTGGGAGGAGAAACTGGGCGGGCGGGGCTAAGCTGGGAGGAGAAGCTGGGCGGGCGGGGTCGGGTTCGGGAGGGGAAGCTGGGCGGGGGGGGCCTGGCTGGGAGGGGAAGCGGGGCGGGCGGGGCCGGACTCGGGAGGAGAAACTGGGCGGGCGGGGCCTGGCTGGGAGGGGAAGCGGGGCGGGCGGGGCCGAGCTGGGAGGAGAAACTGGGCGGGCGGGGCCTCGCTCGGGATGGGAAGCGGGGCGGGCGGGGCCAAGCTGGGAGGGGAAGCGGGGCGGGCGGGGCCGAGCTCGGGAGGAGAAACTGGGCGGGCGGGGCCAAGCTGGGAGGGGAAGCTGGGCGGGCGGGGCCGAGCTCGCTAGCAGAAGCTGGGCGGGCGGGGCCGGGTTCGGGAGGGGAAGCTGGGCGGGCGGGGCCAAGCTGGGAGGAGAAACTGGGCGGGCGGGGCCTCGCTCGGGATGGGAAGCTGGGCGGGCGGGGCCAAGCTCGGGAGGAGAAACTGGGCGGGCGGGGCCGGACTCGGGAGGGGAAGCTGGGCGGGCGGGGCCTGGCTGGGAGGGGAAGCGGGGCGGGCGGGGCCTCGCTCGGGAGGAGAAACTGGGCGGGCGGGGCCGGGCTCGGGAGGAGAACCTGGGCGGGCGGGGCTGGAGTCGGGAGGGGAAGCTGGCCGGGCGGGGCCGAGCTCGCTTGCAGAAGCTGGGCGGGCGGGGCCGGGTTCGGGAGGAGAAACTGGGCGGGCGGGGCCGGACTCGGGAGGGGAAGCTGGGCGGGCGGGGCCAAGCTGGGAGGGGAAGCTGGGCGGGCGGGGCCGGACTCGGGAGGAGAAGCGGGGCGGGCGGGGCCGGACTCGGGAGGAGAAACTGGGCGGGCGGGGCCAGGCTGGGAGGGGAAGCTGGGTGGTCGGGGCCGTGCTGGGAGGAGAAACTGGGCGGGCGGGGCTAAGCTGGGAGGAGAAGCTGGGCGGGCGGGGTAGGGTTCGGGAGGGGAAGCTGGGCGGGGGGGGGCCTGGCTGGGAGGGGAAGCGGGGCGGGCGGGGCCGGACTCGGGAGGAGAAACTGGGCGGGCGGGGCCTGGCTGGGAGGGGAAGCGGGGCGGGCGGGGCCGAGCTGGGAGGAGAAACTGGGCGGGCGGGGCCTCGCTCGGGATGGGAAGCGGGGCGGGCGGGGCCAAGCTGGGAGGGGAAGCGGGGCGGGCGGGGCCGAGCTCGGGAGGAGAAACTGGGCGGGCGGGGCCAAGCTGGGAGGGGAAGCTGGGCGGGCGGGGCCGAGCTCGCTAGCAGAAGCTGGGCGGGCGGGGCCGGGTTCGGGAGGGGAAGCTGGGCGGGCGGGGCCAAGCTGGGAGGAGAAACTGGGCGGGCGGGGCCCCGCTCGGGATGGGAAGCTGGGCGGGCGGGGCCAAGCTCGGGAGGAGAAACTGGGCGGGCGGGGCCGGACTCGGGAGGGGAAGCTGGGCGGGCGGGGCCAAGCTGGGAGGAGAAACTGGGTGGCGGGGCCGGGGTCGGGAGGGGAAGCTGGGCGGGCGGGGCCTCGCTCGGGAGGAGAAACTCGGCGGGCGGGGCCAAGCTGGGAGGGGAAGCTGGGCGGCCGGGGCCTCGCTCGGGAGGAGAAACGGGGCGGGCGGGGCCTCGCTCGGGAGGAGAAACTGGGCGGGCGGGGCCTCGCTCGGGAGGGGAAGCTGGGCGGGCGGGGCCAAGCTGGGATGAGAAACTGGGCGGGCGGGGCCTCGCTCGGGAGGAGAAACTGGGCGGGCGGGGCCAAGCTGGGAGGAGAAGCTGGGCGGGCGGGGCCGGGTTCGGGAGGGGAAGCTGGGCGGGCGGGGCCTCGCTCGGGGGGAGAAACTGGGCGGGCGGGGCCGGACTCGGGAGGGGAAGCTGGGCGGGCGGGGCCAAGCTGGGAGGAGAAGCTGGGCGGGCAGGGCCGGATTCGGGAGGGGAAGCTGAGCGGGCGGGGCCTCGCTCGGGAGGAGAAACTGGGCGGGCGGGGCCTCGCTCGGGAGGGGAAGCTGGGCGGGCGGGGCCTGGCTGGGAGGGGAAGCGGGGCGGGCGGGGCCTCGCTCGGGAGGAGAAACTGGGCGGGCGGGGCCTGGCTGGGAGGGGAAGCGGGGCGGGCGGGGCCGAGCTCGCTAGGAGAAGCTTGGCGGGCGGGGCCGGGTTCGGGAGGGGAAGCTGGGCGGGCGGGGCCAAGCTGGGATGAGAAACTGGGCGGCCGGGGCCGGACTCGGGAGGAGAAACTGGGCGGACGGGGCCGGGTTCGGGAGGGGAAACTGGGCGGGCGGGGCCGGGCTCGGGAGGAGAACCTGGGCGGGCGGGGCTGGAGTCGGGAGGGGAAGCTGGCCGGGCGGGGCCGAGCTCGCTTGCAGAAGCTGGGCGGGCGGGGCCGGGTTCGGGAGGAGAAACTGGGCGGGCGGGGCCAAGCTGGGAGGGGAAGCTGGGCGGGCGGGGCCGGACTCGGGAGGAGAAGCGGGGCGGGCGGGGCCGGACTCGGGAGGAGAAACTGGGCGGGCGGGGCCAGGCTGGGAGGGGAAGCTGGGTGGTCGGGGCCGTGCTGGGAGGAGAAACTGGGCGGGCGGGGCTAAGCTGGGAGGAGAAGCTGGGCGGGCGGGGCCGGGTTCGGGAGGGGAAGCTGGGCGGGGGGGGCCTGGCTGGGAGGGGAAGCGGGGCGGGCGGGGCCGGACTCGGGAGGAGAAACTGGGCGGGGGGGCCTGGCTGGGAGGGGAAGCGGGGCGGGCGGGGCCGGACTCGGGAGGAGAAACTGGGCGGGCGGGGCCGAGCTGGGAGGAGAAACTGGGCGGGCGGGCCTCGCTCGGGATGGGAAGCGGGGCGGGCGGGGCCAAGCTGGGAGGGGAAGCGGGGCGGGCGGGGCCGAGCTCGGGAGGAGAAACTGGGCGGGCGGGGCCAAGCTGGGAGGGGAAACTGGGCGGGCGGGGCCGAGCTCGGGAGGAGAAACTGGGCGGGCGGGGCCAAGCTGGGAGGGGAAGCTGGGCGGGGGGGGCCGAGCTCGCTAGCAGAAGCTGGGCGGGCGGGGCCGGGTTCGGGAGGGGAAGCTGGGCGGGCGGGGCCAAGCTGGGAGGAGAAACTGGGCGGGCGGGGCCTCGCTCGGGATGGGAAGCTGGGCGGGCGGGGCCAAGCTCGGGAGGAGAAACTGGGCGGGCGGGGCCGGACTCGGGAGGGGAAGCGGGGCGGGCGGGGCCTGGCTTGGAGGGGAAGCTGGGCGGGCGGGGCCGGGCTCGCTAGGAGAAGCTTGGCGGGCGGGGCCGGGATCGGGAGGGGAAGCTGGGCGGGCGGGGCCAAGCTGGGAGGAGAAACTGGGCGGGCGGGGCCTGGCTGGGAGGGGAACATGGGCGGGCAGGGCCGGATTCGGGAGGGGAAGCTGGGCGGGCGGGGCCTCGCTCGGGAGGAGAAACTGGGCGGGCGGGGCCTCCCTCGGGAGGGGATGCTGGGCGGGCGGGGCCAAGCTGGGATGAGAAACTGGGCGGCCGGGGCCGGACTCGGGAGGAGAAACTGGGCGGGCGGGGCCGGGTTCGGGAGGGGAATCTGGGCGGGCGGGGCCTCGCTCGGGAGGAGAAACTGGGCGGGCGGGGCCGGACTCGGGAGGGGAAGCTGGGCGGGCGGGGCCAAGCTGGGAGGGGAAGCTGGTCGGGCGGGGCCGGACTCGGGAGGAGAAGCGGGGCGGGCGGGGCCGGACTCGGGAGGAGAAACTGGGCGGGCGGGGCCAGGCTGGGAGGAGAAACTGGGCGGGCGGGGCCGTGCTGGGAGGAGAAGCTGGGCGGGCGGGGCTAAGCTGGGAGGAGAAACTGGGCGGGCGGGGCCGTGCTGGGAGGAGAAGCTGGGCGGGCGGGGCTAAGCTGGGAGGAGAAGCTGGGCGGGCGGGGCCGGGTTCGGGAGGGGAAGCGGGGCGGGCGGGGCCTCGCTCGGGAGGAGAAACTGGGCGGGCGGGGCCTGGCTTGCAGGGGAAGCTGGGCGGGCGGGGCCAAGCTGGGATGAGAAACTGGGCGGCCGGGGCCGGACTCGGGAGGAGAAACTGGGCGGGCGGGGCCAGGCTGGGAGGGGAGGGGGAGCGGGGCGGGCGGGGCCGGACTCGGGAGGAGAAACTGGGCGGGCGGGGCCTGGCTGGGAGGGGAAGCGGGGCGGGCGGGGCCGAGCTCGCTAGGAGAAGCTTGGCGGGCGGGGCCTGGCTGGGAGGGGAAGCGGGGCGGGCGGGGCCGAGCTCGCTAGGAGAAGCTTGGCGGGCGGGGCCGGGTACGGGAGGGGAAGCTGGGCGGGCGGGGCCAAGCTGGGAGGAGAAACTGGGCGGGCGGGGCCTCGCTCGGGATGGGAAGCTGGGCGGGCGGGGCCAGGCTGGGAGGGGAACATGGGCGGGCGGGGCCGGGATCGGGAGGGGAAGCTGGGCGGGCGGGGCCAAGCTGGGAGGAGAAACTGGGCGGGCGGGGCCTGGCTGGGAGGGGAAGCGGGGCGGGCGGGGCCGGACTCGGGAGGAGAAACTGGGCGGGGGGGCCTGGCTGGGAAGGGAAGCGGGGCGGGCGGGGCCGAGCTCGCTAGGAGAAGCTTGGCGGGCGGGGCCGGGTTCGGGAGGGGAAGCTGGGCGGGCGGGGCCTGGCTGGGAGGAGAAACTGGGCGGGCGGGGCCTCGCTCGGGATGGGAAGCGGGGCGGGCGGGGCCAAGCTGGGAGGAGAAGCTGGGCGGGCGGGGCCGGGTTCGGGAGGGGAAGCTGGGCGGGCGGGGCCTCGCTCGGGAGGAGAAACTGGGCGGGCGGGGCCAAGCTGGGAGGGGAAGCTGGGCGGGCGGGGCCTCGCTCGGGAGGAGAAACTGGGCGGGCGGGGCCTGGCTTGGAGGGGAAGCTGGGCGGGCGGGGCCAAGCTGGGATGAGAAACTGGGCGGCCGGGGCCGGACTCGGGAGGAGAAACTGGGCGGGCGGGGCCAGGCTGGGAGGGGAAGCGGGGCGGGCGGGGCCGGACTCGGGAGGAGAAACTGGGCGGGCGGGGCCTGGCTGGGAGGGGAAGCGGGGCGGGCGGGGCCGAGCTCGCTAGGAGAAGCTTGGCGGGCGGGGCCTGGCTGGGAGGGGAAGCGGGGCGGGCGGGGCCGAGCTCGCTAGGAGAAGCTTGGCGGGCGGGGCCGGGTACGGGAGGGGAAGCTGGGCGGGCGGGGCCAAGCTGGGAGGAGAAACTGGGCGGGCGGGGCCTCGCTCGGGATGGGAAGCTGGGCGGGCGGGGCCAGGCTGGGAGGGGAACATGGGCGGGCGGGGCCGGGATCGGGAGGGGAAGCTGGGCGGACGGGGCCAAGCTGGGAGGAGAAACTGGGCGGGCGGGGCCTGGCTGGGAGGGGAAGCGGGGCGGGCGGGGCCGGACTCGGGAGGAGAAACTGGGCGGGGGGGCCTGGCTGGGAAGGGAAGCGGGGCGGGCGGGGCCAAGCTCGCTAGGAGAAGCTTGGCGGGCGGGGCCGGGTTCGGGAGGGGAAGCTGGGCGGGCGGGGCCTGGCTGGGAGGAGAAACTGGGCGGGCGGGGCCTCGCTCGGGATGGGAAGAGGGGCGGGCGGGGCCAAGCTGGGAGGAGAAGCTGGGCGGGCGGGGCCGGGTTCGGGAGGGGAAGCTGGGCGGGCGGGGCCTCGCTCGGGAGGAGAAACTGGGCGGGCGGGGCCAAGCTGGGAGGGGAAGCTGGGCGGGCGGGGCCTCGCTCGGGAGGAGAAACTGGCCGGGCGGGGCCTCGCTCGGGAGGAGAAACTGGGCGGGCGGGGCCTCGCTCGGGAGGGGAAGCTGGGCGGGCGGGGCAAAGCTGGGAGGAGAAGCTGGGCGGGCGGGGCCGGGTTCGGGAGGGGAAGCTGGGCGGGCGGGGCCTCGCTCGGGAGGAGAAAGTGTGCGGGCGGGGCCGGAGTCGGGAGGGGAAGCTGGGCGGGCGGGGACAAGCTGGGAGGAGAAGCTGGGCGGGCAGGGCCGTATTCGGGAGGGGAAGCTGGGCGGGCGGGGCCTCGCTCGGGAGGAGAAACTGGGCGGGCGGGGCCAAGCTGGGAGGGGAAGCTGGGCGGGCGGGGCCAAGCTGGGATGAGAAACTGGGCGGCCGGGGCCGGACTCGGGAGGAGAAACTGGGCGGGCGGGGCCGGGTTCGGGAGGGGAAACTGGGCGGGCGGGGCCTCGCTCGGGAGGAGAAACTGGGCGGGCGGGGCCGGACTCGGGAGGGGAAGCTGGGCGGGCGGGGCCAAGCTGGGAGGGGAAGCTGGGCGGGCGGGGCCGGACTCGGGAGGAGAAGCGGGGCGGGCGGGGCCGGACTCGGGAGGAGAAACTGGGCGGGCGGGGCCAGGCTGGGAGGAGAAACTGGGCGGGCGGGGCCGTGCTGGGAGGAGAAGCTGGGCGGGCGGGGCTAAGCTGGGAGGAGAAGCTGGGCGGGCGGGGCCGGGTTCGGGAGGGGAAGCTGGGCGGGCGGGGCCTGGCTGGGGAGGGGAAGCGGGGCGGGCGGGGCCTCGCTCGGGAGGAGAAACTGGGCGGGCGGGGCCTCGCTCGGGAGGGGAAGCTGGGCGGGCGGGGCCTAGCTGGGAGGGGAAGCGGGGCGGGCGGGGCCGGACTCGGGAGGAGAAACTGGGCGGGTGGGGCCTGGCTGGGAGGGGAAGCGGGGCGGGCGGGGCCGAGCTCGCTAGGAGAAGCTTGGCGGGCGGGGCCGGGTACGGGAGGGGAAGCTGGGCGGGCGGGGCCAAGCTGGGAGGAGAAACTGGGCGGGCGGGGCCTCGCTCGGGATGGGAAGCTGGGCGGGCGGGGCCAGGCTGGGAGGGGAACATGGGCGGGCGGGGCCGGGATCGGGAGGGGAAGCTGGGCGGGCGGGGCCAAGCTGGGAGGAGAAACTGGGCGGGCGGGGCCTGGCTGGGAGGGGAAGCGGGGCGGGCGGGCCGGACTCGGGAGGAGAAACTGGGCGGGGGGGCCTGGCTGGGAAGGGAAGCGGGGCGGGCGGGGCCGAGCTCGCTAGGAGAAGCTTGGCGGGCGGGGCCGGGTTCGGGAGGGGAAGCTGGGCGGGCGGGGCCTGGCTGGGAGGAGAAACTGGGCGGGCGGGGCCTCGCTCGGGATGGGAAGCGGGGCGGGCGGGGCCAAGCTGGGAGGAGAAGCTGGGCGGGCGGGGCCGGGTTCGGGAGGGGAAGCTGGGCGGGCGGGGCCTCGCTCGGGAGGAGAAACTGGGCGGGCGGGGCCAAGCTGGGAGGGGAAGCTGGGCGGGCGGGGCCTCGCTCGGGAGGAGAAACTGGGCGGGCGGGGCCTGGCTTGGAGGGGAAGCTGGGCGGGCGGGGCCAAGCTGGGATGAGAAACTGGGCGGCCGGGGCCGGACTCGGGAGGAGAAACTGGGCGGGCGGGGCCAGGCTGGGAGGGAAGCGGGGCGGGCGGGGCCGGACTCGGGAGGAGAAACTGGGCGGGCGGGGCCTGGCTGGGAGGGGAAGCGGGGCGGGCGGGGCCGAGCTCGCTAGGAGAAGCTTGGCGGGCGGGGCCTGGCTGGGAGGGGAAGCGGGGCGGGCGGGGCCGAGCTCGCTAGGAGAAGCTTGGCGGGCGGGGCCGGGTACGGGAGGGGAAGCTGGGCGGGCGGGGCCAAGCTGGGAGGAGAAACTGGGCGGGCGGGGCCTCGCTCGGGATGGGAAGCTGGGCGGGCGGGGCCAGGCTGGGAGGGGAACATGGGCGGGCGGGGCCGGGATCGGGAGGGGAAGCTGGGCGGACGGGGCCAAGCTGGGAGGAGAAACTGGGCGGGCGGGGCTGGCTGGGAGGGGAAGCGGGGCGGGCGGGGCCGGACTCGGGAGGAGAAACTGGGCGGGGGGGGCCTGGCTGGGAAGGGAAGCGGGGCGGGCGGGGCCAAGCTCGCTAGGAGAAGCTTGGCGGGCGGGGCCGGGTTCGGGAGGGGAAGCTGGGCGGGCGGGGCCTGGCTGGGAGGAGAAACTGGGCGGGCGGGGCCTCGCTCGGGATGGGAAGAGGGGCGGGCGGGGCCAAGCTGGGAGGAGAAGCTGGGCGGGCGGGGCCGGGTTCGGGAGGGGAAGCTGGGCGGGCGGGGCCTCGCTCGGGAGGAGAAACTGGGCGGGCGGGGCCAAGCTGGGAGGGGAAGCTGGGCGGGCGGGGCCTCGCTCGGGAGGAGAAACTGGCCGGGCGGGGCCTCGCTCGGGAGGAGAAACTGGGCGGGCGGGGCCTCGCTCGGGAGGGGAAGCTGGGCGGGCGGGGCAAAGCTGGGAGGAGAAGCTGGGCGGGCGGGGCCGGGTTCGGGAGGGGAAGCTGGGCGGGCGGGGCCTCGCTCGGGAGGAGAAAGTGTGCGGGCGGGGCCGGAGTCGGGAGGGGAAGCTGGGCGGGCGGGGACAAGCTGGGAGGAGAAGCTGGGCGGGCAGGGCCGTATTCGGGAGGGGAAGCTGGGCGGGCGGGGCCTCGCTCGGGAGGAGAAACTGGGCGGGCGGGGCCAAGCTGGGAGGGGAAGCTGGGCGGGCGGGGCCAAGCTGGGATGAGAAACTGGGCGGCCGGGGCCGGACTCGGGAGGAGAAACTGGGCGGGCGGGGCCGGGTTCGGGAGGGGAAACTGGGCGGGCGGGGCCTCGCTCGGGAGGAGAACCGGGGCGGGCGGGGCCGGACTCGGGAGGGGAAGCTGGGCGGGCGGGGCCAAGCTGGGAGGGGAAGCTGGGCGGGCGGGGCCGGACTCGGGAGGAGAAGCGGGGCGGGCGGGGCCGGACTCGGGAGGAGAAACTGGGCGGGCGGGGCCAGGCTGGGAGGAGAAACTGGGCGGGCGGGGCCGTGCTGGGAGGAGAAGCTGGGCGGGCGGGGCTAAGCTGGGAGGAGAAGCTGGGCGGGCGGGGCCGGGTTCGGGAGGGGAAGCTGGGCGGGCGGGGCCTGGCTGGGAGGGGAAGCGGGGCGGGCGGGGCCTCGCTCGGGAGGAGAAACTGGGCGGGCGGGGCCTCGCTCGGGAGGGGAAGCTGGGCGGGCGGGGCCTAGCTGGGAGGGGAAGCGGGGCGGGCGGGGCCGGACTCGGGAGGAGAAACTGGGCGGGCGGGGCCTGGCTGGGAGGGGAAGCGGGGCGGGCGGGGCCGAGCTCGCTAGGAGAAGCTTGGCGGGCGGGGCCGGGTACGGGAGGGGAAGCTGGGCGGGCGGGGCCAAGCTGGGAGGAGAAACTGGGCGGGCGGGGCCTCGCTCGGGATGGGAAGCTGGGCGGGCGGGGCCAGGCTGGGAGGGGAACATGGGCGGGCGGGGCCGGGATCGGGAGGGGAAGCTGGGCGGGCGGGGCCAAGCTGGGAGGAGAAACTGGGCGGGCGGGGCCTGGCTGGGAGGGGAAGCGGGGCGGGCGGGGCCGGACTCGGGAGGAGAAACTGGGCGGGGGGGCCTGGCTGGGAAGGGAAGCGGGGCGGGCGGGGCCGAGCTCGCTAGGAGAAGCTTGGCGGGCGGGGCCGGGTTCGGGAGGGGAAGCTGGGCGGGCGGGGCCTGGCTGGGAGGAGAAACTGGGCGGGCGGGGCCTCGCTCGGGATGGGAAGCGGGGCGGGCGGGGCCAAGCTGGGAGGAGAAGCTGGGCGGGCGGGGCCGGGTTCGGGAGGGGAAGCTGGGCGGGCGGGGCCTCGCTCGGGAGGAGAAACTGGGCGGGCGGGGCCAAGCTGGGAGGGGAAGCTGGGCGGGCGGGGCCTCGCTCGGGAGGAGAAACTGGGCGGGCGGGGCCTGGCTTGGAGGGGAAGCTGGGCGGGCGGGGCCAAGCTGGGATGAGAAACTGGGCGGCCGGGGCCGGACTCGGGAGGAATAACTGGGCGGGCGGGGCCAGGCTGGGAGGGGAAGCGGGGCGGGCGGGGCCGGACTCGGGAGGAGAAACTGGGCGGGCGGGGCCTGGCTGGGAGGGGAAGCGGGGCGGGCGGGGCCGAGCTCGCTAGGAGAAGCTTGGCGGGCGGGGCCTGGCTGGGAGGGGAAGCGGGGCGGGCGGGGCCGAGCTCGCTAGGAGAAGCTTGGCGGGCGGGGCCGGGTACGGGAGGGGAAGCTGGGCGGGCGGGGCCAAGCTGGGAGGAGAAACTGGGCGGGCGGGGCCTCGCTCGGGATGGGAAGGGGGGCGGGCGGGGCCAGGCTGGGAGGGGAACATGGGCGGGCGGGGCCGGGATCGGGAGGGGAAGCTGGGCGGACGGGGCCAAGCTGGGAGGAGAAACTGGGCGGGCGGGGCCTGGCTGGGAGGGGAAGCGGGGCGGGCGGGGCCGGACTCGGGAGGAGAAACTGGGCGGGGGGGCCTGGCTGGGAAGGGAAGCGGGGCGGGCGGGGCCAAGCTCGCTAGGAGAAGCTTGGCGGGCGGGGCCGGGTTCGGGAGGGGAAGCTGGGCGGGCGGGGCCTGGCTGGGAGGAGAAACTGGGCGGGCGGGGCCTCGCTCGGGATGGGAAGAGGGGCGGGCGGGGCCAAGCTGGGAGGAGAAGCTGGGCGGGCGGGGCCGGGTTCGGGAGGGGAAGCTGGGCGGGCGGGGCCTCGCTCGGGAGGAGAAACTGGGCGGGCGGGGCCAAGCTGGGAGGGAAGCTGGGCGGGCGGGGCCTCGCTCGGGAGGAGAAACTGGCCGGGCGGGGCCTCGCTCGGGAGGAGAAACTGGGCGGGCGGGGCCTCGCTCGGGAGGGGAAGCTGGGCGGGCGGGGCAAAGCTGGGAGGAGAAGCTGGGCGGGCGGGGCCGGGTTCGGGAGGGGAAGCTGGGCGGGCGGGGCCTCGCTCGGGAGGAGAAAGTGTGCGGGCGGGGCCGGAGTCGGGAGGGGAAGCTGGGCGGGCGGGGACAAGCTGGGAGGAGAAGCTGGGCGGGCAGGGCCGTATTCGGGAGGGGAAGCTGGGCGGGCGGGGCCTCGCTCGGGAGGAGAAACTGGGCGGGCGGGGCCAAGCTGGGAGGGGAAGCTGGGCGGGCGGGGCCAAGCTGGGATGAGAAACTGGGCGGCCGGGGCCGGACTCGGGAGGAGAAACTGGGCGGGCGGGGCCGGGTTCGGGAGGGGAAACTGGGCGGGCGGGGCCTCGCTCGGGAGGAGAAACTGGGCGGGCGGGGCCGGACTCGGGAGGGGAAGCTGGGCGGGCGGGGCCAAGCTGGGAGGGGAAGCTGGGCGGGCGGGGCCGGACTCGGGAGGAGAAGCGGGGCGGGCGGGGCCGGACTCGGGAGGAGAAACTGGGCGGGCGGGGCCAGGCTGGGAGGAGAAACTGGGCGGGCGGGGCCGTGCTGGGAGGAGAAGCTGGGCGGGCGGGGCTAAGCTGGGAGGAGAAGCTGGGCGGGCGGGGCCGGGTTCGGGAGGGGAAGCTGGGCGGGCGGGGCCTGGCTGGGGAGGGGAAGCGGGGCGGGCGGGGCCTCGCTCGGGAGGAGAAACTGGGCGGGCGGGGCCTCGCTCGGGAGGGGAAGCTGGGCGGGCGGGGCCTAGCTGGGAGGGGAAGCGGGGCGGGCGGGGCCGGACTCGGGAGGAGAAACTGGGCGGGCGGGGCCTGGCTGGGAGGGGAAGCGGGGCGGGCGGGGCCGAGCTCGCTAGGAGAAGCTTGGCGGGCGGGGCCGGATTCGGGAGGGGAAGCTGGGCGGGCGGGGCCTCGCTCGGGAGGAGAAACTGGGCGAGCGGGGCCTCGCTCGGGAGGGGAAGCTGGGCGGGCGGGGCCAAGCTGGGATGAGAAACTGGGCGGGCGGGGCCTCGCTCGGGATGGGAAGCTGGGCGGGCGGGGCCAAGCTCGGGAGGAGAAACTGGGCGGGCGGGGCGGACTCGGGAGGGGAAGCGGGGCGGGCGGGCCTGGCTTGTAGAGGAAGCTGGGCGGGCGGGGCCGAGCTCGCTAGCAGAAGCTGGGCGGGCGGGGCCGGGTTCGGGAGAGGAAGCTTGGCGGGCGGGGCCAAGCTGGGAGGAGAAACTGGGCGGGCGGGGCCTCGCTCGGGATGGGAAGCTGGGCGGGCGGGGCCAAGCTCGGGAGGAGAAACTGGGCGGGCGGGGCCTCGCTCGGGATGGGAAGCTGGGCGGGCGGGGCCGGACTCGGGAGGGGAAGCTGGGCGGGCGGGGCCAAGCTGGGAGGAGAAGCTGGGCGGGCGGGGCCGGGTTCGGGAGGGGAAGCTGGGCGGGCGGGGCCTCGCTCGGGAGGAGAAACTGGGCGGGCGGGGCCGGACTCGGGAGGGGAAGCTGGGCGGGCGGGGCCAAGCTGGGAGGAGAAGCTGGGCGGGCAGGGCCGGATTCGGGAGGGGAAGCTGGGCGGGCGGGGCCTCGCTCGGGAGGAGAAACTGGGCGGGCGGGGCCTCGCTCGGGAGGGGAAGCTGGGCGGGCGGGGCCTGGCCTGGAGGGGAAGCGGGGCGGGCGGGGCCTCGCTCGGGAGGAGAAACTGGGCGGGCGGGGCCGGGCTCGGGAGGAGAACCTGGGCGGGCGGGGCTGGAGTCGGGAGGGGAAGCTGGCCGGGCGGGGCCGAGCTCGCTTGCAGAAGCTGGGCGGGCGGGGCCGGGTTCGGGAGGAGAAACTGGGCGGGCGGGGCCGGACTCGGGAGGGGAAGCTGGGCGGGCGGGGCCAAGCTGGGAGGGGAAGCTGGGCGGGCGGGGCCGGACTCGGGAGGAGAAGCGGGGCGGGCGGGGCCGGACTCGGGAGGAGAAACTGGGCGGGCGGGGCCAGGCTGGGAGGGGAAGCTGGGTGGTCGGGGCCGTGCTGGGAGGAGAAACTGGGCGGGCGGGGCTAAGCTGGGAGGAGAAGCTGGGCGGGCGGGGTCGGGTTCGGGAGGGGAAGCTGGGCGGGGGGGGCCAAGCTGGGAGGGGAAGCGGGGCGGGCGGGGCCGGACTCGGGAGGAGAAACTGGGCGGGCGGGGCCTGGCTGGGAGGGGAAGCGGGGCGGGCGGGGCCGAGCTGGGAGGAGAAACTGGGCGGGCGGGGCCTCGCTCGGGATGGGAAGCGGGGCGGGCGGGGCCAAGCTGGGAGGGGAAGCGGGGCGGGCGGGGCCGAGCTCGGGAGGAGAAACTGGGCGGGCGGGGCCAAGCTGGGAGGGGAAGCTGGGCGGGCGGGGCCGAGCTCGCTAGCAGAAGCTGGGCGGGCGGGGCCGGGTTCGGGAGGGGAAGCTGGGCGGGCGGGGCCAAGCTGGGAGGAGAAACTGGGCGGGCGGGGCCTCGCTCGGGATGGGAAGCTGGGCGGGCGGGGCCAAGCTCGGGAGGAGAAACTGGGCGGGCGGGGCCGGACTCGGGAGGGGAAGCTGGGCGGGCGGGGCCTGGCTGGGAGGGGAAGCGGGGCGGGCGGGGCCTCGCTCGGGAGGAGAAACTGGGCGGGCGGGGCCGGGCTCGGGAGGAGAACCTGGGCGGGCGGGGCTGGAGTCGGGAGGGGAAGCTGGCCGGGCGGGGCCGAGCTCGCTTGCAGAAGCTGGGCGGGCGGGGCCGGGTTCGGGAGGAGAAACTGGGCGGGCGGGGCCGGACTCGGGAGGGGAAGCTGGGCGGGCGGGGCCAAGCTGGGAGGGGAAGCTGGGCGGGCGGGGCCGGACTCGGGAGGAGAAGCGGGGCGGGCGGGGCCGGACTCGGGAGGAGAAACTGGGCGGGCGGGGCCAGGCTGGGAGGGGAAGCTGGGTGGTCGGGGCCGTGCTGGGAGGAGAAACTGGGCGGGCGGGGCTAAGCTGGGAGGAGAAGCTGGGCGGGCGGGGTAGGGTTCGGGAGGGGAAGCTGGGCGGGGGGGGCCTGGCTGGGAGGGGAAGCGGGGCGGGCGGGGCCGGACTCGGGAGGAGAAACTGGGCGGGCGGGGCCTGGCTGGGAGGGGAAGCGGGCGGGCGGGGCCGAGCTGGGAGGAGAAACTGGGCGGGCGGGGCCTCGCTCGGGATGGGAAGCGGGGCGGGCGGGGCCAAGCTGGGAGGGGAAGCGGGGCGGGCGGGGCCGAGCTCGGGAGGAGAAACTGGGCGGGCGGGGCCAAGCTGGGAGGGGAAGCTGGGCGGGCGGGGCCGAGCTCGCTAGCAGAAGCTGGGCGGGCGGGGCCGGGTTCGGGAGGGGAAGCTGGGCGGGCGGGGCCAAGCTGGGAGGAGAAACTGGGCGGGCGGGGCCTCGCTCGGGATGGGAAGCTGGGCGGGCGGGGCCAAGCTCGGGAGGAGAAACTGGGCGGGCGGGGCCGGACTCGGGAGGGGAAGCTGGGCGGGCGGGGCCAAGCTGGGAGGAGAAACTGGGTGGCGGGGCCGGGGTCGGGAGGGGAAGCTGGGCGGGCGGGGCCTCGCTCGGGAGGAGAAACTCGGCGGGCGGGGCCAAGCTGGGAGGGGAAGCTGGGCGGCCGGGGCCTCGCTCGGGAGGAGAAACGGGGCGGGCGGGGCCTCGCTCGGGAGGAGAAACTGGGCGGGCGGGGCCTCGCTCGGGAGGGGAAGCTGGGCGGGCGGGGCCAAGCTGGGATGAGAAACTGGGCGGGCGGGGCCTCGCTCGGGAGGAGAAACTGGGCGGGCGGGGCCAAGCTGGGAGGAGAAGCTGGGCGGGCGGGGCCGGGTTCGGGAGGGGAAGCTGGGCGGGCGGGGCCTCGCTCGGGAGGAGAAACTGGGCGGGCGGGGCCGGACTCGGGAGGGGAAGCTGGGCGGGCGGGGCCAAGCTGGGAGGAGAAGCTGGGCGGGCAGGGCCGGATTCGGGAGGGGAAGCTGAGCGGGCGGGGCCTCGCTCGGGAGGAGAAACTGGGCGGGCGGGGCCTCGCTCGGGAGGGGAAGCTGGGCGGGCGGGGCCTGGCTGGGAGGGGAAGCGGGGCGGGCGGGGCCTCGCTCGGGAGGAGAAACTGGGCGGGCGGGGCCTGGCTGGGAGGGGAAGCGGGGCGGGCGGGGCCGAGCTCGCTAGGAGAAGCTTGGCGGGCGGGGCCGGGTTCGGGAGGGGAAGCTGGGCGGGCGGGGCCAAGCTGGGATGAGAAACTGGGCGGCCGGGGCCGGACTCGGGAGGAGAAACTGGGCGGACGGGGCCGGGTTCGGGAGGGGAAACTGGGCGGGCGGGGCCGGGCTCGGGAGGAGAACCTGGGCGGGCGGGGCTGGAGTCGGGAGGGGAAGCTGGCCGGGCGGGGCCGAGCTCGCTTGCAGAAGCTGGGCGGGCGGGGCCGGGTTCGGGAGGAGAAACTGGGCGGGCGGGGCCAAGCTGGGAGGGGAAGCTGGGCGGGCGGGGCCGGACTCGGGAGGAGAAGCGGGGCGGGCGGGGCCGGACTCGGGAGGAGAAACTGGGCGGGCGGGGCCAGGCTGGGAGGGGAAGCTGGGTGGTCGGGGCCGTGCTGGGAGGAGAAACTGGGCGGGCGGGGCTAAGCTGGGAGGAGAAGCTGGGCGGGCGGGGCCGGGTTCGGGAGGGGAAGCTGGGCGGGGGGGGCCTGGCTGGGAGGGGAAGCGGGGCGGGCGGGGCCGGACTCGGGAGGAGAAACTGGGCGGGCGGGGCCTGGCTGGGAGGGGAAGCGGGGCGGGCGGGGCCGGACTCGGGAGGAGAAACTGGGCGGGCGGGGCCGAGCTGGGAGGAGAAACTGGGCGGGCGGGCCTCGCTCGGGATGGGAAGCGGGGCGGGCGGGGCCAAGCTGGGAGGGGAAGCGGGGCGGGCGGGGCCGAGCTCGGGAGGAGAAACTGGGCGGGCGGGGCCAAGCTGGGAGGGGAAACTGGGCGGGCGGGGCCGAGCTCGGGAGGAGAAACTGGGCGGGCGGGGCCAAGCTGGGAGGGGAAGCTGGGCGGGGGGGGCCGAGCTCGCTAGCAGAAGCTGGGCGGGCGGGGCCGGGTTCGGGAGGGGAAGCTGGGCGGGCGGGGCCAAGCTGGGAGGAGAAACTGGGCGGGCGGGGCCTCGCTCGGGATGGGAAGCTGGGCGGGCGGGGCCAAGCTCGGGAGGAGAAACTGGGCGGGCGGGGCCGGACTCGGGAGGGGAAGCGGGGCGGGCGGGGCCTGGCTTGGAGGGGAAGCTGGGCGGGCGGGGCCTCGCTCGGGAGGAGAAACTGGGCGGGCGGGGCCGGGTTCGGGAGGGGAAGCTGGGCGGGCGGGGCCAAGCTGGGATGAGAAACTGGGCGGGCGGGGCCGGGTTCGGGAGGGGAAACTGGGCGGGCGGGGCCTCGCTCGGGAGGAGAAACCGGGCGGGCGGGGCCGGACTCGGGAGGGGAAGCTGGGCGGGCGGGGCCAAGCTGGGAGGGGAAGCTGGGCGGGCGGGGCCGGACTCGGGAGGAGAAGCGGGGCGGGCGGGGCCGGACTCGGGAGGGGAAGCGGGGCGGGCGGGGCCTGGCTTGGAGGGGAAGCTGGGCGGGCGGGGCCGGGCTCGCTAGGAGAAGCTTGGCGGGCGGGGCCGGGATCGGGAGGGGAAGCTGGGCGGGCGGGGCCAAGCTGGGAGGAGAAACTGGGCGGGCGGGGGCCTGGCTGGGAGGGGAACATGGGCGGGCGGGGCTAAGCTGGAGGAGAAGCTGGGCGGGCGGGGCCGGGTTCGGGAGGGGAAGCTGGGCGGGCGGGGCCTGGCTGGGAGGGGAAGCGGGGCGGGCGGGGCCTCGCTCGGGAGGAGAAACTGGGCGGGCGGCGCCTCGCTCGGGATGGGAAGCTGGGCGGGCGGGGCCAAGCTCGGGAGGAGAAACTGGGCGGGCGGGGCCGGACTCGGGAGGGGAAGCTGGGCGGGCGGGGCCAAGCTGGGAGGAGAAACTGGGTGGCGGGGCCGGGGTCGGGAGGGGAAGCTGGGCGGGCGGGGCCTCGCTCGGGAGGAGAAACTGGGCGGGCGGGGCCAAGCTGGGAGGGGAAGCTGGGCGGGCGGGGCCTCGCTCGGGAGGAGAAACGGGGCGGGCGGGGCCTCGCTCGGGAGGAGAAACTGGGCGGGCGGGGCCTCGCTCGGGAGGGGAAGCTGGGCGGGCGGGGCCAAGCTGGGATGAGAAACTGGGCGGGCGGGGCCTCGCTCGGGAGGAGAAACTGGGCGGGCGGGGCCAAGCTGGGAGGAGAAGCTGGGCGGGCGGGGCCGGGTTCGGGAGGGGAAGCTGGGCGGGCGGGGCCACGCTCGGGAGGAGAAACTGGGCGGGCGGGGCCGGACTCGGGAGGGGAAGCTGGGCGGGCGGGGCCAAGCTGGGAGGAGAAGCTGGGCGGGCAGGGCCGGATTCGGGAGGGGAAGCTGGGCGGGCGGGGCCTCGCTCGGGAGGAGAAACTGGGCGGGCGGGGCCGGGTTCGGGAGGGGAAGCTGGGCGGGCGGGGCCAAGCTGGGATGAGAAACTGGGCGGGCGGGGCCGGGTTCGGGAGGGGAAACTGGGCGGGCGGGGCCTCGCTCGGGAGGAGAAACCGGGCGGGCGGGGCCGGACTCGGGAGGGGAAGCTGGGCGGGCGGGGCCAAGCTGGGAGGGGAAGCTGGGCGGGCGGGGCCGGACTCGGGAGGAGAAGCGGGGCGGGCGGGGCCGGACTCGGGAGGGGAAGCGGGGCGGGCGGGGCCTGGCTTGGAGGGGAAGCTGGGCGGGCGGGGCCGGGCTCGCTAGGAGAAGCTTGGCGGGCGGGGCCGGGATCGGGAGGGGAAGCTGGGCGGGCGGGGCCAAGCTGGGAGGAGAAACTGGGCGGGCGGGGCCTGGCTGGGAGGGGAACATGGGCGGGCAGGGCCGGATTCGGGAGGGGAAGCTGGGCGGGCGGGGCCTCGCTCGGGAGGAGAAACTGGGCGGGCGGGGCCTCGCTCGGGAGGGGAAGCTGGGCGGGCGGGGCCAAGCTGGGATGAGAAACTGGGCGGCCGGGGCCGGATTCGGGAGGAGAAACTGGGCGGGCGGGGCCGGGTTCGGGAGGGGAATCTGGGCGGGCGGGGCCTCGCTCGGGAGGAGAAACTGGGCGGGCGGGGCCGGACTCGGGAGGGGAAGCTGGGCGGGCGGGGCCAAGCTGGGAGGGGAAGCTGGGCGGGCGGGGCCGGACTCGGGAGGAGAAGCGGGGCGGGCGGGGCCGGACTCGGGAGGAGAAACTGGGCGGGCGGGGCCAGGCTGGGAGGAGAAACTGGGCGGGCGGGGCCGTGCTGGGAGGAGAAGCTGGGCGGGCGGGGCTAAGCTGGGAGGAGAAACTGGGCGGGCGGGGCCGTGCTGGGAGGAGAAGCTGGGCGGGCGGGGCTAAGCTGGGAGGAGAAGCTGGGCGGGCGGGGCCGGGTTCGGGAGGGGAAGCGGGGCGGGCGGGGCCGAGCTGGGAGGAGAAACTGGGCGGGCGGGGCCTCGCTCGGGATGGGAAGCGGGGCGGGCGGGGCCAAGCTGGGGGGGAAGCGGGGCGGGCGGGGCCGAGCTCGGGAGGAGAAACTGGGCGGGCGGGGCCAAGCTGGGAGGGGAAGCTGGGCGGGCGGGGCCGAGCTCGCTAGCAGAAGCTGGGCGGGCGGGGCCGGGTTCGGGAGGGGAAGCTGGGCGGGCGGGGCCAAGCTGGGAGGAGAAACTGGGCGGGCGGGGCCTCGCTCGGGATGGGAAGCTGGGCGGGCGGGGCCAAGCTCGGGAGGAGAAACTGGGCGGGCGGGGCCGGACTCGGGAGGGGAAGCTGGGCGGGCGGGGCCAAGCTGGGAGGAGAAACTGGGTGGCGGGGCCGGGGTCGGGAGGGGAAGCTGGGCGGGCGGGGCCTCGCTCGGGAGGAGAAACTCGGCGGGCGGGGCCAAGCTGGGAGGGGAAGCTGGGCGGCCGGGGCCTCGCTCGGGAGGAGAAACGGGGCGGGCGGGGCCTCGCTCGGGAGGAGAAACTGGGCGGGCGGGGCCTCGCTCGGGAGGGGAAGCTGGGCGGGCGGGGCCAAGCTGGGATGAGAAACTGGGCGGGCGGGGCCTCGCTCGGGAGGAGAAACTGGGCGGGCGGGGCCAAGCTGGGAGGAGAAGCTGGGCGGGCGGGGCCGGGTTCGGGAGGGGAAGCTGGGCGGGCGGGGCCTCGCTCGGGAGGAGAAACTGGGCGGGCGGGGCCGGACTCGGGAGGGGAAGCTGGGCGGGCGGGGCCAAGCTGGGAGGAGAAGCTGGGCGGGCAGGGCCGGATTCGGGAGGGGAAGCTGAGCGGGCGGGGCCTCGCTCGGGAGGAGAAACTGGGCGGGCGGGGCCTCGCTCGGGAGGGGAAGCTGGGCGGGCGGGGCCTGGCTGGGAGGGGAAGCGGGGCGGGCGGGGCCTCGCTCGGGAGGAGAAACTGGGCGGGCGGGGCCTGGCTGGGAGGGGAAGCGGGGCGGGCGGGGCCGAGCTCGCTAGGAGAAGCTTGGCGGGCGGGGCCGGGTTCGGGAGGGGAAGCTGGGCGGGCGGGGCCAAGCTGGGATGAGAAACTGGGCGGCCGGGGCCGGACTCGGGAGGAGAAACTGGGCGGACGGGGCCGGGTTCGGGAGGGGAAACTGGGCGGGCGGGGCCGGGCTCGGGAGGAGAACCTGGGCGGGCGGGGCTGGAGTCGGGAGGGGAAGCTGGCCGGGCGGGGCCGAGCTCGCTTGCAGAAGCTGGGCGGGCGGGGCCGGGTTCGGGAGGAGAAACTGGGCGGGCGGGGCCAAGCTGGGAGGGGAAGCTGGGCGGGCGGGGCCGGACTCGGGAGGAGAAGCGGGGCGGGCGGGGCCGGACTCGGGAGGAGAAACTGGGCGGGCGGGGCCAGGCTGGGAGGGGAAGCTGGGTGGTCGGGGCCGTGCTGGGAGGAGAAACTGGGCGGGCGGGGCTAAGCTGGGAGGAGAAGCTGGGCGGGCGGGGCCGGGTTCGGGAGGGGAAGCTGGGCGGGGGGGGCCTGGCTGGGAGGGGAAGCGGGGCGGGCGGGGCCGGACTCGGGAGGAGAAACTGGGCGGGCGGGGCCTGGCTGGGAGGGGAAGCGGGGCGGGCGGGGCCGGACTCGGGAGGAGAAACTGGGCGGGCGGGGCCGAGCTGGGAGGAGAAACTGGGCGGGCGGGCCTCGCTCGGGATGGGAAGCGGGGCGGGCGGGGCCAAGCTGGGAGGGGAAGCGGGGCGGGCGGGGCCGAGCTCGGGAGGAGAAACTGGGCGGGCGGGGCCAAGCTGGGAGGGGAAACTGGGCGGGCGGGGCCGAGCTCGGGAGGAGAAACTGGGCGGGCGGGGCCAAGCTGGGAGGGGAAGCTGGGCGGGGGGGGCCGAGCTCGCTAGCAGAAGCTGGGCGGGCGGGGCCGGGTTCGGGAGGGGAAGCTGGGCGGGCGGGGCCAAGCTGGGAGGGGAAGCTGGGCGGGCGGGGCCGGACTCGGGAGGAGAAGCGGGGCGGGCGGGGCCGGACTCGGGAGGAGAAACTGGGCGGGCGGGGCCAGGCTGGGAGGGGAAGCTGGGTGGTCGGGGCCGTGCTGGGAGGAGAAACTGGGCGGGCGGGGCTAAGCTGGGAGGAGAAGCTGGGCGGGCGGGGTAGGGTTCGGGAGGGGAAGCTGGGCGGGGGGGGGCCTGGCTGGGAGGGGAAGCGGGGCGGGCGGGGCCGGACTCGGGAGGAGAAACTGGGCGGGCGGGGCCTGGCTGGGAGGGGAAGCGGGGCGGGCGGGGCCGAGCTGGGAGGAGAAACTGGGCGGGCGGGGCCTCGCTCGGGATGGGAAGCGGGGCGGGCGGGGCCAAGCTGGGAGGGGAAGCGGGGCGGGCGGGGCCGAGCTCGGGAGGAGAAACTGGGCGGGCGGGGCCAAGCTGGGAGGGGAAGCTGGGCGGGCGGGGCCGAGCTCGCTAGCAGAAGCTGGGCGGGCGGGGCCGGGTTCGGGAGGGGAAGCTGGGCGGGCGGGGCCAAGCTGGGAGGAGAAACTGGGCGGGCGGGGCCTCGCTCGGGATGGGAAGCTGGGCGGGCGGGGCCAAGCTCGGGAGGAGAAACTGGGCGGGCGGGGCCGGACTCGGGAGGGGAAGCTGGGCGGGCGGGGCCAAGCTGGGAGGAGAAACTGGGTGGCGGGGCCGGGGTCGGGAGGGGAAGCTGGGCGGGCGGGGCCTCGCTCGGGAGGAGAAACTCGGCGGGCGGGGCCAAGCTGGGAGGGGAAGCTGGGCGGCCGGGGCCTCGCTCGGGAGGAGAAACGGGGCGGGCGGGGCCTCGCTCGGGAGGAGAAACTGGGCGGGCGGGGCCTCGCTCGGGAGGGGAAGCTGGGCGGGCGGGGCCAAGCTGGGATGAGAAACTGGGCGGGCGGGGCCTCGCTCGGGAGGAGAAACTGGGCGGGCGGGGCCAAGCTGGGAGGAGAAGCTGGGCGGGCGGGGCCGGGTTCGGGAGGGGAAGCTGGGCGGGCGGGGCCTCGCTCGGGAGGAGAAACTGGGCGGGCGGGGCCGGACTCGGGAGGGGAAGCTGGGCGGGCGGGGCCAAGCTGGGAGGAGAAGCTGGGCGGGCAGGGCCGGATTCGGGAGGGGAAGCTGAGCGGGCGGGGCCTCGCTCGGGAGGAGAAACTGGGCGGGCGGGGCCTCGCTCGGGAGGGGAAGCTGGGCGGGCGGGGCCTGGCTGGGAGGGGAAGCGGGGCGGGCGGGGCCTCGCTCGGGAGGAGAAACTGGGCGGGCGGGGCCTGGCTGGGAGGGGAAGCGGGGCGGGCGGGGCCGAGCTCGCTAGGAGAAGCTTGGCGGGCGGGGCCGGGTTCGGGAGGGGAAGCTGGGCGGGCGGGGCCAAGCTGGGATGAGAAACTGGGCGGCCGGGGCCGGACTCGGGAGGAGAAACTGGGCGGACGGGGCCGGGTTCGGGAGGGGAAACTGGGCGGGCGGGGCCGGGCTCGGGAGGAGAACCTGGGCGGGCGGGGCTGGAGTCGGGAGGGGAAGCTGGCCGGGCGGGGCCGAGCTCGCTTGCAGAAGCTGGGCGGGCGGGGCCGGGTTCGGGAGGAGAAACTGGGCGGGCGGGGCCAAGCTGGGAGGGGAAGCTGGGCGGGCGGGGCCGGACTCGGGAGGAGAAGCGGGGCGGGCGGGGCCGGACTCGGGAGGAGAAACTGGGCGGGCGGGGCCAGGCTGGGAGGGGAAGCTGGGTGGTCGGGGCCGTGCTGGGAGGAGAAACTGGGCGGGCGGGGCTAAGCTGGGAGGAGAAGCTGGGCGGGCGGGGCCGGGTTCGGGAGGGGAAGCTGGGCGGGGGGGGCCTGGCTGGGAGGGGAAGCGGGGCGGGCGGGGCCGGACTCGGGAGGAGAAACTGGGCGGGCGGGGCCTGGCTGGGAGGGGAAGCGGGGCGGGCGGGGCCGGACTCGGGAGGAGAAACTGGGCGGGCGGGGCCGAGCTGGGAGGAGAAACTGGGCGGGCGGGCCTCGCTCGGGATGGGAAGCGGGGCGGGCGGGGCCAAGCTGGGAGGGGAAGCGGGGCGGGCGGGGCCGAGCTCGGGAGGAGAAACTGGGCGGGCGGGGCCAAGCTGGGAGGGGAAACTGGGCGGGCGGGGCCGAGCTCGGGAGGAGAAACTGGGCGGGCGGGGCCAAGCTGGGAGGGGAAGCTGGGCGGGGGGGGCCGAGCTCGCTAGCAGAAGCTGGGCGGGCGGGGCCGGGTTCGGGAGGGGAAGCTGGGCGGGCGGGGCCAAGCTGGGAGGAGAAACTGGGCGGGCGGGGCCTCGCTCGGGATGGGAAGCTGGGCGGGCGGGGCCAAGCTCGGGAGGAGAAACTGGGCGGGCGGGGCCGGACTCGGAGGGGAAGCGGGGCGGGCGGGGCCTGGCTTGGAGGGGAAGCTGGGCGGGCGGGGCCTCGCTCGGGAGGAGAAACTGGGCGGGCGGGGCCGGGTTCGGGAGGGGAAGCTGGGCGGGCGGGGCCAAGCTGGGATGAGAAACTGGGCGGGCGGGGCCGGGTTCGGGAGGGGAAACTGGGCGGGCGGGGCCTCGCTCGGGAGGAGAAACCGGGCGGGCGGGGCCGGACTCGGGAGGGGAAGCTGGGCGGGCGGGGCCAAGCTGGGAGGGGAAGCTGGGCGGGCGGGGCCGGACTCGGGAGGAGAAGCGGGGCGGGCGGGGCCGGACTCGGGAGGGGAAGCGGGGCGGGCGGGGCCTGGCTTGGAGGGGAAGCTGGGCGGGCGGGGCCGGGCTCGCTAGGAGAAGCTTGGCGGGCGGGGCCGGGATCGGGAGGGGAAGCTGGGCGGGCGGGGCCAAGCTGGGAGGAGAAACTGGGCGGGCGGGGCCTGGCTGGGAGGGGAACATGGGCGGGCGGGGCTAAGCTGGGAGGAGAAGCTGGGCGGGCGGGGCCGGGTTCGGGAGGGGAAGCTGGGCGGGCGGGGCCTGGCTGGGAGGGGAAGCGGGGCGGGCGGGGCCTCGCTCGGGAGGAGAAACTGGGCGGGCGGCGCCTCGCTCGGGATGGGAAGCTGGGCGGGCGGGGCCAAGCTCGGGAGGAGAAACTGGGCGGGCGGGGCCGGACTCGGGAGGGGAAGCTGGGCGGGCGGGGCCAAGCTGGGAGGAGAAACTGGGTGGCGGGGCCGGGGTCGGGAGGGGAAGCTGGGCGGGCGGGGCCTCGCTCGGGAGGAGAAACTGGGCGGGCGGGGCCAAGCTGGGAGGGGAAGCTGGGCGGGCGGGGCCTCGCTCGGGAGGAGAAACGGGGCGGGCGGGGCCTCGCTCGGGAGGAGAAACTGGGCGGGCGGGGCCTCGCTCGGGAGGGGAAGCTGGGCGGGCGGGGCCAAGCTGGGATGAGAAACTGGGCGGGCGGGGCCTCGCTCGGGAGGAGAAACTGGGCGGGCGGGGCCAAGCTGGGAGGAGAAGCTGGGCGGGCGGGGCCGGGTTCGGGAGGGGAAGCTGGGCGGGCGGGGCCACGCTCGGGAGGAGAAACTGGGCGGGCGGGGCCGGACTCGGGAGGGGAAGCTGGGCGGGCGGGGCCAAGCTGGGAGGAGAAGCTGGGCGGGCAGGGCCGGATTCGGGAGGGGAAGCTGGGCGGGCGGGGCCTCGCTCGGGAGGAGAAACTGGGCGGGCGGGGCCGGGTTCGGGAGGGGAAGCTGGGCGGGCGGGGCCAAGCTGGGATGAGAAACTGGGCGGGCGGGGCCGGGTTCGGGAGGGGAAACTGGGCGGGCGGGGCCTCGCTCGGGAGGAGAAACCGGGCGGGCGGGGCCGGACTCGGGAGGGGAAGCTGGGCGGGCGGGGCCAAGCTGGGAGGGGAAGCTGGGCGGGCGGGGCCGGACTCGGGAGGAGAAGCGGGGCGGGCGGGGCCGGACTCGGGAGGGGAAGCGGGGCGGGCGGGGCCTGGCTTGGAGGGGAAGCTGGGCGGGCGGGGCCGGGCTCGCTAGGAGAAGCTTGGCGGGCGGGGCCGGGATCGGGAGGGGAAGCTGGGCGGGCGGGCCAAGCTGGGAGGAGAAACTGGGCGGGCGGGGCCTGGCTGGGAGGGGAACATGGGCGGGCAGGGCCGGATTCGGGGGGGGAAGCTGGGCGGGCGGGGCCTCGCTCGGGAGGAGAAACTGGGCGGGCGGGGCCTCGCTCGGGAGGGGAAGCTGGGCGGGCGGGGCCAAGCTGGGATGAGAAACTGGGCGGCCGGGGCCGGATTCGGGAGGAGAAACTGGGCGGGCGGGGCCGGGTTCGGGAGGGGAATCTGGGCGGGCGGGGCCTCGCTCGGGAGGAGAAACTGGGCGGGCGGGGCCGGACTCGGGAGGGGAAGCTGGGCGGGCGGGGCCAAGCTGGGAGGGGAAGCTGGGCGGGCGGGGCCGGACTCGGGAGGAGAAGCGGGGCGGGCGGGGCCGGACTCGGGAGGAGAAACTGGGCGGGCGGGGCCAGGCTGGGAGGAGAAACTGGGCGGGCGGGGCCGTGCTGGGAGGAGAAGCTGGGCGGGCGGGGCTAAGCTGGGAGGAGAAACTGGGCGGGCGGGGCCGTGCTGGGAGGAGAAGCTGGGCGGGCGGGGCTAAGCTGGGAGGAGAAGCTGGGCGGGCGGGGCCGGGTTCGGGAGGGGAAGCGGGGCGGGCGGGGCCGAGCTGGGAGGAGAAACTGGGCGGGCGGGGCCTCGCTCGGGATGGGAAGCGGGGCGGGCGGGGCCAAGCTGGGAGGGGAAGCGGGGCGGGCGGGGCCGAGCTCGGGAGGAGAAACTGGGCGGGCGGGGCCAAGCTGGGAGGGGAAGCTGGGCGGGCGGGGCCGAGCTCGCTAGCAGAAGCTGGGCGGGCGGGGCCGGGTTCGGGAGGGGAAGCTGGGCGGGCGGGGCCAAGCTGGGAGGAGAAACTGGGCGGGCGGGGCCTCGCTCGGGATGGGAAGCTGGGCGGGCGGGGCCAAGCTCGGGAGGAGAAACTGGGCGGGCGGGGCCGGACTCGGGAGGGGAAGCTGGGCGGGCGGGGCCAAGCTGGGAGGAGAAACTGGGTGGCGGGGCCGGGGTCGGGAGGGGAAGCTGGGCGGGCGGGGCCTCGCTCGGGAGGAGAAACTCGGCGGGCGGGGCCAAGCTGGGAGGGGAAGCTGGGCGGCCGGGGCCTCGCTCGGGAGGAGAAACGGGGCGGGCGGGGCCTCGCTCGGGAGGAGAAACTGGGCGGGCGGGGCCTCGCTCGGGAGGGGAAGCTGGGCGGGCGGGGCCAAGCTGGGATGAGAAACTGGGCGGGCGGGGCCTCGCTCGGGAGGAGAAACTGGGCGGGCGGGGCCAAGCTGGGAGGAGAAGCTGGGCGGGCGGGGCCGGGTTCGGGAGGGGAAGCTGGGCGGGCGGGGCCTCGCTCGGGAGGAGAAACTGGGCGGGCGGGGCCGGACTCGGGAGGGGAAGCTGGGCGGGCGGGGCCAAGCTGGGAGGAGAAGCTGGGCGGGCAGGGCCGGATTCGGGAGGGGAAGCTGAGCGGGCGGGGCCTCGCTCGGGAGGAGAAACTGGGCGGGCGGGGCCTCGCTCGGGAGGGGAAGCTGGGCGGGCGGGGCCTGGCTGGGAGGGGAAGCGGGGCGGGCGGGGCCTCGCTCGGGAGGAGAAACTGGGCGGGCGGGGCCTGGCTGGGAGGGGAAGCGGGGCGGGCGGGGCCGAGCTCGCTAGGAGAAGCTTGGCGGGCGGGGCCGGGTTCGGGAGGGGAAGCTGGGCGGGCGGGGCCAAGCTGGGATGAGAAACTGGGCGGCCGGGGCCGGACTCGGGAGGAGAAACTGGGCGGACGGGGCCGGGTTCGGGAGGGGAAACTGGGCGGGCGGGGCCGGGCTCGGGAGGAGAACCTGGGCGGGCGGGGCTGGAGTCGGGAGGGGAAGCTGGCCGGGCGGGGCCGAGCTCGCTTGCAGAAGCTGGGCGGGCGGGGCCGGGTTCGGGAGGAGAAACTGGGCGGGCGGGGCCAAGCTGGGAGGGGAAGCTGGGCGGGCGGGGCCGGACTCGGGAGGAGAAGCGGGGCGGGCGGGGCCGGACTCGGGAGGAGAAACTGGGCGGGCGGGGCCAGGCTGGGAGGGGAAGCTGGGTGGTCGGGGCCGTGCTGGGAGGAGAAACTGGGCGGGCGGGGCTAAGCTGGGAGGAGAAGCTGGGCGGGCGGGGCCGGGTTCGGGAGGGGAAGCTGGGCGGGGGGGGGGGGCCTGGCTGGGAGGGGAAGCGGGGCGGGCGGGGCCGGACTCGGGAGGAGAAACTGGGCGGGCGGGGCCTGGCTGGGAGGGGAAGCGGGGCGGGCGGGGCCGGACTCGGGAGGAGAAACTGGGCGGGCGGGGCCGAGCTGGGAGGAGAAACTGGGCGGGCGGGCCTCGCTCGGGATGGGAAGCGGGGCGGGCGGGGCCAAGCTGGGAGGGGAAGCGGGGCGGGCGGGGCCGAGCTCGGGAGGAGAAACTGGGCGGGCGGGGCCAAGCTGGGAGGGGAAACTGGGCGGGCGGGGCCGAGCTCGGGAGGAGAAACTGGGCGGGCGGGGCCAAGCTGGGAGGGGAAGCTGGGCGGGGGGGGCCGAGCTCGCTAGCAGAAGCTGGGCGGGCGGGGCCGGGTTCGGGAGGGGAAGCTGGGCGGGCGGGGCCAAGCTGGGAGGAGAAACTGGGCGGGCGGGGCCTCGCTCGGGATGGGAAGCTGGGCGGGCGGGGCCAAGCTCGGGAGGAGAAACTGGGCGGGCGGGGCCGGACTCGGGAGGGGAAGCGGGGCGGGCGGGGCCTGGCTTGGAGGGGAAGCTGGGCGGGCGGGGCCTCGCTCGGGAGGAGAAACTGGGCGGGCGGGGCCGGGTTCGGGAGGGGAAGCTGGGCGGGCGGGGCCAAGCTGGGATGAGAAACTGGGCGGGCGGGGCCGGGTTCGGGAGGGGAAACTGGGCGGGCGGGGCCTCGCTCGGGAGGAGAAACCGGGCGGGCGGGGCCGGACTCGGGAGGGGAAGCTGGGCGGGCGGGGCCAAGCTGGGAGGGGAAGCTGGGCGGGCGGGGCCGGACTCGGGAGGAGAAGCGGGGCGGGCGGGGCCGGACTCGGGAGGGGAAGCGGGGCGGGCGGGGCCTGGCTTGGAGGGGAAGCTGGGCGGGCGGGGCCGGGCTCGCTAGGAGAAGCTTGGCGGGCGGGGCCGGGATCGGGAGGGGAAGCTGGGCGGGCGGGGCCAAGCTGGGAGGAGAAACTGGGCGGGCGGGGCCTGGCTGGGAGGGGAACATGGGCGGGCGGGGCTAAGCTGGGAGGAGAAGCTGGGCGGGCGGGGCCGGGTTCGGGAGGGGAAGCTGGGCGGGCGGGGCCTGGCTGGGAGGGGAAGCGGGGCGGGCGGGGCCTCGCTCGGGAGGAGAAACTGGGCGGGCGGCGCCTCGCTCGGGATGGGAAGCTGGGCGGGCGGGGCCAAGCTCGGGAGGAGAAACTGGGCGGGCGGGGCCGGACTCGGGAGGGGAAGCTGGGCGGGCGGGGCCAAGCTGGGAGGAGAAACTGGGTGGCGGGGCCGGGGTCGGGAGGGGAAGCTGGGCGGGCGGGGCCTCGCTCGGGAGGAGAAACTGGGCGGGCGGGGCCAAGCTGGGAGGGGAAGCTGGGCGGGCGGGGCCTCGCTCGGGAGGAGAAACGGGGCGGGCGGGGCCTCGCTCGGGAGGAGAAACTGGGCGGGCGGGGCCTCGCTCGGGAGGGGAAGCTGGGCGGGCGGGGCCAAGCTGGGATGAGAAACTGGGCGGGCGGGGCCTCGCTCGGGAGGAGAAACTGGGCGGGCGGGGCCAAGCTGGGAGGAGAAGCTGGGCGGGCGGGGCCGGGTTCGGGAGGGGAAGCTGGGCGGGCGGGGCCACGCTCGGGAGGAGAAACTGGGCGGGCGGGGCCGGACTCGGGAGGGGAAGCTGGGCGGGCGGGGCCAAGCTGGGAGGAGAAGCTGGGCGGGCAGGGCCGGATTCGGGAGGGGAAGCTGGGCGGGCGGGGCCTCGCTCGGGAGGAGAAACTGGGCGGGCGGGGCCGGGTTCGGGAGGGGAAGCTGGGCGGGCGGGGCCAAGCTGGGATGAGAAACTGGGCGGGCGGGGCCGGGTTCGGGAGGGGAAACTGGGCGGGCGGGGCCTCGCTCGGGAGGAGAAACCGGGCGGGCGGGGCCGGACTCGGGAGGGGAAGCTGGGCGGGCGGGGCCAAGCTGGGAGGGGAAGCTGGGCGGGCGGGGCCGGACTCGGGAGGAGCGGCGGGGCGGGCGGGGCCGGACTCGGGAGGGGAAGCGGGGCGGGCGGGGCCTGGCTTGGAGGGGAAGCTGGGCGGGCGGGGCCGGGCTCGCTAGGAGAAGCTTGGCGGGCGGGGCCGGGATCGGGAGGGGAAGCTGGGCGGGCGGGGCCAAGCTGGGAGGAGAAACTGGGCGGGCGGGGCCTGGCTGGGAGGGGAACATGGGCGGGCAGGGCCGGATTCGGGAGGGGAAGCTGGGCGGGCGGGGCCTCGCTCGGGAGGAGAAACTGGGCGGGCGGGGCCTCGCTCGGGAGGGGAAGCTGGGCGGGCGGGGCCAAGCTGGGATGAGAAACTGGGCGGCCGGGGCCGGATTCGGGAGGAGAAACTGGGCGGGCGGGGCCGGGTTCGGGAGGGGAATCTGGGCGGGCGGGGCCTCGCTCGGGAGGAGAAACTGGGCGGGCGGGGCCGGACTCGGGAGGGGAAGCTGGGCGGGCGGGGCCAAGCTGGGAGGGGAAGCTGGGCGGGCGGGGCCGGACTCGGGAGGAGAAGCGGGGCGGGCGGGGCCGGACTCGGGAGGAGAAACTGGGCGGGCGGGGCCAGGCTGGGAGGAGAAACTGGGCGGGCGGGGCCGTGCTGGGAGGAGAAGCTGGGCGGGCGGGGCTAAGCTGGGAGGAGAAACTGGGCGGGCGGGGCCGTGCTGGGAGGAGAAGCTGGGCGGGCGGGGCTAAGCTGGGAGGAGAAGCTGGGCGGGCGGGGCCGGGTTCGGGAGGGGAAGCGGGGCGGGCGGGGCCTCGCTCGGGAGGAGAAACTGGGCGGGCGGGGCCTGGCTTGGAGGGGAAGCTGGGCGGGCGGGGCCAAGCTGGGATGAGAAACTGGGCGGCCGGGGCCGGACTCGGGAGGAGAAACTGGGCGGGGGGGGCCAGGCTGGGAGGGGAAGCGGGGCGGGCGGGGCCGGACTCGGGAGGAGAAACTGGGCGGGCGGGGCCTGGCTGGGAGGGGAAGCGGGGCGGGCGGGGCCGAGCTCGCTAGGAGAAGCTTGGCGGGCGGGGCCGGATTCGGGAGGGGAAGCTGGGCGGGCGGGGCCTGGCTGGGAGGGGAAGCGGGGCGGGCGGGGCCTCGCTCGGGAGGAGAAACTGGGCGGGCGGGGCCTCGCTCGGGAGGGGAAGCTGGGCGGGCGGGGCCTAGCTGGGAGGGGAAGCGGGGCGGGCGGGGCCGGACTCGGGAGGAGAAACTGGGCGGGCGGGGCCTGGCTGGGAGGGGAAGCGGGGCGGGCGGGGCCGAGCTCGCTAGGAGAAGCTTGGCGGGCGGGGCCGGATTCGGGAGGGGAAGCTGGGCGGGCGGGGCCTCGCTCGGGAGGAGAAACTGGGCGAGCGGGGCCTCGCTCGGGAGGGGAAGCTGGGCGGGCGGGGCCAAGCTGGGATGAGAAACTGGGCGGGCGGGGCCTCGCTCGGGATGGGAAGCTGGGCGGGCGGGGCCAAGCTCGGGAGGAGAAACTGGGCGGGCGGGGCGGACTCGGGAGGGGAAGCGGGGCGGGCGGGCCTGGCTTGTAGGGGAAGCTGGGCGGGCGGGGCCGAGCTCGCTAGCAGAAGCTGGGCGGGCGGGGCCGGGTTCGGGAGAGGAAGCTTGGCGGGCGGGGCCAAGCTGGGAGGAGAAACTGGGCGGGCGGGGCCTCGCTCGGGATGGGAAGCTGGGCGGGCGGGGCCAAGCTCGGGAGGAGAAACTGGGCGGGCGGGGCCTCGCTCGGGATGGGAAGCTGGGCGGGCGGGGCCAAGCTCGGGAGGAGAAACTGGGCGGGCGGGGCCGGACTCGGGAGGGGAAGCTGGGCGGGCGGGGCCAAGCTGGGAGGGGAAGCTGGGCGGGCGGGGCCGGACTCGGGAGGAGAAGCGGGGCGGGCGGGGCCGGACTCGGGAGGAGAAACTGGGCGGGCGGGGCCAGGCTGGGAGGAGAAACTGGGCGGGCGGGGCCGTGCTGGGAGGAGAAGCTGGGCGGGCGGGGCTAAGCTGGGAGGAGAAGCTGGGCGGGCGGGGCCGGGTTCGGGAGGGGAAGCTGGGCGGGCGGGGCCTGGCTGGGAGGGGAAGCTGGGCGGGCGGGGCTAAGCTGGGAGGAGAAGCTGGGCGGGCGGGGCGGACTCGGGAGGGGAAGCGGGGCGGGCGGGCCTGGCTTGTAGGGGAAGCTGGGCGGGCGGGGCCGAGCTCGCTAGCAGAAGCTGGGCGGGCGGGGCCGGGTTCGGGAGAGGAAGCTTGGCGGGCGGGGCCAAGCTGGGAGGAGAAACTGGGCGGGCGGGGCCTCGCTCGGGATGGGAAGCTGGGCGGGCGGGGCCAAGCTCGGGAGGAGAAACTGGGCGGGCGGGGCCTCGCTCGGGATGGGAAGCTGGGCGGGCGGGGCCAAGCTCGGGAGGAGAAACTGGGCGGGCGGGGCCGGACTCGGGAGGGGAAGCTGGGCGGGCGGGGCCAAGCTGGGAGGGGAAGCTGGGCGGGCGGGGCCGGACTCGGGAGGAGAAGCGGGGCGGGCGGGGCCGGACTCGGGAGGAGAAACTGGGCGGGCGGGGCCAGGCTGGGAGGAGAAACTGGGCGGGCGGGGCCGTGCTGGGAGGAGAAGCTGGGCGGGCGGGGCTAAGCTGGGAGGAGAAGCTGGGCGGGCGGGGCCGGGTTCGGGAGGGGAAGCTGGGCGGGCGGGGCCTGGCTGGGAGGGGAAGCTGGGCGGGCGGGGCTAAGCTGGGAGGAGAAGCTGGGCGGGCGGGGCGGACTCGGGAGGGGAAGCGGGGCGGGCGGGCCTGGCTTGTAGGGGAAGCTGGGCGGGCGGGGCCGAGCTCGCTAGCAGAAGCTGGGCGGGCGGGGCCGGGTTCGGGAGAGGAAGCTTGGCGGGCGGGGCCAAGCTGGGAGGAGAAACTGGGCGGGCGGGGCCTCGCTCGGGATGGGAAGCTGGGCGGGCGGGGCCAAGCTCGGGAGGAGAAACTGGGCGGGCGGGGCCTCGCTCGGGATGGGAAGCTGGGCGGGCGGGGCCAAGCTCGGGAGGAGAAACTGGGCGGGCGGGGCCGGACTCGGGAGGGGAAGCTGGGCGGGCGGGGCCAAGCTGGGAGGGGAAGCTGGGCGGGCGGGGCCGGACTCGGGAGGGGAAGCTGGGCGGGCGGGGCCAAGCTGGGAGGGGAAGCTGGGCGGGCGGGGCCGGACTCGGAGGAGAAGCGGGGCGGGCGGGGCCGGACTCGGGAGGGGAAGCTGGGCGGGCGGGGCCAAGCTGGGAGGGGAAGCTGGGCGGGCGGGGCCGGACTCGGGAGGAGAAACTGGGCGGGCGGGGCCAGGCTGGGAGGAGAAACTGGGCGGGCGGGGCCGTGCTGGGAGGAGAAGCTGGGCGGGCGGGGCTAAGCTGGGAGGAGAAGCTGGGCGGGCGGGGCCGGGTTCGGGAGGGGAAGCTGGGCGGGCGGGGCCTGGCTGGGAGGGGAAGCGGGGCGGGCGGGGCCTCGCTCGGGAGGAGAAACTGGGCGGGCGGCGCCTCGCTCGGGATGGGAAGCTGGGCGGGCGGGGCCAAGCTCGGGAGGAGAAACTGGGCGGGCGGGGCCGGACTCGGGAGGGGAAGCTGGGCGGGCGGGGCCAAGCTGGGAGGAGAAACTGGGTGGCGGGGCCGGGGTCGGGAGGGGAAGCTGGGCGGGCGGGGCCTCGCTCGGGAGGAGAAACTGGGCGGGCGGGGCCAAGCTGGGAGGGGAAGCTGGGCGGGCGGGGCCTCGCTCGGGAGGAGAAACGGGGCGGGCGGGGCCTCGCTCGGGAGTAGAAAGTGGGCGGGCGGGGCCTCGCTCGGGAGGGGAAGCTGGGCGGGCGGGGCCAAGCTGGGATGAGAAACTGGGCGGGCGGGGCCTCGCTCGGGAGGAGAAACTGGGCGGGCGGGGCCAAGCTGGGAGGAGAAGCTGGGCGGGCGGGGCCGGGTTCGGGAGGGGAAGCTGGGCGGGCGGGGCCACGCTCGGGAGGAGAAACTGGGCGGGCGGGGCCGGACTCGGGAGGGGAAGCTGGGCGGGCGGGGCCAAGCTGGGAGGAGAAGCTGGGCGGGCAGGGCCGGATTCGGGAGGGGAAGCTGGGCGGGCGGGGCCTCGCTCGGGAGGAGAAACTGGGCGGGCGGGGCCGGGTTCGGGAGGGGAAGCTGGGCGGGCGGGGCCAAGCTGGGATGAGAAACTGGGCGGGCGGGGCCGGGTTCGGGAGGGGAAACTGGGCGGGCGGGGCCTCGCTCGGGAGGAGAAACCGGGCGGGCGGGGCCGGACTCGGGAGGGGAAGCTGGGCGGGCGGGGCCAAGCTGGGAGGGGAAGCTGGGCGGGCGGGGCCGGACTCGGGAGGAGAAGCGGGGCGGGCGGGGCCGGACTCGGGAGGGGAAGCGGGGCGGGCGGGGCCTGGCTTGGAGGGGAAGCTGGGCGGGCGGGGCCGGGCTCGCTAGGAGAAGCTTGGCGGGCGGGGCCGGGATCGGGAGGGGAAGCTGGGCGGGCGGGGCCAAGCTGGGAGGAGAAACTGGGCGGGCGGGGCCTGGCTGGGAGGGGAACATGGGCGGGCGGGGCTAAGCTGGGAGGAGAAGCTGGGCGGGCGGGGCCGGGTTCGGGAGGGGAAGCTGGGCGGGCGGGGCCTGGCTGGGAGGGGAAGCGGGGCGGGCGGGGCCTCGCTCGGGAGGAGAAACTGGGCGGGCGGCGCCTCGCTCGGGATGGGAAGCTGGGCGGGCGGGGCCAAGCTCGGGAGGAGAAACTGGGCGGGCGGGGCCGGACTCGGGAGGGGAAGCTGGGCGGGCGGGGCCAAGCTGGGAGGAGAAACTGGGTGGGGGGGGCCGGGGTCGGGGAGGGGAAGCTGGGCGGGCGGGGCCTCGCTCGGGAGGAGAAACTGGGCGGGCGGGGCCAAGCTGGGAGGGGAAGCTGGGCGGGCGGGGCCTCGCTCGGGAGGAGAAACGGGGCGGGCGGGGCCTCGCTCGGGAGGAGAAACTGGGCGGGCGGGGCCTCGCTCGGGAGGGGAAGCTGGGCGGGCGGGGCCAAGCGGGGATGAGAAACTGGGCGGGCGGGGCCTCGCTCGGGAGGAGAAACTGGGCGGGCGGGGCCAAGCTGGGAGGAGAAGCTGGGCGGGCGGGGCCGGGTTCGGGAGGGGAAGCTGGGCGGGCGGGGCCACGCTCGGGAGGAGAAACTGGGCGGGCGGGGCCGGACTCGGGAGGGGAAGCTGGGCGGGCGGGGCCAAGCTGGGAGGAGAAGCTGGGCGGGCAGGGCCGGATTCGGGAGGGGAAGCTGGGCGGGCGGGGCCTCGCTCGGGAGGAGAAACTGGGCGGGCGGGGCCGGGTTCGGGAGGGGAAGCTGGGCGGGCGGGGCCAAGCTGGGATGAGAAACTGGGCGGGCGGGGCCGGGTTCGGGAGGGGAAACTGGGCGGGCGGGGCCTCGCTCGGGAGGAGAAACCGGGCGGGCGGGGCCGGACTCGGGAGGGGAAGCTGGGCGGGCGGGGCCAAGCTGGGAGGGGAAGCTGGGCGGGCGGGGCCGGACTCGGGAGGAGAAGCGGGGCGGGCGGGGCCGGACTCGGGAGGGGAAGCGGGGCGGGCGGGGCCTGGCTTGGAGGGGAAGCTGGGCGGGCGGGGCCGGGCTCGCTAGGAGAAGCTTGGCGGGCGGGGCCGGGATCGGGAGGGGAAGCTGGGCGGGCGGGGCCAAGCTGGGAGGAGAAACTGGGCGGGCGGGGCCTGGCTGGGAGGGGAACATGGGCGGGCAGGGCCGGCTTCGGGAGGGGAAGCTGGGCGGGCGGGGCCTCGCTCGGGAGGAGAAACTGGGCGGGCGGGGCCTCGCTCGGGAGGGGAAGCTGGGCGGGCGGGGCCAAGCTGGGATGAGAAACTGGGCGGCCGGGGCCGGATTCGGGAGGAGAAACTGGGCGGGCGGGGCCGGGTTCGGGAGGGGAATCTGGGCGGGCGGGGCCTCGCTCGGGAGGAGAAACTGGGCGGGCGGGGCCGGACTCGGGAGGGGAAGCTGGGCGGGCGGGGCCAAGCTGGGAGGGGAAGCTGGGCGGGCGGGGCCGGACTCGGGAGGAGAAGCGGGGCGGGCGGGGCCGGACTCGGGAGGAGAAACTGGGCGGGCGGGGCCAGGCTGGGAGGAGAAACTGGGCGGGCGGGGCCGTGCTCGCTAGGAGAAGCTGGGCGGGCGGGGCCAAGTTCGGGAGGAGAAACTGGGCGGGCGGGGCCAAGCTGGGAGGAGAAACTGGGCGGGCGGGGCCTCGCTCGGGAGGGGAAGCTGGGCGGGCGGGGCCAAGCTGGGATGAGAAACTGGGCGGGCGGGGCCTCGCTCGGGAGGAGAAACTGGGCGGGCGGGGCCAAGCTGGGAGGAGAAGCTGGGCGGGCGGGGCCGGGTTCGGGAGGGGAAGCTGGGCGGGCGGGGCCACGCTCGGGAGGAGAAACTGGGCGGGCGGGGCCGGACTCGGGAGGGGAAGCTGGGCGGGCGGGGCCAAGCTGGGAGGAGAAGCTGGGCGGGCAGGGCCGGATTCGGGAGGGGAAGCTGGGCGGGCGGGGCCTCGCTCGGGAGGAGAAACTGGGCGGGCGGGGCCGGGTTCGGGAGGGGAAGCTGGGCGGGCGGGGCCAAGCTGGGATGAGAAACTGGGCGGGCGGGGCCGGGTTCGGGAGGGGAAACTGGGCGGGCGGGGCCTCGCTCGGGAGGAGAAACCGGGCGGGCGGGGCCGGACTCGGGAGGGGAAGCTGGGCGGGCGGGGCCAAGCTGGGAGGGGAAGCTGGGCGGGCGGGGCCGGACTCGGGAGGAGAAGCGGGGCGGGCGGGGCCGGACTCGGGAGGGGAAGCGGGGCGGGCGGGGCCTGGGTTGGAGGGGAAGCTGGGCGGGCGGGGCCGGGCTCGCTAGGAGAAGCTTGGCGGGCGGGGCCGGGATCGGGAGGGGAAGCTGGGCGGGCGGGGCCAAGCTGGGAGGAGAAACTGGGCGGGCGGGGCCTGGCTGGGAGGGGAACATGGGCGGGCAGGGCCGGATTCGGGAGGGGAAGCTGGGCGGGCGGGGCCTCGCTCGGGAGGAGAAACTGGGCGGGCGGGGCCTCGCTCGGGAGGGGAAGCTGGGCGGGCGGGGCCAAGCTGGGATGAGAAACTGGGCGGCCGGGGCCGGATTCGGGAGGAGAAACTGGGCGGGCGGGGCCGGGTTCGGGAGGGGAATCTGGGCGGGCGGGGCCTCGCTCGGGAGGAGAAACTGGGCGGGCGGGGCCGGACTCGGGAGGGGAAGCTGGGCGGGCGGGGCCAAGCTGGGAGGGGAAGCTGGGCGGGCGGGGCCGGACTCGGGAGGAGAAGCGGGGCGGGCGGGGCCGGACTCGGGAGGAGAAACTGGGCGGGCGGGGCCAGGCTGGGAGGAGAAACTGGGCGGGCGGGGCCGTGCTGGGAGGAGAAGCTGGGCGGGCGGGGCTAAGCTGGGAGGAGAAACTGGGCGGGCGGGGCCGTGCTGGGAGGAGAAGCTGGGCGGGCGGGGCTAAGCTGGGAGGAGAAGCTGGGCGGGCGGGGCCGGGTTCGGGAGGGGAAGCGGGGCGGGCGGGGCCTCGCTCGGGAGGAGAAACTGGGCGGGCGGGGCCTGGCTTGGAGGGGAAGCTGGGCGGGCGGGGCCAAGCTGGGATGAGAAACTGGGCGGCCGGGGCCGGACTCGGGAGGAGAAACTGGGCGGGCGGGGCCAGGCTGGGAGGGGAAGCGGGGCGGGCGGGGCCGGACTCGGGAGGAGAAACTGGGCGGGCGGGGCCTGGCTGGGAGGGGAAGCGGGGCGGGCGGGGCCGAGCTCGCTAGGAGAAGCTTGGCGGGCGGGGCCGGATTCGGGAGGGGAAGCTGGGCGGGCGGGGCCTGGCTGGGAGGGGAAGCGGGGCGGGCGGGGCCTCGCTCGGGAGGAGAAACTGGGCGGGCGGGGCCTCGCTCGGGAGGGGAAGCTGGGCGGGCGGGGCCTAGCTGGGAGGGGAAGCGGGGCGGGCGGGGCCGGACTCGGGAGGAGAAACTGGGCGGGCGGGGCATGGCTGGGAGGGGAAGCGGGGCGGGCGGGGCCGAGCTCGCTAGGAGAAGCTTGGCGGGCGGGGCCGGATTCGGGAGGGGAAGCTGGGCGGGCGGGGCCTCGCTCGGGAGGAGAAACTGGGCGAGCGGGGCCTCGCTCGGGAGGGGAAGCTGGGCGGGCGGGGCCAAGCTGGGATGAGAAACTGGGCGGGCGGGGCCTCGCTCGGGATGGGAAGCTGGGCGGGCGGGGCCAAGCTCGGGAGGAGAAACTGGGCGGGCGGGGCGGACTCGGGAGGGGAAGCGGGGCGGGCGGGCCTGGCTTGTAGGGGAAGCTGGGCGGGCGGGGCCGAGCTCGCTAGCAGAAGCTGGGCGGGCGGGGCCGGGTTCGGGAGAGGAAGCTTGGCGGGCGGGGCCAAGCTGGGAGGAGAAACTGGGCGGGCGGGGCCTCGCTCGGGATGGGAAGCTGGGCGGGCGGGGCCAAGCTCGGGAGGAGAAACTGGGCGGGCGGGGCCTCGCTCGGGATGGGAAGCTGGGCGGGCGGGGCCAAGCTCGGGAGGAGAAACTGGGCGGGCGGGGCCGGACTCGGGAGGGGAAGCTGGGCGGGCGGGGCCAAGCTGGGAGGGGAAGCTGGGCGGGCGGGGCCGGACTCGGGAGGAGAAGCGGGGCGGGCAGGGCCGGACTCGGGAGGAGAAACTGGGCGGGCGGGGCCAGGCTGGGAGGAGAAACTGGGCGGGCGGGGCCGTGCTGGGAGGAGAAGCTGGGCGGGCGGGGCTAAGCTGGGAGGAGAAGCTGGGCGGGCGGGGCCGGGTTCGGGAGGGGAAGCTGGGCGGGCGGGGCCTGGCTGGGAGGGGAAGCTGGGCGGGCGGGGCTAAGCTGGGAGGAGAAACTGGGCGGGCGGGGCCAGGCTGGGAGGGGAAGCGGGGCGGGCGGGGCCGGACTCGGGAGGAGAAACTGGGCGGGCGGGGCCTGGCTGGGAGGGGAAGCGGGGCGGGCGGGGCCGAGCTCGCTAGGAGAAGCTTGGCGGGCGGGGCCTGGCTGGGAGGGGAAGCGGGGCGGGCGGGGCCGAGCTCGCTAGGAGAAGCTTGGCGGGCGGGGCCGGGTACGGGAGGGGAAGCTGGGCGGGCGGGGCCAAGCTGGGAGGAGAAACTGGGCGGGCGGGGCCTCGCTCGGGATGGGAAGCTGGGCGGGCGGGGCCAGGCTGGGAGGGGAACATGGGCGGGCGGGGCCGGGATCGGGAGGGGAAGCTGGGCGGGCGGGGCCAAGCTGGGAGGAGAAACTGGGCGGGCGGGGCCTGGCTGGGAGGGGAAGCGGGGCGGGCGGGGCCGGACTCGGGAGGAGAAACTGGGCGGGGGGGCCTGGCTGGGAAGGGAAGCGGGGCGGGCGGGGCCAAGCTCGCTAGGAGAAGCTTGGCGGGCGGGGCCGGGTTCGGGAGGGGAAGCTGGGCGGGCGGGGCCTGGCTGGGAGGAGAAACTGGGGGGCGGGGCCTCGCTCGGGATGGGAAGCGGGGCGGGCGGGGCCAAGCTGGGAGGAGAAGCTGGGCGGGCGGGGCCGGGTTCGGGAGGGGAAGCTGGGCGGGCGGGGCCCCGCTCGGGAGGAGAAACTGGGTGGCGGGGCCAAGCTGGGAGGGGAAGCCGGGCGGGCGGGGCCTCGCTCGGGAGGAGAAACCGGCCGGGCGGGGCCTCGCTCGGGAGGAGAAACTGGGCGGGCGGGGCCTCGCTCGGGAGGGGAAGCTGGGCGGGCGGGGCAAAGCTGGGAGGAGAAGCTGGGCGGGCGGGGCCGGGTTCGGGAGGGGAAGCTGGGCGGGCGGGGCCTCGCTCGGGAGGAGAAACTGGGCGGGCGGGGCCGGAGTCGGGAGGGGAAGCTGGGCGGGCGGGGCCAAGCTGGGAGGAGAAGCTGGGCGGGCAGGGCCGTATTCGGGAGGGGAAGCTGGGCGGGCGGGGCCTCGCTCGGGAGGAGAAACTGGGCGGGCGGGGCCAAGCTGGGAGGGGAAGCTGGGCGGGCGGGGCCAAGCTGGGGATGAGAAACTGGGCGGCCGGGGCCGGACTCGGGAGGAGAAACTGGGCGGGCGGGGCCGGGTTCCGGAGGGGAAACTGGGTGGGCGGGGCCGGACTCGGGAGGGGAGGCTGGGCGGGCGGGGCCAAGCTGGGAGGGGAAGCTGGGCGGGCGGGGCCGGACTCGGGAGGAGAAGCGGGGCGGGCGGGCCGGACTCGGGAGGAGAAACTGGGCGGGCGGGGCCAGGCTGGGAGGAGAAACTGGGCGGGCGGGGCCGCGCTGGGAGGAGAAGCTGGGCGGGCGGGGCTAAGCTGGGAGGAGAAGCTGGGCGGGCGGGGCCGGGTTCGGGAGGGGAAGCTGGGCGGGCGGGGCCTGGCTGGGAGGGGAAGCGGGGCGGGCGGGGCCTCGCTCGGGAGGAGAAACTGGGCGGGCGGGCCTCGCTCGGGAGGGGAAGCTGGGCGGGCGGGGCCTAGCTGGGAGGGGAAGGGGCGGGCGGGGCCGGACTGGGAGGAGAAACTGGGCGGGCGGGGCCTGGCTGGGAGGGGAAGCGGGCGGGCGGGGCCTGGCTGGCTAGGAGAAGCTTGGCGGGCGGGGCCGGATTCGGGAGGGGAAGCCGGGCGGGCGGGGCCTCGCTCGGGAGGAGGAACTGGGCGAGCGGGGCCTCGCTCGGGAGGGGAAGCTGGGCGGGCGGGGCCAAGCTGGGATGAGAAACTGGGCGGGCGGGGCCTCGCTCGGGATGGGAAGCTGGGCGGGCGGGGCCAAGCTGGGAGGAGAAACTGGGCGGGCGGGGCGGACTCGGGAGGGGAAGCGGGCGGGCGGGCCTGGCTTGTAGGGGAATCTGGGCGGGCGGGGCCGAGCTCGCTAGCAGAAGCTGGGCGGGCGGGGCCGGGTTCGGGAGAGGAAGCTTGGCGGGCGGGGCCAAGCTGGGAGGAGAAACTGGGCGGGCGGGGCCCTGCTCGGGAGGGAAGCTGGGCGGGCGGGGCCAAGCTCGGGAGGAGAAACTGGGCGGGCGGGGCCTGCCTCGGGAGGGGAAGCTGGGCGGGCGGGGCGCAGCTCGGGAGGAGAAACTGGCGGGCGGGGCCGGACTCGGGAGGGGAAGCTGGGCGGGCGGGGGCAAGCTGGGAGGGGAAGCTGGGCGGGCGGGGCGGGACTGGGAGGAGAAGCGGGGGGGGCGGGGCCGGACTCGGGAGGAGAAACTGGGCGGGCGGGGCCAGGCTGGGAGGAGAAACTGGGCGGGCGGGGCCGTGCTGGGAGGAGAAGCTGGGCGGGCGGGGCTAAGCGGGGAGGAGAAGCTGGGCGGGCGGGGCCGGGTTCGGGAGGGGAAGCTGGGCGGGCGGGGCCTGGCTGGGAGGGGAAGCTGGGCGGGCGGGGCTAAGCTGGGAGGAGAAGCTGGGCGGGCGGGGCCGGGTTCGGGAGGGAAGCGGGGCGGGCGGGGCCTCGCTCGGGAGGAGAAACTGGGCGGGCGGGGCCTGGCTTGGAGGGGAAGCTGGGCGGCGGGGCCAAGCTGGGATGAGAAACTGGGCGGCCGGGGCTGGACTCGGGAGGAGAAACTGGGCGGGCGGGGCCAGGACCGGGAGGGGAAGCGGGGCGGGCGGGGCCGGACTCGGGAGGAGAAACTGGGCGGGCGGGGCCTGGCTGGGAGGGGAAGCGGGGCGGGCGGGCCGAGCTCGCTAGGAGAAGCTTGGCGGGCGGGGCCTGGCTGGGAGGGGAAGCGGGGCGGGCGGGCCGGAGCTCGCTAGGAGAAGCTTGGCGGGCGGGGCCGGGTACGGGAGGGGAAGCTGGGCGGGCGGGGCCAAGCTGGGAGGAGAAACTGGGCGGGCGGGGCCTCGCTCGGGATGGGAAGCTGGGCGGGGCGGGGCCAGGCTGGGAGGGGAACATGGGCGGGCGGGGCCGTGATGGGAGGAGAAGCTGGGCGGGGCGGGGCCAAGCTGGGAGGAGAAACTGGGCGGGCGGGGCCTGGCTGGGAGGGGAAGCGGGGCGGGCGGGGCCGGACTCGGGAGGAGAAACTGGGCGGGGGGGCCGGGCTCGGGAAGGGAAGCGGGGCGGGCGGGGCCAAGCTCGCTAGGAGAAGCTTGGCGGGCGGGGCCGGGTTCGGGAGGGGAAGCTGGGCGGGCGGGCCTGGCTGGGAGGAGAAACTGGGCGGGCGGGGCCTCGCTCGGGATGGGAAGAGGGGCGGGCGGGGCCAAGCTGGGAGGAGAAGCTGGGCGGGCGGGGCCGGGTTCGGGAGGGAAGCTGGGCGGGCGGGGCCTCGCTCGGGAGGAGAAACTGGGCGGGGCGGGGCCAAGCTGGGAGGGGAAGCTGGGCGGGCGGGGCCTCGCTCGGGAGGAGAAACTGGCCGGGCGGGGCCTCGCTCGGGAGGAGTAACTGGGCGGGCGGGGCCTCGCTCGGGAGGGGAAGCTGGGCGGGCGGGGCAAAGCTGGGAGGAGAAGCTGGGCGGCGGGGCCGGGTTCGGGGGGAGAAACTGGGCGGGCGGGGCCTCGCTCGGGAGGAGAAGTGGAGCGGGCGGGGCCGGACTCGGGAGGAGAAACGGGGCGGGCGGGGCCAAGCGGGGAGGAGAAACTGGGCGGGCAGGGCCAGGCTGGGAGGGAAGCTGGGCGGGCGGGGCATCGCTCGGGAGGAGAAACTGGGCGGGCGGGGCCAAGCTGGGAGGGGAAGCTGGGCGGGCGGGGTCAAGCTGGGATGAGAAACTGGGCGGCCGGGGCCGGACCGGGGAGGAGAAACTGGGCGGGCGGGGCCGGGTTCGGGAGGGAAACGGGGCGGGCGGGGCCAGGCCGGGAGGAGAAACTGGGCGGGCGGGGCCGGACTCGGGAGGGGAAGCTGGGCGGGCGGGGCCAAGCTGGGAGGGGAAGCTGGGCGGGCGGGGCCGGACTCGGGAGGAGAAGCGGGGCGGGCGGGGCCGGACTCGGGAGGAGAAACTGGCGGGCGGGGCCAGGCTGGGAGGAGAAACTGGGCGGCGGGGCCGTGCTGGGAGGAGAAGCTGGGCGGGCGGGGCTAAGCTGGGAGGAGAAGCTGGGGGGCGGGGCGGGGCCGGGTTCGGGCGGGGAAGCTGGGCGGGCGGGGCCTGGCTGGGAGGGGAAGCGGGGCGGGCGGGGCCTCGCTCGGGAGGAGAAACTGGGCGGGCGGGGCCTCGCTCGGGAGGGGAAGCTGGGCGGGCGGGGCCTAGCTGGGAGGGGCAGCGGGGCGGGGCGGGGCCGGACTCGGGAGGAGAAACTGGGCGGGGCGGGGCCTGGCTGGGAGGGGAAGCGGGGCGGGCGGGGCCGAGCTCGCTAGGAGAAGCTTGGTGGGCGGGGCCGGATTCGGGAGGAGGAACTGGGCGGGCGGTGCCAAGCTCGGGAGGAGAAACGGGGCGAGCGGGGCCTCGCTCGGGAGGGGAAGCTGGGCGGGCGGGGCCAAGCTGGGATGAGAAACTGGGCGGGCGGGGCCTCGCTCGGGATGGGAAGCTGGGCGGGCGGGGCCAAGCTCGGAGGAGAAACTGGGCGGGCGGGGCGGACTCGGGAGGGGAAGCGGGGCGGGCGGGCCTGGCTTGTAGAGGAAGCTGGGCGGGCGGGGCCGAGCTCGCTAGCAGAAGCTGGGCGGGCGGGGCCGGGTTCGGGAGAGGAAGCTTGGCGGGCGGGGCCAAGTTGGGAGGAGAAACTGGGCGGACGGGGCCTCGCTCGGGATGGGAAGCTGGGCGGGCGGGGCCAAGCTCGGGAGGAGAAACTGGGCGGGCGGGGCCTCGCTCGGGATGGGAAGCGGCGCGGGCGGGGCCTCGCTCGGGAGGGGAAACTGGGCGGGCGGGGCCGGACTCGGAGGGGAAGCTGGGCGGGGCGGGGCCAAGCTGGGAGGAGAAGCCGGGCGGGCGGGGCCGGGTTCGGGAGGGGAAGCTGGGCGGGCGGGGCCTCGCTCGGGAGGAGAAACTGGGTGGGCGGGGCCGGACTCGGGAGGGGAAGCTGGGCGGGCGGGGCCGTGCGGGGAGGAGAAGCTGGGCGGGCGGGGCCGTGATCGGGGGGGGAAACTGGGCGGGCGGGGCCAAGGGCGGGAGGAGAAACTGGGCGGGCGGGGCCTCGCTCGGGAGGGGAAGCTGGGCGGGCGGGGCCTGGCCTGGGAGGAGAATCTGGGCGGGCGGGGCCTCGCTCGGGAGGAGGAACTGGGCGGGCGGGGCCGGGCTCGGGAGGAGAACCTGGGCGGGCGGGGCTGGAGTCGGGAGGGGAGGCTGGGCGGGCGGGGCCGAGCCCGCTTGCAGAAGCTGGGCGGGCGGGGCCGGGTTCGGGAGGAGAACCGGGGCGGGCGGGGCCGGACTCGGGAGGGGAAGCTGAGCGGGCGGGGCTAAGCTGGGAGGGGAAGCTGGGCGGGCGGGCCGGACTCGGGAGGAGAAGCGGGGCGGGGCGGGGCCGGACTCGGGAGGAGAAACTGGGCGGGCGGGGCCAGGCTGGGAGGGGAAGCGGGGTGGTCGGGGCCGTGCTGGGAGGAGAAACTGGGCGGGCGGGGCTAAGCTGGGAGGAGAAGCTGGGCGGGCGGGTCGGGTTCGGGAGGGGAAGCTGGGCGGGGGGGCCTGGCTGGGAGGGGAAGCGGGGCGGGCGGGGCCGGACTCGGGAGGAGAAACTGGGCGGGCGGGGCCTGGCTGGGAGGGGAAGCGGGCGGGCGGGGCCGAGCTGGGAGGAGAAACTGGGGGGCGGGGCCTCGCTCGGGATGGGAAGCGGGGCGGGCGGGGCCAAGCTGGGAGGGGAAGGGCGGGGGGGCGGGCGGGCCCAGGCTCGGGAGGAGAAACTGGGCGGGCGGGCCAAGCTGGGAGGGGAAGCTGGGCGGGCGGGGCCGAGCTCGCTAGCAGAAGCTGGGCGGGCGGGCCGGGTTCGGGAGGGGAAGCTGGGCGGGCGGGGCCAAGCCGGGAGGAGAAACTGGGCGGGCGGGGCCTCGCTCGGGATGGGAAGCTGGGCGGGCGGGGCCGGGCTTGGGAGGAGAAACTGGGCGGGCGGGGCCGGACTCGGGGGGGAAGCTGGGCGGGCGGGGCCAAGCTGAGAGGAGAAGCGGGGCGGGCGGGGCCTCGGCCGGGAGGAGAAACTGGGCGGGCGGGGCCGGGCTCGGAGGAGAACCTGGGCGGGCGGGGCTGGAGTCGGGAGGGGAAGCTGGCCGGGCGGGGCCGAGATCGCTTGCAGAAACTGGGCGGGCGGGGCCTCGCTCGGGAGGGGAAACGGGCCGGGCGGGGCCTCGCTCGGGAGGGGAAACTGGGCGGGCGGGGCCGGACTCGGGAGGGGAAGCTGGGCGGGGCGGGGCCAAGCTGGGAGGGGAAGCTGGGCGGGCGGGGCCGGATTCGGGAGGGAGAAGCTGGGCGGGCGGGGCCGGACTCGGGAGGAGAAACTGGGAGGGCGGGGCCAGGCTGGGAGGGGAAGCTGGGTGGTCGGGGCCGAGCTGGGAGGAGAAACTCGGCGGGCGGGGCTAAGCTGGGAGGAGAAGCTGGGCGGGCGGGGTAGGGTTCGGGAGGGGAAGCTGGGGCGGGGGGGCCTGGCTGGGAGGGGAAGCGGGGCGGGCGGGGCTGGACTCGGGAGGAGAAACTGGCGGGCGGGGCCTGGCTGGGAGGGGAAGCGGGGCGGGCGGGGCTGAGCTGGGAGGAGAAACTGGGCGGGCGGGGCCTCGCTCGGGATGGGAAGCGGGGCGGGCGGGGCCAAGCTGGGAGGGGAAGCGGGGCGGGCGGGGCTGAGCTCGGGAGGAGAAACTGGGCGGGCGGGGCCAAGCTGGGAGGGGAAGCTGGGCGGGCGGGGCCGAGCTCGCGAGCAGAAGCTGGGCGGGCGGGGCCGGGTTCGGGAGGGGAAGCTGGGCGGGCGGGGCCAAGCTGGGAGGAGAAACTGGGGGGCGGGGCCTCGCTCGGGATGGGAAGCTGGGCGGGCGGGGCCAAGCTCGGGAGGAGAAACGGGCGGGCGGGGCCGGACTCGGGAGGGGAAGCTGGGCGGGCGGGGCCAAGCTGGGAGGAGAAACTGGGTGCGGGGCCGGGGTGGGAGGAGAAGCTGGGCGGGCGGGGCCTCGCTCGGGAGGAGAAACTCGGGCGGGCGGGGCCAAGCTGGGAGGGGAAGCTGGGCGGCCGGGGCCTCGCTCGGGAGGAGAAACGGGGCGGGCGGGGCCTCGCTCGGGAGGAGAAACTGGGCGGGCGGGGCCTCGCTCGAGAGGGGTAGCTGGGCGGGCGGGGCCAAGCCGGGATGAGAAACCGGGCGGGCGGGGCCTCGCTCGGGAGGAGAAACTGGGTGGCGGGGCCAAGCTGGGAGGAGAAGCTGGGCGGGCGGGGCCGGGTTCGGGAGGGGAAGCTGGGCGGGCGGGGCCCGGCCGGGAGGAGAAACTGGGCGGGCGGGGCCGGACTCGGGAGGGGAAGCTGGGCGGGCGGGGCCAAGCTGGGAGGAGAAGCGCGGGGCGGGCAGGGCCGGATTCGGGAGGGGAAGCTGAGCGGGCGGGGCCTCGCTCGGGAGGAGAACCTGGGCGGGCGGGGCCTCGCTCGGGGGAAGCTGGCGGGCGGGGCCTGGCTGGGAGGGGAAGCGGGGTGGGCGGGGCCTCGCTCGGGAGGAGAAACTGGGCGGGCGGGGCCTGGCTGGGAGGGGAAGCGGGGCGGGCGGGGCCGAGCTCGCTAGGAGAAGCTTGGCGGGCGGGGCCGGGTTCGGGAGGGAAGCTGGGCGGGCGGGGCCAAGCTGGGATGAGAAACTGGGCGGCCGGGGCCGGACTCGGGAGGAGAAACTGGGCGGACGGGGCCGGGTTCGGGAGGGGAAACTGGGCGGGCGGGGCCGGGCTCGGGAGGAGAACCTGGGCGGGCGGGGCTGGAGTCGGGAGGGGAAGCTGGCCGGGCGGGGCCGAGCCTGCTTGCAGAAGCTGGGCGGGCGGGGCCGGGTTCGGGAGGAGAAACCGGGCGGGCGGGGCCAAGCTGGGAGGGGAAGCTGGGTGGGCGGGGTCGGACTCGGGAGGAGAAGCGGGCGGGCGGGGCCGGACTCGGGAGGAGAAACTGGGCGGGCGGGGCCAGGCTGGGAGGGGAAGCTGGGTGGTCGGGGCCGTGCTGGGAGGAGAAACTGGGCGGGCGGGGCTAAGCTGGGAGGAGAAGCGGGCGGGCGGGGCCGGGTTCGGGAGGGGAAGCTGGGGCGGGGGGCCTGGCTGGGAGGGGAAGCGGGGTGGGCGGGGCCGGACTCGGGAGAGGAAACTGGGCGGGCGGGGCCTGGCTGGGAGGGGAAGCGGGGCGGGCGGGGCCGGACTGGGGAGAGAACCTGGGCGGGCGGGGCCGAGCTGGGAGGAGAAACTGGGCGGGCGGGCCTCGCTCGGGATGGGAAGCGGGGCGGGCGGGGGCAAGCTGGGAGGGGAAGCGGGGCGGGCGGGGCCGAGCTCGGGAGGAGAAACTGGGTGGGCGGGGCCAAGCTGGGAGGGGAAACTGGGCGGGCGGGGCCGAGCTCGGGAGGAGAAACTGGGCGGGGCGGGGCCAAGCTGGGAGGGGAAGCTGGGCGGGGGGCCGAGCTCGCTAGCAGAAGCTGGGCGGGCGGGGCCGGGTTCAGGAGGGGAAGCTGGGTGGGCGGGGCCAAGCTGGGAGGAGAAACTGGGCGGGCGGGGCCTCGCTCGGGATGGGAAGCTGGGCGGGCGGGGCCAAGCTCGGAGGAGAAACTGGGCGGGCGGGGCCGGACTGGGGAGGGGAAGCGGGCGGGCGGGGCCTGGCTTGGAGGGGAAGCTGGGCGGGCGGGGCCGGGCTCGCTAGGGGAAGCTGGCGGGGCGGGGCCGGGATCGGGAGGGGAAGCTGGGCGGCGGGGCCAAGCTGGGAGGAGAAACTGGGCGGGCGGGGCCTGGCTGGGAGGGGAACATGGGCGGGCAGGGCCGGATTCGGGAGGGGAAGCTGGGCGGGCGGGGCCTCGCTCGGGAGGAGAAACTGGGCGGGCGGGGCCTCCCTCGGGAGGGGATGCTGGGCGGGCGGGGCCAAGCTGGGATGAGAAACTGGGCGGCCGGGGGCGGACTCGGGAGGAGAAACTGGGCGGGCGGGGCCGGGTTCGGGAGGGGAATCTGGGCGGGCGGGGCCTCGCTCGGGAGGAGAAACTGGGGGGCGGGGCCGGACTCGGGAGGGGAAGCTGGGGGGGCGGGGCCAAGCTGGGAGGGGAAGCTGGGCGGGCGGGGCCGGACTCGGGAGGAGAAGCGGGGCGGGCGGGGCCGGACTCGGGAGGAGAAACTGGGCGGGGCGGGCGGGGCCAGGCTGGGAGGAGAAACTGGGCGGGGCGGGGCCGTGCTGGGAGGAGAAGCTGGGCGGGCGGGGCTAAGCTGGGAGGAGAAACTGGGCGGGGCGGGGCCGTGCTGGGAGGAGAAGCTGGGCGGGCGGGGCTAAGCTGGGAGGAGAAGCTGGGCGGCGGGGCCGGGTTCGGGAGGGGAAGCGGGGCGGGCGGGTCCTCGCTCGGGAGGAGAAACTGGGCGGGCGGGGCCTGGCTTGCAGGGGAAGCTGGGCGGGGCGGGGCCAAGCTGGGATGAGAAACTGGGCGGGCGGGGCAAGCTGGGAGGAGAAACTCGGGGGGCCTGGCTGGGAGGGGAAGCGGGGCGGGCGGGCCGAGCTCGCTAGGAGAAGCTTGGCGGGCGGGGCCGGGTTCGGGAGGGGAAGCTGGGCGGGCGGGGCCTGGCTGGGAGGAGAAACTGGGCGGGCGGGGCCTCGCTCGGGATGGGAAGCGGGGCGGGCGGGGCCAAGCTGGGAGGAGAAGCTGGGCGGGCGGGGCCGGGTTCGGGAGGGGAAGCTGGGCGGGCGGGGCCTCGCTCGGGAGGAGAAACTGGGCGGGCGGGGCCAAGCTGGGAGGGGAAGCTGGGCGGGCGGGGCCTCGCTCGGGAGGAGAAACTGGGCGGGCGGGGCCTGGGTTGGAGGGGAAGCTGGGCGGGCGGGGCCAAGCTGGGATGAGAAACTGGGCGGCCGGGGCCGGACTCGGGAGGAGAAACTGGGCGGGCGGGGCCAGGCTGGGAGGGGAAGCGGGGCGGGCGGGGCCGGACTCGGGAGGAGAAACTGGGCGGGCGGGGCCTGGCTGGGAGGGGAAGCGGGGCGGGCGGGGCCGAGCTCGCTAGGAGAAGCTTGGCGGGCGGGGCCTGGCTGGGAGGGGAAGCGGGGCGGGCGGGGCCGAGCTCGCTAGGAGAAGCTTGGCGGGCGGGGCCGGGTACGGGAGGGGAAGCTGGGCGGGCGGGGCCAAGCTGGGAGGAGAAACTGGGCGGGCGGGGCCTCGCTCGGGATGGGAAGCTGGGCGGGCGGGGCCAGGCTGGGAGGGGAACATGGGCGGGCGGGGCCGGGATCGGGAGGGGAAGCTGGGCGGACGGGGCCAAGCTGGGAGGAGAAACTGGGCGGGCGGGGCCTGGCTGGGAGGGGAAGCGGGGCGGGCGGGGCCGGACTCGGGAGGAGAAACTGGGCGGGGGGGCCTGGCTGGGAAGGGAAGCGGGGCGGGCGGGGCCAAGCTCGCTAGGAGAAGCTTGGCGGGCGGGGCCGGGTTCGGGAGGGGAAGCTGGGCGGGCGGGGCCTGGCTGGAGGAGAAACTGGGCGGGCGGGGCCTCGCTCGGGATGGGAAGAGGGGCGGGCGGGGCCAAGCTGGGAGGAGAAGCTGGGCGGGCGGGGCCGGGTTCGGGAGGGGAAGCTGGGCGGCGGGGCCTCGCTCGGGAGGAGAAACTGGGCGGGCGGGGCCAAGCTGGGAGGGGAAGCTGGGCGGGCGGGGCCTCGCTCGGGAGGAGAAACTGGCCGGGCGGGGCCTCGCTCGGGAGGAGAAACTGGGCGGGCGGGGCCTCGCTCGGGAGGGGAAGCTGGGCGGGCGGGGCAAAGCTGGGAGGAGAAGCTGGGCGGGCGGGGCCGGGTTCGGGAGGGGAAGCTGGGCGGGCGGGGCCTCGCTCGGGAGGAGAAAGTGTGCGGGCGGGGCCGGAGTCGGGAGGGGAAGCTGGGCGGGCGGGGACAAGCTGGGAGGAGAAGCTGGGCGGGCAGGGCCGTATTCGGGAGGGGAAGCTGGGCGGGCGGGGCCTCGCTCGGGAGGAGAAACTGGGCGGGCGGGGCCAAGCTGGGAGGGGAAGCTGGGCGGGCGGGGCCAAGCTGGGATGAGAAACTGGGCGGCCGGGCCGGACTCGGGAGGAGAAACTGGGCGGGCGGGGCCGGGTTCGGGAGGGGAAACTGGGCGGGCGGGGCCTCGCTCGGGAGGAGAAACTGGGCGGGCGGGGCCGGACTCGGGAGGGGAAGCTGGGCGGGCGGGGCCAAGCTGGGAGGGGAAGCTGGGCGGGCGGGGCCGGACTCGGGAGGAGAAGCGGGGCGGGCGGGGCCGGACTCGGGAGGAGAAACTGGGCGGGCGGGGCCAGGCTGGGAGGAGAAACTGGGCGGGCGGGGCCGTGCTGGGAGGAGAAGCTGGGCGGGCGGGGCTAAGCTGGGAGGAGAAGCTGGGCGGGCGGGGCCGGGTTCGGGAGGGGAAGCTGGGCGGGCGGGGCCTGGCTGGGAGGGGAAGCGGGGCGGGCGGGGCCTCGCTCGGGAGGAGAAACTGGGCGGGCGGGGCCTCGCTCGGGAGGGGAAGCTGGGCGGGCGGGGCCTAGCTGGGAGGGGAAGCGGGCGGGCGGGGCCGGACTCGGGAGGAGAAACTGGGCGGGCGGGGCCTGGCTGGGAGGGGAAGCGGGGCGGGCGGGGCCGAGCTCGCTAGGAGAAGCTTGGCGGGCGGGGCCGGATTCGGGAGGGGAAGCTGGGCGGGCGGGGCCTCGCTCGGGAGGAGAAACTGGGCGAGCGGGGCCTCGCTCGGGAGGGGAAGCTGGGCGGGCGGGGCCAAGCTGGAATGAGAAACTGGGCGGGCGGGGCCTCGCTCGGGATGGGAAGCTGGGCGGGCGGGGCCAAGCTCGGGAGGAGAAACTGGGCGGGCGGGGCGGACTCGGGAGGGGAAGCGGGGCGGGCGGGCCTGGCTTGTAGAGGAAGCTGGGCGGGCGGGGCCGAGCTCGCTAGCAGAAGCTGGGCGGGCGGGGCCGGGTTCGGGAGAGGAAGCTTGGCGGGCGGGGCCAAGCTGGGAGGAGAAACTGGGCGGGCGGGGCCTCGCTCGGGATGGGAAGCTGGGCGGGCGGGGCCAAGCTGGGAGGGGAAGCTGGGCGGGCGGGGCCGGACTCGGGAGGAGAAGCGGGGCGGGCGGGGCCGGACTCGGGAGGAGAAACTGGGCGGGCGGGGCCAGGCTGGGAGGAGAAACTGGGCGGGCGGGGCCGTGCTGGGAGGAGAAGCTGGGCGGGCGGGGCTAAGCTGGGAGGAGAAGCTGGGCGGGCGGGGCCGGGTTCGGGAGGGGAAGCTGGGCGGGCGGGGCCTGGCTGGGAGGGGAAGCGGGGCGGGCGGGGCCTCGCTCGGGAGGAGAAACTGGGCGGGCGGGGCCTCGCTCGGGAGGGGAAGCTGGGCGGGCGGGGCCTAGCTGGGAGGGGAAGCGGGGCGGGCGGGGCCGGACTCGGGAGGAGAAACTGGGCGGGCGGGGCCTGGCTGGGAGGGGAAGCGGGGCGGGCGGGGCCGAGCTCGCTAGGAGAAGCTTGGCGGGCGGGGCCGGATTCGGGAGGGGAAGCTGGGCGGGCGGGGCCTCGCTCGGGAGGAGAAACTGGGCGAGCGGGGCCTCGCTCGGGAGGGGAAGCTGGGCGGGCGGGGCCAAGCTGGAATGAGAAACTGGGCGGGCGGGGCCTCGCTCGGGATGGGAAGCTGGGCGGGCGGGGCCAAGCTCGGGAGGAGAAACTGGGCGGGCGGGGCGGACTCGGGAGGGGAAGCGGGGCGGGCGGGCCTGGCTTGTAGAGGAAGCTGGGCGGGCGGGGCCGAGCTCGCTAGCAGAAGCTGGGCGGGCGGGGCCGGGTTCGGGAGAGGAAGCTTGGCGGGCGGGGCCAAGCTGGGAGGAGAAACTGGGCGGGCGGGGCCTCGCTCGGGATGGGAAGCTGGGCGGGCGGGGCCAAGCTCGGGAGGAGAAACTGGGCGGGCGGGGCCTCGCTCGGGATGGGAAGCTGGGCGGGCGGGGCCAAGCTCGGGAGGAGAAACTGGGCGGGCGGGGCCGGACTCGGGAGGGGAAGCTGGGCGGGCGGGGCCAAGCTGGGAGGAGAAGCTGGGCGGGCGGGGCCGGGTTCGGGAGGGGAAGCTGGGCGGGCGGGGCCTCGCTCGGGAGGAGAAACTGGGCGGGCGGGGCCGGACTCGGGAGGGGAAGCTGGGCGGGCGGGGCCAAGCTGGGAGGAGAAGCTGGGCGGGCAGGGCCGGATTCGGGAGGGGAAGCTGGGCGGGCGGGGCCTCGCTCGGGAGGAGAAACTGGGCGGGCGGGGCCTCGCTCGGGAGGGGAAGCTGGGCGGGCGGGGCCTGGCCTGGAGGGGAAGCGGGGCGGGCGGGGCCTCGCTCGGGAGGAGAAACTGGGCGGGCGGGGCCGGGCTCGGGAGGAGAACCTGGGCGGGCGGGGCTGGAGTCGGGAGGGGAAGCTGGCCGGGCGGGGCCGAGCTCGCTTGCAGAAGCTGGGCGGGCGGGGCCGGGTTCGGGAGGAGAAACTGGGCGGGCGGGGCCGGACTCGGGAGGGGAAGCTGGGCGGGCGGGGCCAAGCTGGGAGGGGAAGCTGGGCGGGCGGGGCCGGACTCGGGAGGAGAAGCGGGGCGGGCGGGGCCGGACTCGGGAGGAGAAACTGGGCGGGCGGGGCCAGGCTGGGAGGGGAAGCTGGGTGGTCGGGGCCGTGCTGGGAGGAGAAACTGGGCGGGCGGGGCTAAGCTGGGAGGAGAAGCTGGGCGGGCGGGGTCGGGTTCGGGAGGGGAAGCTGGGCGGGGGGGGCCTGGCTGGGAGGAGAAACTGGGCGGGCGGGGCCGTGCTGGGAGGAGAAGCTGGGCGGGCGGGGCTAAGCTGGGAGGAGAAACTGGGCGGGCGGGGCCGTGCTGGGAGGAGAAGCTGGGCGGGCGGGGCTAAGCTGGGAGGAGAAGCTGGGCGGGCGGGGCCGGGTTCGGGAGGGGAAGCGGGGCGGGCGGGGCCTCGCTCGGGAGGAGAAACTGGGCGGGCGGGGCCGGACTCGGGAGGGGAAGCTGGGCGGGCGGGGCCAAGCTGGGAGGGGAAGCTGGGCGGGCGGGGCCGGACTCGGGAGGAGAAGCGGGGCGGGCGGGGCCGGACTCGGGAGGAGAAACTGGGCGGGCGGGGCCAGGCTGGGAGGGGAAGCTGGGTGGTCGGGGCCGTGCTGGGAGGAGAAACTGGGCGGGCGGGGCTAAGCTGGGAGGAGAAGCTGGGCGGGCGGGGTCGGGTTCGGGAGGGGAAGCTGGGCGGGGGGGGCCTGGCTGGGAGGGGAAGCGGGGCGGGCGGGGCCGGACTCGGGAGGAGAAACTGGGCGGGCGGGGCCTGGCTGGGAGGGGAAGCGGGGCGGGCGGGGCCGAGCTGGGAGGAGAAACTGGGCGGGCGGGGCCTCGCTCGGGATGGGAAGCGGGGCGGGCGGGGCCAAGCTGGGAGGGGAAGCGGGGCGGGCGGGGCCGAGCTCGGGAGGAGAAACTGGGCGGGCGGGGCCAAGCTGGGAGGGGAAGCTGGGCGGGCGGGGCCGAGCTCGCTAGCAGAAGCTGGGCGGGCGGGGCCGGGTTCGGGAGGGGAAGCTGGGCGGGCGGGGCCAAGCTGGGAGGAGAAACTGGGCGGGCGGGGCCTCGCTCGGGATGGGAAGCTGGGCGGGCGGGGCCAAGCTCGGGAGGAGAAACTGGGCGGGCGGGGCCGGACTCGGGAGGGGAAGCTGGGCGGGCGGGGCCTGGCTGGGAGGGGAAGCGGGGCGGGCGGGGCCTCGCTCGGGAGGAGAAACTGGGCGGGCGGGGCCGGGCTCGGGAGGAGAACCTGGGCGGGCGGGGCTGGAGTCGGGAGGGGAAGCTGGCCGGGCGGGGCCGAGCTCGCTTGCAGAAGCTGGGCGGGCGGGGCCGGGTTCGGGAGGAGAAACTGGGCGGGCGGGGCCGGACTCGGGAGGGGAAGCTGGGCGGGCGGGGCCAAGCTGGGAGGGGAAGCTGGGCGGGCGGGGCCGGACTCGGGAGGAGAAGCGGGGCGGGCGGGGCCGGACTCGGGAGGAGAAACTGGGCGGGCGGGGCCAGGCTGGGAGGGGAAGCTGGGTGGTCGGGGCCGTGCTGGGAGGAGAAACTGGGCGGGCGGGGCTAAGCTGGGAGGAGAAGCTGGGCGGGCGGGGTAGGGTTCGGGAGGGGAAGCTGGGGGGGGGGGGCCTGGCTGGGAGGGGAAGCGGGGCGGGCGGGGCCGGACTCGGGAGGAGAAACTGGGCGGGCGGGGCCTGGCTGGGAGGGGAAGCTGGGCGGGCGGGGCCGAGCTCGCTAGCAGAAGCTGGGCGGGCGGGGCCGGGTTCGGGAGGGGAAGCTGGGCGGGCGGGGCCAAGCTGGGAGGAGAAACTGGGCGGGCGGGGCCTCGCTCGGGATGGGAAGCTGGGCGGGCGGGGCCAAGCTCGGGAGGAGAAACTGGGCGGGCGGGGCCGGACTCGGGAGGGGAAGCTGGGCGGGCGGGGCCTGGCTGGGAGGGGAAGCGGGGCGGGCGGGGCCTCGCTCGGGAGGAGAAACTGGGCGGGCGGGGCCGGGCTCGGGAGGAGAACCTGGGCGGGCGGGGCTGGAGTCGGGAGGGGAAGCTGGCCGGGCGGGGCCGAGCTCGCTTGCAGAAGCTGGGCGGGCGGGGCCGGGTTCGGGAGGAGAAACTGGGCGGGCGGGGCCGGACTCGGGAGGGGAAGCTGGGCGGGCGGGGCCAAGCTGGGAGGGGAAGCTGGGCGGGCGGGGCCGGACTCGGGAGGAGAAGCGGGGCGGGCGGGGCCGGACTCGGGAGGAGAAACTGGGCGGGCGGGGCCAGGCTGGGAGGGGAAGCTGGGTGGTCGGGGCCGTGCTGGGAGGAGAAACTGGGCGGGCGGGGCTAAGCTGGGAGGAGAAGCTGGGCGGGCGGGGTAGGGTTCGGGAGGGGAAGCTGGGCGGGGGGGGGCCTGGCTGGGAGGGGAAGCGGGGCGGGCGGGGCCGGACTCGGGAGGAGAAACTGGGCGGGCGGGGCCTGGCTGGGAGGGGAAGCGGGGCGGGCGGGGCCGAGCTGGGAGGAGAAACTGGGCGGGCGGGGCCTCGCTCGGGATGGGAAGCGGGGCGGGCGGGGCCAAGCTGGGAGGGGAAGCGGGGCGGGCGGGGCCGAGCTCGGGAGGAGAAACTGGGCGGGCGGGGCCAAGCTGGGAGGGGAAGCTGGGCGGGCGGGGCCGAGCTCGCTAGCAGAAGCTGGGCGGGCGGGGCCGGGTTCGGGAGGGGAAGCTGGGCGGGCGGGGCCAAGCTGGGAGGAGAAACTGGGCGGGCGGGGCCTCGCTCGGGATGGGAAGCTGGGCGGGCGGGGCCAAGCTCGGGAGGAGAAACTGGGCGGGCGGGGCCGGACTCGGGAGGGGAAGCTGGGCGGGCGGGGCCAAGCTGGGAGGAGAAACTGGGTGGCGGGGCCGGGGTCGGGAGGGGAAGCTGGGCGGGCGGGGCCTCGCTCGGGAGGAGAAACTCGGCGGGCGGGGCCAAGCTGGGAGGGGAAGCTGGGCGGCCGGGGCCTCGCTCGGGAGGAGAAACGGGGCGGGCGGGGCCTCGCTCGGGAGGAGAAACTGGGCGGGCGGGGCCTCGCTCGGGAGGGGAAGCTGGGCGGGCGGGGCCAAGCTGGGATGAGAAACTGGGCGGGCGGGGCCTCGCTCGGGAGGAGAAACTGGGCGGGCGGGGCCAAGCTGGGAGGAGAAGCTGGGCGGGCGGGGCCGGGTTCGGGAGGGGAAGCTGGGCGGGCGGGGCCTCGCTCGGGAGGAGAAACTGGGCGGGCGGGGCCGGACTCGGGAGGGGAAGCTGGGCGGGCGGGGCCAAGCTGGGAGGAGAAGCTGGGCGGGCAGGGCCGGATTCGGGAGGGGAAGCTGAGCGGGCGGGGCCTCGCTCGGGAGGAGAAACTGGGCGGGCGGGGCCTCGCTCGGGAGGGGAAGCTGGGCGGGCGGGGCCTGGCTGGGAGGGGAAGCGGGGCGGGCGGGGCCTCGCTCGGGAGGAGAAACTGGGCGGGCGGGGCCTGGCTGGGAGGGGAAGCGGGGCGGGCGGGGCCGAGCTCGCTAGGAGAAGCTTGGCGGGCGGGGCCGGGTTCGGGAGGGGAAGCTGGGCGGGCGGGGCCAAGCTGGGATGAGAAACTGGGCGGCCGGGGCCGGACTCGGGAGGAGAAACTGGGCGGACGGGGCCGGGTTCGGGAGGGGAAACTGGGCGGGCGGGGCCGGGCTCGGGAGGAGAACCTGGGCGGGCGGGGCTGGAGTCGGGAGGGGAAGCTGGCCGGGCGGGGCCGAGCTCGCTTGCAGAAGCTGGGCGGGCGGGGCCGGGTTCGGGAGGAGAAACTGGGCGGGCGGGGCCAAGCTGGGAGGGGAAGCTGGGCGGGCGGGGCCGGACTCGGGAGGAGAAGCGGGGCGGGCGGGGCCGGACTCGGGAGGAGAAACTGGGCGGGCGGGGCCAGGCTGGGAGGGGAAGCTGGGTGGTCGGGGCCGTGCTGGGAGGAGAAACTGGGCGGGCGGGGCTAAGCTGGGAGGAGAAGCTGGGCGGGCGGGGCCGGGTTCGGGAGGGGAAGCTGGGCGGGGGGGGCCTGGCTGGGAGGGGAAGCGGGGCGGGCGGGGCCGGACTCGGGAGGAGAAACTGGGCGGGCGGGGCCTGGCTGGGAGGGGAAGCGGGGCGGGCGGGGCCGGACTCGGGAGGAGAAACTGGGCGGGCGGGGCCGAGCTGGGAGGAGAAACTGGGCGGGCGGGCCTCGCTCGGGATGGGAAGCGGGGCGGGCGGGGCCAAGCTGGGAGGGGAAGCGGGGCGGGCGGGGCCGAGCTCGGGAGGAGAAACTGGGCGGGCGGGGCCAAGCTGGGAGGGGAAACTGGGCGGGCGGGGCCGAGCTCGGGAGGAGAAACTGGGCGGGCGGGGCCAAGCTGGGAGGGGAAGCTGGGCGGGGGGGGCCGAGCTCGCTAGCAGAAGCTGGGCGGGCGGGGCCGGGTTCGGGAGGGGAAGCTGGGCGGGCGGGGCCAAGCTGGGAGGAGAAACTGGGCGGGCGGGGCCTCGCTCGGGATGGGAAGCTGGGCGGGCGGGGCCAAGCTCGGGAGGAGAAACTGGGCGGGCGGGGCCGGACTCGGGAGGGGAAGCGGGGCGGGCGGGGCCTGGCTTGGAGGGGAAGCTGGGCGGGCGGGGCCGGGCTCGCTAGGAGAAGCTTGGCGGGCGGGGCCGGGATCGGGAGGGGAAGCTGGGCGGGCGGGGCCAAGCTGGGAGGAGAAACTGGGCGGGCGGGGCCTGGCTGGGAGGGGAACATGGGCGGGCAGGGCCGGATTCGGGAGGGGAAGCTGGGCGGGCGGGGCCTCGCTCGGGAGGAGAAACTGGGCGGGCGGGGCCTCCCTCGGGAGGGGATGCTGGGCGGGCGGGGCCAAGCTGGGATGAGAAACTGGGCGGCCGGGGCCGGACTCGGGAGGAGAAACTGGGCGGGCGGGGCCGGGTTCGGGAGGGGAATCTGGGCGGGCGGGGCCTCGCTCGGGAGGAGAAACTGGGCGGGCGGGGCCGGACTCGGGAGGGGAAGCTGGGCGGGCGGGGCCAAGCTGGGAGGGGAAGCTGGGCGGGCGGGGCCGGACTCGGGAGGAGAAGCGGGGCGGGCGGGGCCGGACTCGGGAGGAGAAACTGGGCGGGCGGGGCCAGGCTGGGAGGAGAAACTGGGCGGGCGGGGCCGTGCTGGGAGGAGAAGCTGGGCGGGCGGGGCTAAGCTGGGAGGAGAAACTGGGCGGGCGGGGCCGTGCTGGGAGGAGAAGCTGGGCGGGCGGGGCTAAGCTGGGAGGAGAAGCTGGGCGGGCGGGGCCGGGTTCGGGAGGGGAAGCGGGGCGGGCGGGGCCTCGCTCGGGAGGAGAAACTGGGCGGGCGGGGCCTGGCTTGCAGGGGAAGCTGGGCGGGCGGGGCCAAGCTGGGATGAGAAACTGGGCGGCCGGGGCCGGACTCGGGAGGAGAAACTGGGCGGGCGGGGCCAGGCTGGGAGGGGAAGCGGGGCGGGCGGGGCCGGACTCGGGAGGAGAAACTGGGCGGGCGGGGCCTGGCTGGGAGGGGAAGCGGGGCGGGCGGGGCCGAGCTCGCTAGGAGAAGCTTGGCGGGCGGGGCCTGGCTGGGAGGGGAAGCGGGGCGGGCGGGGCCGAGCTCGCTAGGAGAAGCTTGGCGGGCGGGGCCGGGTACGGGAGGGGAAGCTGGGCGGGCGGGGCCAAGCTGGGAGGAGAAACTGGGCGGGCGGGGCCTCGCTCGGGATGGGAAGCTGGGCGGGCGGGGCCAGGCTGGGAGGGGAACATGGGCGGGCGGGGCCGGGATCGGGAGGGGAAGCTGGGCGGGCGGGGCCAAGCTGGGAGGAGAAACTGGGCGGGCGGGGCCTGGCTGGGAGGGGAAGCGGGGCGGGCGGGGCCGGACTCGGGAGGAGAAACTGGGCGGGGGGGCCTGGCTGGGAAGGGAAGCGGGGCGGGCGGGGCCGAGCTCGCTAGGAGAAGCTTGGCGGGCGGGGCCGGGTTCGGGAGGGGAAGCTGGGCGGGCGGGGCCTGGCTGGGAGGAGAAACTGGGCGGGCGGGGCCTCGCTCGGGATGGGAAGCGGGGCGGGCGGGGCCAAGCTGGGAGGAGAAGCTGGGCGGGCGGGGCCGGGTTCGGGAGGGGAAGCTGGGCGGGCGGGGCCTCGCTCGGGAGGAGAAACTGGGCGGGCGGGGCCAAGCTGGGAGGGGAAGCTGGGCGGGCGGGGCCTCGCTCGGGAGGAGAAACTGGGCGGGCGGGGCCTGGCTTGGAGGGGAAGCTGGGCGGGCGGGGCCAAGCTGGGATGAGAAACTGGGCGGCCGGGGCCGGACTCGGGAGGAGAAACTGGGCGGGCGGGGCCAGGCTGGGAGGGGAAGCGGGGCGGGCGGGGCCGGACTCGGGAGGAGAAACTGGGCGGGCGGGGCCTGGCTGGGAGGGGAAGCGGGGCGGGCGGGGCCGAGCTCGCTAGGAGAAGCTTGGCGGGCGGGGCCTGGCTGGGAGGGGAAGCGGGGCGGGCGGGGCCGAGCTCGCTAGGAGAAGCTTGGCGGGCGGGGCCGGGTACGGGAGGGGAAGCTGGGCGGGCGGGGCCAAGCTGGGAGGAGAAACTGGGCGGGCGGGGCCTCGCTCGGGATGGGAAGCTGGGCGGGCGGGGCCAGGCTGGGAGGGGAACATGGGCGGGCGGGGCCGGGATCGGGAGGGGAAGCTGGGCGGACGGGGCCAAGCTGGGAGGAGAAACTGGGCGGGCGGGGCCTGGCTGGGAGGGGAAGCGGGGCGGGCGGGGCCGGACTCGGGAGGAGAAACTGGGCGGGGGGGCCTGGCTGGGAAGGGAAGCGGGGCGGGCGGGGCCAAGCTCGCTAGGAGAAGCTTGGCGGGCGGGGCCGGGTTCGGGAGGGGAAGCTGGGCGGGCGGGGCCTGGCTGGGAGGAGAAACTGGGCGGGCGGGGCCTCGCTCGGGATGGGAAGAGGGGCGGGCGGGGCCAAGCTGGGAGGAGAAGCTGGGCGGGCGGGGCCGGGTTCGGGAGGGGAAGCTGGGCGGGCGGGGCCTCGCTCGGGAGGAGAAACTGGGCGGGCGGGGCCAAGCTGGGAGGGGAAGCTGGGCGGGCGGGGCCTCGCTCGGGAGGAGAAACTGGCCGGGCGGGGCCTCGCTCGGGAGGAGAAACTGGGCGGGCGGGGCCTCGCTCGGGAGGGGAAGCTGGGCGGGCGGGGCAAAGCTGGGAGGAGAAGCTGGGCGGGCGGGGCCGGGTTCGGGAGGGGAAGCTGGGCGGGCGGGGCCTCGCTCGGGAGGAGAAAGTGTGCGGGCGGGGCCGGAGTCGGGAGGGGAAGCTGGGCGGGCGGGGACAAGCTGGGAGGAGAAGCTGGGCGGGCAGGGCCGTATTCGGGAGGGGAAGCTGGGCGGGCGGGGCCTCGCTCGGGAGGAGAAACTGGGCGGGCGGGGCCAAGCTGGGAGGGGAAGCTGGGCGGGCGGGGTCAAGCTGGGATGAGAAACTGGGCGGCCGGGGCCGGACTCGGGAGGAGAAACTGGGCGGGCGGGGCCGGGTTCGGGAGGGGAAACTGGGCGGGCGGGGCCTCGCTCGGGAGGAGAAACTGGGCGGGCGGGGCCGGACTCGGGAGGGGAAGCTGGGCGGGCGGGGCCAAGCTGGGAGGGGAAGCTGGGCGGGCGGGGCCGGACTCGGGAGGAGAAGCGGGGCGGGCGGGGCCGGACTCGGGAGGAGAAACTGGGCGGGCGGGGCCAGGCTGGGAGGAGAAACTGGGCGGGCGGGGCCGTGCTGGGAGGAGAAGCTGGGCGGGCGGGGCTAAGCTGGGAGGAGAAGCTGGGCGGGCGGGGCCGGGTTCGGGAGGGGAAGCTGGGCGGGCGGGGCCTGGCTGGGAGGGGAAGCGGGGCGGGCGGGGCCTCGCTCGGGAGGAGAAACTGGGCGGGCGGGGCCTCGCTCGGGAGGGGAAGCTGGGCGGGCGGGGCCTAGCTGGGAGGGGAAGCGGGGCGGGCGGGGCCGGACTCGGGAGGAGAAACTGGGCGGGCGGGGCCTGGCTGGGAGGGGAAGCGGGGCGGGCGGGGCCGAGCTCGCTAGGAGAAGCTTGGCGGGCGGGGCCGGATTCGGGAGGGGAAGCTGGGCGGGCGGGGCCTCGCTCGGGAGGAGAAACTGGGCGAGCGGGGCCTCGCTCGGGAGGGGAAGCTGGGCGGGCGGGGCCAAGCTGGAATGAGAAACTGGGCGGGCGGGGCCTCGCTCGGGATGGGAAGCTGGGCGGGCGGGGCCAAGCTCGGGAGGAGAAACTGGGCGGGCGGGGCGGACTCGGGAGGGGAAGCGGGGCGGGCGGGCCTGGCTTGTAGAGGAAGCTGGGCGGGCGGGGCCGAGCTCGCTAGCAGAAGCTGGGCGGGCGGGGCCGGGTTCGGGAGAGGAAGCTTGGCGGGCGGGGCCAAGCTGGGAGGAGAAACTGGGCGGGCGGGGCCTCGCTCGGGATGGGAAGCTGGGCGGGCGGGGCCAAGCTCGGGAGGAGAAACTGGGCGGGCGGGGCCTCGCTCGGGATGGGAAGCTGGGCGGGCGGGGCCAAGCTCGGGAGGAGAAACTGGGCGGGCGGGGCCGGACTCGGGAGGGGAAGCTGGGCGGGCGGGGCCAAGCTGGGAGGAGAAGCTGGGCGGGCGGGGCCGGGTTCGGGAGGGGAAGCTGGGCGGGCGGGGCCTCGCTCGGGAGGAGAAACTGGGCGGGCGGGGCCGGACTCGGGAGGGGAAGCTGGGCGGGCGGGGCCAAGCTGGGAGGAGAAGCTGGGCGGGCAGGGCCGGATTCGGGAGGGGAAGCTGGGCGGGCGGGGCCTCGCTCGGGAGGAGAAACTGGGCGGGCGGGGCCTCGCTCGGGAGGGGAAGCTGGGCGGGCGGGGCCTGGCCTGGAGGGGAAGCGGGGCGGGCGGGGCCTCGCTCGGGAGGAGAAACTGGGCGGGCGGGGCCGGGCTCGGGAGGAGAACCTGGGCGGGCGGGGCTGGAGTCGGGAGGGGAAGCTGGCCGGGCGGGGCCGAGCTCGCTTGCAGAAGCTGGGCGGGCGGGGCCGGGTTCGGGAGGAGAAACTGGGCGGGCGGGGCCGGACTCGGGAGGGGAAGCTGGGCGGGCGGGGCCAAGCTGGGAGGGGAAGCTGGGCGGGCGGGGCCGGACTCGGGAGGAGAAGCGGGGCGGGCGGGGCCGGACTCGGGAGGAGAAACTGGGCGGGCGGGGCCAGGCTGGGAGGGGAAGCTGGGTGGTCGGGGCCGTGCTGGGAGGAGAAACTGGGCGGGCGGGGCTAAGCTGGGAGGAGAAGCTGGGCGGGCGGGGTCGGGTTCGGGAGGGGAAGCTGGGCGGGGGGGGCCTGGCTGGGAGGGGAAGCGGGGCGGGCGGGGCCGGACTCGGGAGGAGAAACTGGGCGGGCGGGGCCTGGCTGGGAGGGGAAGCGGGGCGGGCGGGGCCGAGCTGGGAGGAGAAACTGGGCGGGCGGGGCCTCGCTCGGGATGGGAAGCGGGGCGGGCGGGGCCAAGCTGGGAGGGGAAGCGGGGCGGGCGGGGCCGAGCTCGGGAGGAGAAACTGGGCGGGCGGGGCCAAGCTGGGAGGGGAAGCTGGGCGGGCGGGGCCGAGCTCGCTAGCAGAAGCTGGGCGGGCGGGGCCGGGTTCGGGAGGGGAAGCTGGGCGGGCGGGGCCAAGCTGGGAGGAGAAACTGGGCGGGCGGGGCCTCGCTCGGGATGGGAAGCTGGGCGGGCGGGGCCAAGCTCGGGAGGAGAAACTGGGCGGGCGGGGCCGGACTCGGGAGGGGAAGCTGGGCGGGCGGGGCCTGGCTGGGAGGGGAAGCGGGGCGGGCGGGGCCTCGCTCGGGAGGAGAAACTGGGCGGGCGGGGCCGGGCTCGGGAGGAGAACCTGGGCGGGCGGGGCTGGAGTCGGGAGGGGAAGCTGGCCGGGCGGGGCCGAGCTCGCTTGCAGAAGCTGGGCGGGCGGGGCCGGGTTCGGGAGGAGAAACTGGGCGGGCGGGGCCGGACTCGGGAGGGGAAGCTGGGCGGGCGGGGCCAAGCTGGGAGGGGAAGCTGGGCGGGCGGGGCCGGACTCGGGAGGAGAAGCGGGGCGGGCGGGGCCGGACTCGGGAGGAGAAACTGGGCGGGCGGGGCCAGGCTGGGAGGGGAAGCTGGGTGGTCGGGGCCGTGCTGGGAGGAGAAACTGGGCGGGCGGGGCTAAGCTGGGAGGAGAAGCTGGGCGGGCGGGGTAGGGTTCGGGAGGGGAAGCTGGGCGGGGGGGGGCCTGGCTGGGAGGGGAAGCGGGGCGGGCGGGGCCGGACTCGGGAGGAGAAACTGGGCGGGCGGGGCCTGGCTGGGAGGGGAAGCGGGGCGGGCGGGGCCGAGCTGGGAGGAGAAACTGGGCGGGCGGGGCCTCGCTCGGGATGGGAAGCGGGGCGGGCGGGGCCAAGCTGGGAGGGGAAGCGGGGCGGGCGGGGCCGAGCTCGGGAGGAGAAACTGGGCGGGCGGGGCCAAGCTGGGAGGGGAAGCTGGGCGGGCGGGGCCGAGCTCGCTAGCAGAAGCTGGGCGGGCGGGGCCGGGTTCGGGAGGGGAAGCTGGGCGGGCGGGGCCAAGCTGGGAGGAGAAACTGGGCGGGCGGGGCCTCGCTCGGGATGGGAAGCTGGGCGGGCGGGGCCAAGCTCGGGAGGAGAAACTGGGCGGGCGGGGCCGGACTCGGGAGGGGAAGCTGGGCGGGCGGGGCCAAGCTGGGAGGAGAAACTGGGTGGCGGGGCCGGGGTCGGGAGGGGAAGCTGGGCGGGCGGGGCCTCGCTCGGGAGGAGAAACTCGGCGGGCGGGGCCAAGCTGGGAGGGGAAGCTGGGCGGCCGGGGCCTCGCTCGGGAGGAGAAACGGGGCGGGCGGGGCCTCGCTCGGGAGGAGAAACTGGGCGGGCGGGGCCTCGCTCGGGAGGGGAAGCTGGGCGGGCGGGGCCAAGCTGGGATGAGAAACTGGGCGGGCGGGGCCTCGCTCGGGAGGAGAAACTGGGCGGGCGGGGCCAAGCTGGGAGGAGAAGCTGGGCGGGCGGGGCCGGGTTCGGGAGGGGAAGCTGGGCGGGCGGGGCCTCGCTCGGGAGGAGAAACTGGGCGGGCGGGGCCGGACTCGGGAGGGGAAGCTGGGCGGGCGGGGCCAAGCTGGGAGGAGAAGCTGGGCGGGCAGGGCCGGATGCGGGAGGGGAAGCTGAGCGGGCGGGGCCTCGCTCGGGAGGAGAAACTGGGCGGGCGGGGCCTCGCTCGGGAGGGGAAGCTGGGCGGGCGGGGCCTGGCTGGGAGGGGAAGCGGGGCGGGCGGGGCCTCGCTCGGGAGGAGAAACTGGGCGGGCGGGGCCTGGCTGGGAGGGGAAGCGGGGCGGGCGGGGCCGAGCTCGCTAGGAGAAGCTTGGCGGGCGGGGCCGGGTTCGGGAGGGGAAGCTGGGCGGGCGGGGCCAAGCTGGGATGAGAAACTGGGCGGCCGGGGCCGGACTCGGGAGGAGAAACTGGGCGGACGGGGCCGGGTTCGGGAGGGGAAACTGGGCGGGCGGGGCCGGGCTCGGGAGGAGAACCTGGGCGGGCGGGGCTGGAGTCGGGAGGGGAAGCTGGCCGGGCGGGGCCGAGCTCGCTTGCAGAAGCTGGGCGGGCGGGGCCGGGTTCGGGAGGAGAAACTGGGCGGGCGGGGCCAAGCTGGGAGGGGAAGCTGGGCGGGCGGGGCCGGACTCGGGAGGAGAAGCGGGGCGGGCGGGGCCGGACTCGGGAGGAGAAACTGGGCGGGCGGGGCCAGGCTGGGAGGGGAAGCTGGGTGGTCGGGGCCGTGCTGGGAGGAGAAACTGGGCGGGCGGGGCTAAGCTGGGAGGAGAAGCTGGGCGGGCGGGGCCGGGTTCGGGAGGGGAAGCTGGGCGGGGGGGGCCTGGCTGGGAGGGGAAGCGGGGCGGGCGGGGCCGGACTCGGGAGGAGAAACTGGGCGGGCGGGGCCTGGCTGGGAGGGGAAGCGGGGCGGGCGGGGCCGGACTCGGGAGGAGAAACTGGGCGGGCGAGGCCGAGCTGGGAGGAGAAACTGGGCGGGCGGGCCTCGCTCGGGATGGGAAGCGGGGCGGGCGGGGCCAAGCTGGGAGGGGAAGCGGGGCGGGCGGGGCCGAGCTCGGGAGGAGAAACTGGGCGGGCGGGGCCAAGCTGGGAGGGGAAACTGGGCGGGCGGGGCCGAGCTCGGGAGGAGAAACTGGGCGGGCGGGGCCAAGCTGGGAGGGGAAGCTGGGCGGGGGGGGCCGAGCTCGCTAGCAGAAGCTGGGCGGGCGGGGCCGGGTTCGGGAGGGGAAGCTGGGCGGGCGGGGCCAAGCTGGGAGGAGAAACTGGGCGGGCGGGGCCTCGCTCGGGATGGGAAGCTGGGCGGGCGGGGCCAAGCTCGGGAGGAGAAACTGGGCGGGCGGGGCCGGACTCGGGAGGGGAAGCGGGGCGGGCGGGGCCTGGCTTGGAGGGGAAGCTGGGCGGGCGGGGCCGGGCTCGCTAGGAGAAGCTTGGCGGGCGGGGCCGGGATCGGGAGGGGAAGCTGGGCGGGCGGGGCCAAGCTGGGAGGAGAAACTGGGCGGGCGGGGCCTGGCTGGGAGGGGAACATGGGCGGGCAGGGCCGGATTCGGGAGGGGAAGCTGGGCGGGCGGGGCCTCGCTCGGGAGGAGAAACTGGGCGGGCGGGGCCTCCCTCGGGAGGGGATGCTGGGCGGGCGGGGCCAAGCTGGGATGAGAAACTGGGCGGCCGGGGCCGGACTCGGGAGGAGAAACTGGGCGGGCGGGGCCGGGTTCGGGAGGGGAATCTGGGCGGGCGGGGCCTCGCTCGGGAGGAGAAACTGGGCGGGCGGGGCCGGACTCGGGAGGGGAAGCTGGGCGGGCGGGGCCAAGCTGGGAGGGGAAGCTGGGCGGGCGGGGCCGGACTCGGGAGGAGAAGCGGGGCGGGCGGGGCCGGACTCGGGAGGAGAAACTGGGCGGGCGGGGCCAGGCTGGGAGGAGAAACTGGGCGGGCGGGGCCGTGCTGGGAGGAGAAGCTGGGCGGGCGGGGCTAAGCTGGGAGGAGAAACTGGGCGGGCGGGGCCGTGCTGGGAGGAGAAGCTGGGCGGGCGGGGGCTAAGCTGGGAGGAGAAGCTGGGCGGGCGGGGCCGGGTTCGGGAGGGGAAGCGGGGCGGGCGGGGCCTCGCTCGGGAGGAGAAACTGGGCGGGCGGGGCCTGGCTTGCAGGGGAAGCTGGGCGGGCGGGGCCAAGCTGGGATGAGAAACTGGGCGGCCGGGGCCGGACTCGGGAGGAGAAACTGGGCGGGCGGGGCCAGGCTGGGAGGGGAAGCGGGGCGGGCGGGGCCGGACTCGGGAGGAGAAACTGGGCGGGCGGGGCCTGGCTGGGAGGGGAAGCGGGGCGGGCGGGGCCGAGCTCGCTAGGAGAAGCTTGGCGGGCGGGGCCTGGCTGGGAGGGGAAGCGGGGCGGGCGGGGCCGAGCTCGCTAGGAGAAGCTTGGCGGGCGGGGCCGGGTACGGGAGGGGAAGCTGGGCGGGCGGGGCCAAGCTGGGAGGAGAAACTGGGCGGGCGGGGCCTCGCTCGGGATGGGAAGCTGGGCGGGCGGGGCCAGGCTGGGAGGGGAACATGGGCGGGCGGGGCCGGGATCGGGAGGGGAAGCTGGGCGGGCGGGGCCAAGCTGGGAGGAGAAACTGGGCGGGCGGGGCCTGGCTGGGAGGGGAAGCGGGGCGGGCGGGGCCGGACTCGGGAGGAGAAACTGGGCGGGGGGGCCTGGCTGGGAAGGGAAGCGGGGCGGGCGGGGCCGAGCTCGCTAGGAGAAGCTTGGCGGGCGGGGCCGGGTTCGGGAGGGGAAGCTGGGCGGGCGGGGCCTGGCTGGGAGGAGAAACTGGGCGGGCGGGGCCTCGCTCGGGATGGGAAGCGGGGCGGGCGGGGCCAAGCTGGGAGGAGAAGCTGGGCGGGCGGGGCCGGGTTCGGGAGGGGAAGCTGGGCGGGCGGGGCCTCGCTCGGGAGGAGAAACTGGGCGGGCGGGGCCAAGCTGGGGGGGAAGCTGGGCGGGCGGGGCCTCGCTCGGGAGGAGAAACTGGCCGGGCGGGCCTCGCTCGGGAGGAGAAACTGGGCGGGCGGGGCCTCGCTCGGAGGGGAAGCTGGGCGGGCGGGGCAAAGCTGGGAGGAGAAGCTGGGCGGGCGGGGCCGGGTTCGGGAGGGGAAGCTGGGCGGGCGGGGCCTCGCTCGGGAGGAGAAGCTGGGCGGGCGGGGACAAGCTGGGAGGAGAAGCTGGGCGGGCAGGGCCGTATTCGGGAGGGGAAGCTGGGCGGGCGGGGCCTCGCTCGGGAGGAGAAACTGGGCGGGCGGGGCCAAGCTGGGAGGGGAAGCTGGGCGGGCGGGGCCAAGCTGGGATGAGAAACTGGGCGGCCGGGGCCGGACTCGGGAGGAGAAACTGGGCGGGCGGGGCCGGGTTCGGGAGGGGAAACTGGGCGGGCGGGGCCTCGCTCGGGAGGAGAAACTGGGCGGGCGGGGCCGGACTCGGGAGGGGAAGCTGGGCGGGCGGGGCCAAGCTGGGAGGGGAAGCTGGGCGGGCGGGGCCGGACTCGGGAGGAGAAGCGGGGGCGGGCGGGGCCGGACTCGGGAGGAGAAACTGGGCGGGCGGGGCCAGGCTGGGAGGAGAAACTGGGCGGGCGGGGCCGTGCTGGGAGGAGAAGCTGGGCGGGCGGGGCTAAGCTGGGAGGAGAAGCTGGGCGGGCGGGGCCGGGTTCGGGAGGGGAAGCTGGGCGGGCGGGGCCTGGCTGGGAGGGGAAGCGGGGCGGGCGGGGCCTCGCTCGGGAGGAGAAACTGGGCGGGCGGGGCCTCGCTCGGGAGGGGAAGCTGGACGGGCGGGGCCTAGCTGGGAGGGGAAGCGGGGCGGGCGGGGCCGGACTCGGGAGGAGAAACTGGGCGGGCGGGGCCTGGCTGGGAGGGGAAGCGGGGCGGGCGGGGCCGAGCTCGCTAGGAGAAGCTTGGCGGGCGGGGCCGGATTCGGGAGGGGAAGCTGGGCGGGCGGGGCCTCGCTCGGCAGGAGAAAGTGGGCGGGCGGGGCCGGAGTCGGGAGGGGAAGCTGGGCGGGCGGGGACAAGCTGGGAGGAGAAGCTGGGCGGGCAGGGCCGTATTCGGGAGGGGAAGCTGGGCGGGCGGGGCCTCGCTCGGGAGGAGAAACTGGGCGGGCGGGGCCAAGCTGGGAGGGGAAGCTGGCGGGCGGGGCCAAGCTGGGATGAGAAACTGGGCGGCCGGGGCCGGACTCGGGAGGAGAAACTGGGCGGGCGGGGCCGGGTTCGGGAGGGGAAACTGGGCGGGCGGGGCCGGGTTCGGGAGGGGAAACTGGGCGGGCGGGGCCTCGCTCGGGAGGAGAAACTGGGCGGGCGGGGCCGGACTCGGGAGGGGAAGCTGGGCGGGCGGGGCCAAGCTGGGAGGGGAAGCTGGGCGGGCGGGGCCGGACTCGGGAGGAGAAGCGGGCGGGCGGGGCCGGACTCGGGAGGAGAAACTGGGCGGGCGGGGCCAGGCTGGGAGGAGAAACTGGGCGGGCGGGCCGTGCTGGGAGGAGAAGCTGGGCGGGCGGGGCTAAGCTGGGAGAAGCTGGGCGGGCGGGGCCGGGTTCGGGAGGGGAAGCTGGGCGGGCGGGGCCTGGCTGGGAGGGGAAGCGGGGCGGGCGGGGCCTCGCTCGGGAGGAGAAACTGGGCGGGCGGGGCCTCGCTCGGGAGGGGAAGCTGGGCGGGCGGGGCCTAGCTGGGAGGGGAAGCGGGGCGGGCGGGGCCGGACTCGGGATAAGAAACTGGGCGGGCGGGGCCTGGCTGGGAGGGGAAGCGGGGCGGGCGGGGCCGAGCTCGCTAGGAGAAGCTTGGCGGGCGGGGCCGGATTCGGGAGGGGAAGGTGGGCGGGCGGGGCCTCGCTCGGGAGGAGAAACTGGGCGAGCGGGGCCTCGCTCGGGAGGGGAAGCTGGGCGGGCGGGGCCAAGCTGGGATGAGAAACTGGGCGGGCGGGGCCTCGCTCGGGATGGGAAGCTGGGCGGGCGGGGCCAAGCTCGGGAGGAGAAACTGGGCGGGCGGGGCGGACTCGGGAGGGGAAGCGGGGCGGGCGGGCCTGGCTTGTAGGGGAAGCTGGGCGGGCGGGGCGAGCTCGCTAGCAGAAGCTGGGCGGGCGGGGCCGGGTTCGGGAGAGGAAGCTTGGCGGGCGGGGCCAAGCTGGGAGGAGAAACTGGGCGGGCGGGGCCACGCTCGGGATGGGAAGCTGGGCGGGCGGGGCCAAGCTCGGGAGGAGAAACTGGGCGGGCGGGGCCTCGCTCGGGATGGGAAGCTGGGCGGGCGGGGCCAAGCTCGGGAGGAGAAACTGGGCGGGCGGGGCGGACTCGGGAGGAGAAGCTGGGCGGGCGGGGCCAAGCTGGGAGGGGAAGCTGGGCGGGCGGGGCCGGACTCGGGAGGAGAAGCGGGGCGGGCGGGGCCGGACTCGGGAGGAGAAACTGGGCGGGCGGGGCCAGGCTGGGAGGAGAAACTGGGCGGGCGGGGCCGTGTTGGGAGGAGAAGCTGGGCGGGCGGGGCTAAGCTGGAGGAGAAGCTGGGCGGGCGGGGCCGGGTTCGGGAGGGGAAGCTGGGCGGGCGGGGCCTGGCTGGGAGGGGAAGCGGGCCGGGCGGGGCCTCGCTCGGGAGGAGAACTGGGCGGGCGGGGCCTCGCTCGGGGAGGGAAGCTGGGCGGGCGGGGCCAAGCTGGGAGGAGAAACTGGGTGGCGGGGCCGGGGTCGGGAGGGGAAGCTGGGCGGGCGGGGCCTCGCTCGGGAGGAGAAACTGGGCGGGCGGGGCCAAGCTGGGAGGGGAAGCTGGGCGGGCGGGGCCTCGCTCGGGAGGAGAAACGGGGCGGGCGGGGCCTCGCTCGGGAGGAGAAACTGGGCGGGCGGGGCCTCGCTCGGGAGGGGAAGCTGGGCGGGCGGGGCCAAGCTGGGATGAGAAACTGGGCGGGCGGGCCTCGCTCGGGAGGAGAAACTGGGCGGGCGGGCCAAGCTGGGAGGAGAAGCTGGGCGGGCGGGGCCGGGTTCGGGAGGGGAAGCTGGGCGGGCGGGGCCACGCTCGGGAGGAGAAACTGGGCGGGCGGGGCCGGACTCGGGAGGGGAAGCTGGGCGGGCGGGGCCAAGCTGGGAGGAGAAGCTGGGCGGGCAGGGCCGGATTCGGGAGGGGAAGCTGGGCGGGCGGGGCCTCGCTCGGGAGGAGAAACTGGGCGGGCGGGGCCGGGTTCGGGAGGGGAAGCTGGGCGGGCGGGGCCAAGCTGGGATGAGAAACTGGGCGGGCGGGGCCGGGTTCGGGAGGGGAAACTGGGCGGGCGGGGCCTCGCTCGGGAGGAGAAACCGGGCGGGCGGGGCCGGACTCGGGAGGGGAAGCTGGGCGGGCGGGGCCAAGCTGGGAGGGGAAGCTGGGCGGGCGGGGCCGGACTCGGGAGGAGAAGCGGGGCGGGCGGGCCGGACTCGGGAGGGGAAGCGGGCGGGCGGGGCCTGGCTTGGAGGGGAAGCTGGGCGGGCGGGGCCGGGCGGGCGGGGGCGGGCGGGCGGGGCCGGGATCGGGAGGGGAAGCTGGGCGGGCGGGGCCTGGCTGGGAGGGGAAGCGGGGCGGGCGGGGCCGAGCTCGCTAGGAGAAGCTTGGCGGGCGGGGCCGGATTCGGGAGGGGAAGGTGGGCGGGCGGGGCCTCGCTCGGGAGGAGAAACTGGGCGAGCGGGGCCTCGCTCGGGAGGGGAAGCTGGGCGGGCGGGGCCAAGCTGGGATGAGAAACTGGGCGGGCGGGGCCTCGCTCGGGATGGGAAGCTGGGCGGGCGGGGCCAAGCTCGGGAGGAGAAACTGGGCGGGCGGGGCGGACTCGGGAGGGGAAGCGGGGCGGGCGGGCCTGGCTTGTAGGGGAAGCTGGGCGGGCGGGGCCGAGCTCGCTAGCAGAAGCTGGGCGGGCGGGGCCGGGTTGGGGAGAGGAAGCTTGGCGGGCGGGGCCAAGCTGGGAGGAGAAACTGGGCGGGCGGGGCCTCGCTCGGGATGGGAAGCTGGGCGGGCGGGGCCAAGCTCGGGAGGAGAAACTGGGCGGGCGGGGCCTCGCTCGGGATGGGAAGCTGGGCGGGCGGGGCCAAGCTCGGGAGGAGAAACTGGGCGCGCGGGGCCGGACTCGGGAGGGGAAGCTGGGCGGGCGGGGCCAAGCTGGGAGGGGAAGCTGGGCGGGCGGGGCCGGACTCGGGAGGAGAAGCGGGCGGGCGGGGCCGGACTCGGGAGGAGAAACTGGGCGGGCGGGCCAGGCTGGGAGGAGAAACTGGGCGGGCGGGGCCGTGCTGGGAGGAGAAGCTGGGCGGGCGGGGCTAAGCTGGGAGGAGAAGCTGGGCGGGCGGGGCCGGGTTCGGGAGGGGAAGCTGGGCGGGCGGGGCCTGGCTGGGAGGGGAAGCGGGCGGGCGGGGCCTCGCTCGGGAGGAGAAACTGGGCGGGCGGCGCCTCGCTCGGGATGGGAAGCTGGGCGGGCGGGGCCAAGCTCGGGAGGAGAAACTGGGCGGGCGGGGCCGGACTCGGGAGGGGAAGCTGGGCGGGCGGGGCCAAGCTGGGAGGAGAAACTGGGTGGCGGGGCCGGGGTCGGGAGGGGAAGCTGGGCGGGCGGGGCCTCGCTCGGGAGGAGAAACTGGGCGGGCGGGGCCAAGCTGGGAGGGGAAGCTGGGCGGGCGGGGCCTCGCTCGGGAGGAGAAACGGGGCGGGCGGGGCCTCGCTCGGGAGGAGAAACTGGGCGGGCGGGGCCTCGCTCGGGAGGGGAAGCTGGGCGGGCGGGGCCAAGCTGGGATGAGAAACTGGGCGGGCGGGGCCTCGCTCGGGAGGAGAAACTGGGCGGGCGGGGCCAAGCTGGGAGGAGAAGCTGGGCGGGCGGGGCCGGGTTCGGGAGGGGAAGCTGGGCGGGCGGGGCCACGCTCGGGAGGAGAAACTGGGCGGGCGGGGCCGGACTCGGGAGGGGAAGCTGGGCGGGCGGGGCCAAGCTGGGAGGAGAAGCTGGGCGGGCAGGGCCGGATTCGGGAGGGGAAGCTGGGCGGGCGGGGCCTCGCTCGGGAGGAGAAACTGGGCGGGCGGGGCCGGGTTCGGGAGGGGAAGCTGGGCGGGCGGGGCCAAGCTGGGATGAGAAACTGGGCGGGCGGGGCCGGGTTCGGGAGGGGAAACTGGGCGGGCGGGGCCTCGCTCGGGAGGAGAAACCGGGCGGGCGGGGCCGGACTCGGGAGGGAAGCTGGGCGGGCGGGGCCAAGCTGGGAGGGGAAGCTGGGCGGGCGGGGCCGGACTCGGAGGAGAAGCGGGGCGGGCGGGGCCGGACTCGGGAGGGGAAGCGGGGCGGGCGGGGCCTGGCTTGGAGGGGAAGCTGGGCGGGCGGGGCCGGGCTCGCTAGGAGAAGCTTGGCGGGCGGGGCCGGGATCGGGAGGGGAAGCTGGGCGGGCGGGGCCAAGCTGGGAGGAGAAACTGGGCGGGCGGGGCCTGGCTGGGAGGGGAACATGGGCGGGCAGGGCCGGATTCGGGAGGGGAAGCTGGGCGGGGGGGCCTCGCTCGGGAGGAGAAACTGGGCGGGCGGGGCCTCGCTCGGGAGGGGAAGCTGGGCGGGCGGGGCCAAGCTGGGATGAGAAACTGGGCGGCCGGGGCCGGACTCGGGAGGAGAAACTGGGCGGGCGGGGCCGGGTTCGGGAGGGGAATCTGGGCGGGCGGGGCCTCGCTCGGGAGGAGAAACTGGGCGGGCGGGGCGGACTCGGGAGGGGAAGCTGGGCGGGCGGGGCCAAGCTGGGAGGGGAAGCTGGGCGGGCGGGGCCGGACTCGGGAGGAGAAGCGGGGCGGGCGGGCCGGACTCGGGAGGAGAAACTGGGCGGGCGGGCCAGGCTGGGAGGAGAAACTGGGCGGGCGGGGCCGTGCTGGGAGGAGAAGCTGGGCGGGCGGGGCGAAGCTGGGAGGAGAAACTGGGCGGCGGGGCCGTGCTGGGAGGAGAAGCTGGGCGGGCGGGGCTAAGCTGGAGGAGAAGCTGGGCGGGCGGGGCGGGTTCGGGAGGGGAAACGGGGCGGGCGGGCCCTCGCTCGGGAGGAGAAACTGGGCGGGCGGGCCTGGCTTGGAGGGGAAGCTGGGCGGGCGGGGCCAAGCTGGGATGAGAAACTGGGCGGCCGGGCCGGACTCGGGAGGAGAAACTGGGCGGGCGGGGCCAGGCTGGGAGGGGAAGCGGGGCGGGCGGGGCCGGACTCGGGAGGAGAAACTGGGCGGGCGGGCCTGGCTGGGAGGGGAAGCGGGGCGGGCGGGGCCGAGCTCGCTAGGAGAAGCTTGGCGGGCGGGGCCGGATTCGGGAGGGGAAGCTGGGCGGGCGGGGCCTGGCTGGGAGGGGAAGCGGGGCGGGCGGGCCTCGCTCGGGAGGAGAAACTGGGCGGGCGGGGCCTCGCTCGGGGAGGGAAGCTGGGCGGGCGGGGCCTAGCTGGGAGGGGAAGCGGGGCGGGCGGGGCCGGACTCGGGAGGAGAAACTGGGCGGGCGGGGCCTGGCTGGGAGGGGAAGCGGGGCGGGCGGGGCCGAGCTCGCTAGGAGAAGCTTGGCGGGCGGGGCCGGATTCGGGAGGGGAAGCTGGGCGGGCGGGGCCTCGCTCGGGAGGAGAAACTGGGCGAGCGGGGCCTCGCTCGGGAGGGGAAGCTGGGCGGGCGGGGCCAAGCTGGGATGAGAAACTGGGCGGGCGGGGCCTCGCTCGGGATGGGAAGCTGGGCGGGCGGGGCCAAGCTCGGGAGGAGAAACTGGGCGGGCGGGGCCTCGCTCGGGATGGGAAGCTGGGCGGGCGGGGCCAAGCTCGGGAGGAGAAACTGGGCGGGCGGGCCTCGCTCGGGAGGGGAAGCTGGGCGGGCGGGGCCTAGCTGGGAGGGGAAGCGGGGCGGCGGGGCCGGACTCGGGAGGAGAAACTGGGCGGGCGGGGCCTGGCTGGGAGGGGAAGCGGGGCGGGCGGGGCCGAGCTCGCTAGGAGAAGCTTGGCGGGCGGGGCCGGATTCGGGAGGGGAAGCTGGGCGGGCGGGGCCTCGCTCGGAGGAGAAACTGGGCGGGCGGGGCCTCGCTCGGGAGGGGAAGCTGGGCGGGCGGGGCCTAGCTGGGAGGGGAAGCGGGGCGGGCGGGGCCGGACTCGGGAGGAGAAACTGGGCGGGCGGGGCCTGGCTGGAGGGGAAGCTGGGCGGGCGGGGCCGAGCTCGCTAGGAGAAGCTTGGCGGGCGGGGCCGGATTCGGGAGGGGAAGCTGGGCGGGCGGGGCCTCGCTCGGGAGGAGAAACTGGGCGAGCGGGGCCTCGCTCGGGAGGGAAGCTGGGCGGGCGGGGCCAAGCTGGGATGAGAAACTGGGCGGGCGGGGCCTCGCTCGGGATGGGAAGCTGGGCGGGCGGGGCCAAGCTCGGGAGGAGAAACTGGGCGGGCGGGGCCTCGCTCGGGATGGGAAGCTGGGCGGGCGGGGCCAAGCTCGGGAGGAGAAACTGGGCGGGCGGGGCCGGACTCGGGAGGGGAAGCTGGGCGGGCGGGGCCAAGCTGGGAGGGGAAGCTGGGCGGGCGGGGCCGGACTCGGGAGGAGAAGCGGGGCGGGCGGGGCCGGACTCGGGAGGAGAAACTGGGCGGGCGGGGCCAGGCTGGGAGGAGAAACTGGGCGGGCGGGGCCGTGCTGGGAGGAGAAGCTGGGCGGGCGGGGCTAAGCTGGGAGGAGAAGCTGGGCGGGCGGGGCCGGGTTCGGGAGGAGAAACTGGGCGGGCGGGCCTCGCTCGGGATGGGAAGCGGGGCGGGCGGGGCCGGACTCGGGAGGAGAAACTGGGGGGCGGGGCCTGGCTGGGAGGGGAAGCGGGGCGGGCGGGGCCGGACTCGGGAGGAGAAACTGGGCGGGCGGGGCCGAGCTGGGAGGAGAAACTGGGCGGGCGGGCCTCGCTCGGGATGGGAAGCTGGGCGGGCGGGGCCAAGCTGGGAGGGGAAGCGGGGCGGGCGGGGCCGAGCTCGGGAGGAGAAACTGGGCGGGCGGGCCAAGCTGGGAGGGGAAACTGGGCGGGCGGGGCCGAGCTCGGGAGGAGAAACTGGGCGGGCGGGGCCAAGCTGGGAGGGGAAGCTGGGCGGGGGGGGCCGAGCTCGCTAGCAGAAGCTGGGCGGGCGGGGCCGGGATCGGGAGGGGAAGCTGGGCGGGCGGGGCCAAGCTGGGAGGAGAAACTGGGCGGGCGGGGCCTCGCTCGGGATGGGAAGCTGGGCGGGCGGGGCCAAGCTCGGAGGAGAAACTGGGCGGGCGGGGCCGGACTCGGGAGGGGAAGCGGGGCGGGCGGGGCCTGGCTTGGAGGGGAAGCTGGGCGGGCGGGGCCGGGCTCGCTAGGAGAAGCTTGGCGGGCGGGGCCGGGATCGGGAGGGGAAGCTGGGCGGGCGGGGCCAAGCTGGGAGGAGAAACTGGGCGGGCGGGGCCTGGCTGGGAGGGGAACATGGGCGGGCAGGGCCGGATTCGGGAGGGGAAGCTGGGCGGGCGGGGCCTCGCTCGGGAGGAGAAACTGGGCGGGCGGGGCCTCCCTCGGGAGGGGATGCTGGGCGGGCGGGGCCAAGCTGGGATGAGAAACGGGGCGGCCGGGGCCGGACTCGGGAGGAGAAACTGGGCGGGCGGGGCCGGGTTCGGGAGGGGAATCTGGGCGGGCGGGGCCTCGCTCGGGAGGAGAAACTGGGCGGGCGGGGCCGGACTCGGGAGGGGAAGCTGGGCGGGCGGGGCCAAGCTGGGAGGGGAAGCTGGGCGGGCGGGGCCGAGCTCGGGAGGAGAAGCGGGGCGGGCGGGGCCGGACTCGGGAGGGGAAACTGGGCGGGCGGGGCCAGGCTGGGAGGAGAAACTGGGCGGGCGGGGCCGTGCTGGGAGGAGAAGCTGGGCGGGCGGGGCTAAGCTGGGAGGAGAAACTGGGCGGGCGGGGCCGTGCTGGGAGGAGAAGCTGGGCGGGCGGGGCTAAGCTGGGAGGAGAAGCTGGGCGGGCGGGGCCGGGTTCGGGAGGGGAAGCGGGGCGGGCGGGGCCTCGCTCGGGAGGAGAAACTGGGCGGGCGGGGCCTGGCTTGGAGGGGAAGCTGGGCGGGCGGGGCCAAGCTGGGAGGGAAAGCTGGGCGGCCGGGGCCGGACTCGGGAGGAGAAACTGGGCGGGCGGGCCAGGCTGGGAGGGGAAGCGGGGCGGGCGGGGCCGGACTCGGGAGGAGAAACTGGGCGGGCGGGGCCTGGCTGGGAGGGGAAGCGGGGCGGGCGGGGCCGAGCTCGCTAGGAGAAGCTTGGCGGGCGGGGCCTGGCTGGGAGGGGAAGCGGGGCGGGCGGGGCCGAGCTCGCTAGGAGAAGCTTGGCGGGCGGGGCCGGGTACGGGAGGGGAAGCTGGGCGGGCGGGGCCAAGCTGGGAGGAGAAACTGGGCGGGCGGGGCCGGACTCGGGAGGGGAAGCGGGGCGGGCGGGGCCTGGCTTGGAGGGGAAGCTGGGCGGGCGGGGCCGGGCTCGCTAGGAGAAGCTTGGCGGGCGGGGCCGGGATCGGGAGGGGAAGCTGGGCGGGCGGGCCAAGCTGGGAGGAGAAACTGGGCGGGCGGGCCTGGCTGGGAGGGGAACATGGGCGGGCAGGGCCGGCTTCGGGAGGGGAAGCTGGGCGGGCGGGGCCTCGCTCGGGAGGAGAAACTGGGCGGGCGGGGCCTCCCTCGGGAGGGGATGCTGGGCGGGCGGGGCCAAGCTGGGATGAGAAACTGGGCGGCCGGGGCCGGACTCGGGAGGAGAAACTGGGCGGGCGGAGCCGGGTTCGGGAGGGGAATCTGGGCGGGCGGGGCCTCGCTCGGGAGGAGAAACTGGGCGGGCGGGGCCGGACTCGGGAGGGGAAGCTGGGCGGGCGGGGCCAAGCTGGGAGGGGAAGCTGGGCGGGCGGGGCCGGACTCGGGAGGAGAAGCGGGCGGGGCGGGGCCTCGCTCGGGAGGAGAAACTGGGCGGGCGGGGCCAGGCTGGGAGGAGAAACTGGGCGGGCGGGGCCGTGCTGGGAGGAGAAGCTGGGCGGGCGGGGCTAAGCTGGGAGGAGAAACTGGGCGGGCGGGCCGTGCTGGGAGGAGAAGCTGGGCGGGCGGGGCTAAGCTGGGAGGAGAAGCTGGGCGGGCGGGGCCGGGTTCGGGAGGGGAAGCGGGCGGGCGGGGCCTCGCTCGGGAGGAGAAACTGGGCGGGCGGGGCCTGGCTTGGAGGGGAAGCTGGGCGGGCGGGGCCAAGCTGGGATGAGAAACTGGGCGGCCGGGGCCGGACTCGGGAGGAGAAACTGGGCGGGCGGGGCCAGGCTGGGAGGGGAAGCGGGCGGGCGGGGCCGGACTCGGGAGGAGAAACTGGGCGGGCGGGGCCTGGCTGGGAGGGGAAGCGGGGCGGGCGGGGCCGAGCTCGCTAGGAGAAGCTTGGCGGGCGGGCCCTGGCTGGGAGGGGAAGCGGGGCGGGCGGGGCCGAGCTCGCTAGGAGAAGCTTGGCGGCCGGGGCCGGGTACGGGAGGGGAAGCTGGGCGGGCGGGGCCAAGCTGGGAGGAGAAACTGGGCGGGCGGGGCCTCGCTCGGGATGGGAAGCTGGGCGGGCGGGGCCAGGCTGGGAGGGGAACATGGGCGGGCGGGGCGGGACTCGGGAGGGGAAGCTGGGCGGGCGGGGCCAAGCTGGGAGGAGGAACTGGGCGGGCGGGGCCTGGCTGGGAGGGGAAGCGGGCCGGGCGGGGCCGGACTCGGGAGGAGAAACTGGGCGGGGGGGCCTGGCTGGGAAGGGGAAGCGGGGCGGGCGGGGCCGAGCTCGCTAGGAGAAGCTTGGCGGGCGGGGCCGGGTTCGGGAGGGAAGCTGGGCGGGCGGGGCCTGGCTGGGAGGAGAAACTGGGCGGGCGGGCCTCGCTCGGGATGGGAAGCGGGGCGGGCGGGGCCAAGCTGGGAGGAGAAGCTGGGCGGGCGGGGCCGGGTTCGGGAGGGGAAGCTGGGCGGGCGGGGCCTCGCTCGGGAGGAGAAACTGGGCGGGCGGGGCCAAGCTGGGAGGGAAGCTGGGCGGGCGGGGCCTCGCTCGGGAGGAGAAACTGGCCGGGCGGGGCCTCGCTCGGGAGGAGAAACTGGGCGGGCGGGGCCTCGCTCGGGAGGGGAAGCTGGGCGGGCGGGGCAAAGCTGGGAGGAGAAGCTGGGCGGGCGGGGCCGGGTTCGGGAGGGGAAGCTGGGCGGGCGGGGCCTCGCTCGGGAGGAGAAGCTGGGCGGGCGGGGACAAGCTGGGAGGAGAAGCTGGGCGGGCAGGGCCGTATTCGGGAGGGGAAGCTGGGCGGGCGGGGCCTCGCTCGGGAGGAGAAACGGGGCGGGCGGGGCCAAGCTGGGAGGGGAAGCTGGGCGGGCGGGGCCAAGCTGGGATGGGAAACTGGGCGGGCGGGGCCGGACTCGGGAGGAGAAACTGGGCGGGCGGGGCGGGTTCGGGAGGGGAAACTGGGCGGGCGGGGCCTCGCTCGGGAGGAGAAACTGGGCGGGCGGGGCCGGACTCGGGAGGGAAGCTGGGCGGGCGGGGCCAAGCTGGGAGGGAAGCTGGGCGGGCGGGCCGGACTCGGGAGGAGAAGCGGGGCGGGCGGGGCGGACTCGGGAGGAGAAACTGGGCGGGCGGGGCAGGCTGGGAGGAGAAACTGGGCGGGCGGGGCCGTGCTGGGAGGAGAAGCTGGGCGGGCGGGGCTAAGCTGGGAGGAGAAGCTGGGCGGGCGGGGCCGGGTTCGGGAGGGGAAGCTGGGCGGGCGGGGCCTGGCTGGGAGGGGAAGCGGGCGGGCGGGGCCTCGCTCGGGAGGAGAAACTGGGCGGGCGGGCCTCGCTCGGGAGGGGAAGCTGGGCGGGCGGGGCCTAGCTGGGAGGGGAAGCGGGGCGGGCGGGGCCGGACTCGGGAGGAGAAACTGGGCGGGCGGGGCCTGGCTGGGAGGGGAAGCGGGGCGGGCGGGGCCGAGCTCGCTAGGAGAAGCTTGGCGGGCGGGGCCGGATTCGGGAGGGGAAGCTGGGCGGGCGGGGCCTCGCTCGGCAGGAGAAAGTGGGCGGGCGGGGCCGGAGTCGGGAGGGGAAGCTGGGCGGGCGGGGACAAGCTGGGAGGAGAAGCTGGGCGGGCAGGGCCGTATTCGGGAGGGGAAGCTGGGCGGGCGGGGCCTCGCTCGGGAGGAGAAACTGGGCGGGCGGGGCCAAGCTGGGAGGGGAAGCTGGGCGGCGGGGCCAAGCTGGGAGGAGAAACTGGGCGGGCGGGGCCGGGACTCGGGAGGAGAAACTGGGCGGGCGGGGCCGGGTTCGGGAGGGGAAACTGGGCGGGCGGGGCCGGGTTCGGGAGGGAAAACTGGGCGGGCGGGGCCTCGCTCGGGAGGAGAAACTGGGCGGGCGGGGCGGACTCGGGAGGGGAAGCTGGGCGGGCGGGGCCAAGCTGGGAGGGGAAGCTGGGCGGGCGGGGCCGGACTCGGGAGGAGAAGCGGGGCGGGCGGGGCCGGACTCGGGAGGAGAAACTGGGCGGGCGGGGCCAGGCTGGGAGGAGAAACTGGGCGGGCGGGGCCGTGCTGGGAGGAGAAGCTGGGCGGGCGGGGCTAAGCTGGGAGGAGAAGCTGGGCGGGCGGGGCCGGGTTCGGGAGGGGAAGCTGGGCGGGCGGGGCTGGCTGGGAGGGGAAGCGGGGCGGGCGGGGCCTCGCTCGGAGGAGAAACTGGGCGGGCGGGGCCTCGCTCGGGAGGGGAAGCTGGGCGGGCGGGGCCTAGCTGGGAGGGGAAGCGGGGCGGGCGGGGCCGGACTCGGGAGGAGAAACTGGGCGGGCGGGGCCTGGCTGGGAGGGGAAGCGGGGCGGGCGGGGCCGAGCTCGCTAGGAGAAGCTTGGCGGGCGGGGCCGGATTCGGGAGGGGAAGGTGGGCGGGCGGGGCCTCGCTCGGGAGGAGAAACTGGGCGAGCGGGGCCTCGCTCGGGAGGGGAAGCTGGGCGGGCGGGGCCAAGCTGGGATGAGAAACTGGGCGGGCGGGGCCTCGCTCGGAGGGGAAGCTGGGCGGGCGGGGCCAAGCTCGGGAGGAGAAACTGGGCGGGCGGGGCGGACTCGGGAGGGGAAGCGGGGCGGGCGGGCCTGGCTTGTAGGGGAAGCTGGGCGGGCGGGGCCGAGCTCGCTAGCAGAAGCTGGGCGGGCGGGGCCGGGTTCGGGAGAGGAAGCTTGGCGGGCGGGGCCAAGCTGGGAGGAGAAACTGGGCGGGCGGGGCCTCGCTCGGGATGGGAAGCTGGGCGGGCGGGGCCAAGCTCGGGAGGAGAAACTGGGCGGGCGGGCCCTCGCTCGGGATGGGAAGCTGGGCGGGCGGGGCCAAGCTCGGGAGGAGAAACTGGGCGGGGGGGGCCGGACTCGGGCGGGGCCAAGCTGGGAGGGGAAGCTGGGCGGGCGGGGCCGGACTCGGAGGAGAAGCGGGGCGGGCGGGGCCGGACTCGGGAGGAGAAACTGGGCGGGGCGGGCCAGGCTGGGAGGGGAACTGGGCGGGCGGGGCCGTGCTGGGAGGAGAAGCTGGGCGGGCGGGGCTAAGCTGGGAGGAGAAGCTGGGCGGGCGGGGCCGGGTTCGGGAGGGGAAGCTGGGCGGGCGGGGCCTGGCTGGGAGGGGAAGCGGGGCGGGCGGGGCCTCGCTCGGGAGGAGAAACTGGGCGGGCGGCGCCTCGCTCGGGATGGGAAGCTGGGCGGGCGGGGCCAAGCTGGGAGGAGAAACTGGGCGGGCGGGGCCGGACTCGGGAGGGGAAGCTGGGCGGGCGGGGGGCTGGGAGGGGAAGCTGGGAGGAGAAACTGGGCGGCGGGGCCGGGGTCGGGAGGGGAAGCTGGGCGGGCGGGGCCTCGCTCGGGAGGAGAAACTGGGCGGGCGGGGCCAAGCTGGGAGGGGAAGCTGGGCGGGCGGGGCCTCGCTCGGGAGGAGAAACGGGGCGGGCGGGGCCTCGCTCGGGAGGAGAAACTGGGCGGGCGGGGCCTCGCTCGGGATGGGAAGCTGGGCGGGCGGGGCCAAGCTGGGATGAGAAACTGGGCGGGCGGGGCCTCGCTCGGGAGGAGAAACTGGGCGGGCGGGGCCAAGCTGGGAGGAGAAGCTGGGCGGGCGGGGCCGGGTTCGGGAGGGGAAGCTGGGCGGGCGGGGCCACGCTCGGGAGGAGAAGCTGGGCGGGCAGGGCCGGATTCGGGAGGGGAAGCTGGGCGGGCGGGGCCTCGCTCGGGAGGAGAAACTGGGCGGGCGGGGCCGGGTTCGGGAGGGGAAGCTGGGCGGGCGGGGCCAAGCTGGGATGAGAAACTGGGCGGGCGGGGCCGGGTTCGGGAGGGGAAACTGGGCGGGCGGGGCCTCGCTCGGGAGGAGAAACCGGGCGGGCGGGGCCGGACTCGGGAGGGGAAGCTGGGCGGGCGGGGCCAAGCTGGGAGGGGAAGCTGGGCGGGCGGGGCCGGACTCGGGAGGGGAAGCGGGGCGGGCGGGGCCTGGCTTGGAGGGGAAGCTGGGCGGGCGGGGCCGGGCTCGCTAGGAGAAGCTTGGCGGGCGGGGCCGGGATCGGGAGGGGAAGCTGGGCGGGCGGGGCCAAGCTGGGAGGAGAAACTGGGCGGGCGGGGCCTGGCTGGGAGGGGAACATGGGCGGGCGGGGCTAAGCTGGGAGGAGAAGCTGGGCGGGCGGGGCCGGGTTCGGGAGGGGAAGCTGGGCGGGCGGGGCCTGGCTGGGAGGGGAAGCGGGGCGGGCGGGGCCTCGCTCGGGAGGAGAAACTGGGCGGGCGGCGCCTCGCTCGGGATGGGAAGCTGGGCGGGCGGGGCCAAGCTCGGGAGGAGAAACTGGGCGGGCGGGGCCGGACTCGGGAGGGGAAGCTGGGCGGGCGGGGCCAAGCTAGGAGGAGAAACTGGGTGGCGGGGCCGGGGTCGGGAGGGGAAGCTGGGCGGGCGGGGCCTCGCTCGGGAGGAGAAACTGGGCGGGCGGGGCCAAGCTGGGAGGGGAAGCTGGGCGGGCGGGGCCTCGCTCGGGAGGAGAAACGGGGCGGGCGGGGCCTCGCTCGGGAGGAGAAACTGGGCGGGCGGGGCCTCGCTCGGGAGGGGAAGCTGGGCGGGCGGGGCCAAGCTGGGATGAGAAACTGGGCGGGCGGGGCCTCGCTCGGGAGGAGAAACTGGGCGGGCGGGGCCAAGCTGGGAGGAGAAGCTGGGCGGGCGGGGCCGGGTTCGGGAGGGGAAGCTGGGCGGGCGGGGCCACGCTCGGGAGGAGAAACTGGGCGGGCGGGGCCGGACTCGGGAGGGGAAGCTGGGCGGGCGGGGCCAAGCTGGGAGGAGAAGCTGGGCGGGCAGGGCCGGATTCGGGAGGGGAAGCTGGGCGGGCGGGGCCTCGCTCGGGAGGAGAAACTGGGCGGGCGGGGCCGGGTTCGGGAGGGGAAGCTGGGCGGGCGGGGCCAAGCTGGGATGAGAAACTGGGCGGGCGGGGCCGGGTTCGGGAGGGGAAACTGGGCGGGCGGGGCCTCGCTCGGGAGGAGAAACCGGGCGGGCGGGGCCGGACTCGGGAAGGGAAGCTGGGCGGGCGGGGCCAAGCTGGGAGGGGAAGCTGGGCGGGCGGGGCCGGACTCGGGAGGAGAAGCGGGGCGGGCGGGGCCGGACTCGGGAGGGGAAGCGGGGCGGGCGGGGCCTGGCTTGGAGGGGAAGCTGGGCGGGCGGGGCCGGGCTCGCTAGGAGAAGCTTGGCGGGCGGGGCCGGGATCGGGAGGGGAAGCTGGGCGGGCGGGGCCAAGCTGGGAGGAGAAACTGGGCGGGCGGGGCCTGGCTGGGAGGGGAACATGGGCGGGCAGGGCCGGATTCGGGAGGGGAAGCTGGGCGGGCGGGGCCTCGCTCGGGAGGAGAAACTGGGCGGGCGGGGCCTCGCTCGGGAGGGGAAGCTGGGCGGGCGGGGCCAAGCTGGGATGAGAAACTGGGCGGCCGGGGCCGGACTCGGGAGGAGAAACTGGGCGGGCGGGGCCGGGTTCGGGAGGGGAATCTGGGCGGGCGGGGCCTCGCTCGGGAGGAGAAACTGGGCGGGCGGGGCCGGACTCGGGAGGGGAAGCTGGGCGGGCGGGGCCAAGCTGGGAGGGGAAGCTGGGCGGGCGGGGCCGGACTCGGGAGGAGAAGCGGGGCGGGCGGGGCCGGACTCGGGAGGAGAAACTGGGCGGGCGGGGCCAGGCTGGGAGGAGAAACTGGGCGGGCGGGGCCGTGCTGGGAGGAGAAGCTGGGCGGGCGGGGCTAAGCTGGGAGGAGAAACTGGGCGGGCGGGGCCGTGCTGGGAGGAGAAGCTGGGCGGGCGGGGCTAAGCTGGGAGGAGAAGCTGGGCGGGCGGGGCCGGGTTCGGGAGGGGAAGCGGGGCGGGCGGGGCCTCGCTCGGGAGGAGAAACTGGGCGGGCGGGGCCTGGCTTGGAGGGGAAGCTGGGCGGGCGGGGCCAAGCTGGGATGAGAAACTGGGCGGCCGGGGCCGGACTCGGGAGGAGAAACTGGGCGGGCGGGGCCAGGCTGGGAGGGGAAGCGGGGCGGGCGGGGCCGGACTCGGGAGGAGAAACTGGGCGGGCGGGGCCTGGCTGGGAGGGGAAGCGGGGCGGGCGGGGCCGAGCTCGCTAGGAGAAGCTTGGCGGGCGGGGCCGGATTCGGGAGGGGAAGCTGGGCGGGCGGGGCCTGGCTGGGAGGGGAAGCGGGGCGGGCGGGGCCTCGCTCGGGAGGAGAAACTGGGCGGGCGGGGCCTCGCTCGGGAGGGGAAGCTGGGCGGGCGGGGCCTAGCTGGGAGGGGAAGCGGGGCGGGCGGGGCCGGACTCGGGAGGAGAAACTGGGCGGGCGGGGCCTGGCTGGGAGGGGAAGCGGGGCGGGCGGGGCCGAGCTCGCTAGGAGAAGCTTGGCGGGCGGGGCCGGCTTCGGGAGGGGAAGCTGGGCGGGCGGGGCCTCGCTCGGGAGGAGAAACTGGGCGAGCGGGGCCTCGCTCGGGAGGGGAAGCTGGGCGGGCGGGGCCAAGCTCGGGAGGAGAAACTGGGCGGGCGGGGCCTCGCTCGGGATGGGAAGCTGGGCGGGCGGGGCCAAGCTCGGGAGGAGAAACTGGGCGGGCGGGGCCGGACTCGGGAGGGGAAGCTGGGCGGGCGGGGCCAAGCTGGGAGGGGAAGCTGGGCGGGCGGGGCCGGACTCGGGAGGAGAAGCGGGGCGGGCGGGGCCGGACTCGGGAGGAGAAACTGGGCGGGCGGGGCCAGGCTGGGAGGAGAAACTGGGCGGGCGGGGCCGTGCTGGGAGGAGAAGCTGGGCGGGCGGGGCTAAGCTGGGAGGAGAAGCTGGGCGGGCGGGGCCGGGTTCGGGAGGGGAAGCTGGGCGGGCGGGGCCTGGCTGGGAGGGGAAGCTGGGCGGGCGGGGCTAAGCTGGGAGGAGAAGCTGGGCGGGCGGGGCCGGGTTCGGGAGGGGAAGCGGGGCGGGCGGGGCCTCGCTCGGGAGGAGAAACTGGGCGGGCGGGGCCTGGCTTGGAGGGGAAGCTGGGCGGGCGGGGCCAAGCTGGGATGAGAAACTGGGCGGCCGGGGCCGGACTCGGGAGGAGAAACTGGGCGGGCGGGGCCGGGTTCGGGAGGGGAATCTGGGCGGGCGGGGCCTCGCTCGGGAGGAGAAACTGGGCGGGCGGGGCCGGACTCGGGAGGGGAAGCTGGGCGGGCGGGGCCAAGCTGGGAGGGGAAGCTGGGCGGGCGGGGCCGGACTCGGGAGGAGAAGCGGGGCGGGCGGGGCCGGACTCGGGAGGAGAAACTGGGCGGGCGGGGCCAGGCTGGGAGGAGAAACTGGGCGGGCGGGGCCGTGCTGGGAGGAGAAGCTGGGCGGGCGGGGCTAAGCTGGGAGGAGAAACTGGGCGGGGGGGGGCGGGGCCGTGCTGGGAGGAGAAGCTGGGCGGGCGGGGCTAAGCTGGGAGGAGAAGCTGGGCGGGCGGGGCCGGGTTCGGGAGGGGAAGCGGGGCGGGCGGGGCCTCGCTCGGGAGGAGAAACTGGGCGGGCGGGGCCTGGCTTGGAGGGGAAGCTGGGCGGGCGGGGCCAAGCTGGGATGAGAAACTGGGCGGCCGGGGCCGGACTCGGGAGGAGAAACTGGGCGGGCGGGGCCAGGCTGGGAGGGGAAGCGGGGCGGGCGGGGCCGGACTCGGGAGGAGAAACTGGGCGGGCGGGGCCTGGCTGGGAGGGGAAGCGGGGCGGGCGGGGCCGAGCTCGCTAGGAGAAGCTTGGCGGGCGGGGCCGGCTTCGGGAGGGGAAGCTGGGCGGGCGGGGCCTGGCTGGGAGGGGAAGCGGGGCGGGCGGGGCCTCGCTCGGGAGGAGAAACTGGGCGGGCGGGGCCTCGCTCGGGAGGGGAAGCTGGGCGGGCGGGGCCTAGCTGGGAGGGGAAGCGGGGCGGGCGGGGCCGGACTCGGGAGGAGAAACTGGGCGGGCGGGGCCTGGCTGGGAGGGGAAGCGGGGCGGGCGGGGCCGAGCTCGCTAGGAGAAGCTTGGCGGGCGGGGCCGGATTCGGGAGGGGAAGCTGGGCGGGCGGGGCCTCGCTCGGGAGGAGAAACTGGGCGAGCGGGGCCTCGCTCGGGAGGGGAAGCTGGGCGGGCGGGGCCAAGCTCGGGAGGAGAAACTGGGCGGGCGGGGCCTCGCTCGGGATGGGAAGCTGGGCGGGCGGGGCCAAGCTCGGGAGGAGAAACTGGGCGGGCGGGGCCGGACTCGGGAGGGGAAGCTGGGCGGGCGGGGCCAAGCTGGGAGGGGAAGCTGGGCGGGCGGGGCCGGACTCGGGAGGAGAAGCGGGGCGGGCGGGGCCGGACTCGGGAGGAGAAACTGGGCGGGCGGGGCCAGGCTGGGAGGAGAAACTGGGCGGGCGGGGCCGTGCTGGGAGGAGAAGCTGGGCGGGCGGGGCTAAGCTGGGAGGAGAAGCTGGGCGGGCGGGGCCGGGTTCGGGAGGGGAAGCTGGGCGGGCGGGGCCTGGCTGGGAGGGGAAGCTGGGCGGGCGGGGCTAAGCTGGGAGGAGAAGCTGGGCGGGCGGGGCCGGGTTCGGGAGGGGAAGCGGGGCGGGCGGGGCCTCGCTCGGGAGGAGAAACTGGGCGGGCGGGGCCTGGCTTGGAGGGGAAGCTGGGCGGGCGGGGCCAAGCTGGGATGAGAAACTGGGCGGCCGGGGCCGGACTCGGGAGGAGAAACTGGGCGGGCGGGGCCAGGCTGGGAGGGGAAGCGGGGCGGGCGGGGCCGGACTCGGGAGGAGAAACTGGGCGGGCGGGGCCTGGCTGGGAGGGGAAGCGGGGCGGGCGGGGCCGAGCTCGCTAGGAGAAGCTTGGCGGGCGGGGCCTGGCTGGGAGGGGAAGCGGGGCGGGCGGGGCCGAGCTCGCTAGGAGAAGCTTGGCGGGCGGGGCCGGGTACGGGAGGGGAAGCTGGGCGGGCGGGGCCAAGCTGGGAGGAGAAACTGGGCGGGCGGGGCCTCGCTCGGGATGGGAAGCTGGGCGGGCGGGGCCAGGCTGGGAGGGGAACATGGGCGGGCGGGGCCGGGATCGGGAGGGGAAGCTGGGCGGGCGGGGCCAAGCTGGGAGGAGAAACTGGGCGGGCGGGGCCTGGCTGGGAGGGGAAGCGGGGCGGGCGGGGCCGGACTCGGGAGGAGAAACTGGGCGGGGGGGCCTGGCTGGGAAGGGAAGCGGGGCGGGCGGGGCCAAGCTCGCTAGGAGAAGCTTGGCGGGCGGGGCCGGGTTCGGGAGGGGAAGCTGGGCGGGCGGGGCCTGGCGGGGAGGAGAAACTGGGCGGGCGGGGCCTCGCTCGGGATGGGAAGCGGGGCGGGCGGGGCCAAGCTGGGAGGAGAAGCTGGGCGGGCGGGGCCGGGTTCGGGAGGGGAAGCTGGGCGGGCGGGGCCTCGCTCGGGAGGAGGAACTGGGCGGGCGGGGCCAAGCTGGGAGGGGAAGCTGGGCGGGCGGGGCCTCGCTCGGGAGGAGAAACTGGCCGGGCGGGGCCTCGCTCGGGAGGAGAAACTGGGCGGGCGGGGCCTCGCTCGGGAGGGGAAGCTGGGCGGGCGGGGCAAAGCTGGGAGGAGAAGCTGGGCGGGCGGGGCCGGGTTCGGGAGGGGAAGCTGGGCGGGCGGGGCCTCGCTCGGCAGGAGAAAGTGGGCGGGCGGGGCCGGAGTCGGGAGGGGAAGCTGGGCGGGCGGGGACAAGCTGGGAGGAGAAGCTGGGCGGGCAGGGCCGTATTCGGGAGGGGAAGCTGGGCGGGCGGGGCCTCGCTCGGGAGGAGAAACTGGGCGGGCGGGGCCAAGCTGGGAGGGGAAGCTGGGCGGGCGGGGCCAAGCTGGGATGAGAAACTGGGCGGCCGGGGCCGGACTCGGGAGGAGAAACTGGGCGGGCGGGGCCGGGTTCGGGAGGGGAAACTGGGCGGGCGGGGCCTCGCTCGGGAGGAGAAACTGGGCGGGCGGGGCCGGACTCGGGAGGGGAAGCTGGGCGGGCGGGGCCAAGCTGGGAGGGGAAGCTGGGCGGGCGGGGCCGGACTCGGGAGGAGAAGCGGGGCGGGCGGGGCCGGACTCGGGAGGAGAAACTGGGCGGGCGGGGCCAGGCTGGGAGGAGAAACTGGGCGGGCGGGGCCGTGCTGGGAGGAGAAGCTGGGCGGGCGGGGCTAAGCTGGGAGGAGAAGCTGGGCGGGCGGGGCCGGGTTCGGGAGGGGAAGCTGGGCGGGCGGGGCCTGGCTGGGAGGGGAAGCGGGGCGGGCGGGGCCTCGCTCGGGAGGAGAAACTGGGCGGGCGGGGCCTCGCTCGGGAGGGGAAGCTGGGCGGGCGGGGCCTAGCTGGGAGGGGAAGCGGGGCGGGCGGGGCCGGACTCGGGAGGAGAAACTGGGCGGGCGGGGCCTGGCTGGGAGGGGAAGCGGGGCGGGCGGGGCCGAGCTCGCTAGGAGAAGCTTGGCGGGCGGGGCCGGCTTCGGGAGGGGAAGCTGGGCGGGCGGGGCCTCGCTCGGGAGGAGAAACTGGGCGAGCGGGGCCTCGCTCGGGAGGGGAAGCTGGGCGGGCGGGGCCAAGCTGGGATGAGAAACTGGGCGGGCGGGGCCTCGCTCGGGATGGGAAGCTGGGCGGGCGGGGCCAAGCTCGGGAGGAGAAACTGGGCGGGCGGGGCGGACTCGGGAGGGGAAGCGGGGCGGGCGGGCCTGGCTTGTAGGGGAAGCTGGGCGGGCGGGGCCGAGCTCGCTAGCAGAAGCTGGGCGGGCGGGGCCGGGTTCGGGAGAGGAAGCTTGGCGGGCGGGGCCAAGCTGGGAGGAGAAACTGGGCGGGCGGGGCCTCGCTCGGGATGGGAAGCTGGGCGGGCGGGGCCAAGCTCGGGAGGAGAAACTGGGCGGGCGGGGCCTCGCTCGGGATGGGAAGCTGGGCGGGCGGGGCCAAGCTCGGGAGGAGAAACTGGGCGGGCGGGGCCGGACTCGGGAGGGGAAGCTGGGCGGGCGGGGCCAAGCTGGGAGGGGAAGCTGGGCGGGCGGGGCCGGACTCGGGAGGAGAAGCGGGGCGGGCGGGGCCGGACTCGGGAGGAGAAACTGGGCGGGCGGGGCCAGGCTGGGAGGAGAAACTGGGCGGGCGGGGCCGTGCTGGGAGGAGAAGCTGGGCGGGCGGGGCTAAGCTGGGAGGAGAAGCTGGGCGGGCGGGGCCGGGTTCGGGAGGGGAAGCTGGGCGGGCGGGGCCTGGCTGGGAGGGGAAGCGGGGCGGGCGGGGCCTCGCTCGGGAGGAGAAACTGGGCGGGCGGCGCCTCGCTCGGGATGGGAAGCTGGGCGGGCGGGGCCAAGCTCGGGAGGAGAAACTGGGCGGGCGGGGCCGGACTCGGGAGGGGAAGCTGGGCGGGCGGGGCCAAGCTGGGAGGAGAAACTGGGTGGCGGGGCCGGGGTCGGGAGGGGAAGCTGGGCGGGCGGGGCCTCGCTCGGGAGGAGAAACTGGGCGGGCGGGGCCAAGCTGGGAGGGGAAGCTGGGCGGGCGGGGCCTCGCTCGGGAGGAGAAACGGGGCGGGCGGGGCCTCGCTCGGGAGGAGAAACTGGGCGGGCGGGGCCTCGCTCGGGAGGGGAAGCTGGGCGGGCGGGGCCAAGCTGGGATGAGAAACTGGGCGGGCGGGGCCTCGCTCGGGAGGAGAAACTGGGCGGGCGGGGCCAAGGTGGGAGGAGAAGCTGGGCGGGCGGGGCCGGGTTCGGGAGGGGAAGCTGGGCGGGCGGGGCCACGCTCGGGAGGAGAAACTGGGCGGGCGGGGCCGGACTCGGGAGGGGAAGCTGGGCGGGCGGGGCCAAGCTGGGAGGAGAAGCTGGGCGGGCAGGGCCGGATTCGGGAGGGGAAGCTGGGCGGGCGGGGCCTCGCTCGGGAGGAGAAACTGGGCGGGCGGGGCCGGGTTCGGGAGGGGAAGCTGGGCGGGCGGGGCCAAGCTGGGATGAGAAACTGGGCGGGCGGGGCCGGGTTCGGGAGGGGAAACTGGGCGGGCGGGGCCTCGCTCGGGAGGAGAAACCGGGCGGGCGGGGCCGGACTCGGGAGGGGAAGCTGGGCGGGCGGGGCCAAGCTGGGAGGGGAAGCTGGGCGGGCGGGGCCGGACTCGGGAGGAGAAGCGGGGCGGGCGGGGCCGGACTCGGGAGGGGAAGCGGGGCGGGCGGGGCCTGGCTTGGAGGGGAAGCTGGGCGGGCGGGGCCGGGCTCGCTAGGAGAAGCTTGGCGGGCGGGGCCGGGATCGGGAGGGGAAGCTGGGCGGGCGGGGCCAAGCTGGGAGGAGAAACTGGGCGGGCGGGGCCTGGCTGGGAGGGGAACATGGGCGGGCGGGGCTAAGCTGGGAGGAGAAGCTGGGCGGGCGGGGCCGGCTTCGGGAGGGGAAGCTGGGCGGGCGGGGCCTGGCTGGGAGGGGAAGCGGGGCGGGCGGGGCCTCGCTCGGGAGGAGAAACTGGGCGGGCGGCGCCTCGCTCGGGATGGGAAGCTGGGCGGGCGGGGCCAAGCTCGGGAGGAGAAACTGGGCGGGCGGGGCCGGACTCGGGAGGGGAAGCTGGGCGGGCGGGGCCAAGCTGGGAGGAGAAACTGGGTGGCGGGGCCGGGGTCGGGAGGGGAAGCTGGGCGGGCGGGGCCTCGCTCGGGAGGAGAAACTGGGCGGGCGGGGCCAAGCTGGGAGGGGAAGCTGGGCGGGCGGGGCCTCGCTCGGGAGGAGAAACGGGGCGGGCGGGGCCTCGCTCGGGAGGAGAAACTGGGCGGGCGGGGCCTCGCTCGGGAGGGGAAGCTGGGCGGGCGGGGCCAAGCTGGGAGGAGAAACTGGGTGGCGGGGCCGGGGTCGGGAGGGGAAGCTGGGCGGGCGGGGCCTCGCTCGGGAGGAGAAACTGGGCGGGCGGGGCCAAGCTGGGAGGGGAAGCTGGGCGGGCGGGGCCTCGCTCGGGAGGAGAAACGGGGCGGGCGGGGCCTCGCTCGGGAGGAGAAACTGGGCGGGCGGGGCCTCGCTCGGGAGGGGAAGCTGGGCGGGCGGGGCCAAGCTGGGATGAGAAACTGGGCGGGCGGGGCCTCGCTCGGGAGGAGAAACTGGGCGGGCGGGGCCAAGCTGGGAGGAGAAGCTGGGCGGGCGGGGCCGGGTTCGGGAGGGGAAGCTGGGCGGGCGGGGCCACGCTCGGGAGGAGAAACTGGGCGGGCGGGGCCGGACTCGGGAGGGGAAGCTGGGCGGGCGGGGCCAAGCTGGGAGGAGAAGCTGGGCGGGCAGGGCCGGATTCGGGAGGGGAAGCTGGGCGGGCGGGGCCTCGCTCGGGAGGAGAAACTGGGCGGGCGGGGCCGGGTTCGGGAGGGGAAGCTGGGCGGGCGGGGCCAAGCTGGGATGAGAAACTGGGCGGGCGGGGCCGGGTTCGGGAGGGGAAACTGGGCGGGCGGGGCCTCGCTCGGGAGGAGAAACCGGGCGGGCGGGGCCGGACTCGGGAGGGGAAGCTGGGCGGGCGGGGCCAAGCTGGGAGGGGAAGCTGGGCGGGCGGGGCCGGACTCGGGAGGAGAAGCGGGGCGGGAGGGGCCGGACTCGGGAGGGGAAGCGGGGCGGGCGGGGCCTGGCTTGGAGGGGAAGCTGGGCGGGCGGGGCCGGGCTCGCTAGGAGAAGCTTGGCGGGCGGGGCCGGGATCGGGAGGGGAAGCTGGGCGGGCGGGGCCAAGCTGGGAGGAGAAACTGGGCGGGCGGGGCCTGGCTGGGAGGGGAACATGGGCGGGCAGGGCCGGATTCGGGAGGGGAAGCTGGGCGGGCGGGGCCTCGCTCGGGAGGAGAAACTGGGCGGGCGGGGCCTCGCTCGGGAGGGGAAGCTGGGCGGGCGGGGCCAAGCTGGGATGAGAAACTGGGCGGCCGGGGCCGGACTCGGGAGGAGAAACTGGGCGGGCGGGGCCGGGTTCGGGAGGGGAATCTGGGCGGGCGGGGCCTCGCTCGGGAGGAGAAACTGGGCGGGCGGGGCCGGACTCGGGAGGGGAAGCTGGGCGGGCGGGGCCAAGCTGGGAGGGGAAGCTGGGCGGGCGGGGCCGGACTCGGGAGGAGAAGCGGGGCGGGCGGGGCCGGACTCGGGAGGAGAAACTGGGCGGGCGGGGCCAGGCTGGGAGGAGAAACTGGGCGGGCGGGGCCGTGCTGGGAGGAGAAGCTGGGCGGGCGGGGCTAAGCTGGGAGGAGAAACTGGGCGGGCGGGGCCGTGCTGGGAGGAGAAGCTGGGCGGGCGGGGCTAAGCTGGGAGGAGAAGCTGGGCGGGCGGGGCCGGGTTCGGGAGGGGAAGCGGGGCGGGCGGGGCCTCGCTCGGGAGGAGAAACTGGGCGGGCGGGGCCTGGCTTGGAGGGGAAGCTGGGCGGGCGGGGCCAAGCTGGGATGAGAAACTGGGCGGCCGGGGCCGGACTCGGGAGGAGAAACTGGGCGGGCGGGGCCAGGCTGGGAGGGGAAGCGGGGCGGGCGGGGCCGGACTCGGGAGGAGAAACTGGGCGGGCGGGGCCTGGCTGGGAGGGGAAGCGGGGCGGGCGGGGCCGAGCTCGCTAGGAGAAGCTTGGCGGGCGGGGCCGGATTCGGGAGGGGAAGCTGGGCGTGCGGGGCCTGGCTGGGAGGGGAAGCGGGGCGGGCGGGGCCTCGCTCGGGAGGAGAAACTGGGCGGGCGGGGCCTCGCTCGGGAGGGGAAGCTGGGCGGGCGGGGCCAAGCTGGGAGGAGAAACTGGGCGGGCGGGGCCTGGCTGGGAGGGGAACATGGGCGGGCGGGGCTAAGCTGGGAGGAGAAGCTGGGCGGGCGGGGCCGGGTTCGGGAGGGGAAGCTGGGCGGGCGGGGCCTGGCTGGGAGGGGAAGCGGGGCGGGCGGGGCCTCGCTCGGGAGGAGAAACTGGGCGGGCGGCGCCTCGCTCGGGATGGGAAGCTGGGCGGGCGGGGCCAAGCTCGGGAGGAGAAACTGGGCGGGCGGGGCCGGACTCGGGAGGGGAAGCTGGGCGGGCGGGGCCAAGCTGGGAGGAGAAACTGGGTGGCGGGGCCGGGGTCGGGAGGGGAAGCTGGGCGGGCGGGGCCTCGCTCGGGAGGAGAAACTGGGCGGGCGGGGCCAAGCTGGGAGGGGAAGCTGGGCGGGCGGGGCCTCGCTCGGGAGGAGAAACGGGGCGGGCGGGGCCTCGCTCGGGAGGAGAAACTGGGCGGGCGGGGCCTCGCTCGGGAGGGGAAGCTGGGCGGGCGGGGCCAAGCTGGGAGGAGAAACTGGGTGGCGGGGCCGGGGTCGGGAGGGGAAGCTGGGCGGGCGGGGCCTCGCTCGGGAGGAGAAACTGGGCGGGCGGGGCCAAGTTGGGAGGGGAAGCTGGGCGGGCGGGGCCTCGCTCGGGAGGAGAAACGGGGCGGGCGGGGCCTCGCTCGGGAGGAGAAACTGGGCGGGCGGGGCCTCGCTCGGGAGGGGAAGCTGGGCGGGCGGGGCCAAGCTGGGATGAGAAACTGGGCGGGCGGGGCCTCGCTCGGGAGGAGAAACTGGGCGGGCGGGGCCAAGCTGGGAGGAGAAGCTGGGCGGGCGGGGCCGGGTTCGGGAGGGGAAGCTGGGCGGGCGGGGCCACGCTCGGGAGGAGAAACTGGGCGGGCGGGGCCGGACTCGGGAGGGGAAGCTGGGCGGGCGGGGCCAAGCTGGGAGGAGAAGCTGGGCGGGCAGGGCCGGATTCGGGAGGGGAAGCTGGGCGGGCGGGGCCTCGCTCGGGAGGAGAAACTGGGCGGGCGGGGCCGGGTTCGGGAGGGGAAGCTGGGCGGGCGGGGCCAAGCTGGGATGAGAAACTGGGCGGGCGGGGCCGGGTTCGGGAGGGGAAACTGGGCGGGCGGGGCCTCGCTCGGGAGGAGAAACCGGGCGGGCGGGGCCGGACTCGGGAGGGGAAGCTGGGCGGGCGGGGCCAAGCTGGGAGGGGAAGCTGGGCGGGCGGGGCCGGACTCGGGAGGAGAAGCGGGGCGGGCGGGGCCGGACTCGGGAGGGGAAGCGGGGCGGGCGGGGCCTGGCTTGGAGGGGAAGCTGGGCGGGCGGGGCCGGGCTCGCTAGGAGAAGCTTGGCGGGCGGGGCCGGGATCGGGAGGGGAAGCTGGGCGGGCGGGGCCAAGCTGGGAGGAGAAACTGGGCGGGCGGGGCCTGGCTGGGAGGGGAACATGGGCGGGCAGGGCCGGATTCGGGAGGGGAAGCTGGGCGGGCGGGGCCTCGCTCGGGAGGAGAAACTGGGCGGGCGGGGCCTCGCTCGGGAGGGGAAGCTGGGCGGGCGGGGCCAAGCTGGGATGAGAAACTGGGCGGCCGGGGCCGGACTCGGGAGGAGAAACTGGGCGGGCGGGGCCGGGTTCGGGAGGGGAATCTGGGCGGGCGGGGCCTCGCTCGGGAGGAGAAACTGGGCGGGCGGGGCCGGACTCGGGAGGGGAAGCTGGGCGGGCGGGGCCAAGCTGGGAGGGGAAGCTGGGCGGGCGGGGCCGGACTCGGGAGGAGAAGCGGGGCGGGCGGGGCCGGACTCGGGAGGAGAAACTGGGCGGGCGGGGCCAGGCTGGGAGGAGAAACTGGGCGGGCGGGGCCGTGCTGGGAGGAGAAGCTGGGCGGGCGGGGCTAAGCTGGGAGGAGAAACTGGGCGGGCGGGGCCGTGCTGGGAGGAGAAGCTGGGCGGGCGGGGCTAAGCTGGGAGGAGAAGCTGGGCGGGCGGGGCCGGGTTCGGGAGGGGAAGCGGGGCGGGCGGGGCCTCGCTCGGGAGGAGAAACTGGGCGGGCGGGGCCTGGCTTGGAGGGGAAGCTGGGCGGGCGGGGCCAAGCTGGGATGAGAAACTGGGCGGCCGGGGCCGGACTCGGGAGGAGAAACTGGGCGGGCGGGGCCAGGCTGGGAGGGGAAGCGGGGCGGGCGGGGCCGGACTCGGGAGGAGAAACTGGGCGGGCGGGGCCTGGCTGGGAGGGGAAGCGGGGCGGGCGGGGCCGAGCTCGCTAGGAGAAGCTTGGCGGGCGGGGCCGGATTCGGGAGGGGAAGCTGGGCGTGCGGGGCCTGGCTGGGAGGGGAAGCGGGGCGGGCGGGGCCTCGCTCGGGAGGAGAAACTGGGCGGGCGGGGCCTCGCTCGGGAGGGGAAGCTGGGCGGGCGGGGCCTAGCTGGGAGGGGAAGCGGGGCGGGCGGGGCCGGACTCGGGAGGAGAAACTGGGCGGGCGGGGCCTGGCTGGGAGGGGAAGCGGGGCGGGCGGGGCCGAGCTCGCTAGGATAAGCTTGGCGGGCGGGGCCGGATTCGGGAGGGGAAGTTGGGCGGGCGGGGCTTCGCTCGGGAGGAGAAACTGGGCGAGCGGGGCCTCGCTCGGGAGGGGAAGCTGGGCGGGCGGGGCCAAGCTGGGATGAGAAACTGGGCGGGCGGGGCCTCGCTCGGGATGGGAAGCTGGGCGGGCGGGGCCAAGCTCGGGAGGAGAAACTGGGCGGGCGGGGCGGACTCGGGAGGGGAAGCGGGGCGGGCGGGCCTGGCTTGTAGGGGAAGCTGGGCGGGCGGGGCCGAGCTCGCTAGCAGAAGCTGGGCGGGCGGGGCCGGGTTCGGGAGAGGAAGCTTGGCGGGCGGGGCCAAGCTGGGAGGAGAAACTGGGCGGGCGGGGCCTCGCTCGGGATGGGAAGCTGGGCGGGCGGGGCCAAGCTCGGGAGGAGAAACTGGGCGGGCGGGGCCTCGCTCGGGATGGGAAGCTGGGCGGGCGGGGCCAAGCTCGGGAGGAGAAACTGGGCGGGCGGGGCCGGACTCGGGAGGGGAAGCTGGGCGGGCGGGGCCAAGCTGGGAGGGGAAGCTGGGCGGGCGGGGCCGGACTCGGGAGGAGAAGCGGGGCGGGCGGGGCCGGACTCGGGAGGAGAAACTGGGCGGGCGGGGCCAGGCTGGGAGGAGAAACTGGGCGGGCGGGGCCGTGCTGGGAGGAGAAGCTGGGCGGGCGGGGCTAAGCTGGGAGGAGAAGCTGGGCGGGCGGGGCCGGGTTCGGGAGGGGAAGCTGGGCGGGCGGGGCCTGGCTGGGAGGGGAAGCTGGGCGGGCGGGGCTAAGCTGGGAGGAGAAGCTGGGCGGGCGGGGCCGGGTTCGGGAGGGGAAGCGGGGCGGGCGGGGCCTCGCTCGGGAGGAGAAACTGGGCGGGCGGGGCCTGGCTTGGAGGGGAAGCTGGGCGGGCGGGGCCAAGCTGGGATGAGAAACTGGGCGGCCGGGGCCGGACTCGGGAGGAGAAACTGGGCGGGCGGGGCCAGGCTGGGAGGGGAAGCGGGGCGGGCGGGGCCGGACTCGGGAGGAGAAACTGGGCGGGCGGGGCCTGGCTGGGAGGGGAAGCGGGGCGGGCGGGGCCGAGCTCGCTAGGAGAAGCTTGGCGGGCGGGGCCTGGCTGGGAGGGGAAGCGGGGCGGGCGGGGCCGAGCTCGCTAGGAGAAGCTTGGCGGGCGGGGCCGGGTACGGGAGGGGAAGCTGGGCGGGCGGGGCCAAGCTGGGAGGAGAAACTGGGCGGGCGGGGCCTCGCTCGGGATGGGAAGCTGGGCGGGCGGGGCCAGGCTGGGAGGGGAACATGGGCGGGCGGGGCCGGGATCGGGAGGGGAAGCTGGGCGGGCGGGGCCAAGCTGGGAGGAGAAACTGGGCGGGCGGGGCCTGGCTGGGAGGGGAAGCGGGGCGGGCGGGGCCGGACTCGGGAGGAGAAACTGGGCGGGGGGGCCTGGCTGGGAAGGGAAGCGGGGCGGGCGGGGCCAAGCTCGCTAGGAGAAGCTTGGCGGGCGGGGCCGGGTTCGGGAGGGGAAGCTGGGCGGGCGGGGCCTGGCTGGGAGGAGAAACTGGGCGGGCGGGGCCTCGCTCGGGATGGGAAGCGGGGCGGGCGGGGCCAAGCTGGGAGGAGAAGCTGGGCGGGCGGGGCCGGGTTCGGGAGGGGAAGCTGGGCGGGCGGGGCCTCGCTCGGGAGGAGAAACTGGGCGGGCGGGGCCAAGCTGGGAGGGGAAGCGGGGCGGGCGGGGCCGAGCTCGCTAGGATAAGCTTGGCGGGCGGGGCCGGATTCGGGAGGGGAAGTTGGGCGGGCGGGGCTTCGCTCGGGAGGAGAAACTGGGCGAGCGGGGCCTCGCTCGGGAGGGAAGCTGGGCGGGCGGGGCCAAGCTGGGATGAGAAACTGGGCGGGCGGGGCCTCGCTCGGGATGGGAAGCTGGGCGGGCGGGGCCAAGCTCGGGAGGAGAAACTGGGCGGGCGGGGCGGACTCGGGAGGGGAAGCGGGGCGGGCGGGCCTGGCTTGTAGGGGAAGCTGGGCGGGCGGGGCCGAGCTCGCTAGCAGAAGCTGGGCGGGCGGGGCCGGGTTCGGGAGAGGAAGCTTGGCGGGCGGGGCCAAGCTGGGAGGAGAAACTGGGCGGGCGGGGCCTCGCTCGGGATGGGAAGCTGGGCGGGCGGGGCCAAGGTCGGGAGGAGAAACTGGGCGGGCGGGGCCTCGCTCGGGATGGGAAGCTGGGCGGGCGGGGCCAAGCTCGGGAGGAGAAACTGGGCGGGCGGGGCCGGACTCGGGAGGGGAAGCTGGGCGGGCGGGGCCAAGCTGGGAGGGGAAGCTGGGCGGGCGGGGCCGGACTCGGGAGGAGAAGCGGGGCGGGCGGGGCCGGACTCGGGAGGAGAAACTGGGCGGGCGGGGCCAGGCTGGGAGGAGAAACTGGGCGGGCGGGGCCGTGCTGGGAGGAGAAGCTGGGCGGGCGGGGCTAAGCTGGGAGGAGAAGCTGGGCGGGCGGGGCCGGGTTCGGGAGGGGAAGCTGGGCGGGCGGGGCCTGGCTGGGAGGGGAAGCTGGGCGGGCGGGGCTAAGCTGGGAGGAGAAGCTGGGCGGGCGGGGCCGGGTTCGGGAGGGGAAGCGGGGCGGGCGGGGCCTCGCTCGGGAGGAGAAACTGGGCGGGCGGGGCCTGGCTTGGAGGGGAAGCTGGGCGGGCGGGGCCAAGCTGGGATGAGAAACTGGGCGGCCGGGGCCGGACTCGGGAGGAGAAACTGGGCGGGCGGGGCCAGGCTGGGAGGGGAAGCGGGGCGGGCGGGGCCGGACTCGGGAGGAGAAACTGGGCGGGCGGGGCCTGGCTGGGAGGGGAAGCGGGGCGGGCGGGGCCGAGCTCGCTAGGAGAAGCTTGGCGGGCGGGGCCTGGCTGGGAGGGGAAGCGGGGCGGGCGGGGCCGAGCTCGCTAGGAGAAGCTTGGCGGGCGGGGCCGGCTACGGGAGGGGAAGCTGGGCGGGCGGGGCCAAGCTGGGAGGAGAAACTGGGCGGGCGGGGCCTCGCTCGGGATGGGAAGCTGGGCGGGCGGGGCCAGGCTGGGAGGGGAACATGGGCGGGCGGGGCCGGGATCGGGAGGGGAAGCTGGGCGGGCGGGGCCAAGCTGGGAGGAGAAACTGGGCGGGCGGGGCCTGGCTGGGAGGGGAAGCGGGGCGGGCGGGGCCGGACTCGGGAGGAGAAACTGGGCGGGGGGGCCTGGCTGGGAAGGGAAGCGGGGCGGGCGGGGCCAAGCTCGCTAGGAGAAGCTTGGCGGGCGGGGCCGGGTTCGGGAGGGGAAGCTGGGCGGGCGGGGCCTGGCTGGGAGGAGAAACTGGGCGGGCGGGGCCTCGCTCGGGATGGGAAGCGGGGCGGGCGGGGCCAAGCTGGGAGGAGAAGCTGGGCGGGCGGGGCCGGGTTGGGGGGGGGAAGCTGGGCGGGCGGGGCCTCGCTCGGGAGGAGAAACTGGGCGGGCGGGGCCAAGCTGGGAGGGGAAGCTGGGCGGGCGGGGCCTCGCTCGGGAGGAGAAACTGGCCGGGCGGGGCCTCGCTCGGGAGGAGAAACTGGGCGGGCGGGGCCTCGCTCGGGAGGGGAAGCTGGGCGGGCGGGGCAAAGCTGGGAGGAGAAGCTGGGCGGGCGGGGCCGGGTTCGGGAGGGGAAGCTGGGCGGGCGGGGCCTCGCTCGGCAGGAGAAAGTGGGCGGGCGGGGCCGGAGTCGGGAGGGGAAGCTGGGCGGGCGGGGACAAGCTGGGAGGAGAAGCTGGGCGGGCAGGGCCGTATTCGGGAGGGGAAGCTGGGCGGGCGGGGCCTCGCTCGGGAGGAGAAACTGGGCGGGCGGGGCCAAGCTGGGAGGGGAAGCTGGGCGGGCGGGGCCAAGCTGGGATGAGAAACTGGGCGGCCGGGGCCGGACTCGGGAGGAGAAACTGGGCGGGCGGGGCCGGGTTCGGGAGGGGAAACTGGGCGGGCGGGGCCTCGCTCGGGAGGAGAAACTGGGCGGGCGGGGCCGGACTCGGGAGGAGAAACTGGGCGGGCGGGGCCTGGCTTGGAGGGGAAGCTGGGCGGGCGGGGCCAAGCTGGGATGAGAAGCTGGGCGGCCGGGGCCGGACTCGGGAGGAGAAACTGGGCGGGCGGGGCCAGGCTGGGAGGGGAAGCGGGGCGGGCGGGGCCGGACTCGGGAGGAGAAACTGGGCGGGCGGGGCCTGGCTGGGAGGGGAAGCGGGGCGGGCGGGGCCGAGCTCGCTAGGAGAAGCTTGGCGGGCGGGGCCTGGCTGGGAGGGGAAGCGGGGCGGGCGGGGCCGAGCTCGCTAGGAGAAGCTTGGCGGGCGGGGCCGGGTACGGGAGGGGAAGCTGGGCGGGCGGGGCCAAGCTGGGAGGAGAAACTGGGCGGGCGGGGCCTCGCTCGGGATGGGAAGCTGGGCGGGCGGGGCCAGGCTGGGAGGGGAACATGGGCGGGCGGGGCCGGGATCGGGAGGGGAAGCTGGGCGGGCGGGGCCAAGCTGGGAGGAGAAACTGGGCGGGCGGGGCCTGGCTGGGAGGGGAAGCGGGGCGGGCGGGGCCGGACTCGGGAGGAGAAACTGGGCGGGGGGGCCTGGCTGGGAAGGGAAGCGGGGGGGCGGGGCCAAGCTCGCTAGGAGAAGCTTGGCGGGCGGGGCCGGGTTCGGGAGGGGAAGCTGGGCGGGCGGGGCCTGGCTGGGAGGAGAAACTGGGCGGGCGGGGCCTCGCTCGGGATGGGAAGCGGGGCGGGCGGGGCCAAGCTGGGAGGAGAAGCTGGGCGGGCGGGGCCGGGTTCGGGAGGGGAAGCTGGGCGGGCGGGGCCTCGCTCGGGAGGAGAAACTGGGCGGGCGGGGCCAAGCTGGGAGGGGAAGCTGGGCGGGCGGGGCCTCGCTCGGGAGGAGAAACTGGCCGGGCGGGGCCTCGCTCGGGAGGAGAAACTGGGCGGGCGGGGCCTCGCTCGGGAGGGGAAGCTGGGCGGGCGGGGCAAAGCTGGGAGGAGAAGCTGGGCGGGCGGGGCCGGGTTCGGGAGGGGAAGCTGGGCGGGCGGGGCCTCGCTCGGCAGGAGAAAGTGGGCGGGCGGGGCCGGAGTCGGGAGGGGAAGCTGGGCGGGCGGGGACAAGCTGGGAGGAGAAGCTGGGCGGGCAGGGCCGTATTCGGGAGGGGAAGCTGGGCGGGCGGGGCCTCGCTCGGGAGGAGAAACTGGGCGGGCGGGGCCAAGCTGGGAGGGGAAGCTGGGCGGGCGGGGCCAAGCTGGGATGAGAAACTGGGCGGCCGGGGCCGGACTCGGGAGGAGAAACTGGGCGGGCGGGGCCGGGTTCGGGAGGGGAAACTGGGCGGGCGGGGCCTCGCTCGGGAGGAGAAACTGGGCGGGCGGGGCCGGACTCGGGAGGGGAAGCTGGGCGGGCGGGGCCAAGCTGGGAGGGGAAGCTGGGCGGGCGGGGCCGGACTCGGGAGGAGAAGCGGGGCGGGCGGGGCCGGACTCGGGAGGGGAAGCTGGGCGGGCGGGGCTAAGCTGGGAGGAGAAGCTGGGCGGGCGGGGCCGGGTTCGGGAGGGGAAGCTGGGCGGGCGGGGCCTGGCTGGGAGGGGAAGCGGGGCGGGCGGGGCCTCGCTCGGGAGGAGAAACTGGGCGGGCGGGGCCTCGCTCGGGAGGGGAAGCTGGGCGGGCGGGGCCAAGCTGGGATGAGAAACTGGGCGGGCGGGGCCGGGTTCGGGAGGGGAAACTGGGCGGGCGGGGCCTCGCTCGGGAGGAGAAACCGGGCGGGCGGGGCCGGACTCGGGAGGGGAAGCTGGGCGGGCGGGGCCAAGCTGGGAGGGGAAGCTGGGCGGGCGGGGCCGGACTCGGGAGGAGAAGCGGGGCGGGCGGGGCCGGACTCGGGAGGGGAAGCGGGGCGGGCGGGGCCTGGCTTGGAGGGGAAGCTGGGCGGGCGGGGCCGGGCTCGCTAGGAGAAGCTTGGCGGGCGGGGCCGGGATCGGGAGGGGAAGCTGGGCGGGCGGGGCCAAGCTGGGAGGAGAAACTGGGCGGGCGGGGCCTGGCTGGGAGGGGAACATGGGCGGGCGGGGCTAAGCTGGGAGGAGAAGCTGGGCGGGCGGGGCCGGGTTCGGGAGGGGAAGCTGGGCGGGCGGGGCCTGGCTGGGAGGGGAAGCGGGGCGGGCGGGGCCTCGCTCGGGAGGAGAAACTGGGCGGGCGGCGCCTCGCTCGGGATGGGAAGCTGGGCGGGCGGGGCCAAGCTCGGGAGGAGAAACTGGGCGGGCGGGGCCGGACTCGGGAGGGGAAGCTGGGCGGGCGGGGCCAAGCTGGGAGGAGAAACTGGGTGGCGGGGCCGGGGTCGGGAGGGGAAGCTGGGCGGGCGGGGCCTCGCTCGGGAGGAGAAACTGGGCGGGCGGGGCCAAGCTGGGAGGGGAAGCTGGGCGGGCGGGGCCTCGCTCGGGAGGAGAAACGGGGCGGGCGGGGCCTCGCTCGGGAGGAGAAACTGGGCGGGCGGGGCCTCGCTCGGGAGGGGAAGCTGGGCGGGCGGGGCCAAGCTGGGAGGAGAAACTGGGTGGCGGGGCCGGGGTCGGGAGGGGAAGCTGGGCGGGCGGGGCCTCGCTCGGGAGGAGAAACTGGGCGGGCGGGGCCAAGCTGGGAGGGGAAGCTGGGCGGGCGGGGCCTCGCTCGGGAGGAGAAACGGGGCGGGCGGGGCCTCGCTCGGGAGGAGAAACTGGGCGGGCGGGGCCTCGCTCGGGAGGGGAAGCTGGGCGGGCGGGGCCAAGCTGGGATGAGAAACTGGGCGGGCGGGGCCTCGCTCGGGAGGAGAAACTGGGCGGGCGGGGCCAAGCTGGGAGGAGAAGCTGGGCGGGCGGGGCCGGGTTCGGGAGGGGAAGCTGGGCGGGCGGGGCCACGCTCGGGAGGAGAAACTGGGCGGGCGGGGCCGGACTCGGGAGGGGAAGCTGGGCGGGCGGGGCCAAGCTGGGAGGAGAAGCTGGGCGGGCAGGGCCGGATTCGGGAGGGGAAGCTGGGCGGGCGGGGCCTCGCTCGGGAGGAGAAACTGGGCGGGCGGGGCCGGGTTCGGGAGGGGAAGCTGGGCGGGCGGGGCCAAGCTGGGATGAGAAACTGGGCGGGCGGGGCCGGGTTCGGGAGGGGAAACTGGGCGGGCGGGGCCTCGCTCGGGAGGAGAAACCGGGCGGGCGGGGCCGGACTCGGGAGGGGAAGCTGGGCGGGCGGGGCCAAGCTGGGAGGGGAAGCTGGGCGGGCGGGGCCGGACTCGGGAGGAGAAGCGGGGCGGGCGGGGCCGGACTCGGGAGGGGAAGCGGGGCGGGCGGGGCCTGGCTTGGAGGGGAAGCTGGGCGGGCGGGGCCGGGCTCGCTAGGAGAAGCTTGGCGGGCGGGGCCGGGATCGGGAGGGGAAGCTGGGCGGGCGGGGCCAAGCTGGGAGGAGAAACTGGGCGGGCGGGGCCTGGCTGGGAGGGGAACATGGGCGGGCAGGGCCGGATTCGGGAGGGGAAGCTGGGCGGGCGGGGCCTCGCTCGGGAGGAGAAACTGGGCGGGCGGGGCCTCGCTCGGGAGGGGAAGCTGGGCGGGCGGGGCCAAGCTGGGATGAGAAACTGGGCGGCCGGGGCCGGACTCGGGAGGAGAAACTGGGCGGGCGGGGCCGGGTTCGGGAGGGGAATCTGGGCGGGCGGGGCCTCGCTCGGGAGGAGAAACTGGGCGGGCGGGGCCGGACTCGGGAGGGGAAGCTGGGCGGGCGGGGCCAAGCTGGGAGGGGAAGCTGGGCGGGCGGGGCCGGACTCGGGAGGAGAAGCGGGGCGGGCGGGGCCGGACTCGGGAGGAGAAACTGGGCGGGCGGGGCCAGGCTGGGAGGAGAAACTGGGCGGGCGGGGCCGTGCTGGGAGGAGAAGCTGGGCGGGCGGGGCTAAGCTGGGAGGAGAAACTGGGCGGGCGGGGCCGTGCTGGGAGGAGAAGCTGGGCGGGCGGGGCTAAGCTGGGAGGAGAAGCTGGGCGGGCGGGGCCGGGTTCGGGAGGGGAAGCGGGGCGGGCGGGGCCTCGCTCGGGAGGAGAAACTGGGCGGGCGGGGCCTGGCTTGGAGGGGAAGCTGGGCGGGCGGGGCCAAGCTGGGATGAGAAACTGGGCGGCCGGGGCCGGACTCGGGAGGAGAAACTGGGCGGGCGGGGCCAGGCTGGGAGGGGAAGCGGGGCGGGCGGGGCCGGACTCGGGAGGAGAAACTGGGCGGGCGGGGCCTGGCTGGGAGGGGAAGCGGGGCGGGCGGGGCCGAGCTCGCTAGGAGAAGCTTGGCGGGCGGGGCCGGATTCGGGAGGGGAAGCTGGGCGTGCGGGGCCTGGCTGGGAGGGGAAGCGGGGCGGGCGGGGCCTCGCTCGGGAGGAGAAACTGGGCGGGCGGGGCCTCGCTCGGGAGGGGAAGCTGGGCGGGCGGGGCCTAGCTGGGAGGGGAAGCGGGGCGGGCGGGGCCGGACTCGGGAGGAGAAACTGGGCGGGCGGGGCCTGGCTGGGAGGGGAAGCGGGGCGGGCGGGGCCGAGCTCGCTAGGATAAGCTTGGCGGGCGGGGCCGGATTCGGGAGGGGAAGTTGGGCGGGCGGGGCTTCGCTCGGGAGGAGAAACTGGGCGAGCGGGGCCTCGCTCGGGAGGGGAAGCTGGGCGGGCGGGGCCAAGCTGGGATGAGAAACTGGGCGGGCGGGGCCTCGCTCGGGATGGGAAGCTGGGCGGGCGGGGCCAAGCTCGGGAGGAGAAACTGGGCGGGCGGGGCGGACTCGGGAGGGGAAGCGGGGCGGGCGGGCCTGGCTTGTAGGGGAAGCTGGGCGGGCGGGGCCGAGCTCGCTAGCAGAAGCTGGGCGGGCGGGGCCGGGTTCGGGAGAGGAAGCTTGGCGGGCGGGGCCAAGCTGGGAGGAGAAACTGGGCGGGCGGGGCCTCGCTCGGGATGGGAAGCTGGGCGGGCGGGGCCAAGCTCGGGAGGAGAAACTGGGCGGGCGGGGCCTCGCTCGGGATGGGAAGCTGGGCGGGCGGGGCCAAGCTCGGGAGGAGAAACTGGGCGGGCGGGGCCGGACTCGGGAGGGGAAGCTGGGCGGGCGGGGCCAAGCTGGGAGGGGAAGCTGGGCGGGCGGGGCCGGACTCGGGAGGAGAAGCGGGGCGGGCGGGGCCGGACTCGGGAGGAGAAACTGGGCGGGCGGGGCCAGGCTGGGAGGAGAAACTGGGCGGGCGGGGCCGTGCTGGGAGGAGAAGCTGGGCGGGCGGGGCTAAGCTGGGAGGAGAAGCTGGGCGGGCGGGGCCGGGTTCGGGAGGGGAAGCTGGGCGGGCGGGGCCTGGCTGGGAGGGGAAGCTGGGCGGGCGGGGCTAAGCTGGGAGGAGAAGCTGGGCGGGCGGGGCCGGGTTCGGGAGGGGAAGCGGGGCGGGCGGGGCCTCGCTCGGGAGGAGAAACTGGGCGGGCGGGGCCTGGCTTGGAGGGGAAGCTGGGCGGGCGGGGCCAAGCTGGGATGAGAAGCTGGGCGGCCGGGGCCGGACTCGGGAGGAGAAACTGGGCGGGCGGGGCCAGGCTGGGAGGGGAAGCGGGGCGGGCGGGGCCGGACTCGGGAGGAGAAACTGGGCGGGCGGGGCCTGGCTGGGAGGGGAAGCGGGGCGGGCGGGGCCGAGCTCGCTAGGAGAAGCTTGGCGGGCGGGGCCTGGCTGGGAGGGGAAGCGGGGCGGGCGGGGCCGAGCTCGCTAGGAGAAGCTTGGCGGGCGGGGCCGGGTACGGGAGGGGAAGCTGGGCGGGCGGGGCCAAGCTGGGAGGAGAAACTGGGCGGGCGGGGCCTCGCTCGGGATGGGAAGCTGGGCGGGCGGGGCCAGGCTGGGAGGGGAACATGGGCGGGCGGGGCCGGGATCGGGAGAGGAAGCTGGGCGGGCGGGGCCAAGCTGGGAGGAGAAACTGGGCGGGCGGGGCCTGGCTGGGAGGGGAAGCGGGGCGGGCGGGGCCGGACTCGGGAGGAGAAACTGGGCGGGGGGGCCTGGCTGGGAAGGGAAGCGGGGCGGGCGGGGCCAAGCTCGCTAGGAGAAGCTTGGCGGGCGGGGCCGGGTTCGGGAGGGGAAGCTGGGCGGGCGGGGCCTGGCTGGGAGGAGAAACTGGGCGGGCGGGGCCTCGCTCGGGATGGGAAGCGGGGCGGGCGGGGCCAAGCTGGGAGGAGAAGCTGGGCGGGCGGGGCCGGGTTCGGGAGGGGAAGCTGGGCGGGCGGGGCCTCGCTCGGGAGGAGAAACTGGGCGGGCGGGGCCAAGCTGGGAGGGGAAGCTGGGCGGGCGGGGCCTCGCTCGGGAGGAGAAACTGGCCGGGCGGGGCCTCGCTCGGGAGGAGAAACTGGGCGGGCGGGGCCTCGCTCGGGAGGGGAAGCTGGGCGGGCGGGGCAAAGCTGGGAGGAGAAGCTGGGCGGGCGGGGCCGGGTTCGGGAGGGGAAGCTGGGCGGGCGGGGCCTCGCTCGGCAGGAGAAAGTGGGCGGGCGGGGCCGGAGTCGGGAGGGGAAGCTGGGCGGGCGGGGACAAGCTGGGAGGAGAAGCTGGGCGGGCGGGGCCGTATTCGGGAGGGGAAGCTGGGCGGGCGGGGCCTCGCTCGGGAGGAGAAACTGGGCGGGCGGGGCCAAGCTGGGAGGGGAAGCTGGGCGGGCGGGGCCAAGCTGGGATGAGAAACTGGGCGGCCGGGGCCGGACTCGGGAGGAGAAACTGGGCGGGCGGGGCCGGGTTCGGGAGGGGAAACTGGGCGGGCGGGGCCTCGCTCGGGAGGAGAAACTGGGCGGGCGGGGCCGGACTCGGGAGGAGAAACTGGGCGGGCGGGGCCTGGCTTGGAGGGGAAGCTGGGCGGGCGGGGCCAAGCTGGGATGAGAAACTGGGCGGCCGGGGCCGGACTCGGGAGGAGAAACTGGGCGGGCGGGGCCAGGCTGGGAGGGGAAGCGGGGCGGGCGGGGCCGGACTCGGGAGGAGAAACTGGGCGGGCGGGGCCTGGCTGGGAGGGGAAGCGGGGCGGGCGGGGCCGAGCTCGCTAGGAGAAGCTTGGCGGGCGGGGCCTGGCTGGGAGGGGAAGCGGGGCGGGCGGGGCCGAGCTCGCTAGGAGAAGCTTGGCGGGCGGGGCCGGGTACGGGAGGGGAAGCTGGGCGGGCGGGGCCAAGCTGGGAGGAGAAACTGGGCGGGCGGGGCCTCGCTCGGGATGGGAAGCTGGGCGGGCGGGGCCAGGCTGGGAGGGGAACATGGGCGGGCGGGGCCGGGATCGGGAGGGGAAGCTGGGCGGGCGGGGCCAAGCTGGGAGGAGAAACTGGGCGGGCGGGGCCTGGCTGGGAGGGGAAGCGGGGCGGGCGGGGCCGGACTCGGGAGGAGAAACTGGGCGGGGGGGCCTGGCTGGGAAGGGAAGCGGGGCGGGCGGGGCCAAGCTCGCTAGGAGAAGCTTGGCGGGCGGGGCCGGGTTCGGGAGGGGAAGCTGGGCGGGCGGGGCCTGGCTGGGAGGAGAAACTGGGCGGGCGGGGCCTCGCTCGGGATGGGAAGCGGGGCGGGCGGGGCCAAGCTGGGAGGAGAAGCTGGGCGGGCGGGGCCGGGTTCGGGAGGGGAAGCTGGGCGGGCGGGGCCTCGCTCGGGAGGAGAAACTGGGCGGGCGGGGCCAAGCTGGGAGGGGAAGCTGGGCGGGCGGGGCCTCGCTCGGGAGGAGAAACTGGCCGGGCGGGGCCTCGCTCGGGAGGAGAAACTGGGCGGGCGGGGCCTCGCTCGGGAGGGGAAGCTGGGCGGGCGGGGCAAAGCTGGGAGGAGAAGCTGGGCGGGCGGGGCCGGGTTCGGGAGGGGAAGCTGGGCGGGCGGGGCCTCGCTCGGCAGGAGAAAGTGGGCGGGCGGGGCCGGAGTCGGGAGGGGAAGCTGGGCGGGCGGGGACAAGCTGGGAGGAGAAGCTGGGCGGGCGGGGCCGTATTCGGGAGGGGAAGCTGGGCGGGCGGGGCCTCGCTCGGGAGGAGAAACTGGGCGGGCGGGGCCAAGCTGGGAGGGGAAGCTGGGCGGGCGGGGCCAAGCTGGGATGAGAAACTGGGCGGCCGGGGCCGGACTCGGGAGGAGAAACTGGGCGGGCGGGGCCGGGTTCGGGAGGGGAAACTGGGCGGGCGGGGCCTCGCTCGGGAGGAGAAACTGGGCGGGCGGGGCCGGACTCGGGAGGGGAAGCTGGGCGGGCGGGGCCAAGCTGGGAGGGGAAGCTGGGCGGGCGGGGCCGGACTCGGGAGGAGAAGCGGGGCGGGCGGGGCCGGACTCGGGAGGGGAAGCTGGGCGGGCGGGGCTAAGCTGGGAGGAGAAGCTGGGCGGGCGGGGCCGGGTTCGGGAGGGGAAGCTGGGCGGGCGGGGCCTGGCTGGGAGGGGAAGCGGGGCGGGCGGGGCCTCGCTCGGGAGGAGAAACTGGGCGGGCGGGGCCTCGCTCGGGAGGGGAAGCTGGGCGGGCGGGGCCAAGCTGGGATGAGAAACTGGGCGGGCGGGGCCGGGTTCGGGAGGGGAAACTGGGCGGGCGGGGCCTCGCTCGGGAGGAGAAACCGGGCGGGCGGGGCCGGACTCGGGAGGGGAAGCTGGGCGGGCGGGGCCAAGCTGGGAGGGGAAGCTGGGCGGGCGGGGCCGGACTCGGGAGGAGAAGCGGGGCGGGCGGGGCCGGACTCGGGAGGGGAAGCGGGGCGGGCGGGGCCTGGCTTGGAGGGGAAGCTGGGCGGGCGGGGCCGGGCTCGCTAGGAGAAGCTTGGCGGGCGGGGCCGGGATCGGGAGGGGAAGCTGGGCGGGCGGGGCCAAGCTGGGAGGAGAAACTGGGCGGGCGGGGCCTGGCTGGGAGGGGAACATGGGCGGGCGGGGCTAAGCTGGGAGGAGAAGCTGGGCGGGCGGGGCCGGGTTCGGGAGGGGAAGCTGGGCGGGCGGGGCCTGGCTGGGAGGGGAAGCGGGGCGGGCGGGGCCTCGCTCGGGAGGAGAAACTGGGCGGGCGGCGCCTCGCTCGGGATGGGAAGCTGGGCGGGCGGGGCCAAGCTCGGGAGGAGAAACTGGGCGGGCGGGGCCGGACTCGGGAGGGGAAGCTGGGCGGGCGGGGCCAAGCTGGGAGGAGAAACTGGGTGGCGGGGCCGGGGTCGGGAGGGGAAGCTGGGCGGGCGGGGCCTCGCTCGGGAGGAGAAACTGGGCGGGCGGGGCCAAGCTGGGAGGGGAAGCTGGGCGGGCGGGGCCTCGCTCGGGAGGAGAAACGGGGCGGGCGGGGCCTCGCTCGGGAGGAGAAACTGGGCGGGCGGGGCCTCGCTCGGGAGGGGAAGCTGGGCGGGCGGGGCCAAGCTGGGAGGAGAAACTGGGTGGCGGGGCCGGGGTCGGGAGGGGAAGCTGGGCGGGCGGGGCCTCGCTCGGGAGGAGAAACTGGGCGGGCGGGGCCAAGCTGGGAGGGGAAGCTGGGCGGGCGGGGCCTCGCTCGGGAGGAGAAACGGGGCGGGCGGGGCCTCGCTCGGGAGGAGAAACTGGGCGGGCGGGGCCTCGCTCGGGAGGGGAAGCTGGGCGGGCGGGGCCAAGCTGGGATGAGAAACTGGGCGGGCGGGGCCTCGCTCGGGAGGAGAAACTGGGCGGGCGGGGCCAAGCTGGGAGGAGAAACTGGGCGGGCGGGGCCGGGTTCGGGAGGGGAAGCTGGGCGGGCGGGGCCACGCTCGGGAGGAGAAACTGGGCGGGCGGGGCCGGACTCGGGAGGGGAAGCTGGGCGGGCGGGGCCAAGCTGGGAGGAGAAGCTGGGCGGGCAGGGCCGGATTCGGGAGGGGAAGCTGGGCGGGCGGGGCCTCGCTCGGGAGGAGAAACTGGGCGGGCGGGGCCGGGTTCGGGAGGGGAAGCTGGGCGGGCGGGGCCAAGCTGGGATGAGAAACTGGGCGGGCGGGGCCGGGTTCGGGAGGGGAAACTGGGCGGGCGGGGCCTCGCTCGGGAGGAGAAACCGGGCGGGCGGGGCCGGACTCGGGAGGGGAAGCTGGGCGGGCGGGGCCAAGCTGGGAGGGGAAGCTGGGCGGGCGGGGCCGGACTCGGGAGGAGAAGCGGGGCGGGCGGGGCCGGACTCGGGAGGGGAAGCGGGGCGGGCGGGGCCTGGCTTGGAGGGGAAGCTGGGCGGGCGGGGCCGGGCTCGCTAGGAGAAGCTTGGCGGGCGGGGCCGGGATCGGGAGGGGAAGCTGGGCGGGCGGGGCCAAGCTGGGAGGAGAAACTGGGCGGGCGGGGCCTGGCTGGGAGGGGAAGCTGGGCGGGCGGGGCCAAGCTGGGATGAGAAACTGGGCGGCCGGGGCCGGACTCGGGAGGAGAAACTGGGCGGGCGGGGCCGGGTTCGGGAGGGGAATCTGGGCGGGCGGGGCCTCGCTCGGGAGGAGAAACTGGGCGGGCGGGGCCGGACTCGGGAGGGGAAGCTGGGCGGGCGGGGCCAAGCTGGGAGGGGAAGCTGGGCGGGCGGGGCCGGACTCGGGAGGAGAAGCGGGGCGGGCGGGGCCGGACTCGGGAGGAGAAACTGGGCGGGCGGGGCCAGGCTGGGAGGAGAAACTGGGCGGGCGGGGCCGTGCTGGGAGGAGAAGCTGGGCGGGCGGGGCTAAGCTGGGAGGAGAAACTGGGCGGGCGGGGCCGTGCTGGGAGGAGAAGCTGGGCGGGCGGGGCTAAGCTGGGAGGAGAAGCTGGGCGGGCGGGGCCGGGTTCGGGAGGGGAAGCGGGGCGGGCGGGGCCTCGCTCGGGAGGAGAAACTGGGCGGGCGGGGCCTGGCTTGGAGGGTAAGCTGGGCGGGCGGGGCCAAGCTGGGATGAGAAACTGGGCGGCCGGGGCCGGACTCGGGAGGAGAAACTGGGCGGGCGGGGCCAGGCTGGGAGGGGAAGCGGGGCGGGCGGGGCCGGACTCGGGAGGAGAAACTGGGCGGGCGGGGCCTGGCTGGGAGGGGAAGCGGGGCGGGCGGGGCCGAGCTCGCTAGGAGAAGCTTGGCGGGCGGGGCCGGATTCGGGAGGGGAAGCTGGGCGGGCGGGGCCTGGCTGGGAGGGGAAGCGGGGCGGGCGGGGCCTCGCTCGGGAGGAGAAACTGGGCGGGCGGGGCCTCGCTCGGGAGGGGAAGCTGGGCGGGCGGGGCCTAGCTGGGAGGGGAAGCGGGGCGGGCGGGGCCGGACTCGGGAGGAGAAACTGGGCGGGCGGGGCCTGGCTGGGAGGGGAAGCGGGGCGGGCGGGGCCGAGCTCGCTAGGAGAAGCTTGGCGGGCGGGGCCGGCTTCGGGAGGGGAAGCTGGGCGGGCGGGGCCTCGCTCGGGAGGAGAAACTGGGCGAGCGGGGCCTCGCTCGGGAGGGGAAGCTGGGCGGGCGGGGCCAAGCTGGGATGAGAAACTGGGCGGGCGGGGCCTCGCTCGGGATGGGAAGCTGGGCGGGCGGGGCCAAGCTCGGGAGGAGAAACTGGGCGGGCGGGGCGGACTCGGGAGGGGAAGCGGGGCGGGCGGGCCTGGCTTGTAGGGGAAGCTGGGCGGGCGGGGCCGAGCTCGCTAGCAGAAGCTGGGCGGGCGGGGCCGGGTTCGGGAGAGGAAGCTTGGCGGGCGGGGCCAAGCTGGGAGGAGAAACTGGGCGGGCGGGGCCTCGCTCGGGATGGGAAGCTGGGCGGGCGGGGCCAAGCTCGGGAGGAGAAACTGGGCGGGCGGGGCCTCGCTCGGGATGGGAAGCTGGGCGGGCGGGGCCAAGCTCGGGAGGAGAAACTGGGCGGGCGGGGCCGGACTCGGGAGGGGAAGCTGGGCGGGCGGGGCCTCGCTCGGGAGGAGAAACTGGCCGGGCGGGGCCTCGCTCGGGAGGAGAAACTGGGCGGGCGGGGCCTCGCTCGGGAGGGGAAGCTGGGCGGGCGGGGCAAAGCTGGGAGGAGAAGCTGGGCGGGCGGGGCCGGGTTCGGGAGGGGAAGCTGGGCGGGCGGGGCCTCGCTCGGCAGGAGAAACTGGGCGGGCGGGGCCGGAGTCGGGAGGGGAAGCTGGGCGGGCGGGGACAAGCTGGGAGGAGAAGCTGGGCGGGCAGGGCCGTATTCGGGAGGGGAAGCTGGGCGGGCGGGGCCTCGCTCGGGAGGAGAAACTGGGCGGGCGGGGCCAAGCTGGGAGGGGAAGCTGGGCGGGCGGGGCCAAGCTGGGATGAGAAACTGGGCGGCCGGGGCCGGACTCGGGAGGAGAAACTGGGCGGGCGGGGCCGGGTTCGGGAGGGGAAACTGGGCGGGCGGGGCCTCGCTCGGGAGGAGAAACTGGGCGGGCGGGGCCGGACTCGGGAGGGGAAGCTGGGCGGGCGGGGCCAAGCTGGGAGGGGAAGCTGGGCGGGCGGGGCCGGACTCGGGAGGAGAAGCGGGGCGGGCGGGGCCGGACTCGGGAGGAGAAACTGGGCGGGCGGGGCCAGGCTGGGAGGAGAAACTGGGCGGGCGGGGCCGTGCTGGGAGGAGAAGCTGGGCGGGCGGGGCTAAGCTGGGAGGAGAAGCTGGGCGGGCGGGGCCGGGTTCGGGAGGGGAAGCTGGGCGGGCGGGGCCTGGCTGGGAGGGGAAGCTGGGCGGGCGGGGCCTCGCTCGGGAGGAGAAACTGGGCGGGCGGGGCCTCGCTCGGGAGGGGAAGCTGGGCGGGCGGGGCCTAGCTGGGAGGGGAAGCGGGGCGGGCGGGGCCGGACTCGGGAGGAGAAACTGGGCGGGCGGGGCCTGGCTGGGAGGGGAAGCGGGGCGGGCGGGGCCGAGCTCGCTAGGAGAAGCTTGGCGGGCGGGGCCGGATTCGGGAGGGGAAGCTGGGCGGGCGGGGCCTCGCTCGGGAGGAGAAACTGGGCGAGCGGGGCCTCGCTCGGGAGGGGAAGCTGGGCGGGCGGGGCCAAGCTGGGATGAGAAACTGGGCGGGCGGGGCCTCGCTCGGGATGGGAAGCTGGGCGGGCGGGGCCAAGCTCGGGAGGAGAAACTGGGCGGGCGGGGCGGACTCGGGAGGGGAAGCGGGGCGGGCGGGCCTGGCTTGTAGGGGAAGCTGGGCGGGCGGGGCCGAGCTCGCTAGCAGAAGCTGGGCGGGCGGGGCCGGGTTCGGGAGAGGAAGCTTGGCGGGCGGGGCCAAGCTGGGAGGAGAAACTGGGCGGGCGGGGCCTCGCTCGGGATGGGAAGCTGGGCGGGCGGGGCCAAGCTCGGGAGGAGAAACTGGGCGGGCGGGGCCTCGCTCGGGATGGGAAGCTGGGCGGGCGGGGCCAAGCTCGGGAGGAGAAACTGGGCGGCGGGGCCGGACTCGGGAGGGGAAGCTGGGCGGGCGGGGCCAAGCTGGGAGGGGAAGCTGGGCGGGCGGGGCCGGACTCGGGAGGAGAAGCGGGGCGGGCGGGGCCGGACTCGGGACGAGAAACTGGGCGGGCGGGGCCAGGCTGGGAGGAGAAACTGGGCGGGCGGGGCCGTGCTGGGAGGAGAAGCTGGGCGGGCGGGGCTAAGCTGGGAGGAGAAGCTGGGCGGCGGGGCCGGGTTCGGGAGGGGAAGCTGGGCGGGCGGGGCCTGGCTGGGAGGGGAAGCGGGGCGGGCGGGGCCTCGCTCGGGAGGAGAAACTGGGCGGGCGGCGCCTCGCTCGGGATGGGAAGCTGGGCGGGCGGGGCCAAGCTCGGGAGGAGAAACTGGGCGGGCGGGGCCGGACTCGGGAGGGGAAGCTGGGCGGGCGGGGCCAAGCTGGGAGGAGAAACTGGGTGGCGGGGCCGGGGTCGGGAGGGGAAGCTGGGCGGGCGGGGCCTCGCTCGGGAGGAGAAACTGGGCGGGCGGAGCCAAGCTGGGAGGGGAAGCTGGGCGGGCGGGGCCTCGCTCGGGAGGAGAAACGGGGCGGGCGGGGCCTCGCTCGGGAGGAGAAACTGGGCGGGCGGGGCCTCGCTCGGGAGGGGAAGCTGGGCGGGCGGGGCCAAGCTGGGATGAGAAACTGGGCGGGCGGGCCTCGCTCGGGAGGAGAAACTGGGCGGGCGGGGCCAAGCTGGGAGGAGAAGCTGGGCGGGCGGGGCCGGGTTCGGGAGGGGAAGCTGGGCGGGCGGGGCCACGCTCGGGAGGAGAAACTGGGCGGGCGGGCCGGACTCGGGAGGGGAAGCTGGGCGGGCGGGGCCAAGCTGGGAGGAGAAGCTGGGCGGGCAGGGCCGGATTCGGGAGGGGAAGCTGGGCGGGCGGGGCCTCGCTCGGGAGGAGAAACTGGGCGGGCGGGGCCGGGCTCGGGAGGGGAAGCTGGGCGGGCGGGGCCAAGCTGGGATGAGAAACTGGGCGGGCGGGGCCGGGTTCGGGAGGGGAAACTGGGCGGGCGGGGCCTCGCTCGGGAGGAGAAACCGGGCGAGCGGGGCCGGACTCGGGAGGGGAAGCTGGGCGGGCGGGGCCAAGCTGGGAGGGGAAGCTGGGCGGGCGGGGCCGGACTCGGGAGGAGAAGCGGGGCGGGCGGGGCCGGACTCGGGAGGGGAAGCGGGGCGGGCGGGGCCTGGCTTGGAGGGGAAGCTGGGCGGGCGGGGCCGGGCTCGCTAGGAGAAGCTTGGCGGGCGGGGCCGGGATCGGGAGGGGAAGCTGGGCGGGCGGGCCCAAGCTGGGAGGAGAAACTGGGCGGGCGGGGCCTGGCTGGGAGGGGAACATGGGCGGGCGGGGCTAAGCTGGGAGGAGAAGCTGGGCGGGCGGGGCCGGGTTCGGGAGGGGAAGCTGGGCGGGCGGGGCCTGGCTGGGAGGGGAAGCGGGGCGGGCGGGGCCTCGCTCGGGAGGAGAAACTGGGCGGGCGGCGCCTCGCTCGGGATGGGAAGCTGGGCGGGCGGGGCCAAGCTCGGGAGGAGAAACTGGGCGGGCGGGGCCGGACTCGGGAGGGGAAGCTGGGCGGGCGGGGCCAAGCTGGGAGGAGAAACTGGGTGGCGGGGCCGGGGTCGGGAGGGGAAGCTGGGCGGGCGGGGCCTCGCTCGGGAGGAGAAACTGGGCGGGCGGGGCCAAGCTGGGAGGGGAAGCTGGGCGGGCGGGGCCTCGCTCGGGAGGAGAAACGGGGCGGGCGGGGCCTCGCTCGGGAGGAGAAACTGGGCGGGCGGGGCCTCGCTCGGGAGGGGAAGCTGGGCGGGCGGGGCCAAGCTGGGAGGAGAAACTGGGTGGCGGGGCCGGGGTCGGGAGGGGAAGCTGGGCGGGCGGGGCCTCGCTCGGGAGGAGAAACTGGGCGGGCGGGGCCAAGCTGGGAGGGGAAGCTGGGCGGGCGGGGCCTCGCTCGGGAGGAGAAACGGGGCGGGCGGGGCCTCGCTCGGGAGGAGAAACTGGGCGGGCGGGGCCTCGCTCGGGAGGGGAAGCTGGGCGGGCGGGGCCAAGCTGGGATGAGAAACTGGGCGGGCGGGGCCTCGCTCGGGAGGAGAAACTGGGCGGGCGGGGCCAAGCTGGGAGGAGAAGCTGGGCGGGCGGGGCCGGGTTCGGGAGGGGAAGCTGGGCGGGCGGGGCCACGCTCGGGAGGAGAAACTGGGCGGGCGGGGCCGGACTCGGGAGGGGAAGCTGGGCGGGCGGGGCCAAGCTGGGAGGAGAAGCTGGGCGGGCAGGGCCGGATTCGGGAGGGGAAGCTGGGCGGGCGGGGCCGGGTTCGGGAGGGGAAGCTGGGCGGGCGGGGCCAAGCTGGGATGAGAAACTGGGCGGGCGGGGCCGGGTTCGGGAGGGGAAACCGGGCGGGCGGGGCCGGACTCGGGAGGGGAAGCTGGGCGGGCGGGGCCAAGCTGGGAGGGGAAGCTGGGCGGGCGGGGCCGGACTCGGGAGGAGAAGCGGGGCGGGCGGGGCCGGACTCGGGAGGGGAAGCGGGGCGGGCGGGGCCTGGCTTGGAGGGGAAGCTGGGCGGGCGGGGCCGGGCTCGCTAGGAGAAGCTTGGCGGGCGGGGCCGGGATCGGGAGGGGAAGCTGGGCGGGCGGGGCCAAGCTGGGAGGAGAAACTGGGCGGGCGGGGCCTGGCTGGGAGGGGAACATGGGCGGGCAGGGCCGGATTCGGGAGGGGAAGCTGGGCGGGCGGGGCCTCGCTCGGGAGGAGAAACTGGGCGGGCGGGGCCTCGCTCGGGAGGGGAAGCTGGGCGGGCGGGGCCAAGCTGGGATGAGAAACTGGGCGGCCGGGGCCGGACTCGGGAGGAGAAACTGGGCGGGCGGGGCCGGGTTCGGGAGGGGAATCTGGGCGGGCGGGGCCTCGCTCGGGAGGAGAAACTGGGCGGGCGGGGCCGGACTCGGGAGGGGAAGCTGGGCGGGCGGGGCCAAGCTGGGAGGGGAAGCTGGGCGGGCGGGGCCGGACTCGGGAGGAGAAGCGGGGCGGGCGGGGCCGGACTCGGGAGGAGAAACTGGGCGGGCGGGGCCAGGCTGGGAGGAGAAACTGGGCGGGCGGGGCCGTGCTGGGAGGAGAAGCTGGGCGGGCGGGGCTAAGCTGGGAGGAGAAACTGGGCGGGCGGGGCCGTGCTGGGAGGAGAAGCTGGGCGGGCGGGGCTAAGCTGGGAGGAGAAGCTGGGCGGGCGGGGCCGGGTTCGGGAGGGGAAGCGGGGCGGGCGGGGCCTCGCTCGGGAGGAGAAACTGGGCGGGCGGGGCCTGGCTTGGAGGGGAAGCTGGGCGGGCGGGGCCAAGCTGGGATGAGAAACTGGGCGGCCGGGGCCGGACTCGGGAGGAGAAACTGGGCGGGCGGGGCCAGGCTGGGAGGGGAAGCGGGGCGGGCGGGGCCGGACTCGGGAGGAGAAACTGGGCGGGCGGGGCCTGGCTGGGAGGGGAAGCGGGGCGGGCGGGGCCGAGCTCGCTGGGAGAAGCTTGGCGGGCGGGGCCGGATTCGGGAGGGGAAGCTGGGCGTGCGGGGCCTGGCTGGGAGGGGAAGCGGGGCGGGCGGGGCCTCGCTCGGGAGGAGAAACTGGGCGGGCGGGGCCTCGCTCGGGAGGGGAAGCTGGGCGGGCGGGGCCTAGCTGGGAGGGGAAGCGGGGCGGGCGGGGCCGGACTCGGGAGGAGAAACTGGGCGGGCGGGGCCTGGCTGGGAGGGGAAGCGGGGCGGGCGGGGCCGAGCTCGCTAGGATAAGCTTGGCGGGCGGGGCCGGATTCGGGAGGGGAAGTTGGGCGGGCGGGGCTTCGCTCGGGAGGAGAAACTGGGCGAGCGGGGCCTCGCTCGGGAGGGGAAGCTGGGCGGGCGGGGCCAAGCTGGGATGAGAAACTGGGCGGGCGGGGCCTCGCTCGGGATGGGAAGCTGGGCGGGCGGGGCCAAGCTCGGGAGGAGAAACTGGGCGGGCGGGGCGGACTCGGGAGGGGAAGCGGGGCGGGCGGGCCTGGCTTGTAGGGGAAGCTGGGCGGGCGGGGCCGAGCTCGCTAGCAGAAGCTGGGCGGGCGGGGCCGGGTTCGGGAGAGGAAGCTTGGCGGGCGGGGCCAAGCTGGGAGGAGAAACTGGGCGGGCGGGGCCTCGCTCGGGATGGGAAGCTGGGCGGGCGGGGCCAAGCTCGGGAGGAGAAACTGGGCGGGCGGGGCCTCGCTCGGGATGGGAAGCTGGGCGGGCGGGGCCAAGCTCGGGAGGAGAAACTGGGCGGGCGGGGCCGGACTCGGGAGGGGAAGCTGGGCGGGCGGGGCCAAGCTGGGAGGGGAAGCTGGGCGGGCGGGGCCGGACTCGGGAGGAGAAGCGGGGCGGGCGGGGCCGGACTCGGGAGGAGAAACTGGGCGGGCGGGGCCAGGCTGGGAGGAGAAACTGGGCGGGCGGGGCCGTGCTGGGAGGAGAAGCTGGGCGGGCGGGGCTAAGCTGGGAGGAGAAGCTGGGCGGGCGGGGCCGGGTTCGGGAGGGGAAGCTGGGCGGGCGGGGCCTGGCTGGGAGGGGAAGCTGGGCGGGCGGGGCTAAGCTGGGAGGAGAAGCTGGGCGGGCGGGGCCGGGTTCGGGAGGGGAAGCGGGGCGGGCGGGGCCTCGCTCGGGAGGAGAAACTGGGCGGGCGGGGCCTGGCTTGGAGGGGAAGCTGGGCGGGCGGGGCCAAGCTGGGATGAGAAACTGGGCGGCCGGGGCCGGACTCGGGAGGAGAAACTGGGCGGGCGGGGCCAGGCTGGGAGGGGAAGCGGGGCGGGCGGGGCCGGACTCGGGAGGAGAAACTGGGCGGGCGGGGCCTGGCTGGGAGGGGAAGCGGGGCGGGCGGGGCCGAGCTCGCTAGGAGAAGCTTGGCGGGCGGGGCCTGGCTGGGAGGGGAAGCGGGGCGGGCGGGGCCGAGCTCGCTGGGAGAAGCTTGGCGGGCGGGGCCGGGTACGGGAGGGGAAGCTGGGCGGGCGGGGCCAAGCTGGGAGGAGAAACTGGGCGGGCGGGGCCTCGCTCGGGATGGGAAGCTGGGCGGGCGGGGCCAGGCTGGGAGGGGGACATGGGCGGGCGGGGCCGGGATCGGGAGGGGAAGCTGGGCGGGCGGGGCCAAGCTGGGAGGAGAAACTGGGCGGGCGGGGCCTGGCTGGGAGGGGAAGCGGGGCGGGCGGGGCCGGACTCGGGAGGAGAAACTGGGCGGGGGGGCCTGGCTGGGAAGGGAAGCGGGGCGGGCGGGGCCAAGCTCGCTAGGAGAAGCTTGGCGGGCGGGGCCGGGTTCGGGAGGGGAAGCTGGGCGGGCGGGGCCTGGCTGGGAGGAGAAACTGGGCGGGCGGGGCCTCGCTCGGGATGGGAAGCGGGGCGGGCGGGGCCAAGCTGGGAGGAGAAGCTGGGCGGGCGGGGCCGGGTTCGGGAGGGGAAGCTGGGCGGGCGGGGCCTCGCTCGGGAGGAGAAACTGGGCGGGCGGGGCCAAGCTGGGAGGGGAAGCTGGGCGGGCGGGGCCTCGCTCGGGAGGAGAAACTGGCCGGGCGGGGCCTCGCTCGGGAGGAGAAACTGGGCGGGCGGGGCCTCGCTCGGGAGGGGAAGCTGGGCGGGCGGGGCAAAGCTGGGAGGAGAAGCTGGGCGGGCGGGGCCGGGTTCGGGAGGGGAAGCTGGGCGGGCGGGGCCTCGCTCGGCAGGAGAAACTGGGCGGGCGGGGCCGGAGTCGGGAGGGGAAGCTGGGCGGGCGGGGACAAGCTGGGAGGAGAAGCTGGGCGGGCAGGGCCGTATTCGGGAGGGGAAGCTGGGCGGGCGGGGCCTCGCTCGGGAGGAGAAACTGGGCGGGCGGGGCCAAGCTGGGAGGGGAAGCTGGGCGGGCGGGGCCAAGCTGGGATGAGAAACTGGGCGGCCGGGGCCGGACTCGGGAGGAGAAACTGGGCGGGCGGGGCCGGGTTCGGGAGGGGAAACTGGGCGGGCGGGGCCTCGCTCGGGAGGAGAAACTGGGCGGGCGGGGCCGGACTCGGGAGGAGAAACTGGGCGGGCGGGGCCTGGCTTGGAGGGGAAGCTGGGCGGGCGGGGCCAAGCTGGGATGAGAAACTGGGCGGCCGGGGCCGGACTCGGGAGGAGAAACTGGGCGGGCGGGGCCAGGCTGGGAGGGGAAGCGGGGCGGGCGGGGCCGGACTCGGGAGGAGAAACTGGGCGGGCGGGGCCTGGCTGGGAGGGGAAGCGGGGCGGGCGGGGCCGAGCTCGCTAGGAGAAGCTTGGCGGGCGGGGCCTGGCTGGGAGGGGAAGCGGGGCGGGCGGGGCCGAGCTCGCTAGGAGAAGCTTGGCGGGCGGGGCCGGGTACGGGAGGGGAAGCTGGGCGGGCGGGGCCAAGCTGGGAGGAGAAACTGGGCGGGCGGGGCCTCGCTCGGGATGGGAAGCTGGGCGGGCGGGGCCAGGCTGGGAGGGGAACATGGGCGGGCGGGGCCGGGATCGGGAGGGGAAGCTGGGCGGGCGGGGCCAAGCTGGGAGGAGAAACTGGGCGGGCGGGGCCTGGCTGGGAGGGGAAGCGGGGCGGGCGGGGCCGGACTCGGGAGGAGAAACTGGGCGGGGGGGCCTGGCTGGGAAGGGAAGCGGGGCGGGCGGGGCCAAGCTCGCTAGGAGAAGCTTGGCGGGCGGGGCCGGGTTCGGGAGGGGAAGCTGGGCGGGCGGGGCCTGGCTGGGAGGAGAAACTGGGCGGGCGGGGCCTCGCTCGGGATGGGAAGCGGGGCGGGCGGGGCCAAGCTGGGAGGAGAAGCTGGGCGGGCGGGGCCGGGTTCGGGAGGGGAAGCTGGGCGGGCGGGGCCTCGCTCGGGAGGAGAAACTGGGCGGGCGGGGCCAAGCTGGGAGGGGAAGCTGGGCGGGCGGGGCCTCGCTCGGGAGGAGAAACTGGCCGGGCGGGGCCTCGCTCGGGAGGAGAAACTGGGCGGGCGGGGCCTCGCTCGGGAGGGGAAGCTGGGCGGGCGGGGCAAAGCTGGGAGGAGAAGCTGGGCGGGCGGGGCCGGGTTCGGGAGGGGAAGCTGGGCGGGCGGGGCCTCGCTCGGCAGGAGAAACTGGGCGGGCGGGGCCGGAGTCGGGAGGGGAAGCTGGGCGGGCGGGGACAAGCTGGGAGGAGAAGCTGGGCGGGCAGGGCCGTATTCGGGAGGGGAAGCTGGGCGGGCGGGGCCTCGCTCGGGAGGAGAAACTGGGCGGGCGGGGCCAAGCTGGGAGGGGAAGCTGGGCGGGCGGGGCCAAGCTGGGATGAGAAACTGGGCGGCCGGGGCCGGACTCGGGAGGAGAAACTGGGCGGGCGGGGCCGGGTTCGGGAGGGGAAACTGGGCGGGCGGGGCCTCGCTCGGGAGGAGAAACTGGGCGGGCGGGGCCGGACTCGGGAGGGGAAGCTGGGCGGGCGGGGCCAAGCTGGGAGGGGAAGCTGGGCGGGCGGGGCCGGACTCGGGAGGAGAAGCGGGGCGGGCGGGGCCGGACTCGGGAGGGGAAGCTGGGCGGGCGGGGCTAAGCTGGGAGGAGAAGCTGGGCGGGCGGGGCCGGGTTCGGGAGGGGAAGCTGGGCGGGCGGGGCCTGGCTGGGAGGGGAAGCGGGGCGGGCGGGGCCTCGCTCGGGAGGAGAAACTGGGCGGGCGGGGCCTCGCTCGGGAGGGGAAGCTGGGCGGGCGGGGCCAAGCTGGGATGAGAAACTGGGCGGGCGGGGCCGGCTTCGGGAGGGGAAACTGGGCGGGCGGGGCCTCGCTCGGGAGGAGAAACCGGGCGGGCGGGGCCGGACTCGGGAGGGGAAGCTGGGCGGGCGGGGCCAAGCTGGGAGGGGAAGCTGGGCGGGCGGGGCCGGACTCGGGAGGAGAAGCGGGGCGGGCGGGGCCGGACTCGGGAGGGGAAGCGGGGCGGGCGGGGCCTGGCTTGGAGGGGAAGCTGGGCGGGCGGGGCCGGGCTCGCTAGGAGAAGCTTGGCGGGCGGGGCCGGGATCGGGAGGGGAAGCTGGGCGGGCGGGGCCAAGCTGGGAGGAGAAACTGGGCGGGCGGGGCCTGGCTGGGAGGGGAACATGGGCGGGCGGGGCTAAGCTGGGAGGAGAAGCTGGGCGGGCGGGGCCGGGTTCGGGAGGGGAAGCTGGGCGGGCGGGGCCTGGCTGGGAGGGGAAGCGGGGCGGGCGGGGCCTCGCTCGGGAGGAGAAACTGGGCGGGCGGCGCCTCGCTCGGGATGGGAAGCTGGGCGGGCGGGGCCAAGCTCGGGAGGAGAAACTGGGCGGGCGGGGCCGGACTCGGGAGGGGAAGCTGGGCGGGCGGGGCCAAGCTGGGAGGAGAAACTGGGTGGCGGGGCCGGGGTCGGGAGGGGAAGCTGGGCGGGCGGGGCCTCGCTCGGGAGGAGAAACTGGGCGGGCGGGGCCAAGCTGGGAGGGGAAGCTGGGCGGGCGGGGCCTCGCTCGGGAGGAGAAACGGGGCGGGCGGGGCCTCGCTCGGGAGGAGAAACTGGGCGGGCGGGGCCTCGCTCGGGAGGGGAAGCTGGGCGGGCGGCGCCAAGCTGGGAGGAGAAACTGGGTGGCGGGGCCGGGGTCGGGAGGGGAAGCTGGGCGGGCGGGGCCTCGCTCGGGAGGAGAAACTGGGCGGGCGGGGCCAAGCTGGGAGGGGAAGCTGGGCGGGCGGGGCCTCGCTCGGGAGGAGAAACGGGGCGGGCGGGGCCTCGCTCGGGAGGAGAAACTGGGCGGGCGGGGCCTCGCTCGGGAGGGGAAGCTGGGCGGGCGGGGCCAAGCTGGGATGAGAAACTGGGCGGGCGGGGCCTCGCTCGGGAGGAGAAACTGGGCGGGCGGGGCCAAGCTGGGAGGAGAAGCTGGGCGGGCGGGGCCGGGTTCGGGAGGGGAAGCTGGGCGGGCGGGGCCACGCTCGGGAGGAGAAACTGGGCGGGCGGGGCCGGACTCGGGAGGGGAAGCTGGGCGGGCGGGGCCAAGCTGGGAGGAGAAGCTGGGCGGGCAGGGCCGGATTCGGGAGGGGAAGCTGGGCGGGCGGGGCCTCGCTCGGGAGGAGAAACTGGGCGGGCGGGGCCGGGTTCGGGAGGGGAAGCTGGGCGGGCGGGGCCAAGCTGGGATGAGAAACTGGGCGGGCGGGGCCGGGTTCGGGAGGGGAAACTGGGCGGGCGGGGCCTCGCTCGGGAGGAGAAACCGGGCGGGCGGGGCCGGACTCGGGAGGGGAAGCTGGGCGGGCGGGGCCAAGCTGGGAGGGGAAGCTGGGCGGGCGGGGCCGGACTCGGGAGGAGAAGCGGGGCGGGCGGGGCCGGACTCGGGAGGGGAAGCGGGGCGGGCGGGGCCTGGCTTGGAGGGGAAGCTGGGCGGGCGGGGCCGGGCTCGCTAGGAGAAGCTTGGCGGGCGGGGCCGGGATCGGGAGGGGAAGCTGGGCGGGCGGGGCCAAGCTGGGAGGAGAAACTGGGCGGGCGGGGCCTGGCTGGGAGGGGAAGCTGGGCGGGCGGGGCCAAGCTGGGATGAGAAACTGGGCGGCCGGGGCCGGACTCGGGAGGAGAAACTGGGCGGGCGGGGCCGGGTTCGGGAGGGGAATCTGGGCGGGCGGGGCCTCGCTCGGGAGGAGAAACTGGGCGGGCGGGGCCGGACTCGGGAGGGGAAGCTGGGCGGGCGGGGCCAAGCTGGGAGGGGAAGCTGGGCGGGCGGGGCCGGACTCGGGAGGAGAAGCGGGGCGGGCGGGGCCGGACTCGGGAGGAGAAACTGGGCGGGCGGGGCCAGGCTGGGAGGAGAAACTGGGCGGGCGGGGCCGTGCTGGGAGGAGAAGCTGGGCGGGCGGGGCTAAGCTGGGAGGAGAAACTGGGCGGGCGGGGCCGTGCTGGGAGGAGAAGCTGGGCGGGCGGGGCTAAGCTGGGAGGAGAAGCTGGGCGGGCGGGGCCGGGTTCGGGAGGGGAAGCGGGGCGGGCGGGGCCTCGCTCGGGAGGAGAAACTGGGCGGGCGGGGCCTGGCTTGGAGGGGAAGCTGGGCGGGCGGGGCCAAGCTGGGATGAGAAACTGGGCGGCCGGGGCCGGACTCGGGAGGAGAAACTGGGCGGGCGGGGCCAGGCTGGGAGGGGAAGCGGGGCGGGCGGGGCCGGACTCGGGAGGAGAAACTGGGCGGGCGGGGCCTGGCTGGGAGGGGAAGCGGGGCGGGCGGGGCCGAGCTCGCTAGGAGAAGCTTGGCGGGCGGGGCCGGATTCGGGAGGGGAAGCTGGGCGGGCGGGGCCTGGCTGGGAGGGGAAGCGGGGCGGGCGGGGCCTCGCTCGGGAGGAGAAACTGGGCGGGCGGGGCCTCGCTCGGGAGGGGAAGCTGGGCGGGCGGGGCCTAGCTGGGAGGGGAAGCGGGGCGGGCGGGGCCGGACTCGGGAGGAGAAACTGGGCGGGCGGGGCCTGGCTGGGAGGGGAAGCGGGGCGGGCGGGGCCGAGCTCGCTAGGAGAAGCTTGGCGGGCGGGGCCGGATTCGGGAGGGGAAGCTGGGCGGGCGGGGCCTCGCTCGGGAGGAGAAACTGGGCGAGCGGGGCCTCGCTCGGGAGGGGAAGCTGGGCGGGCGGGGCCAAGCTGGGATGAGAAACTGGGCGGGCGGGGCCTCGCTCGGGATGGGAAGCTGGGCGGGCGGGGCCAAGCTCGGGAGGAGAAACTGGGCGGGCGGGGCGGACTCGGGAGGGGAAGCGGGGCGGGCGGGCCTGACTTGGAGGGGAAGCTGGGCGGGCGGGGCCGAGCTCGCTAGCAGAAGCTGGGCGGGCGGGGCCGGGTTCGGGAGAGGAAGCTTGGCGGGCGGGGCCAAGCTGGGAGGAGAAACTGGGCGGGCGGGGCCTCGCTCGGGATGGGAAGCTGGGCGGGCGGGGCCAAGCTCGGGAGGAGAAACTGGGCGGGCGGGGCCTCGCTCGGGATGGGAAGCTGGGCGGGCGGGGCCAAGCTCGGGAGGAGAAACTGGGCGGGCGGGGCCGGACTCGGGAGGGGAAGCTGGGCGGGCGGGGCCAAGCTGGGAGGGGAAGCTGGGCGGGCGGGGCCGGACTCGGGAGGAGAAACTGGGCGGGCGGGGCCAGGCTGGGAGGAGAAACTGGGCGGGCGGGGCCGTGCTGGGAGGAGAAGCTGGGCGGGCGGGGCTAAGCTGGGAGGAGAAGCTGGGCGGGCGGGGCCGGGTTCGGGAGGGGAAGCTGGGCGGGCGGGGCCTGGCTGGGAGGGGAAGCTGGGCGGGCGGGGCTAAGCTGGGAGGAGAAGCTGGGCGGGCGGGGCCGGGTTCGGGAGGGGAAGCGGGGCGGGCGGGGCCTCGCTCGGGAGGAGAAACTGGGCGGGCGGGGCCTGGCTTGGAGGGGAAGCTGGGCGGGCGGGGCCAAGCTGGGATGAGAAGCTGGGCGGCCGGGGCCGGACTCGGGAGGAGAAACTGGGCGGGCGGGGCCAGGCTGGGAGGGGAAGCGGGGCGGGCGGGGCCGGACTCGGGAGGAGAAACTGGGCGGGCGGGGCCTGGCTGGGAGGGGAAGCGGGGCGGGCGGGGCCGAGCTCGCTAGGAGAAGCTTGGCGGGCGGGGCCTGGCTGGGAGGGGAAGCGGGGCGGGCGGGGCCGAGCTCGCTAGGAGAAGCTTGGCGGGCGGGGCCGGGTACGGGAGGGGAAGCTGGGCGGGCGGGGCCAAGCTGGGAGGAGAAACTGGGCGGGCGGGGCCTCGCTCGGGATGGGAAGCTGGGCGGGCGGGGCCAGGCTGGGAGGGGAACATGGGCGGGCGGGGCCGGGATCGGGAGGGGAAGCTGGGCGGGCGGGGCCAAGCTGGGAGGAGAAACTGGGCGGGCGGGGCCTGGCTGGGAGGGGAAGCGGGGCGGGCGGGGCCGGACTCGGGAGGAGAAACTGGGCGGGGGGGCCTGGCTGGGAAGGGAAGCGGGGCGGGCGGGGCCAAGCTCGCTAGGAGAAGCTTGGCGGGCGGGGCCGGGTTCGGGAGGGGAAGCTGGGCGGGCGGGGCCTGGCTGGGAGGAGAAACTGGGCGGGCGGGGCCTCGCTCGGGATGGGAAGCGGGGCGGGCGGGGCCAAGCTGGGAGGAGAAGCTGGGCGGGCGGGGCCGGGTTCGGGAGGGGAAGCTGGGCGGGCGGGGCCTCGCTCGGGAGGAGAAACTGGGCGGGCGGGGCCAAGCTGGGAGGGGAAGCTGGGCGGGCGGGGCCTCGCTCGGGAGGAGAAACTGGCCGGGCGGGGCCTCGCTCGGGAGGAGAAACTGGGCGGGCGGGGCCTCGCTCGGGAGGGGAAGCTGGGCGGGCGGGGCAAAGCTGGGAGGAGAAGCTGGGCGGGCGGGGCCGGGTTCGGGAGGGGAAGCTGGGCGGGCGGGGCCTCGCTCGGCAGGAGAAAGTGGGCGGGCGGGGCCGGAGTCGGGAGGGGAAGCTGGGCGGGCGGGGACAAGCTGGGAGGAGAAGCTGGGCGGGCAGGGCCGTATTCGGGAGGGGAAGCTGGGCGGGCGGGGCCTCGCTCGGGAGGAGAAACTGGGCGGGCGGGGCCAAGCTGGGAGGGGAAGCTGGGCGGGCGGGGCCAAGCTGGGATGAGAAACTGGGCGGCCGGGGCCGGACTCGGGAGGAGAAACTGGGCGGGCGGGGCCGGGTTCGGGAGGGGAAACTGGGCGGGCGGGGCCTCGCTCGGGAGGAGAAACTGGGCGGGCGGGGCCGGACTCGGGAGGGGAAGCTGGGCGGGCGGGGCCAAGCTGGGAGGGGAAGCTGGGCGGGCGGGGCCGGACTCGGGAGGAGAAGCGGGGCGGGCGGGGCCGGACTCGGGAGGAGAAACTGGGCGGGCGGGGCCAGGCTGGGAGGAGAAACTGGGCGGGCGGGGCCGTGCTGGGAGGAGAAGCTGGGCGGGCGGGGCTAAGCTGGGAGGAGAAGCTGGGCGGGCGGGGCCGGGTTCGGGAGGGGAAGCTGGGCGGGCGGGGCCTGGCTGGGAGGGGAAGCTGGGCGGGCGGGGCCTCGCTCGGGAGGAGAAACTGGGCGGGCGGGGCCTCGCTCGGGAGGGGAAGCTGGGCGGGCGGGGCCTAGCTGGGAGGGGAAGCGGGGCGGGCGGGGCCGGACTCGGGAGGAGAAACTGGGCGGGCGGGGCCTGGCTGGGAGGGGAAGCGGGGCGGGCGGGGCCGAGCTCGCTAGGAGAAGCTTGGCGGGCGGGGCCGGATTCGGGAGGGGAAGCTGGGCGGGCGGGGCCTCGCTCGGGAGGAGAAACTGGGCGAGCGGGGCCTCGCTCGGGAGGGGAAGCTGGGCGGGCGGGGCCAAGCTGGGATGAGAAACTGGGCGGGCGGGGCCTCGCTCGGGATGGGAAGCTGGGCGGGCGGGGCCAAGCTCGGGAGGAGAAACTGGGCGGGCGGGGCGGACTCGGGAGGGGAAGCGGGGCGGGCGGGCCTGGCTTGTAGGGGAAGCTGGGCGGGCGGGGCCGAGCTCGCTAGCAGAAGCTGGGCGGGCGGGGCCGGGTTCGGGAGAGGAAGCTTGGCGGGCGGGGCCAAGCTGGGAGGAGAAACTGGGCGGGCGGGGCCTCGCTCGGGATGGGAAGCTGGGCGGGCGGGGCCAAGCCGGGAGGAGAAACTGGGCGGGCGGGGCCTCGCTCGGGATGGGAAGCTGGGCGGGCGGGGCCAAGCTCGGGAGGAGAAACTGGGCGGGCGGGGCCGGACTCGGGAGGGGAAGCTGGGCGGGCGGGGCCAAGCTGGGAGGGGAAGCTGGGCGGGCGGGGCCGGACTCGGGAGGAGAAGCGGGGCGGGCGGGGCCGGACTCGGGAGGAGAAACTGGGCGGGCGGGGCCAGGCTGGGAGGAGAAACTGGGCGGGCGGGGCCGTGCTGGGAGGAGAAGCTGGGCGGGCGGGGCTAAGCTGGGAGGAGAAGCTGGGCGGGCGGGGCCGGGTTCGGGAGGGGAAGCTGGGCGGGCGGGGCCTGGCTGGGAGGGGAAGCGGGGCGGGCGGGGCCTCGCTCGGGAGGAGAAACTGGGCGGGCGGCGCCTCGCTCGGGATGGGAAGCTGGGCGGGCGGGGCCAAGCTCGGGAGGAGAAACTGGGCGGGCGGGGCCGGACTCGGGAGGGGAAGCTGGGCGGGCGGGGCCAAGCTGGGAGGAGAAACTGGGTGGCGGGGCCGGGGTCGGGAGGGGAAGCTGGGCGGGCGGGGCCTCGCTCGGGAGGAGAAACTGGGCGGGCGGGGCCAAGCTGGGAGGGGAAGCTGGGCGGGCGGGGCCTCGCTCGGGAGGAGAAACGGGGCGGGCGGGGCCTCGCTCGGGAGGAGAAACTGGGCGGGCGGGGCCTCGCTCGGGAGGGGAAGCTGGGCGGGCGGGGCCAAGCTGGGATGAGAAACTGGGCGGGCGGGGCCTCGCTCGGGAGGAGAAACTGGGCGGGCGGGGCCAAGCTGGGAGGAGAAGCTGGGCGGGCGGGGCCGGGTTCGGGAGGGGAAGCTGGGCGGGCGGGGCCACGCTCGGGAGGAGAAACTGGGCGGGCGGGGCCGGACTCCGGAGGGGAAGCTGGGCGGGCGGGGCCAAGCTGGGAGGAGAAGCTGGGCGGGCAGGGCCGGATTCGGGAGGGGAAGCTGGGCGGGCGGGGCCTCGCTCGGGAGGAGAAACTGGGCGGGCGGGGCCGGGTTCGGGAGGGGAAGCTGGGCGGGCGGGGCCAAGCTGGGATGAGAAACTGGGCGGGCGGGGCCGGGTTCGGGAGGGGAAACTGGGCGGGCGGGGCCTCGCTCGGGAGGAGAAACCGGGCGAGCGGGGCCGGACTCGGGAGGGGAAGCTGGGCGGGCGGGGCCAAGCTGGGAGGGGAAGCTGGGCGGGCGGGGCCGGACTCGGGAGGAGAAGCGGGGCGGGCGGGGCCGGACTCGGGAGGGGAAGCGGGGCGGGCGGGGCCTGGCTTGGAGGGGAAGCTGGGCGGGCGGGGCCGGGCTCGCTAGGAGAAGCTTGGCGGGCGGGGCCGGGATCGGGAGGGGAAGCTGGGCGGGCGGGCCCAAGCTGGGAGGAGAAACTGGGCGGGCGGGGCCTGGCTGGGAGGGGAACATGGGCGGGCGGGGCTAAGCTGGGAGGAGAAGCTGGGCGGGCGGGGCCGGGTTCGGGAGGGGAAGCTGGGCGGGCGGGGCCTGGCTGGGAGGGGAAGCGGGGCGGGCGGGGCCTCGCTCGGGAGGAGAAACTGGGCGGGCGGCGCCTCGCTCGGGATGGGAAGCTGGGCGGGCGGGGCCAAGCTCGGGAGGAGAAACTGGGCGGGCGGGGCCGGACTCGGGAGGGGAAGCTGGGCGGGCGGGGCCAAGCTGGGAGGGGAAGCTGGGCGGGCGGGGCCGGACTCGGGAGGAGAAGCGGGGCGGGCGGGGCCGGACTCGGGAGGAGAAACTGGGCGGGCGGGGCCAGGCTGGGAGGAGAAACTGGGCGGGCGGGGCCGTGCTGGGAGGAGAAGCTGGGCGGGCGGGGCTAAGCTGGGAGGAGAAGCTGGGCGGGCGGGGCCGGGTTCGGGAGGGGAAGCTGGGCGGGCGGGGCCTGGCTGGGAGGGGAAGCTGGGCGGGCGGGGCTAAGCTGGGAGGAGAAGCTGGGCGGGCGGGGCCGGGTTCGGGAGGGGAAGCGGGGCGGGCGGGGCCTCGCTCGGGAGGAGAAACTGGGCGGGCGGGGCCTGGCTTGGAGGGGAAGCTGGGCGGGCGGGGCCAAGCTGGGATGAGAAACTGGGCGGCCGGGGCCGGACTCGGGAGGAGAAACTGGGCGGGCGGGGCCAGGCTGGGAGGGGAAGCGGGGCGGGCGGGGCCGGACTCGGGAGGAGAAACTGGGCGGGCGGGGCCTGGCTGGGAGGGGAAGCGGGGCGGGCGGGGCCGAGCTCGCTAGGAGAAGCTTGGCGGGCGGGGCCTGGCTGGGAGGGGAAGCGGGGCGGGCGGGGCCGAGCTCGCTAGGAGAAGCTTGGCGGGCGGGGCCGGGTACGGGAGGGGAAGCTGGGCGGGCGGGGCCAAGCTGGGAGGAGAAACTGGGCGGGCGGGGCCTCGCTCGGGATGGGAAGCTGGGCGGGCGGGGCCAGGCTGGGAGGGGAACATGGGCGGGCGGGGCCGGGATCGGGAGGGGAAGCTGGGCGGGCGGGGCCAAGCTGGGAGGAGAAACTGGGCGGGCGGGGCCTGGCTGGGAGGGGAAGCGGGGCGGGCGGGGCCGGACTCGGGAGGAGAAACTGGGCGGGGGGGCCTGGCTGGGAAGGGAAGCGGGGCGGGCGGGGCCAAGCTCGCTAGGAGAAGCTTGGCGGGCGGGGCCGGGTTCGGGAGGGGAAGCTGGGCGGGCGGGGCCTGGCTGGGAGGAGAAACTGGGCGGGCGGGGCCTCGCTCGGGATGGGAAGCGGGGCGGGCGGGGCCAAGCTGGGAGGAGAAGCTGGGCGGGCGGGGCCGGGTTCGGGAGGGGAAGCTGGGCGGGCGGGGCCTCGCTCGGGAGGAGAAACTGGGCGGGCGGGGCCAAGCTGGGAGGGGAAGCTGGGCGGGCGGGGCCTCGCTCGGGAGGAGAAACTGGCCGGGCGGGGCCTCGCTCGGGAGGAGAAACTGGGCGGGCGGGGCCTCGCTCGGGAGGGGAAGCTGGGCGGGCGGGGCAAAGCTGGGAGGAGAAGCTGGGCGGGCGGGGCCGGGTTCGGGAGGGGAAGCTGGGCGGGCGGGGCCTCGCTGGGCAGGAGAAACTGGGCGGGCGGGGCCGGAGTCGGGAGGGGAAGCTGGGCGGGCGGGGACAAGCTGGGAGGAGAAGCTGGGCGGGCGGGGCCGTATTCGGGAGGGGAAGCTGGGCGGGCGGGGCCTCGCTCGGGAGGAGAAACTGGGCGGGCGGGGCCAAGCTGGGAGGGGAAGCTGGGCGGGCGGGGCCAAGCTGGGATGAGAAACTGGGCGGCCGGGGCCGGACTCGGGAGGAGAAACTGGGCGGGCGGGGCCGGGTTCGGGAGGGGAAACTGGGCGGGCGGGGCCTCGCTCGGGAGGAGAAACTGGGCGGGCGGGGCCGGACTCGGGAGGAGAAACTGGGCGGGCGGGGCCTGGCTTGGAGGGGAAGCTGGGCGGGCGGGGCCAAGCTGGGATGAGAAACTGGGCGGCCGGGGCCGGACTCGGGAGGAGAAACTGGGCGGGCGGGGCCAGGCTGGGAGGGGAAGCGGGGCGGGCGGGGCCGGACTCGGGAGGAGAAACTGGGCGGGCGGGGCCTGGCTGGGAGGGGAAGCGGGGCGGGCGGGGCCGAGCTCGCTAGGAGAAGCTTGGCGGGCGGGGCCTGGCTGGGAGGGGAAGCGGGGCGGGCGGGGCCGAGCTCGCTAGGAGAAGCTTGGCGGGCGGGGCCGGGTACGGGAGGGGAAGCTGGGCGGGCGGGGCCAAGCTGGGAGGAGAAACTGGGCGGGCGGGGCCTCGCTCGGGATGGGAAGCTGGGCGGGCGGGGCCAGGCTGGGAGGGGAACATGGGCGGGCGGGGCCGGGATCGGGAGGGGAAGCTGGGCGGGCGGGGCCAAGCTGGGAGGAGAAACTGGGCGGGCGGGGCCTGGCTGGGAGGGGAAGCGGGGCGGGCGGGGCCGGACTCGGGAGGAGAAACTGGGCGGGGGGGCCTGGCTGGGAAGGGAAGCGGGGCGGGCGGGGCCAAGCTCGCTAGGAGAAGCTTGGCGGGCGGGGCCGGGGCCGGGAGGGGAAGCTGGGCGGGCGGGGCCTGGCTGGGAGGAGAAACTGGGCGGGCGGGGCCTCGCTCGGGATGGGAAGCGGGGCGGGCGGGGCCAAGCTGGGAGGAGAAGCTGGGCGGGCGGGGCCGGGTTCGGGAGGGGAAGCTGGGCGGGCGGGGCCTCGCTCGGGAGGAGAAACTGGGCGGGCGGGGCCAAGCTGGGAGGGGAAGCTGGGCGGGCGGGGCCTCGCTCGGGAGGAGAAACTGGCCGGGCGGGGCCTCGCTCGGGAGGAGAAACTGGGCGGGCGGGGCCTCGCTCGGGAGGGGAAGCTGGGCGGGCGGGGCAAAGCTGGGAGGAGAAGCTGGGCGGGCGGGGCCGGGTTCGGGAGGGGAAGCTGGGCGGGCGGGGCCTCGCTCGGCAGGAGAAAGTGGGCGGGCGGGGCCGGAGTCGGGAGGGGAAGCTGGGCGGGCGGGGACAAGCTGGGAGGAGAAGCTGGGCGGGCAGGGCCGTATTCGGGAGGGGAAGCTGGGCGGGCGGGGGGGGAGGAGAAACTGGGCGGGCGGGGCCAGGGGCGGGGGCCGGGGCCGGGCTGGGAGGGGAAGCTGGGCGGGCGGGGCCAGGCGGGGCGGGCGGGGCCGGACTCGGGAGGAGAAACTGGGCGGGGGGGCCTGGCTGGGAAGGGAAGCGGGGCGGGCGGGGCCAAGCTCGCTAGGAGAAGCTTGGCGGGCGGGGCCGGGTTCGGGAGGGGAAGCTGGGCGGGCGGGGCCTGGCTGGGAGGAGAAACTGGGCGGGCGGGGCCTCGCTCGGGATGGGAAGCGGGGCGGGCGGGGCCAAGCTGGGAGGAGAAGCTGGGCGGGCGGGGCCGGGTTCGGGAGGGGAAGCTGGGCGGGCGGGGCCTCGCTCGGGAGGAGAAACTGGGCGGGCGGGGCCAAGCTGGGAGGGGAAGCTGGGCGGGCGGGGCCTCGCTCGGGAGGAGAAACTGGCCGGGCGGGGCCTCGCTCGGGAGGAGAAACTGGGCGGGCGGGGCCTCGCTCGGGAGGGGAAGCTGGGCGGGCGGGGCAAAGCTGGGAGGAGAAGCTGGGCGGGCGGGGCCGGGTTCGGGAGGGGAAGCTGGGCGGGCGGGGCCTCGCTCGGCAGGAGAAAGTGGGCGGGCGGGGCCGGAGTCGGGAGGGGAAGCTGGGCGGGCGGGGACAAGCTGGGAGGAGAAGCTGGGCGGGCAGGGCCGTATTCGGGAGGGGAAGCTGGGCGGGCGGGGCCTCGCTCGGGAGGAGAAACTGGGCGGGCGGGGCCAAGCTGGGAGGGGAAGCTGGGCGGGCGGGGCCAAGCTGGGATGAGAAACTGGGCGGCCGGGGCCGGACTCGGGAGGAGAAACTGGGCGGGCGGGGCCGGGTTCGGGAGGGGAAACTGGGCGGGCGGGGCCTCGCTCGGGAGGAGAAACTGGGCGGGCGGGGCCGGACTCGGGAGGGGAAGCTGGGCGGGCGGGGCCAAGCTGGGAGGGGAAGCTGGGCGGGCGGGGCCGGACTCGGGAGGAGAAGCGGGGCGGGCGGGGCCGGACTCGGGAGGGGAAGCTGGGCGGGCGGGGCTAAGCTGGGAGGAGAAGCTGGGCGGGCGGGGCCGGGTTCGGGAGGGGAAGCTGGGCGGGCGGGGGCCTGGCTGGGAGGGGAAGCGGGGCGGGCGGGGCCTCGCTCGGGAGGAGAAACTGGGCGGGCGGGGCCTCGCTCGGGAGGGGAAGCTGGGCGGGCGGGGCCAAGCTGGGATGAGAAACTGGGCGGGCGGGGCCGGGTTCGGGAGGGGAAACTGGGCGGGCGGGGCCTCGCTCGGGAGGAGAAACCGGGCGGGCGGGGCCGGACTCGGGAGGGGAAGCTGGGCGGGCGGGGCCAAGCTGGGAGGGGAAGCTGGGCGGGCGGGGCCGGACTCGGGAGGAGAAGCGGGGCGGGCGGGGCCGGACTCGGGAGGGGAAGCGGGGCGGGCGGGGCCTGGCTTGGAGGGGAAGCTGGGCGGGCGGGGCCGGGCTGGCTAGGAGAAGCGGGGCGGGCGGGGCCGGGATGGGAGGAGAAGCTGGGCGGGCGGGGCCAAGCTGGGAGGAGAAACTGGGCGGGCGGGGCCTGGCTGGGAGGGGAACATGGGCGGGCGGGGCTAAGCTGGGAGGAGAAGCTGGGCGGGCGGGGCCGGGTTCGGGAGGGGAAGCTGGGCGGGCGGGGCCTGGCTGGGAGGGGAAGCGGGGCGGGCGGGGCCTCGCTCGGGAGGAGAAACTGGGCGGGCGGCGCCTCGCTCGGGATGGGAAGCTGGGCGGGCGGGGCCAAGCTCGGGAGGAGAAACTGGGCGGGCGGGGCCGGACTCGGGAGGGGAAGCTGGGCGGGCGGGGCCAAGCTGGGAGGAGAAACTGGGTGGCGGGGCCGGGGTCGGGAGGGGAAGCTGGGCGGGCGGGGCCTCGCTCGGGAGGAGAAACTGGGCGGGCGGGGCCAAGCTGGGAGGGGAAGCTGGGCGGGCGGGGCCTCGCTCGGGAGGAGAAACGGGGCGGGCGGGGCCTCGCTCGGGAGGAGAAACTGGGCGGGCGGGGCCTCGCTCGGGAGGGGAAGCTGGGCGGGCGGCGCCAAGCTGGGAGGAGAAACTGGGTGGCGGGGCCGGGGTCGGGAGGGGAAGCTGGGCGGGCGGGGCCTCGCTCGGGAGGAGAAACTGGGCGGGCGGGGCCAAGCTGGGAGGGGAAGCTGGGCGGGCGGGGCCTCGCTCGGGAGGAGAAACGGGGCGGGCGGGGCCTCGCTCGGGAGGAGAAACTGGGCGGGCGGGGCCTCGCTCGGGAGGGGAAGCTGGGCGGGCGGGGCCAAGCTGGGATGAGAAACTGGGCGGGCGGGGCCTCGCTCGGGAGGAGAAACTGGGCGGGCGGGGCCAAGCTGGGAGGAGAAGCTGGGCGGGCGGGGCCGGGTTCGGGAGGGGAAGCTGGGCGGGCGGGGCCACGCTCGGGAGGAGAAACTGGGCGGGCGGGGCCGGACTCGGGAGGGGAAGCTGGGCGGGCGGGGCCAAGCTGGGAGGAGAAGCTGGGCGGGCAGGGCCGGCTTCGGGAGGGGAAGCTGGGCGGGCGGGGCCTCGCTCGGGAGGAGAAACTGGGCGGGCGGGGCCGGGTTCGGGAGGGGAAGCTGGGCGGGCGGGGCCAAGCTGGGATGAGAAACTGGGCGGGCGGGGCCGGGTTCGGGAGGGGAAACTGGGCGGGCGGGGCCTCGCTCGGGAGGAGAAACCGGGCGGGCGGGGCCGGACTCGGGAGGGGAAGCTGGGCGGGCGGGGCCAAGCTGGGAGGGGAAGCTGGGCGGGCGGGGCCGGACTCGGGAGGAGAAGCGGGGCGGGCGGGGCCGGACTCGGGAGGGGAAGCGGGGCGGGCGGGGCCTGGCTTGGAGGGGAAGCTGGGCGGGCGGGGCCGGGCTCGCTAGGAGAAGCTTGGCGGGCGGGGCCGGGATCGGGAGGGGAAGCTGGGCGGGCGGGGCCAAGCTGGGAGGAGAAACTGGGCGGGCGGGGCCTGGCTGGGAGGGGAAGCTGGGCGGGCGGGGCCAAGCTGGGATGAGAAACTGGGCGGCCGGGGCCGGACTCGGGAGGAGAAACTGGGCGGGCGGGGCCGGGTTCGGGAGGGGAATCTGGGCGGGCGGGGCCTCGCTCGGGAGGAGAAACTGGGCGGGCGGGGCCGGACTCGGGAGGGGAAGCTGGGCGGGCGGGGCCAAGCTGGGAGGGGAAGCTGGGCGGGCGGGGCCGGACTCGGGAGGAGAAGCGGGGCGGGCGGGGCCGGACTCGGGAGGAGAAACTGGGCGGGCGGGGCCAGGCTGGGAGGAGAAACTGGGCGGGCGGGGCCGTGCTGGGAGGAGAAGCTGGGCGGGCGGGGCTAAGCTGGGAGGAGAAACTGGGCGGGCGGGGCCGTGCTGGGAGGAGAAGCTGGGCGGGCGGGGCTAAGCTGGGAGGAGAAGCTGGGCGGGCGGGGCCGGGTTCGGGAGGGGAAGCGGGGCGGGCGGGGCCTCGCTCGGGAGGAGAAACTGGGCGGGCGGGGCCTGGCTTGGAGGGGAAGCTGGGCGGGCGGGGCCAAGCTGGGATGAGAAACTGGGCGGCCGGGGCCGGACTCGGGAGGAGAAACTGGGCGGGCGGGGCCAGGCTGGGAGGGGAAGCGGGGCGGGCGGGGCCGGACTCGGGAGGAGAAACTGGGCGGGCGGGGCCTGGCTGGGAGGGGAAGCGGGGCGGGCGGGGCCGAGCTCGCTAGGAGAAGCTTGGCGGGCGGGGCCGGATTCGGGAGGGGAAGCTGGGCGGGCGGGGCCTGGCTGGGAGGGAAACGGGGCGGGCGGGGCCTCGCTCGGGAGGAGAAACTGGGCGGGCGGGGCCTCGCTCGGGAGGGGAAGCTGGGCGGGCGGGGCCTAGCTGGGAGGGGAAGCGGGGCGGGCGGGGCCGGACTCGGGAGGAGAAACTGGGCGGGCGGGGCCTGGCTGGGAGGGGAAGCGGGGCGGGCGGGGCCGAGCTCGCTAGGAGAAGCTTGGCGGGCGGGGCCGGATTCGGGAGGGGAAGCTGGGCGGGCGGGGCCTCGCTCGGGAGGAGAAACTGGGCGAGCGGGGCCTCGCTCGGGAGGGGAAGCTGGGCGGGCGGGGCCAAGCTGGGATGAGAAACTGGGCGGGCGGGGCCTCGCTCGGGATGGGAAGCTGGGCGGGCGGGGCCAAGCTCGGGAGGAGAAACTGGGCGGGCGGGGCGGACTCGGGAGGGGAAGCGGGGCGGGCGGGGCCTGACTGGGGAGGGGAAGCTGGGCGGGCGGGGCCGAGCTCGCTAGCAGAAGCTGGGCGGGCGGGGCCGGGTTCGGGAGAGGAAGCTTGGCGGGCGGGGCCAAGCTGGGAGGAGAAACTGGGCGGGCGGGGCCTCGCTCGGGATGGGAAGCTGGGCGGGCGGGGCCAAGCTCGGGAGGAGAAACTGGGCGGGCGGGGCCTCGCTCGGGATGGGAAGCTGGGCGGGCGGGGCCAAGCTCGGGACGAGAAACTGGGCGGGCGGGGCCGGACTCGGGAGGGGAAGCTGGGCGGGCGGGGCCAAGCTGGGAGGGGAAGCTGGGCGGGCGGGGCCGGACTCGGGAGGAGAAACTGGGCGGGCGGGGCCAGGCTGGGAGGAGAAACTGGGCGGGCGGGGCCGTGCTGGGAGGAGAAGCTGGGCGGGCGGGGCTAAGCTGGGAGGAGAAGCTGGGCGGGCGGGGCCGGGTTCGGGAGGGGAAGCTGGGCGGGCGGGGCCTGGCTGGGAGGGGAAGCTGGGCGGGCGGGGCTAAGCTGGGAGGAGAAGCTGGGCGGGCGGGGCCGGGTTCGGGAGGGGAAGCGGGGCGGGCGGGGCCTCGCTCGGGAGGAGAAACTGGGCGGGCGGGGCCTGGCTTGGAGGGGAAGCTGGGCGGGCGGGGCCAAGCTGGGATGAGAAACTGGGCGGCCGGGGCCGGACTCGGGAGGAGAAACTGGGCGGGCGGGGCCAGGCTGGGAGGGGAAGCGGGGCGGGCGGGGCCGGACTCGGGAGGAGAAACTGGGCGGGCGGGGCCTGGCTGGGAGGGGAAGCGGGGCGGGCGGGGCCGAGCTCGCTAGGAGAAGCTTGGCGGGCGGGGCCTGGCTGGGAGGGGAAGCGGGGCGGGCGGGGCCGAGCTCGCTAGGAGAAGCTTGGCGGGCGGGGCCGGCTACGGGAGGGGAAGCTGGGCGGGCGGGGCCAAGCTGGGAGGAGAAACTGGGCGGGCGGGGCCTCGCTCGGGATGGGAAGCTGGGCGGGCGGGGCCAGGCTGGGAGGGGAACATGGGCGGGCGGGGCCGGGATCGGGAGGGGAAGCTGGGCGGGCGGGGCCAAGCTGGGAGGAGAAACTGGGCGGGCGGGGCCTGGCTGGGAGGGGAAGCGGGGCGGGCGGGGCCGGACTCGGGAGGAGAAACTGGGCGGGGGGGCCTGGCTGGGAAGGGAAGCGGGGCGGGCGGGGCCAAGCTCGCTAGGAGAAGCTTGGCGGGCGGGGCCGGGTTCGGGAGGGGAAGCTGGGCGGGCGGGGCCTGGCTGGGAGGAGAAACTGGGCGGGCGGGGCCTCGCTCGGGATGGGAAGCGGGGCGGGCGGAGCCAAGCTGGGAGGAGAAGCTGGGCGGGCGGGGCCGGGGTGGGAGGGGAAGCTGGGCGGGCGGGGCCTCGCTCGGGAGGAGAAACTGGGCGGGCGGGGCCAAGCTGGGAGGGGAAGCTGGGCGGGCGGGGCCTCGCTCGGGAGGAGAAACTGGCCGGGCGGGGCCTCGCTCGGGAGGAGAAACTGGGCGGGCGGGGCCTCGCTCGGGAGGGGAAGCTGGGCGGGCGGGGCAAAGCTGGGAGGAGAAGCTGGGCGGGCGGGGCCGGGTTCGGGAGGGGAAGCTGGGCGGGCGGGGCCTCGCTCGGCAGGAGAAAGTGGGCGGGCGGGGCCGGAGTCGGGAGGGGAAGCTGGGCGGGCGGGGACAAGCTGGGAGGAGAAGCTGGGCGGGCAGGGCCGTATTCGGGAGGGGAAGCTGGGCGGGCGGGGCCTCGCTCGGGAGGAGAAACTGGGCGGGCGGGGCCAAGCTGGGAGGGGAAGCTGGGCGGGCGGGGCCAAGCTGGGATGAGAAACTGGGCGGCCGGGGCCGGACTCGGGAGGAGAAACTGGGCGGGCGGGGCCGGGTTCGGGAGGGGAAACTGGGCGGGCGGGGCCTCGCTCGGGAGGAGAAACTGGGCGGGCGGGGCCGGACTCGGGAGGGGAAGCTGGGCGGGCGGGGCCAAGCTGGGAGGGGAAGCTGGGCGGGCGGGGCCGGACTCGGGAGGAGAAGCGGGGCGGGCGGGGCCGGACTCGGGAGGAGAAACTGGGCGGGCGGGGCCAGGCTGGGAGGAGAAACTGGGCGGGCGGGGCCGTGCTGGGAGGAGAAGCTGGGCGGGCGGGGCTAAGCTGGGAGGAGAAGCTGGGCGGGCGGGGCCGGGTTCGGGAGGGGAAGCTGGGCGGGCGGGGCCTGGCTGGGAGGGGAAGCTGGGCGGGCGGGGCCTCGCTCGGGAGGAGAAACTGGGCGGGCGGGGCCTCGCTCGGGAGGGGAAGCTGGGCGGGCGGGGCCTAGCTGGGAGGGGAAGCGGGGCGGGCGGGGCCGGACTCGGGAGGAGAAACTGGGCGGGCGGGGCCTGGCTGGGAGGGGAAGCGGGGCGGGCGGGGCCGAGCTCGCTAGGAGAAGCTTGGCGGGCGGGGCCGGATTCGGGAGGGGAAGCTGGGCGGGCGGGGCCTCGCTCGGGAGGAGAAACTGGGCGAGCGGGGCCTCGCTCGGGAGGGGAAGCTGGGCGGGCGGGGCCAAGCTGGGATGAGAAACTGGGCGGGCGGGGCCTCGCTCGGGATGGGAAGCTGGGCGGGCGGGGCCAAGCTCGGGAGGAGAAACTGGGCGGGCGGGGCGGACTCGGGAGGGGAAGCGGGGCGGGCGGGCCTGGCTTGTAGGGGAAGCTGGGCGGGCGGGGCCGAGCTCGCTAGCAGAAGCTGGGCGGGCGGGGCCGGGTTCGGGAGAGGAAGCTTGGCGGGCGGGGCCAAGCTGGGAGGAGAAACTGGGCGGGCGGGGCCTCGCTCGGGATGGGAAGCTGGGCGGGCGGGGCCAAGCTCGGGAGGAGAAACTGGGCGGGCGGGGCCTCGCTCGGGATGGGAAGCTGGGCGGGCGGGGCCAAGCTCGGGAGGAGAAACTGGGCGGGCGGGGCCGGACTCGGGAGGGGAAGCTGGGCGGGCGGGGCCAAGCTGGGAGGGGAAGCTGGGCGGGCGGGGCCGGACTCGGGAGGAGAAGCGGGGCGGGCGGGGCCGGACTCGGGAGGAGAAACTGGGCGGGCGGGGCCAGGCTGGGAGGAGAAACTGGGCGGGCGGGGCCGTGCTGGGAGGAGAAGCTGGGCGGGCGGGGCTAAGCTGGGAGGAGAAGCTGGGCGGGCGGGGCCGGGTTCGGGAGGGGAAGCTGGGCGGGCGGGGCCTGGCTGGGAGGGGAAGCGGGGCGGGCGGGGCCTCGCTCGGGAGGAGAAACTGGGCGGGCGGCGCCTCGCTCGGGATGGGAAGCTGGGCGGGCGGGGCCAAGCTCGGGAGGAGAAACTGGGCGGGCGGGGCCGGACTCGGGAGGGGAAGCTGGGCGGGCGGGGCCAAGCTGGGAGGAGAAACTGGGTGGCGGGGCCGGGGTCGGGAGGGGAAGCTGGGCGGGCGGGGCCTCGCTCGGGAGGAGAAACTGGGCGGGCGGGGCCAAGCTGGGAGGGGAAGCTGGGCGGGCGGGGCCTCGCTCGGGAGGAGAAACGGGGCGGGCGGGGCGGGGCTCGGGAGGAGAAACTGGGCGGGCGGGGCCTCGCTCGGGAGGGGAAGCTGGGCGGGCGGGGCCAAGCTGGGATGAGAAACTGGGCGGGCGGGGCCTCGCTCGGGAGGAGAAACTGGGCGGGCGGGGCCAAGCTGGGAGGAGAAGCTGGGCGGGCGGGGCCGGGTTCGGGAGGGGAAGCTGGGCGGGCGGGGCCACGCTCGGGAGGAGAAACTGGGCGGGCGGGGCCGGACTGGGGAGGGGAAGCTGGGCGGGCGGGGCCAAGCTGGGAGGAGAAGCTGGGCGGGCAGGGCCGGATTCGGGAGGGGAAGCTGGGCGGGCGGGGCCTCGCTCGGGAGGAGAAACTGGGCGGGCGGGGCCGGGTTCGGGAGGGGAAGCTGGGCGGGCGGGGCCAAGCTGGGATGAGAAACTGGGCGGGCGGGGCCGGGTTCGGGAGGGGAAACTGGGCGGGCGGGGCCTCGCTCGGGAGGAGAAACCGGGCGAGCGGGGCCGGACTCGGGAGGGGAAGCTGGGCGGGCGGGGCCAAGCTGGGAGGGGAAGCTGGGCGGGCGGGGCCGGACTCGGGAGGAGAAGCGGGGCGGGCGGGGCCGGACTCGGGAGGGGAAGCGGGGCGGGCGGGGCCTGGCTTGGAGGGGAAGCTGGGCGGGCGGGGCCGGGCTCGCTAGGAGAAGCTTGGCGGGCGGGGCCGGGATCGGGAGGGGAAGCTGGGCGGGCGGGCCCAAGCTGGGAGGAGAAACTGGGCGGGCGGGGCCTGGCTGGGAGGGGAACATGGGCGGGCGGGGCTAAGCTGGGAGGAGAAGCTGGGCGGGCGGGGCCGGGTTCGGGAGGGGAAGCTGGGCGGGCGGGGCCTGGCTGGGAGGGGAAGCGGGGCGGGCGGGGCCTCGCTCGGGAGGAGAAACTGGGCGGGCGGCGCCTCGCTCGGGATGGGAAGCTGGGCGGGCGGGGCCAAGCTCGGGAGGAGAAACTGGGCGGGCGGGGCCGGACTCGGGAGGGGAAGCTGGGCGGGCGGGGCCAAGCTGGGAGGAGGAACTGGGCGGGCGGGGCCGGGGTCGGGCGGGGCGGGCGGGCGGGGCCTCGCTCGGGAGGAGAAACTGGGCGGGCGGGGCCAAGCTGGGAGGGGAAGCTGGGCGGGCGGGGCCTCGCTCGGGAGGAGAAACGGGGCGGGCGGGGCCTCGCTCGGGAGGAGAAACTGGGCGGGCGGGGCCTCGCTCGGGAGGGGAAGCTGGGCGGGCGGGGCCAAGCTGGGAGGAGAAACTGGGTGGCGGGGCCGGGGTCGGGAGGGGAAGCTGGGCGGGCGGGGCCTCGCTCGGGAGGAGAAACTGGGCGGGCGGGGCCAAGCTGGGAGGGGAAGCTGGGCGGGCGGGGCCTCGCTCGGGAGGAGAAACGGGGCGGGCGGGGCCTCGCTCGGGAGGAGAAACTGGGCGGGCGGGGCCTCGCTCGGGAGGGGAAGCTGGGCGGGCGGGGCCAAGCTGGGATGAGAAACTGGGCGGGCGGGGCCTCGCTCGGGAGGAGAAACTGGGCGGGCGGGGCCAAGCTGGGAGGAGAAGCTGGGCGGGCGGGGCCGGGTTCGGGAGGGGAAGCTGGGCGGGCGGGGCCACGCTCGGGAGGAGAAACTGGGCGGGCGGGGCCGGACTCGGGAGGGGAAGCTGGGCGGGCGGGGCCAAGCTGGGAGGAGAAGCTGGGCGGGCAGGGCCGGATTCGGGAGGGGAAGCTGGGCGGGCGGGGCCGGGTTCGGGAGGGGAAGCTGGGCGGGCGGGGCCAAGCTGGGATGAGAAACTGGGCGGGCGGGGCCGGGTTCGGGAGGGGAAACTGGGCGGGCGGGGCCTCGCTCGGGAGGAGAAACCGGGCGGGCGGGGCCGGACTCGGGAGGGGAAGCTGGGCGGGCGGGGCCAAGCTGGGAGGGGAAGCTGGGCGGGCGGGGCCGGACTCGGGAGGAGAAGCGGGGCGGGCGGGGCCGGACTCGGGAGGGGAAGCGGGGCGGGCGGGGCCTGGCTTGGAGGGGAAGCTGGGCGGGCGGGGCCGGGCTCGCTAGGAGAAGCTTGGCGGGCGGGGCCGGGATCGGGAGGTGAAGCTGGGCGGGCGGGGCCAAGCTGGGAGGAGAAACTGGGCGGGCGGGGCCTGGCTGGGAGGGGAACATGGGCGGGCAGGGCCGGCTTCGGGAGGGGAAGCTGGGCGGGCGGGGCCTCGCTCGGGAGGAGAAACTGGGCGGGCGGGGCCTCGCTCGGGAGGGGAAGCTGGGCGGGCGGGGCCAAGCTGGGATGAGAAACTGGGCGGCCGGGGCCGGACTCGGGAGGAGAAACTGGGCGGGCGGGGCCGGGTTCGGGAGGGGAATCTGGGCGGGCGGGGCCTCGCTCGGGAGGAGAAACTGGGCGGGCGGGGCCGGACTCGGGAGGGGAAGCTGGGCGGGCGGGGCCAAGCTGGGAGGGGAAGCTGGGCGGGCGGGGCCGGACTCGGGAGGAGAAGCGGGGCGGGCGGGGCCGGACTCGGGAGGAGAAACTGGGCGGGCGGGGCCAGGCTGGGAGGAGAAACTGGGCGGGCGGGGCCGTGCTGGGAGGAGAAGCTGGGCGGGCGGGGCTAAGCTGGGAGGAGAAACTGGGCGGGCGGGGCCGTGCTGGGAGGAGAAGCTGGGCGGGCGGGGCTAAGCTGGGAGGAGAAGTTGGGCGGGCGGGGCCGGGTTCGGGAGGGGAAGCGGGGCGGGCGGGGCCTCGCTCGGGAGGAGAAACTGGGCGGGCGGGGCCTGGCTTGGAGGGGAAGCTGGGCGGGCGGGGCCAAGCTGGGATGAGAAACTGGGCGGCCGGGGCCGGACTCGGGAGGAGAAACTGGGCGGGCGGGGCCAGGCTGGGAGGGGAAGCGGGGCGGGCGGGGCCGGACTCGGGAGGAGAAACTGGGCGGGCGGGGCCTGGCTGGGAGGGGAAGCGGGGCGGGCGGGGCCGAGCTCGCTAGGAGAAGCTTGGCGGGCGGGGCCGGATTCGGGAGGGGAAGCTGGGCGGGCGGGGCCTGGCTGGGAGGGGAAGCGGGGCGGGCGGGGCCTCGCTCGGGAGGAGAAACTGGGCGGGCGGGGCCTCGCTCGGGAGGGGAAGCTGGGCGGGCGGGGCCTAGCTGGGAGGGGAAGCGGGGCGGGCGGGGCCGGACTCGGGAGGAGAAACTGGGCGGGCGGGGCCTGGCTGGGAGGGGAAGCGGGGCGGGCGGGGCCGAGCTCGCTAGGAGAAGCTTGGCGGGCGGGGCCGGCTTCGGGAGGGGAAGCTGGGCGGGCGGGGCCTCGCTCGGGAGGAGAAACTGGGCGAGCGGGGCCTCGCTCGGGAGGGGAAGCTGGGCGGGCGGGGCCAAGCTGGGATGAGAAACTGGGCGGGCGGGGCCTCGCTCGGGATGGGAAGCTGGGCGGGCGGGGCCAAGCTCGGGAGGAGAAACTGGGCGGGCGGGGCGGACTCGGGAGGGGAAGCGGGGCGGGCGGGCCTGGCTTGTAGGGGAAGCTGGGCGGGCGGGGCCGAGCTCGCTAGCAGAAGCTGGGCGGGCGGGGCCGGGTTCGGGAGAGGAAGCTTGGCGGGCGGGGCCAAGCTGGGAGGAGAAACTGGGCGGGCGGGGCCTCGCTCGGGATGGGAAGCTGGGCGGGCGGGGCCAAGCTCGGGAGGAGAAACTGGGCGGGCGGGGCCTCGCTCGGGATGGGAAGCTGGGCGGGCGGGGCCAAGCTCGGGAGGAGAAACTGGGCGGGCGGGGCCGGACTCGGGAGGGGAAGCTGGGCGGGCGGGGCCAAGCTGGGAGGGGAAGCTGGGCGGGCGGGGCCGGACTCGGGAGGAGAAGCGGGGCGGGCGGGGCCGGACTCGGGAGGAGAAACTGGGCGGGCGGGGCCAGGCTGGGAGGAGAAACTGGGCGGGCGGGGCCGTGCTGGGAGGAGAAGCTGGGCGGGCGGGGCTAAGCTGGGAGGAGAAGCTGGGCGGGCGGGGCCGGGTTCGGGAGGGGAAGCTGGGCGGGCGGGGCCTGGCTGGGAGGGGAAGCTGGGCGGGCGGGGCCTCGCTCGGGAGGAGAAACTGGGCGGGCGGGGCCTCGCTCGGGAGGGGAAGCTGGGCGGGCGGGGCCTAGCTGGGAGGGGAAGCGGGGCGGGCGGGGCCGGACTCGGGAGGAGAAACTGGGCGGGCGGGGCCTGGCTGGGAGGGGAAGCGGGGCGGGCGGGGCCGAGCTCGCTAGGAGAAGCTTGGCGGGCGGGGCCGGCTTCGGGAGGGGAAGCTGGGCGGGCGGGGCCTCGCTCGGGAGGAGAAACTGGGCGAGCGGGGCCTCGCTCGGGAGGGGAAGCTGGGCGGGCGGGGCCAAGCTGGGATGAGAAACTGGGCGGGCGGGGCCTCGCTCGGGATGGGAAGCTGGGCGGGCGGGGCCAAGCTCGGGAGGAGAAACTGGGCGGGCGGGGCGGACTCGGGAGGGGAAGCGGGGCGGGCGGGCCTGGCTTGTAGGGGAAGCTGGGCGGGCGGGGCCGAGCTCGCTAGCAGAAGCTGGGCGGGCGGGGCCGGGTTCGGGAGAGGAAGCTTGGCGGGCGGGGCCAAGCTGGGAGGAGAAACTGGGCGGGCGGGGCCTCGCTCGGGATGGGAAGCTGGGCGGGCGGGGCCAAGCTCGGGAGGAGAAACTGGGCGGGCGGGGCCTCGCTCGGGATGGGAAGCTGGGCGGGCGGGGCCAAGCTCGGGAGGAGAAACTGGGCGGGCGGGGCCGGACTCGGGAGGGGAAGCTGGGCGGGCGGGGCCAAGCTGGGAGGGGAAGCTGGGCGGGCGGGGCCGGACTCGGGAGGAGAAGCGGGGCGGGCGGGGCCGGACTCGGGAGGAGAAACTGGGCGGGCGGGGCCAGGCTGGGAGGAGAAACTGGGCGGGCGGGGCCGTGCTGGGAGGAGAAGCTGGGCGGGCGGGGCTAAGCTGGGAGGAGAAGCTGGGCGGGCGGGGCCGGCTTCGGGAGGGGAAGCTGGGCGGGCGGGGCCTGGCTGGGAGGGGAAGCGGGGCGGGCGGGGCCTCGCTCGGGAGGAGAAACTGGGCGGGCGGCGCCTCGCTCGGGATGGGAAGCTGGGCGGGCGGGGCCAAGCTCGGGAGGAGAAACTGGGCGGGCGGGGCCGGACTCGGGAGGGGAAGCTGGGCGGGCGGGGCCAAGCTGGGAGGAGAAACTGGGTGGCGGGGCCGGGGTCGGGAGGGGAAGCTGGGCGGGCGGGGCCTCGCTCGGGAGGAGAAACTGGGCGGGCGGGGCCAAGCTGGGAGGGGAAGCTGGGCGGGCGGGGCCTCGCTCGGGAGGAGAAACGGGGCGGGCGGGGCCTCGCTCGGGAGGAGAAACTGGGCGGGCGGGGCCTCGCTCGGGAGGGGAAGCTGGGCGGGCGGGGCCAAGCTGGGATGAGAAACTGGGCGGGCGGGGCCTCGCTCGGGAGGAGAAACTGGGCGGGCGGGGCCAAGCTGGGAGGAGAAGCTGGGCGGGCGGGGCCGGGTTCGGGAGGGGAAGCTGGGCGGGCGGGGCCACGCTCGGGAGGAGAAACTGGGCGGGCGGGGCCGGACTCGGGAGGGGAAGCTGGGCGGGCGGGGCCAAGCTGGGAGGAGAAGCTGGGCGGGCAGGGCCGGCTTCGGGAGGGGAAGCTGGGCGGGCGGGGCCTCGCTCGGGAGGAGAAACTGGGCGGGCGGGGCCGGGTTCGGGAGGGGAAGCTGGGCGGGCGGGGCCAAGCTGGGATGAGAAACTGGGCGGGCGGGGCCGGGTTCGGGAGGGGAAACTGGGCGGGCGGGGCCTCGCTCGGGAGGAGAAACCGGGCGAGCGGGGCCGGACTCGGGAGGGGAAGCTGGGCGGGCGGGGCCAAGCTGGGAGGGGAAGCTGGGCGGGCGGGGCCGGACTCGGGAGGAGAAGCGGGGCGGGCGGGGCCGGACTCGGGAGGGGAAGCGGGGCGGGCGGGGCCTGGCTTGGAGGGGAAGCTGGGCGGGCGGGGCCGGGCTCGCTAGGAGAAGCTTGGCGGGCGGGGCCGGGATCGGGAGGGGAAGCTGGGCGGGCGGGGCCAAGCTGGGAGGAGAAACTGGGCGGGCGGGGCCTGGCTGGGAGGGGAACATGGGCGGGCGGGGCTAAGCTGGGAGGAGAAGCTGGGCGGGCGGGGCCGGGTTCGGGAGGGGAAGCTGGGCGGGCGGGGCCTGGCTGGGAGGGGAAGCGGGGCGGGCGGGGCCTCGCTCGGGAGGAGAAACTGGGCGGGCGGCGCCTCGCTCGGGATGGGAAGCTGGGCGGGCGGGGCCAAGCTCGGGAGGAGAAACTGGGCGGGCGGGGCCGGACTCGGGAGGGGAAGCTGGGCGGGCGGGGCCAAGCTGGGAGGAGAAACTGGGTGGCGGGGCCGGGGTCGGGAGGGGAAGCTGGGCGGGCGGGGCCTCGCTCGGGAGGAGAAACTGGGCGGGCGGGGCCAAGCTGGGAGGGGAAGCTGGGCGGGCGGGGCCTCGCTCGGGAGGAGAAACGGGGCGGGCGGGGCCTCGCTCGGGAGGAGAAACTGGGCGGGCGGGGCCTCGCTCGGGAGGGGAAGCTGGGCGGGCGGGGCCAAGCTGGGAGGAGAAACTGGGTGGCGGGGCCGGGGTCGGGAGGGGAAGCTGGGCGGGCGGGGCCTCGCTCGGGAGGAGAAACTGGGCGGGCGGGGCCAAGCTGGGAGGGGAAGCTGGGCGGGCGGGGCCTCGCTCGGGAGGAGAAACGGGGCGGGCGGGGCCTCGCTCGGGAGGAGAAACTGGGCGGGCGGGGCCTCGCTCGGGAGGGGAAGCTGGGCGGGCGGGGCCAAGCTGGGATGAGAAACTGGGCGGGCGGGGCCTCGCTCGGGAGGAGAAACTGGGCGGGCGGGGCCAAGCTGGGAGGAGAAGCTGGGCGGGCGGGGCCGGGTTCGGGAGGGGAAGCTGGGCGGGCGGGGCCACGCTCGGGAGGAGAAACTGGGCGGGCGGGGCCGGACTCGGGAGGGGAAGCTGGGCGGGCGGGGCCAAGCTGGGAGGAGAAGCTGGGCGGGCAGGGCCGGATTCGGGAGGGGAAGCTGGGCGGGCGGGGCCTCGCTCGGGAGGAGAAACTGGGCGGGCGGGGCCGGGTTCGGGAGGGGAAGCTGGGCGGGCGGGGCCAAGCTGGGATGAGAAACTGGGCGGGCGGGGCCGGGTTCGGGAGGGGAAACTGGGCGGGCGGGGCCTCGCTCGGGAGGAGAAACCGGGCGGGCGGGGCCGGACTCGGGAGGGGAAGCTGGGCGGGCGGGGCCAAGCTGGGAGGGGAAGCTGGGCGGGCGGGGCCGGACTCGGGAGGAGAAGCGGGGCGGGCGGGGCCGGACTCGGGAGGGGAAGCGGGGCGGGCGGGGCCTGGCTTGGAGGGGAAGCTGGGCGGGCGGGGCCGGGCTCGCTAGGAGAAGCTTGGCGGGCGGGGCCGGGATCGGGAGGGGAAGCTGGGCGGGCGGGGCCAAGCTGGGAGGAGAAACTGGGCGGGCGGGGCCTGGCTGGGAGGGGAACATGGGCGGGCAGGGCCGGCTTCGGGAGGGGAAGCTGGGCGGGCGGGGCCTCGCTCGGGAGGAGAAACTGGGCGGGCGGGGCCTCGCTCGGGAGGGGAAGCTGGGCGGGCGGGGCCAAGCTGGGATGAGAAACTGGGCGGCCGGGGCCGGACTCGGGAGGAGAAACTGGGCGGGCGGGGCCGGGTTCGGGAGGGGAATCTGGGCGGGCGGGGCCTCGCTCGGGAGGAGAAACTGGGCGGGCGGGGCCGGACTCGGGAGGGGAAGCTGGGCGGGCGGGGCCAAGCTGGGAGGGGAAGCTGGGCGGGCGGGGCCGGACTCGGGAGGAGAAGCGGGGCGGGCGGGGCCGGACTCGGGAGGAGAAACTGGGCGGGCGGGGCCAGGCTGGGAGGAGAAACTGGGCGGGCGGGGCCGTGCTGGGAGGAGAAGCTGGGCGGGCGGGGCTAAGCTGGGAGGAGAAACTGGGCGGGCGGGGCCGTGCTGGGAGGAGAAGCTGGGCGGGCGGGGCTAAGCTGGGAGGAGAAGTTGGGCGGGCGGGGCCGGGTTCGGGAGGGGAAGCGGGGCGGGCGGGGCCTCGCTCGGGAGGAGAAACTGGGCGGGCGGGGCCTGGCTTGGAGGGGAAGCTGGGCGGGCGGGGCCAAGCTGGGATGAGAAACTGGGCGGCCGGGGCCGGACTCGGGAGGAGAAACTGGGCGGGCGGGGCCAGGCTGGGAGGGGAAGCGGGGCGGGCGGGGCCGGACTCGGGAGGAGAAACTGGGCGGGCGGGGCCTGGCTGGGAGGGGAAGCGGGGCGGGCGGGGCCGAGCTCGCTAGGAGAAGCTTGGCGGGCGGGGCCGGCTTCGGGAGGGGAAGCTGGGCGGGCGGGGCCTGGCTGGGAGGGGAAGCGGGGCGGGCGGGGCCTCGCTCGGGAGGAGAAACTGGGCGGGCGGGGCCTCGCTCGGGAGGGGAAGCTGGGCGGGCGGGGCCTAGCTGGGAGGGGAAGCGGGGCGGGCGGGGCCGGACTCGGGAGGAGAAACTGGGCGGGCGGGGCCTGGCTGGGAGGGGAAGCGGGGCGGGCGGGGCCGAGCTCGCTAGGAGAAGCTTGGCGGGCGGGGCCGGATTCGGGAGGGGAAGCTGGGCGGGCGGGGCCTCGCTCGGGAGGAGAAACTGGGCGAGCGGGGCCTCGCTCGGGAGGGGAAGCTGGGCGGGCGGGGCCAAGCTGGGATGAGAAACTGGGCGGGCGGGGCCTCGCTCGGGATGGGAAGCTGGGCGGGCGGGGCCAAGCTCGGGAGGAGAAACTGGGCGGGCGGGGCGGACTCGGGAGGGGAAGCGGGGCGGGCGGGCCTGGCTTGTAGGGGAAGCTGGGCGGGCGGGGCCGAGCTCGCTAGCAGAAGCTGGGCGGGCGGGGCCGGGTTCGGGAGAGGAAGCTTGGCGGGCGGGGCCAAGCTGGGAGGAGAAACTGGGCGGGCGGGGCCTCGCTCGGGATGGGAAGCTGGGCGGGCGGGGCCAAGCTCGGGAGGAGAAACTGGGCGGGCGGGGCCTCGCTCGGGATGGGAAGCTGGGCGGGCGGGGCCAAGCTCGGGAGGAGAAACTGGGCGGGCGGGGCCGGACTCGGGAGGGGAAGCTGGGCGGGCGGGGCCAAGCTGGGAGGGGAAGCTGGGCGGGCGGGGCCGGACTCGGGAGGAGAAGCGGGGCGGGCGGGGCCGGACTCGGGAGGAGAAACTGGGCGGGCGGGGCCAGGCTGGGAGGAGAAACTGGGCGGGCGGGGCCGTGCTGGGAGGAGAAGCTGGGCGGGCGGGGCTAAGCTGGGAGGAGAAGCTGGGCGGGCGGGGCCGGGTTCGGGAGGGGAAGCTGGGCGGGCGGGGCCTGGCTGGGAGGGGAAGCTGGGCGGGCGGGGCTAAGCTGGGAGGAGAAGCTGGGCGGGCGGGGCCGGGTTCGGGAGGGGAAGCGGGGCGGGCGGGGCCTCGCTCGGGAGGAGAAACTGGGCGGGCGGGGCCTGGCTTGGAGGGGAAGCTGGGCGGGCGGGGCCAAGCTGGGATGAGAAACTGGGCGGCCGGGGCCGGACTCGGGAGGAGAAACTGGGCGGGCGGGGCCAGGCTGGGAGGGGAAGCGGGGCGGGCGGGGCCGGACTCGGGAGGAGAAACTGGGCGGGCGGGGCCTGGCTGGGAGGGGAAGCGGGGCGGGCGGGGCCGAGCTCGCTAGGAGAAGCTTGGCGGGCGGGGCCTGGCTGGGAGGGGAAGCTGGGCGGGCGGGGCTAAGCTGGGAGGAGAAGCTGGGCGGGCGGGGCCGGGTTCGGGAGGGGAAGCGGGGCGGGCGGGGCCTCGCTCGGGAGGAGAAACTGGGCGGGCGGGGCCTGGCTTGGAGGGGAAGCTGGGCGGGCGGGGCCAAGCTGGGATGAGAAACTGGGCGGCCGGGGCCGGACTCGGGAGGAGAAACTGGGCGGGCGGGGCCAGGCTGGGAGGGGAAGCGGGGCGGGCGGGGCCGGACTCGGGAGGAGAAACTGGGCGGGCGGGGCCTGGCTGGGAGGGGAAGCGGGGCGGGCGGGGCCGAGCTCGCTAGGAGAAGCTTGGCGGGCGGGGCCTGGCTGGGAGGGGAAGCGGGGCGGGCGGGGCCGAGCTCGCTAGGAGAAGCTTGGCGGGCGGGGCCGGCTACGGGAGGGGAAGCTGGGCGGGCGGGGCCAAGCTGGGAGGAGAAACTGGGCGGGCGGGGCCTCGCTCGGGATGGGAAGCTGGGCGGGCGGGGCCAGGCTGGGAGGGGAACATGGGCGGGCGGGGCCGGGATCGGGAGGGGAAGCTGGGCGGGCGGGGCCAAGCTGGGAGGAGAAACTGGGCGGGCGGGGCCTGGCTGGGAGGGGAAGCGGGGCGGGCGGGGCCGGACTCGGGAGGAGAAACTGGGCGGGGGGGCCTGGCTGGGAAGGGAAGCGGGGCGGGCGGGGCCAAGCTCGCTAGGAGAAGCTTGGCGGGCGGGGCCGGGTTCGGGAGGGGAAGCTGGGCGGGCGGGGCCTGGCTGGGAGGAGAACTTGGGCGGGCGGGGCCTCGCTCGGGATGGGAAGCGGGGCGGGCGGGGCCAAGCTGGGAGGAGAAGCTGGGCGGGCGGGGCCGGGTTCGGGAGGGGAAGCTGGGCGGGCGGGGCCTCGCTCGGGAGGAGAAACTGGGCGGGCGGGGCCAAGCTGGGAGGGGAAGCTGGGCGGGCGGGGCCTCGCTCGGGAGGAGAAACTGGCCGGGCGGGGCCTCGCTCGGGAGGAGAAACTGGGCGGGCGGGGCCTCGCTCGGGAGGGGAAGCTGGGCGGGCGGGGCAAAGCTGGGAGGAGAAGCTGGGCGGGCGGGGCCGGGTTCGGGAGGGGAAGCTGGGCGGGCGGGGCCTCGCTCGGCAGGAGAAAGTGGGCGGGCGGGGCCGGAGTCGGGAGGGGAAGCTGGGCGGGCGGGGACAAGCTGGGAGGAGAAGCTGGGCGGGCAGGGCCGTATTCGGGAGGGGAAGCTGGGCGGGCGGGGCCTCGCTCGGGAGGAGAAACTGGGCGGGCGGGGCCAAGCTGGGAGGGGAAGCTGGGCGGGCGGGGCCAAGCTGGGATGAGAAACTGGGCGGCCGGGGCCGGACTCGGGAGGAGAAACTGGGCGGGCGGGGCCGGCTTCGGGAGGGGAAACTGGGCGGGCGGGGCCTCGCTCGGGAGGAGAAACTGGGCGGGCGGGGCCGGACTCGGGAGGGGAAGCTGGGCGGGCGGGGCCAAGCTGGGAGGGGAAGCTGGGCGGGCGGGGCCGGACTCGGGAGGAGAAGCGGGGCGGGCGGGGCCGGACTCGGGAGGAGAAACTGGGCGGGCGGGGCCAGGCTGGGAGGAGAAACTGGGCGGGCGGGGCCGTGCTGGGAGGAGAAGCTGGGCGGGCGGGGCTAAGCTGGGAGGAGAAGCTGGGCGGGCGGGGCCGGCTTCGGGAGGGGAAGCTGGGCGGGCGGGGCCTGGCTGGGAGGGGAAGCGGGGCGGGCGGGGCCTCGCTCGGGAGGAGAAACTGGGCGGGCGGGGCCTCGCTCGGGAGGGGAAGCTGGGCGGGCGGGGCCTAGCTGGGAGGGGAAGCGGGGCGGGCGGGGCCGGACTCGGGAGGAGAAACTGGGCGGGCGGGGCCTGGCTGGGAGGGGAAGCGGGGCGGGCGGGGCCGAGCTCGCTAGGAGAAGCTTGGCGGGCGGGGCCGGATTCGGGAGGGGAAGCTGGGCGGGCGGGGCCTCGCTCGGGAGGAGAAACTGGGCGAGCGGGGCCGGGTTCGGGAGGGGAAGCTGGGCGGGCGGGGCCACGCTCGGGAGGAGAAACTGGGCGGGCGGGGCCGGACTCGGGAGGGGAAGCTGGGCGGGCGGGGCCAAGCTGGGAGGAGAAGCTGGGCGGGCAGGGCCGGATTCGGGAGGGGAAGCTGGGCGGGCGGGGCCTCGCTCGGGAGGAGAAACTGGGCGGGCGGGGCCGGGTTCGGGAGGGGAAGCTGGGCGGGCGGGGCCAAGCTGGGATGAGAAACTGGGCGGGCGGGGCCGGGTTCGGGAGGGGAAACTGGGCGGGCGGGGCCTCGCTCGGGAGGAGAAACCGGGCGAGCGGGGCCGGACTCGGGAGGGGAAGCTGGGCGGGCGGGGCCAAGCTGGGAGGGGAAGCTGGGCGGGCGGGGCCGGACTCGGGAGGAGAAGCGGGGCGGGCGGGGCCGGACTCGGGAGGGGAAGCGGGGCGGGCGGGGCCTGGCTTGGAGGGGAAGCTGGGCGGGCGGGGCCGGGCTCGCTAGGAGAAGCTTGGCGGGCGGGGCCGGGATCGGGAGGGGAAGCTGGGCGGGCGGGGCCAAGCTGGGAGGAGAAACTGGGCGGGCGGGGCCTGGCTGGGAGGGGAACATGGGCGGGCGGGGCTAAGCTGGGAGGAGAAGCTGGGCGGGCGGGGCCGGGTTCGGGAGGGGAAGCTGGGCGGGCGGGGCCTGGCTGGGAGGGGAAGCGGGGCGGGCGGGGCCTCGCTCGGGAGGAGAAACTGGGCGGGCGGCGCCTCGCTCGGGATGGGAAGCTGGGCGGGCGGGGCCAAGCTCGGGAGGAGAAACTGGGCGGGCGGGGCCGGACTCGGGAGGGGAAGCTGGGCGGGCGGGGCCAAGCTGGGAGGAGAAACTGGGTGGCGGGGCCGGGGTCGGGAGGGGAAGCTGGGCGGGCGGGGCCTCGCTCGGGAGGAGAAACTGGGCGGGCGGGGCCAAGCTGGGAGGGGAAGCTGGGCGGGCGGGGCCTCGCTCGGGAGGAGAAACGGGGCGGGCGGGGCCTCGCTCGGGAGGAGAAACTGGGCGGGCGGGGCCTCGCTCGGGAGGGGAAGCTGGGCGGGCGGGGCCAAGCTGGGAGGAGAAACTGGGTGGCGGGGCCGGGCTGGGAGGAGAAGCTGGGCGGGCGGGGCCTCGCTCGGGAGGAGAAACTGGGCGGGCGGGGCCAAGCTGGGAGGGGAAGCTGGGCGGGCGGGGCCTCGCTCGGGAGGAGAAACGGGGCGGGCGGGGCCTCGCTGGGGAGGAGAAACTGGGCGGGCGGGGCCTCGCTCGGGAGGGGAAGCTGGGCGGGCGGGGCCAAGCTGGGATGAGAAACTGGGCGGGCGGGGCCTCGCTCGGGAGGAGAAACTGGGCGGGCGGGGCCAAGCTGGGAGGAGAAGCTGGGCGGGCGGGCCGGGTTCGGGAGGGGAAGCTGGGCGGGCGGGGCCACGCTCGGGAGGAGAAACTGGGCGGGCGGGGCCGGACTCGGGAGGGGAAGCTGGGCGGGCGGGGCCAAGCTGGGAGGAGAAGCTGGGCGGGCAGGGCCGGATTCGGGAGGGGAAGCTGGGCGGGCGGGGCCTCGCTCGGAGGAGAAACTGGGCGGGCGGGGCCGGCTCGGGAGGGGAAGCTGGGCGGGCGGGGCCAAGCTGGGATGAGAAACTGGGCGGGCGGGGCCGGGTTCGGGAGGGGAAACTGGGCGGGCGGGGCCTCGCTCGGGAGGAGAAACCGGGCGGGCGGGGCCGGCTCGGGAGGGGAAGCTGGGCGGGCGGGGCCAAGCTGGGAGGGGAAGCTGGGCGGGCGGGGCCGGCTCGGGAGGAGAAGCGGGGCGGGCGGGGCCGGACTCGGGAGGGGAAGCGGGGCGGGCGGGGCCTGGCTTGGAGGGGAAGCTGGGCGGGCGGGGCCGGGCTCGCTAGGAGAAGCTTGGCGGGCGGGGCCGGGATCGGGAGGGGAAGCTGGGCGGGCGGGGCCAAGCTGGGAGGAGAAACTGGGCGGGCGGGGCCTGGCTGGGAGGGGAACATGGGCGGGCGGGGCTAAGCTGGGAGGAGAAGCTGGGCGGGCGGGGCCGGGTTCGGGAGGGGAAGCTGGGCGGGCGGGGCCTGGCTGGGAGGGGAAGCGGGGCGGGCGGGGCCTCGCTCGGGAGGAGAAACTGGGCGGGCGGCGCCTCGCTCGGGATGGGAAGCTGGGCGGGCGGGGCCAAGCTCGGGAGGAGAAACTGGGCGGGCGGGGCCGGACTCGGGAGGGGAAGCTGGGCGGGCGGGGCCAAGCTGGGAGGAGAAACTGGGTGGCGGGGCCGGGGTCGGGAGGGGAAGCTGGGCGGGCGGGGCCTCGCTCGGGAGGAGAAACTGGGCGGGCGGGGCCAAGCTGGGAGGGGAAGCTGGGCGGGCGGGGCCTCGCTCGGGAGGAGAAACGGGGCGGGCGGGGCCTCGCTCGGGAGGAGAAACTGGGCGGGCGGGGCCTCGCTCGGGAGGGGAAGCTGGGCGGGCGGGGCCAAGCTGGGAGGAGAAACTGGGTGGCGGGGCCGGGGTCGGGAGGGGAAGCTGGGCGGGCGGGGCCTCGCTCGGGAGGAGAAACTGGGCGGGCGGGGCCAAGCTGGGAGGGGAAGCTGGGCGGGCGGGGCCTCGCTCGGGAGGAGAAACGGGGCGGGCGGGGCCTCGCTCGGGAGGAGAAACTGGGCGGGCGGGGCCTCGCTCGGGAGGGGAAGCTGGGCGGGCGGGGCCAAGCTGGGATGAGAAACTGGGCGGGCGGGGCCTCGCTCGGGAGGAGAAACTGGGCGGGCGGGGCCAAGCTGGGAGGAGAAGCTGGGCGGGCGGGGCCGGGTTCGGGAGGGGAAGCTGGGCGGGCGGGGCCACGCTCGGGAGGAGAAACTGGGCGGGCGGGGCCGGACTCGGGAGGGGAAGCTGGGCGGGCGGGGCCAAGCTGGGAGGAGAAGCTGGGCGGGCAGGGCCGGATTCGGGAGGGGAAGCTGGGCGGGCGGGGCCTCGCTCGGGAGGAGAAACTGGGCGGGCGGGGCCGGGTTCGGGAGGGGAAGCTGGGCGGGCGGGGCCAAGCTGGGATGAGAAACTGGGCGGGCGGGGCCGGGTTCGGGAGGGGAAACTGGGCGGGCGGGGCCTCGCTCGGGAGGAGAAACCGGGCGGGCGGGGCCGGACTCGGGCGGGGAAGCTGGGCGGGCGGGGCCAAGCTGGGAGGGGAAGCTGGGCGGGCGGGGCCGGACTCGGGAGGAGAAGCGGGGCGGGCGGGGCCGGACTCGGGAGGGGAAGCGGGGCGGGCGGGGCCTGGCTTGGAGGGGAAGCTGGGCGGGCGGGGCCGGGCTCGCTGGGAGAAGCTTGGCGGGCGGGGCCGGGATCGGGAGGGGAAGCTGGGCGGGCGGGGCCAAGCTGGGAGGAGAAACTGGGCGGGCGGGGCCTGGCTGGGAGGGGAACATGGGCGGGCAGGGCCGGCTTCGGGAGGGGAAGCTGGGCGGGCGGGGCCTCGCTCGGGAGGAGAAACTGGGCGGGCGGGGCCTCGCTCGGGAGGGGAAGCTGGGCGGGCGGGGCCAAGCTGGGATGAGAAACTGGGCGGCCGGGGCCGGACTCGGGAGGAGAAACTGGGCGGGCGGGGCCGGGTTCGGGAGGGGAATCTGGGCGGGCGGGGCCTCGCTCGGGAGGAGAAACTGGGCGGGCGGGGCCGGACTCGGGAGGGGAAGCTGGGCGGGCGGGGCCAAGCTGGGAGGGGAAGCTGGGCGGGCGGGGCCGGACTCGGGAGGAGAAGCGGGGCGGGCGGGGCCGGACTCGGGAGGAGAAACTGGGCGGGCGGGGCCAGGCTGGGAGGAGAAACTGGGCGGGCGGGGCCGTGCTGGGAGGAGAAGCTGGGCGGGCGGGGCTAAGCTGGGAGGAGAAACTGGGCGGGCGGGGCCGTGCTGGGAGGAGAAGCTGGGCGGGCGGGGCTAAGCTGGGAGGAGAAGTTGGGCGGGCGGGGCCGGGTTCGGGAGGGGAAGCGGGGCGGGCGGGGCCTCGCTCGGGAGGAGAAACTGGGCGGGCGGGGCCTGGCTTGGAGGGGAAGCTGGGCGGGCGGGGCCAAGCTGGGATGAGAAACTGGGCGGCCGGGGCCGGACTCGGGAGGAGAAACTGGGCGGGCGGGGGCCGGCTGGGAGGAGAAACTGGGCGGGCGGGGCCGGACTCGGGAGGAGAAACTGGGCGGGCGGGGCCTGGCTGGGAGGGGAAGCGGGGCGGGCGGGGCCGAGCTCGCTAGGAGAAGCTTGGCGGGCGGGGCCGGATTCGGGAGGGGAAGCTGGGCGGGCGGGGCCTGGCTGGGAGGGGAAGCGGGGCGGGCGGGGCCTCGCTCGGGAGGAGAAACTGGGCGGGCGGGGCCTCGCTCGGGAGGGGAAGCTGGGCGGGCGGGGCCTAGCTGGGAGGGGAAGCGGGGCGGGCGGGGCCGGACTCGGGAGGAGAAACTGGGCGGGCGGGGCCTGGCTGGGAGGGGAAGCGGGGCGGGCGGGGCCGAGCTCGCTAGGAGAAGCTTGGCGGGCGGGGCCGGATTCGGGAGGGGAAGCTGGGCGGGCGGGGCCTCGCTCGGGAGGAGAAACTGGGCGAGCGGGGCCTCGCTCGGGAGGGGAAGCTGGGCGGGCGGGGCCAAGCTGGGATGAGAAACTGGGCGGGCGGGGCCTCGCTCGGGATGGGAAGCTGGGCGGGCGGGGCCAAGCTCGGGAGGAGAAACTGGGCGGGCGGGGCGGACTCGGGAGGGGAAGCGGGGCGGGCGGGCCTGGCTTGTAGGGGAAGCTGGGCGGGCGGGGCCGAGCTCGCTAGCAGAAGCTGGGCGGGCGGGGCCGGGTTCGGGAGAGGAAGCTTGGCGGGCGGGGCCAAGCTGGGAGGAGAAACTGGGCGGGCGGGGCCTCGCTCGGGATGGGAAGCTGGGCGGGCGGGGCCAAGCTCGGGAGGAGAAACTGGGCGGGCGGGGCCTCGCTCGGGATGGGAAGCTGGGCGGGCGGGGCCAAGCTCGGGAGGAGAAACTGGGCGGGCGGGGCCGGACTCGGGAGGGGAAGCTGGGCGGGCGGGGCCAAGCTGGGAGGGGAAGCTGGGCGGGCGGGGCCGGACTCGGGAGGAGAAGCGGGGCGGGCGGGGCCGGACTCGGGAGGAGAAACTGGGCGGGCGGGGCCAGGCTGGGAGGAGAAACTGGGCGGGCGGGGCCGTGCTGGGAGGAGAAGCTGGGCGGGCGGGGCTAAGCTGGGAGGAGAAGCTGGGCGGGCGGGGCCGGGTTCGGGAGGGGAAGCTGGGCGGGCGGGGCCTGGTTCGGGAGGGGAAGCGGGGCGGGCGGGGCCTCGCTCGGGAGGAGAAACTGGGCGGGCGGGGCCTCGCTTGGAGGGGAAGCTGGGCGGGCGGGGCCAAGCTGGGATGAGAAACTGGGCGGCCGGGGCCGGACTCGGGAGGAGAAACTGGGCGGGCGGGGCCAGGCTGGGAGGGGAAGCGGGGCGGGCGGGGCCGGACTCGGGAGGAGAAACTGGGCGGGCGGGGCCTGGCTGGGAGGGGAAGCGGGGCGGGCGGGGCCGAGCTCGCTAGGAGAAGCTTGGCGGGCGGGGCCTGGCTGGGAGGGGAAGCTGGGCGGGCGGGGCTAAGCTGGGAGGAGAAGCTGGGCGGGCGGGGCCGGGTTCGGGAGGGGAAGCGGGGCGGGCGGGGCCTCGCTCGGGAGGAGAAACTGGGCGGGCGGGGCCTGGCTTGGAGGGGAAGCTGGGCGGGCGGGGCCAAGCTGGGATGAGAAACTGGGCGGCCGGGGCCGGACTCGGGAGGAGAAACTGGGCGGGCGGGGCCAGGCTGGGAGGGGAAGCGGGGCGGGCGGGGCCGGACTCGGGAGGAGAAACTGGGCGGGCGGGGCCTGGCTGGGAGGGGAAGCGGGGCGGGCGGGGCCGAGCTCGCTAGGAGAAGCTTGGCGGGCGGGGCCTGGCTGGGAGGGGAAGCGGGGCGGGCGGGGCCGAGCTCGCTAGGAGAAGCTTGGCGGGCGGGGCCGGGTACGGGAGGGGAAGCTGGGCGGGCGGGGCCAAGCTGGGAGGAGAAACTGGGCGGGCGGGGCCTCGCTCGGGATGGGAAGCTGGGCGGGCGGGGCCAGGCTGGGAGGGGAACATGGGCGGGCGGGGCCGGGATCGGGAGGGGAAGCTGGGCGGGCGGGGCCAAGCTGGGAGGAGAAACTGGGCGGGCGGGGCCTGGCTGGGAGGGGAAGCGGGGCGGGCGGGGCCGGACTCGGGAGGAGAAACTGGGCGGGGGGGCCTGGCTGGGAAGGGAAGCGGGGCGGGCGGGGCCAAGCTCGCTAGGAGAAGCTTGGCGGGCGGGGCCGGGTTCGGGAGGGGAAGCTGGGCGGGCGGGGCCTGGCTGGGAGGAGAACCTGGGCGGGCGGGGCCTCGCTCGGGATGGGAAGCGGGGCGGGCGGGGCCAAGCTGGGAGGAGAAGCTGGGCGGGCGGGGCCGGGTTCGGGAGGGGAAGCTGGGCGGGCGGGGCCTCGCTCGGGAGGAGAAACTGGGCGGGCGGGGCCAAGCTGGGAGGGGAAGCTGGGCGGGCGGGGCCTCGCTCGGGAGGAGAAACTGGCCGGGCGGGGCCTCGCGGGGGAGGAGGAGCTGGGCGGGCGGGGCCTCGCTCGGGAGGGGAAGCTGGGCGGGCGGGGCAAAGCTGGGAGGAGAAGCTGGGCGGGCGGGGCCGGGTTCGGGAGGGGAAGCTGGGCGGGCGGGGCCGGGCTCGGCAGGAGAAAGTGGGCGGGCGGGGCCGGAGTCGGGAGGGGAAGCTGGGCGGGCGGGGACAAGCTGGGAGGAGAAGCTGGGCGGGCAGGGCCGTACTCGGGAGGGGAAGCTGGGCGGGCGGGGCCTCGCTCGGGAGGAGAAACTGGGCGGGCGGGGCCAAGCTGGGAGGGGAAGCTGGGCGGGCGGGGCCAAGCTGGGATGAGAAACTGGGCGGCCGGGGCCGGACTCGGGAGGAGAAACTGGGCGGGCGGGGCCGGGTTCGGGAGGGGAAACTGGGCGGGCGGGGCCTCGCTCGGGAGGAGAAACTGGGCGGGCGGGGCCGGACTCGGGAGGGGAAGCTGGGCGGGCGGGGCCAAGCTGGGAGGGGAAGCTGGGCGGGCGGGGCCGGACTCGGGAGGAGAAGCGGGGCGGGCGGGGCCGGACTCGGGAGGAGAAACTGGGCGGGCGGGGCCAGGCTGGGAGGAGAAACTGGGCGGGCGGGGCCGTGCTGGGAGGAGAAGCTGGGCGGGCGGGGCTAAGCTGGGAGGAGAAGCTGGGCGGGCGGGGCCGGGTTCGGGAGGGGAAGCTGGGCGGGCGGGGCCTGGCTGGGAGGGGAAGCGGGGCGGGCGGGGCCTCGCTCGGGAGGAGAAACTGGGCGGGCGGGGCCTCGCTCGGGAGGGGAAGCTGGGCGGGCGGGGCCTAGCTGGGAGGGGAAGCGGGGCGGGCGGGGCCGGACTCGGGAGGAGAAACTGGGCGGGCGGGGCCTGGCTGGGAGGGGAAGCGGGGCGGGCGGGGCCGAGCTCGCTAGGAGAAGCTTGGCGGGCGGGGCCGGCTTCGGGAGGGGAAGCTGGGCGGGCGGGGCCTCGCTCGGGAGGAGAAACTGGGCGAGCGGGGCCTCGCTCGGGAGGGGAAGCTGGGCGGGCGGGGCCAAGCTGGGATGAGAAACTGGGCGGGCGGGGCCTCGCTCGGGATGGGAAGCTGGGCGGGCGGGGCCAAGCTCGGGAGGAGAAACTGGGCGGGCGGGGCGGACTCGGGAGGGGAAGCGGGGCGGGCGGGCCTGGCTTGTAGGGGAAGCTGGGCGGGCGGGGCCGAGCTCGCTAGCAGAAGCTGGGCGGGCGGGGCCGGCTTCGGGAGAGGAAGCTTGGCGGGCGGGGCCAAGCTGGGAGGAGAAACTGGGCGGGCGGGGCCTCGCTCGGGATGGGAAGCTGGGCGGGCGGGGCCAAGCTCGGGAGGAGAAACTGGGCGGGCGGGGCCTCGCTCGGGATGGGAAGCTGGGCGGGCGGGGCCAAGCTCGGGAGGAGAAACTGGGCGGGCGGGGCCGGACTCGGGAGGGGAAGCTGGGCGGGCGGGGCCAAGCTGGGAGGGGAAGCTGGGCGGGCGGGGCCGGACTCGGGAGGAGAAGCGGGGCGGGCGGGGCCGGACTCGGGAGGAGAAACTGGGCGGGCGGGGCCAGGCTGGGAGGAGAAACTGGGCGGGCGGGGCCGTGCTGGGAGGAGAAGCTGGGCGGGCGGGGCTAAGCTGGGAGGAGAAGCTGGGCGGGCGGGGCCGGGTTCGGGAGGGGAAGCTGGGCGGGCGGGGCCTGGCTGGGAGGGGAAGCGGGGCGGGCGGGGCCTCGCTCGGGAGGAGAAACTGGGCGGGCGGCGCCTCGCTCGGGATGGGAAGCTGGGCGGGCGGGGCCAAGCTCGGGAGGAGAAACTGGGCGGGCGGGGCCGGACTCGGGAGGGGAAGCTGGGCGGGCGGGGCCAAGCTGGGAGGAGAAACTGGGTGGCGGGGCCGGGGTCGGGAGGGGAAGCTGGGCGGGCGGGGCCTCGCTCGGGAGGAGAAACTGGGCGGGCGGGGCCAAGCTGGGAGGGGAAGCTGGGCGGGCGGGGCCTCGCTCGGGAGGAGAAACGGGGCGGGCGGGGCCTCGCTCGGGAGGAGAAACTGGGCGGGCGGGGCCTCGCTCGGGAGGGGAAGCTGGGCGGGCGGGGCCAAGCTGGGATGAGAAACTGGGCGGGCGGGGCCTCGCTCGGGAGGAGAAACTGGGCGGGCGGGGCCAAGCTGGGAGGAGAAGCTGGGCGGGCGGGGCCGGGTTCGGGAGGGGAAGCTGGGCGGGCGGGGCCACGCTCGGGAGGAGAAACTGGGCGGGCGGGGCCGGACTCGGGAGGGGAAGCTGGGCGGGCGGGGCCAAGCTGGGAGGAGAAGCTGGGCGGGCAGGGCCGGCTTCGGGAGGGGAAGCTGGGCGGGCGGGGCCTCGCTCGGGAGGAGAAACTGGGCGGGCGGGGCCGGGTTCGGGAGGGGAAGCTGGGCGGGCGGGGCCAAGCTGGGATGAGAAACTGGGCGGGCGGGGCCGGGTTCGGGAGGGGAAACTGGGCGGGCGGGGCCTCGCTCGGGAGGAGAAACCGGGCGGGCGGGGCCGGACTCGGGAGGGGAAGCTGGGCGGGCGGGGCCAAGCTGGGAGGGGAAGCTGGGCGGGCGGGGCCGGACTCGGGAGGAGAAGCGGGGCGGGCGGGGCCGGACTCGGGAGGGGAAGCGGGGCGGGCGGGGCCTGGCTTGGAGGGGAAGCTGGGCGGGCGGGGCCGGGCTCGCTAGGAGAAGCTTGGCGGGCGGGGCCGGGATCGGGAGGGGAAGCTGGGCGGGCGGGGCCAAGCTGGGAGGAGAAACTGGGCGGGCGGGGCCTGGCTGGGAGGGGAACATGGGCGGGCAGGGCCGGATTCGGGAGGGGAAGCTGGGCGGGCGGGGCCTCGCTCGGGAGGAGAAACTGGGCGGGCGGGGCCTCGCTCGGGAGGGGAAGCTGGGCGGGCGGGGCCAAGCTGGGATGAGAAACTGGGCGGCCGGGGCCGGACTCGGGAGGAGAAACTGGGCGGGCGGGGCCGGGTTCGGGAGGGGAATCTGGGCGGGCGGGGCCTCGCTCGGGAGGAGAAACTGGGCGGGCGGGGCCGGACTCGGGAGGGGAAGCTGGGCGGGCGGGGCCAAGCTGGGAGGGGAAGCTGGGCGGGCGGGGCCGGACTCGGGAGGAGAAGCGGGGCGGGCGGGGCCGGACTCGGGAGGAGAAACTGGGCGGGAGGGGCCAGGCTGGGAGGAGAAACTGGGCGGGCGGGGCCGTGCTGGGAGGAGAAGCTGGGCGGGCGGGGCTAAGCTGGGAGGAGAAACTGGGCGGGCGGGGCCGTGCTGGGAGGAGAAGCTGGGCGGGCGGGGCTAAGCTGGGAGGAGAAGCTGGGCGGGCGGGGCCGGGTTCGGGAGGGGAAGCGGGGCGGGCGGGGCCTCGCTCGGGAGGAGAAACTGGGCGGGCGGGGCCTGGCTTGGAGGGGAAGCTGGGCGGGCGGGGCCAAGCTGGGATGAGAAACTGGGCGGCCGGGGCCGGACTCGGGAGGAGAAACTGGGCGGGCGGGGCCAGGCTGGGAGGGGAAGCGGGGCGGGCGGGGCCGGACTCGGGAGGAGAAACTGGGCGGGCGGGGCCTGGCTGGGAGGGGAAGCGGGGCGGGCGGGGCCGAGCTCGCTAGGAGAAGCTTGGCGGGCGGGGCCGGATTCGGGAGGGGAAGCTGGGCGGGCGGGGCCTGGCTGGGAGGGGAAGCGGGGCGGGCGGGGCCTCGCTCGGGAGGAGAAACTGGGCGGGCGGGGCCTCGCTCGGGAGGGGAAGCTGGGCGGGCGGGGCCTAGCTGGGAGGGGAAGCGGGGCGGGCGGGGCCGGACTCGGGAGGAGAAACTGGGCGGGCGGGGCCTGGCTGGGAGGGGAAGCGGGGCGGGCGGGGCCGAGCTCGCTAGGAGAAGCTTGGCGGGCGGGGCCGGATTCGGGAGGGGAAGCTGGGCGGGGGGGGGAAGCTGGGCGGGCGGGGCCTCGCTCGGGAGGAGAAACTGGGCGAGCGGGGCCTCGCTCGGGAGGGGAAGCTGGGCGGGCGGGCCAAGCTGGGATGAGAAACTGGGCGGGCGGGGCCTCGCTCGGGATGGGAAGCTGGGCGGGCGGGGCCAAGCTCGGGAGGAGAAACTGGGCGGGCGGGGCGGACTCGGGAGGGGAAGCGGGGCGGGCGGGCCTGGCTTGTAGGGGAAGCTGGGCGGGCGGGGCCGAGCTCGCTAGCAGAAGCTGGGCGGGCGGGGCCGGGTTCGGGAGAGGAAGCTTGGCGGGCGGGGCCAAGCTGGGAGGAGAAACTGGGCGGGCGGGGCCTCGCTCGGGATGGGAAGCTGGGCGGGCGGGGCCAAGCTCGGGAGGAGAAACTGGGCGGGCGGGGCCTCGCTGGGATGGGAAGCTGGGCGGGCGGGGCCAAGCTCGGGAGGAGAAACTGGGCGGGCGGGGCCGGACTCGGGAGGGGAAGCTGGGCGGGCGGGGCCAAGCTGGGAGGGGAAGCTGGGCGGGCGGGGCCGGACTCGGGAGGAGAAGCGGGGCGGGCGGGGCCGGACTCGGGAGGAGAAACTGGGCGGGCGGGGCCAGGCTGGGAGGAGAAACTGGGCGGGCGGGGCCGTGCTGGGAGGAGAAGCTGGGCGGGCGGGGCTAAGCTGGGAGGAGAAGCTGGGCGGGCGGGGCCGGGTTCGGGAGGGGAAGCTGGGCGGGCGGGGCCTGGCTGGGAGGGGAAGCTGGGCGGGCGGGGGCAAGCTGGGAGGAGAAGCTGGGCGGGCGGGGCCGGCTTCGGGAGGGGAAGCTGGGCGGGCGGGGCCTCGCTCGGGAGGAGAAACTGGGCGGGCGGGGCCTGGCTTGGAGGGGAAGCTGGGCGGGCGGGGCCAAGCTGGGATGAGAAACTGGGCGGCCGGGGCGGGACTCGGGAGGAGAAACTGGGCGGGCGGGGCCAGGCTGGGAGGGGAAGCGGGCGGGCGGGGCCGGACTCGGGAGGAGAAACTGGGCGGGCGGGGCCTGGCTGGGAGGGGAAGCGGGGCGGGCGGGGCCGAGCTCGCTAGGAGAAGCTTGGCGGGCGGGGCCTGGCTGGGAGGGGAAGCGGGGCGGGCGGGGCCGAGCTCGCTAGGAGAAGCTTGGCGGGCGGGGCCGGGTACGGGAGGGGAAGCTGGGCGGGCGGGGCCAAGCTGGGGAGGAGAAACTGGGCGGGCGGGGCCTCGCTCGGGATGGGAAGCTGGGCGGGCGGGGCCAGGCTGGGAGGGGAACATGGGCGGGCGGGGCCGGGATCGGGAGGGGAAGCTGGGCGGGCGGGCCAAGCTGGGAGGAGAAACTGGGCGGGCGGGGCCTGGCTGGGAGGGGAAGCGGGGCGGGCGGGGCCGGACTCGGGAGGAGAAACTGGGCGGGGGGGCCTGGCTGGGAAGGGGAAGCGGGGCGGGCGGGGCCAAGCTCGCTAGGAGAAGCTTGGCGGGCGGGGCCGGCTTCGGGAGGGGAAGCTGGGCGGGCGGGGCCTGGCTGGGAGGAGGAACTGGGCGGGCGGGGCCTCGCTCGGGATGGGAAGCGGGGCGGGCGGGGCCAAGCTGGGAGGAGAAGCTGGGCGGGCGGGGTCGGGTTCGGGAGGGGAAGCTGGGCGGGCGGGGCCTCGCTCGGGAGGAGAAACTGGGCGGGCGGGGCCAAGCTGGGAGGGGAAGCTGGGGCGGGCGGGGCCGGGCCGGGGGGGCCTCGCTCGGGAGGAGAAACTGGGCGGGCGGGGCCTCGCTCGGGAGGGGAAGCTGGGCGGGCGGGGCAAAGCTGGGAGGAGAAGCTGGGCGGGCGGGGCCGGGTTCGGGAGGGGAAGCTGGGCGGGCGGGGCCTCGCTCGGGGGGAGAAAGTGGGCGGGCGGGGCCGGAGTCGGGAGGGAAAGCTGGGCGGGCGGGGACAAGCTGGGAGGAGAAGCTGGGCGGGCAGGGCCGTATTCGGGAGGGGAAGCTGGGCGGGCGGGGCCTCGCTCGGGAGGAGAAACTGGGCGGGCGGGGCCAAGCTGGGAGGGGAAGCTGGGCGGGCGGGGCCAAGCTGGGATGAGAAACTGGGCGGCCGGGGCCGGACTCGGGAGGAGAAACTGGGCGGGCGGGGCCGGGTTCGGGAGGGGAAACTGGGCGGGCGGGGCCTCGCTCGGGAGGAGAAACTGGGCGGGCGGGGCCGGACTCGGGAGGGGAAGCTGGGCGGGCGGGGCCAAGCTGGGAGGGGAAGCTGGGCGGGCGGGGCCGGACTCGGGAGGAGAAGCGGGGCGGGCGGGCCGGACTCGGGAGGAGAAACTGGGCGGGCGGGGCCAGGCTGGGAGGAGAAACTGGGCGGGCGGGGCCGTGCTGGGAGGAGAAGCTGGGCGGGCGGGGCTAAGCTGGGAGGAGAAGCTGGGCGGGCGGGGCCGGTTTCGGGAGGGGAAGCTGGGCGGGCGGGGCCTGGCTGGGAGGGGAAGCGGGGCGGGCGGGGCCTCGCTCGGGAGGAGAAACTGGGCGGGCGGGGCCTCGCTCGGGAGGGGAAGCTGGGCGGGCGGGGCCTAGCTGGGAGGGGAAGCGGGGCGGGCGGGGCCGGACTCGGGAGGAGAAACTGGGCGGGCGGGGCCTGGCTGGGAGGGGAAGCGGGGCGGGCGGGGCCGAGCTCGCTGGGAGAAGCTTGGCGGGCGGGGCCGGATTCGGGAGGGGAAGCTGGGCGGGCGGGGCCTCGCTCGGGAGGAGAAACTGGGCGGGCGGGGCCAAGCTGGGAGGGGAAGCTGGGCGGGCGGGGCCTCGCTCGGGAGGAGAAACGGGGCGGGCGGGGCCTCGCTCGGGAGGAGAAACTGGGCGGGCGGGGCCTCGCTCGGGAGGGGAAGCTGGGCGGGCGGGGCCAAGCTGGGATGAGAAACTGGGCGGGCGGGGCCTCGCTCGGGAGGAGAAACTGGGCGGGCGGGGCCAAGCTGGGAGGAGAAGCTGGGCGGGCGGGGCCGGGTTCGGGAGGGGAAGCTGGGCGGGCGGGGCCACGCTCGGGAGGAGAAACTGGGCGGGCGGGGCCGGACTCGGGAGGGGAAGCTGGGCGGGCGGGGGCAAGCTGGGAGGAGAAGCTGGGCGGGCAGGGCCGGATTCGGGAGGGGAAGCTGGGCGGGCGGGGCCTCGCTCGGGAGGAGAAACTGGGCGGGCGGGGCCGGGTTCGGGAGGGGAAGCTGGGCGGGCGGGGCCAAGCTGGGATGAGAAACTGGGCGGGCGGGGCCGGGTTCGGGAGGGGAAGCTGGGCGGGCGGGGCCAAGCTGGGAGGGGAAGCTGGGCGGGCGGGGCCGGACTCGGGAGGAGAAGCGGGGCGGGCGGGGCCGGACTCGGGAGGGGAAGCGGGGCGGGCGGGGCCTGGCTTGGAGGGGAAGCTGGGCGGGCGGGGCCGGGCTCGCTAGGAGAAGCTTGGCGGGCGGGGCCGGGATCGGGAGGGGAAGCTGGGCGGGCGGGGCCAAGCTGGGAGGAGAAACTGGGCGGGCGGGGCCTGGCTGGGAGGGGAACATGGGCGGGCGGGGCTAAGCTGGGAGGAGAAGCTGGGCGGGCGGGGCCGGGTTCGGGAGGGGAAGCTGGGCGGGCGGGGCCTGGCTGGGAGGGGAAGCGGGGCGGGCGGGGCCTCGCTCGGGAGGAGAAACTGGGCGGGCGGCGCCTCGCTCGGGATGGGAAGCTGGGCGGGCGGGGCCAAGCTCGGGAGGAGAAACTGGGCGGGCGGGGCCGGACTCGGGAGGGGAAGCTGGGCGGGCGGGGCCAAGCTGGGAGGAGAAACTGGGTGGCGGGGCCGGGGTCGGGAGGGGAAGCTGGGCGGGCGGGGCCTCGCTCGGGAGGAGAAACTGGGCGGGCGGGGCCAAGCTGGGAGGGGAAGCTGGGCGGGCGGGGCCTCGCTCGGGAGGAGAAACGGGGCGGGCGGGGCCTCGCTCGGGAGGAGAAACTGGGCGGGCGGGGCCTCGCTCGGGAGGGGAAGCTGGGCGGGCGGGGCCAAGCTGGGATGAGAAACTGGGCGGGCGGGGCCTCGCTCGGGAGGAGAAACTGGGCGGGCGGGGCCAAGCTGGGAGGAGAAGCTGGGCGGGCGGGGCCGGGTTCGGGAGGGGAAGCTGGGCGGGCGGGGCCACGCTCGGGAGGAGAAACTGGGCGGGCGGGGCCGGACTCGGGAGGGGAAGCTGGGCGGGCGGGGCCAAGCTGGGAGGAGAAGCTGGGCGGGCAGGGCCGGATTCGGGAGGGGAAGCTGGGCGGGCGGGGCCTCGCTCGGGAGGAGAAACTGGGCGGGCGGGGCCGGGTTCGGGAGGGGAAGCTGGGCGGGCGGGGCCAAGCTGGGATGAGAAACTGGGCGGGCGGGGCCGGGTTCGGGAGGGGAAACTGGGCGGGCGGGGCCTCGCTCGGGAGGAGAAACCGGGCGGGCGGGGCCGGACTCGGGAGGGGAAGCTGGGCGGGCGGGGCCAAGCTGGGAGGGGAAGCTGGGCGGGCGGGGCCGGACTCGGGAGGAGAAGCGGGGCGGGCGGGGCCGGACTCGGGAGGGGAAGCGGGGCGGGCGGGGCCTGGCTTGGAGGGGAAGCTGGGCGGGCGGGGCCGGGCTCGCTAGGAGAAGCTTGGCGGGCGGGGCCGGGATCGGGAGGGGAAGCTGGGCGGGCGGGGCCAAGCTGGGAGGAGAAACTGGGCGGGCGGGGCCTGGCTGGGAGGGGAACATGGGCGGGCAGGGCCGGCTTCGGGAGGGGAAGCTGGGCGGGCGGGGCCTCGCTCGGGAGGAGAAACTGGGCGGGCGGGGCCTCGCTCGGGAGGGGAAGCTGGGCGGGCGGGGCCAAGCTGGGATGAGAAACTGGGCGGCCGGGGCCGGACTCGGGAGGAGAAACTGGGCGGGCGGGGCCGGGTTCGGGAGGGGAATCTGGGCGGGCGGGGCCTCGCTCGGGAGGAGAAACTGGGCGGGCGGGGCCGGACTCGGGAGGGGAAGCTGGGCGGGCGGGGCCAAGCTGGGAGGGAAGCTGGGCGGGCGGGGCCGGCTCGGGAGGAGAAGCGGGGCGGGCGGGGCCGGACTCGGGAGGAGAAACTGGGCGGGAGGGGCCAGGCTGGGAGGAGAAACTGGGCGGGCGGGGCCGTGCTGGGAGGAGAAGCTGGGCGGGCGGGGCTAAGCTGGGAGGAGAAACTGGGCGGGCGGGGCCGTGCTGGGAGGAGAAGCTGGGCGGGCGGGGCTAAGCTGGGAGGAGAAGCTGGGCGGGCGGGGCCGGGTTCGGGAGGGGAAGCGGGGCGGGCGGGGCCTCGCTCGGGAGGAGAAACTGGGCGGGCGGGGCCTGGCTTGGAGGGGAAGCTGGGCGGGCGGGGCCAAGCTGGGAGGGGAAGCGGGGCGGGCGGGGCCGGACTCGGGAGGAGAAACTGGGCGGGCGGGGCCTGGCTGGGAGGGGAAGCGGGGCGGGCGGGGCCGAGCTCGCTAGGAGAAGCTTGGCGGGCGGGGCCGGATTCGGGAGGGGAAGCTGGGCGGGCGGGGCCTGGCTGGGAGGGGAAGCGGGGCGGGCGGGGCCTCGCTCGGGAGGAGAAACTGGGCGGGCGGGGCCTCGCTCGGGAGGGGAAGCTGGGCGGGCGGGGCCTAGCTGGGAGGGGAAGCGGGGCGGGCGGGGCCGGACTCGGGAGGAGAAACTGGGCGGGCGGGGCCTGGCTGGGAGGGGAAGCGGGGCGGGCGGGGCCGAGCTCGCTAGGAGAAGCTTGGCGGGCGGGGCCGGATTCGGGAGGGGAAGCTGGGCGGGCGGGGCCTCGCTCGGGAGGAGAAACTGGGCGAGCGGGGCCTCGCTCGGGAGGGGAAGCTGGGCGGGCGGGGCCAAGCTGGGATGAGAAACTGGGCGGGCGGGGCCTCGCTCGGGATGGGAAGCTGGGCGGGCGGGGCCAAGCTCGGGAGGAGAAACTGGGCGGGCGGGGCGGACTCGGGAGGGGAAGCGGGGCGGGCGGGGCCTGGCTTGTAGGGGAAGCTGGGCGGGCGGGGCCGAGCTCGCTAGCAGAAGCTGGGCGGGCGGGGCCGGGTTCGGGAGAGGAAGCTTGGCGGGCGGGGCCAAGCTGGGAGGAGAAACTGGGCGGGCGGGGCCTCGCTCGGGATGGGAAGCTGGGCGGGCGGGGCCAAGCTCGGGAGGAGAAACTGGGCGGGCGGGGCCTCGCTCGGGATGGGAAGCTGGGCGGGCGGGGCCAAGCTCGGGAGGAGAAACTGGGCGGGCGGGGCCGGACTCGGGAGGGGAAGCTGGGCGGGCGGGGCCAAGCTGGGAGGGAAGCTGGGCGGGCGGGGCCGGACTCGGGAGGAGAAGCGGGGCGGGCGGGGCCGGACTCGGGAGGAGAAACTGGGCGGGCGGGGCCAGGCTGGGAGGAGCTGGGCGGGCGGGGCCGTGCTGGGAGGAGAAGCTGGGCGGGCGGGGCTAAGCTGGGAGGAGAAGCTGGGCGGGCGGGGCCGGGTTCGGGAGGGGAAGCTGGGCGGGCGGGGCCTGGCTGGGAGGGGAAGCTGGGCGGGCGGGGCTAAGCTGGGAGGAGAAGCTGGGCGGGCGGGGCCGGGTTCGGGAGGGGAAGCGGGGCGGGCGGGGCCTCGCTCGGGAGGAGAAACTGGGCGGGCGGGGCCTGGCTTGGAGGGGAAGCTGGGCGGGCGGGGCCAAGCTGGGATGAGAAACTGGGCGGCCGGGGCCGGACTCGGGAGGAGAAACTGGGCGGGCGGGGCCAGGCTGGGAGGGGAAGCGGGGCGGGCGGGGCCGGACTCGGGAGGAGAAACTGGGCGGGCGGGGCCTGGCTGGGAGGGGAAGCGGGGCGGGCGGGGCCGAGCTCGCTAGGAGAAGCTTGGCGGGCGGGGCCTGGCTGGGAGGGGAAGCGGGGCGGGCGGGGCCGAGCTCGCTAGGAGAAGCTTGGCGGGCGGGGCCGGGTACGGGAGGGGAAGCTGGGCGGGCGGGGCCAAGCTGGGAGGAGAAACTGGGCGGGCGGGGCCTCGCTCGGGATGGGAAGCTGGGCGGGCGGGGCCAGGCTGGGAGGGGAACATGGGCGGGCGGGGCCGGGATCGGGGGGGGAAGCTGGGCGGGCGGGGCCAAGCTGGGAGGAGAAACTGGGCGGGCGGGGCCTGGCTGGGAGGGGAAGCGGGGCGGGCGGGGCCGGACTCGGGAGGAGAAACTGGGCGGGGGGGCCTGGCTGGGAAGGGAAGCGGGGCGGGCGGGGCCAAGCTCGCTAGGAGAAGCTTGGCGGGCGGGGCCGGGTTCGGGAGGGGAAGCTGGGCGGGCGGGGCCTGGCTGGGAGGAGAAACTGGGCGGGCGGGGCCTCGCTCGGGATGGGAAGCGGGGCGGGCGGGGCCAAGCTGGGAGGAGAAGCTGGGCGGGCGGGGTCGGGTTCGGGAGGGGAAGCTGGGCGGGCGGGGCCTCGCTCGGGAGGAGAAACTGGGCGGGCGGGGCCAAGCTGGGAGGGGAAGCTGGGCGGGCGGGGCCTCGCTCGGGAGGAGAAACTGGCCGGGCGGGGCCTCGCTCGGGAGGAGAAACTGGGCGGGCGGGCCTCGCTCGGGAGGGGAAGCTGGGCGGGCGGGGCCTCGCTCGGGAGGGGAAGCTGGGCGGGCGGGGCAAAGCTGGGAGGAGAAGCTGGGCGGGCGGGGCCGGGTTCGGGAGGGGAAGCTGGGCGGGCGGGGCCTCGCTCGGGAGGAGAAGCTGGGCGGGCGGGGACAAGCTGGGAGGAGAAGCTGGGCGGGCAGGGCCGTATTCGGGAGGGGAAGCTGGGCGGGCGGGGCCTCGCTCGGGAGGAGAAACTGGGCGGGCGGGGCCAAGCTGGGAGGGGAAGCTGGGCGGGCGGGGCCAAGCTGGGATGAGAAACTGGGCGGCCGGGGCCGGACTCGGGAGGAGAAACTGGGCGGGCGGGGCCGGGTTCGGGAGGGGAAACTGGGCGGGCGGGGCCTCGCTCGGGAGGAGAAACTGGGCGGGCGGGGCCGGACTCGGGAGGGGAAGCTGGGCGGGCGGGGCCAAGCTGGGAGGGGAAGCTGGGCGGGCGGGGCCGGACTCGGGAGGAGAAGCGGGGCGGGCGGGGCCGGACTCGGGAGGAGAAACTGGGCGGGCGGGGCCAGGCTGGGAGGAGAAACTGGGCGGGCGGGGCCGTGCTGGGAGGAGAAGCTGGGCGGGCGGGGCTAAGCTGGGAGGAGAAGCTGGGCGGGCGGGGCCGGGTTCGGGAGGGGAAGCTGGGCGGGCGGGGCCTGGCTGGGAGGGGAAGCGGGGCGGGCGGGGCCTCGCTCGGGAGGAGAAACTGGGCGGCGGGGCCTCGCTCGGGAGGGGAAGCTGGGCGGGCGGGGCCTAGCTGGGAGGGGAAGCGGGGCGGGCGGGGCCGGACTCGGGAGGAGAAACTGGGCGGGCGGGGCCTGGCTGGGAGGGGAAGCGGGGCGGGCGGGGCCGAGCTCGCTAGGAGAAGCTTGGCGGGCGGGGCCGGCTTCGGGAGGGGAAGCTGGGCGGGCGGGGCCTCGCTCGGGAGGAGAAACTGGGCGAGCGGGGCCTCGCTCGGGAGGGGAAGCTGGGCGGGCGGGGCCAAGCTGGGATGAGAAACTGGGCGGGCGGGGCCTCGCTCGGGATGGGAAGCTGGGCGGGCGGGGCCAAGCTCGGGAGGAGAAACTGGGCGGGCGGGGCGGACTCGGGAGGGGAAGCGGGGCGGGCGGGCCTGGCTTGTAGGGGAAGCTGGGCGGGCGGGGCCGAGCTCGCTAGCAGAAGCTGGGCGGGCGGGGCCGGGTTCGGGAGAGGAAGCTTGGCGGGCGGGGCCAAGCTGGGAGGAGAAACTGGGCGGGCGGGGCCTCGCTGGGATGGGAAGCTGGGCGGGCGGGGCCAAGCTCGGGAGGAGAAACTGGGCGGGCGGGGCCTCGCTCGGGATGGGAAGCTGGGCGGGCGGGGCCAAGCTCGGGAGGAGAAACTGGGCGGGCGGGGCCGGACTCGGGAGGAGAAACTGGGCGGGCGGGGCCAGGCTGGGAGGAGAAACTGGGCGGGCGGGGCCGTGCTGGGAGGAGAAGCTGGGCGGGCGGGGCTAAGCTGGGAGGAGAAGCTGGGCGGGCGGGGCCGGGTTCGGGAGGGGAAGCTGGGCGGGCGGGGCCTGGCTGGGAGGGGAAGCTGGGCGGGCGGGGCTAAGCTGGGAGGAGAAGCTGGGCGGGCGGGGCCGGCTTCGGGAGGGGAAGCGGGGCGGGCGGGGCCTCGCTCGGGAGGAGAAACTGGGCGGGCGGGGCCTGGCTTGGAGGGGAAGCTGGGCGGGCGGGGCCAAGCTGGGATGAGAAACTGGGCGGCCGGGGCCGGACTCGGGAGGAGAAACTGGGCGGGCGGGGCCAGGCTGGGAGGGGAAGCGGGGCGGGCGGGGCCGGACTCGGGAGGAGAAACTGGGCGGGCGGGGCCTGGCTGGGAGGGGAAGCGGGGCGGGCGGGGCCGAGCTCGCTAGGAGAAGCTTGGCGGGCGGGGCCTGGCTGGGAGGGGAAGCGGGGCGGGCGGGGCCGAGCTCGCTAGGAGAAGCTTGGCGGGCGGGGCCGGGTACGGGAGGGGAAGCTGGGCGGGCGGGGCCAAGCTGGGAGGAGAAACTGGGCGGGCGGGGCCTCGCTCGGGATGGGAAGCTGGGCGGGCGGGGCCAGGCTGGGAGGGGAACATGGGCGGGCGGGGCCGGGATCGGGAGGGGAAGCTGGGCGGGCGGGGCCAAGCTGGGAGGAGAAACTGGGCGGGGGGGCCTGGCTGGGAGGGGAAGCGGGGCGGGCGGGGCCGGACTCGGGAGGAGAAACTGGGCGGGGGGGCCTGGCTGGGAAGGGAAGCGGGGCGGGCGGGGCCAAGCTCGCTAGGAGAAGCTGGGCGGGCGGGGCCGGGTTCGGGAGGGGAAGCTGGGCGGGCGGGGCCGGGCTGGGAGGAGAAACTGGGCGGGCGGGGCCTCGCTCGGGATGGGAAGCGGGGCGGGCGGGGCCAAGCTGGGAGGAGAAGCTGGGCGGGCGGGGCCGGGTTCGGGAGGGGAAGCTGGGCGGGCGGGGCCTCGCTCGGGAGGAGAAACTGGGCGGGCGGGGCCAAGCTGGGAGGGGAAGCTGGGCGGGCGGGGCCTCGCTCGGGAGGAGAAACTGGCCGGGCGGGGCCTCGCTCGGGAGGAGAAACTGGGCGGGCGGGGCCTCGCTCGGGAGGGGAAGCTGGGCGGGCGGGGCAAAGCTGGGAGGAGAAGCTGGGCGGGCGGGGCCGGGTTCGGGAGGGGAAGCTGGGCGGGCGGGGCCTCGCTCGGGAGGAGAAAGTGGGCGGGCGGGGCCGGAGTCGGGAGGGGAAGCTGGGCGGGCGGGGACAAGCTGGGAGGAGAAGCTGGGCGGGCAGGGCCGTATTCGGGAGGGGAAGCTGGGCGGGCGGGGCCTCGCTCGGGAGGAGAAACTGGGCGGGCGGGGCCAAGCTGGGAGGGGAAGCTGGGCGGGCGGGGCCAAGCTGGGATGAGAAACGGGGCGGCCGGGGCCGGACTCGGGAGGAGAAACTGGGCGGGCGGGGCCGGGTTCGGGAGGGGAAACTGGGCGGGCGGGGCCTCGCTCGGGAGGAGAAACTGGGCGGGCGGGGCCGGACTCGGGAGGGGAAGCTGGGCGGGCGGGGCCAAGCTGGGAGGGGAAGCTGGGCGGGCGGGGCCGGACTCGGGAGGAGAAGCGGGGCGGGCGGGGCCGGACTCGGGAGGAGAAACTGGGCGGGCGGGGCCAGGCTGGGAGGAGAAACTGGGCGGCGGGGCCGTGCTGGGAGGAGAAGCTGGGCGGGCGGGGCTAAGCTGGGAGGAGAAGCTGGGCGGGCGGGGCCGGGTTCGGGAGGGGAAGCTGGGCGGGCGGGGCCTGGCTGGGAGGGGAAGCGGGGCGGGCGGGGCCTCGCTCGGGAGGAGAAACTGGGCGGGCGGGGCCTCGCTCGGGAGGGGAAGCTGGGCGGGCGGGGCCTAGCTGGGGAGGGGAAGCTGGGCGGGCGCGGCCGGACTCGGGAGGAGAAACTGGGCGGGCGGGGCCTGGCTGGGAGGGGAAGCGGGGCGGGCGGGGCCGAGCTCGCTAGGAGAAGCTTGGCGGGCGGGGCCGGATTCGGGAGGGGAAGCTGGGCGGGCGGGGCCTCGCTCGGGAGGAGAAACTGGGCGAGCGGGGCCTCGCTCGGGAGGGGAAGCTGGGCGGGCGGGGCCAAGCTGGGATGAGAAACTGGGCGGGCGGGGCCTCGCTCGGGATGGGAAGCTGGGCGGGCGGGGCCAAGCTCGGGAGGAGAAACTGGGCGGGCGGGGCGGACTCGGGAGGGGAAGCGGGGCGGGCGGGCCTGGCTTGTAGGGGAAGCTGGGCGGGCGGGGCCGAGCTCGCTAGCAGAAGCTGGGCGGGCGGGGCCGGGTTCGGGAGAGGAAGCTTGGCGGGCGGGGCCAAGCTGGGAGGAGAAACTGGGCGGGCGGGGCCTCGCTCGGGATGGGAAGCTGGGCGGGCGGGGCCAAGCTCGGGAGGAGAAACTGGGCGGGCGGGGCCTCGCTCGGGATGGGAAGCTGGGCGGGCGGGGCCAAGCTCGGGAGGAGAAACTGGGCGGGCGGGGCCGGACTCGGGAGGGGAAGCTGGGCGGGCGGGGCCAAGCTGGGAGGGGAAGCTGGGCGGGCGGGGCCGGACTCGGGAGGAGAAGCGGGGCGGGCGGGGCCGGACTCGGGAGGAGAAACTGGGCGGGCGGGGCCAGGCTGGGAGGAGAAACTGGGCGGGCGGGGCCGTGCTGGGAGGAGAAGCTGGGCGGGCGGGGCTAAGCTGGGAGGAGAAGCTGGGCGGGCGGGGCCGGGTTCGGGAGGGGAAGCTGGGCGGGCGGGGCCTGGCTGGGAGGGAAAGCGGGGCGGGCGGGGCCTCGCTCGGGAGGAGAAACTGGGCGGGCGGCGCCTCGCTCGGGATGGGAAGCTGGGCGGGCGGGGCCAAGCTCGGGAGGAGAAACTGGGCGGGCGGGGCCGGACTGGGGAGGGGAAGCTGGGCGGGCGGGGCCAAGCTGGGAGGAGAAGCTGGGCGGGCGGGGCCGGGTTCGGGAGGGGAAGCTGGGCGGGCGGGGCCTCGCTCGGGAGGAGAAACTGGGCGGGCGGGGCCAAGCTGGGAGGGGAAGCTGGGCGGGCGGGGCCTCGCTCGGGAGGAGAACCTGGCCGGGCGGGGCCTCGCTCGGGAGGAGAAACTGGGCGGGCGGGGCCTCGCTCGGGAGGGGAAGCTGGGCGGGCGGGGCAAAGCTGGGAGGAGAAGCTGGGCGGGCGGGGCCGGGTTCGGGAGGGGAAGCTGGGCGGGCGGGGCCTCGCTCGGGAGGAGAAAGTGTGCGGGCGGGGCCGGAGTCGGGAGGGGAAGCTGGGCGGGCGGGGACAAGCTGGGAGGAGAAGCTGGGCGGGCAGGGCCGTATTCGGGAGGGGAAGCTGGGCGGGCGGGGCCTCGCTCGGGAGGAGAAACTGGGCGGGCGGGGCCAAGCTGGGAGGGGAAGCTGGGCGGGCGGGGCCAAGCTGGGATGAGAAACTGGGCGGCCGGGGCCGGACTCGGGAGGAGAAACTGGGCGGGCGGGGCCGGGTTCGGGAGGGGAAACTGGGCGGGCGGGGCCTCGCTCGGGAGGAGAAACTGGGCGGGCGGGGCCGGACTCGGGAGGGGAAGCTGGGCGGGCGGGGCCAAGCTGGGAGGGGAAGCTGGGCGGGCGGGGCCGGACTCGGGAGGAGAAGCGGGGCGGGCGGGGCCGGACTCGGGAGGGGAAGCGGGGCGGGCGGGGCCTGGCTTGGAGGGGAAGCTGGGCGGGCGGGGCCGGGCTCGCTAGGAGAAGCTTGGCGGGCGGGGCCGGGATCGGGAGGGGAAGCTGGGCGGGCGGGGCCAAGCTGGGAGGAGAAACTGGGCGGGCGGGGCCTGGCTGGGAGGGGAACATGGGCGGGCGGGGCTAAGCTGGGAGGAGAAGCTGGGCGGGCGGGGCCGGGTTCGGGAGGGGAAGCTGGGCGGGCGGGGCCTGGCTGGGAGGGGAAGCGGGGCGGGCGGGGCCTCGCTCGGGAGGAGAAACTGGGCGGGCGGCGCCTCGCTCGGGATGGGAAGCTGGGCGGGCGGGGCCAAGCTCGGGAGGAGAAACTGGGCGGGCGGGGCCGGACTCGGGAGGGGAAGCTGGGCGGGCGGGGCCAAGCTGGGAGGAGAAACTGGGTGGCGGGGCCGGGGTCGGGAGGGGAAGCTGGGCGGGCGGGGCCTCGCTCGGGAGGAGAAACTGGGCGGGCGGGGCCAAGCTGGGAGGGGAAGCTGGGCGGGCGGGGCCTCGCTCGGGAGGAGAAACGGGGCGGGCGGGGCCTCGCTCGGGAGGAGAAACTGGGCGGGCGGGGCCTCGCTCGGGAGGGGAAGCTGGGCGGGCGGGGCCAAGCTGGGAGGAGAAACTGGGTGGCGGGGCCGGGGTCGGGAGGGGAAGCTGGGCGGGCGGGGCCTCGCTCGGGAGGAGAAACTGGGCGGGCGGGGCCAAGCTGGGAGGGGAAGCTGGGCGGGCGGGGCCTCGCTCGGGAGGAGAAACGGGGCGGGCGGGGCCTCGCTCGGGAGGAGAAACTGGGCGGGCGGGGCCTCGCTCGGGAGGGGAAGCTGGGCGGGCGGGGCCAAGCTGGGATGAGAAACTGGGCGGGCGGGGCCTCGCTCGGGAGGAGAAACTGGGCGGGCGGGGCCAAGCTGGGAGGAGAAGCTGGGCGGGCGGGGCCGGGTTCGGGAGGGGAAGCTGGGCGGGCGGGGCCACGCTCGGGAGGAGAAACTGGGCGGGCGGGGCCGGACTCGGGAGGGGAAGCTGGGCGGGCGGGGCCAAGCTGGGAGGAGAAGCTGGGCGGGCAGGGCCGGATTCGGGAGGGGAAGCTGGGCGGGCGGGGCCTCGCTCGGGAGGAGAAACTGGGCGGGCGGGGCCGGGTTCGGGAGGGGAAGCTGGGCGGGCGGGGCCAAGCTGGGATGAGAAACTGGGCGGGCGGGGCCGGCTTCGGGAGGGGAAACTGGGCGGGCGGGGCCTCGCTCGGGAGGAGAAACCGGGCGGGCGGGGCCGGACTCGGGAGGGGAAGCTGGGCGGGCGGGGCCAAGCTGGGAGGGGAAGCTGGGCGGGCGGGGCCGGACTCGGGAGGAGAAGCGGGGCGGGCGGGGCCGGACTCGGGAGGGGAAGCGGGGCGGGCGGGGCCTGGCTTGGAGGGGAAGCTGGGCGGGCGGGGCCGGGCTCGCTAGGAGAAGCTTGGCGGGCGGGGCCGGGATCGGGAGGGGAAGCTGGGCGGGCGGGGCCAAGCTGGGAGGAGAAACTGGGCGGGCGGGGCCTGGCTGGGAGGGGAACATGGGCGGGCAGGGCCGGATTCGGGAGGGGAAGCTGGGCGGGCGGGGCCTCGCTCGGGAGGAGAAACTGGGCGGGCGGGGCCTCGCTCGGGAGGGGAAGCTGGGCGGGCGGGGCCAAGCTGGGATGAGAAACTGGGCGGCCGGGGCCGGACTCGGGAGGAGAAACTGGGCGGGCGGGGCCGGGTTCGGGAGGGGAATCTGGGCGGGCGGGGCCTCGCTCGGGAGGAGAAACTGGGCGGGCGGGGCCGGACTCGGGAGGGGAAGCTGGGCGGGCGGGGCCAAGCTGGGAGGGGAAGCTGGGCGGGCGGGGCCGGACTCGGGAGGAGAAGCGGGGCGGGCGGGGCCGGACTCGGGAGGAGAAACTGGGCGGGCGGGGCCAGGCTGGGAGGAGAAACTGGGCGGGCGGGGCCGTGCTGGGAGGAGAAGCTGGGCGGGCGGGGCTAAGCTGGGAGGAGAAACTGGGCGGGCGGGGCCGTGCTGGGAGGAGAAGCTGGGCGGGCGGGGCTAAGCTGGGAGGAGAAGTTGGGCGGGCGGGGCCGGGTTCGGGAGGGGAAGCGGGGCGGGCGGGGCCTCGCTCGGGAGGAGAAACTGGGCGGGCGGGGCCTGGCTTGGAGGGGAAGCTGGGCGGGCGGGGCCAAGCTGGGATGAGAAACTGGGCGGCCGGGGCCGGACTCGGGAGGAGAAACTGGGCGGGCGGGGCCAGGCTGGGAGGGGAAGCGGGGCGGGCGGGGCCGGACTCGGGAGGAGAAACTGGGCGGGCGGGGCCTGGCTGGGAGGGGAAGCGGGGCGGGCGGGGCCGAGCTCGCTAGGAGAAGCTTGGCGGGCGGGGCCGGATTCGGGAGGGGAAGCTGGGCGGGCGGGGCCTGGCTGGGAGGGGAAGCGGGGCGGGCGGGGCCTCGCTCGGGAGGAGAAACTGGGCGGGCGGGGCCTCGCTCGGGAGGGGAAGCTGGGCGGGCGGGGCCTAGCTGGGAGGGGAAGCGGGGCGGGCGGGGCCGGACTCGGGAGGAGAAACTGGGCGGGCGGGGCCTGGCTGGGAGGGGAAGCGGGGCGGGCGGGGCCGAGCTCGCTAGGAGAAGCTTGGCGGGCGGGGCCGGATTCGGGAGGGGAAGCTGGGCGGGCGGGGCCTCGCTCGGGAGGAGAAACTGGGCGAGCGGGGCCTCGCTCGGGAGGGGAAGCTGGGCGGGCGGGGCCAAGCTGGGATGAGAAACTGGGCGGGCGGGGCCTCGCTCGGGATGGGAAGCTGGGCGGGCGGGGCCAAGCTCGGGAGGAGAAACTGGGCGGGCGGGGCGGACTCGGGAGGGGAAGCGGGGCGGGCGGGCCTGGCTTGTAGGGGAAGCTGGGCGGGCGGGGCCGAGCTCGCTAGCAGAAGCTGGGCGGGCGGGGCCGGGTTCGGGAGAGGAAGCTTGGCGGGCGGGGCCAAGCTGGGAGGAGAAACTGGGCGGGCGGGGCCTCGCTCGGGATGGGAAGCTGGGCGGGCGGGGCCAAGCTCGGGAGGAGAAACTGGGCGGGCGGGGCCTCGCTCGGGATGGGAAGCTGGGCGGGCGGGGCCAAGCTCGGGAGGAGAAACTGGGCGGGCGGGGCCGGACTCGGGAGGGGAAGCTGGGCGGGCGGGGCCAAGCTGGGAGGGGAAGCTGGGCGGGCGGGGCCGGACTCGGGAGGAGAAGCGGGGCGGGCGGGGCCGGACTCGGGAGGAGAAACTGGGCGGGCGGGGCCAGGCTGGGAGGAGAAACTGGGCGGGCGGGGCCGTGCTGGGAGGAGAAGCTGGGCGGGCGGGGCTAAGCTGGGAGGAGAAGCTGGGCGGGCGGGGCCGGGTTCGGGAGGGGAAGCTGGGCGGGCGGGGCCTGGTTCGGGAGGGGAAGCGGGGCGGGCGGGGCCTCGCTCGGGAGGAGAAACTGGGCGGGCGGGGCCTGGCTTGGAGGGGAAGCTGGGCGGGCGGGGCCAAGCTGGGATGAGAAACTGGGCGGCCGGGGCCGGACTCGGGAGGAGAAACTGGGCGGGCGGGGCCAGGCTGGGAGGGGAAGCGGGGCGGGCGGGGCCGGACTCGGGAGGAGAAACTGGGCGGGCGGGGCCTGGCTGGGAGGGGAAGCGGGGCGGGCGGGGCCGAGCTCGCTAGGAGAAGCTTGGCGGGCGGGGCCTGGCTGGGAGGGGAAGCTGGGCGGGCGGGGCTAAGCTGGGAGGAGAAGCTGGGCGGGCGGGGCCGGGTTCGGGAGGGGAAGCGGGGCGGGCGGGGCCTCGCTCGGGAGGAGAAACTGGGCGGGCGGGGCCTGGCTTGGAGGGGAAGCTGGGCGGGCGGGGCCAAGCTGGGATGAGAAACTGGGCGGCCGGGGCCGGACTCGGGAGGAGAAACTGGGCGGGCGGGGCCAGGCTGGGAGGGGAAGCGGGGCGGGCGGGGCCGGACTCGGGAGGAGAAACTGGGCGGGCGGGGCCTGGCTGGGAGGGGAAGCGGGGCGGGCGGGGCCGAGCTCGCTAGGAGAAGCTTGGCGGGCGGGGCCTGGCTGGGAGGGGAAGCGGGGCGGGCGGGGCCGAGCTCGCTAGGAGAAGCTTGGCGGGCGGGGCCGGGTACGGGAGGGGAAGCTGGGCGGGCGGGGCCAAGCTGGGAGGAGAAACTGGGCGGGCGGGGCCTCGCTCGGGATGGGAAGCTGGGCGGGCGGGGCCAGGCTGGGAGGGGAACATGGGCGGGCGGGGCCGGGATCGGGAGGGGAAGCTGGGCGGGCGGGGCCAAGCTGGGAGGAGAAACTGGGCGGGCGGGGCCTGGCTGGGAGGGGAAGCGGGGCGGGCGGGGCCGGACTCGGGAGGAGAAACTGGGCGGGGGGGCCTGGCTGGGAAGGGAAGCGGGGCGGGCGGGGCCAAGCTCGCTAGGAGAAGCTTGGCGGGCGGGGCCGGGTTCGGGAGGGGAAGCTGGGCGGGCGGGGCCTGGCTGGGAGGAGAACCTGGGCGGGCGGGGCCTCGCTCGGGATGGGAAGCGGGGCGGGCGGGGCCAAGCTGGGAGGAGAAGCTGGGCGGGCGGGGCCGGGTTCGGGAGGGGAAGCTGGGCGGGCGGGGCCTCGCTCGGGAGGAGAAACTGGGCGGGCGGGGCCAAGCTGGGAGGGGAAGCTGGGCGGGCGGGGCCTCGCTCGGGAGGAGAAACTGGCCGGGCGGGGCCTCGCTCGGGAGGAGAAACTGGGCGGGCGGGGCCTCGCTCGGGAGGGGAAGCTGGGCGGGCGGGGCAAAGCTGGGAGGAGAAGCTGGGCGGGCGGGGCCGGGTTCGGGAGGGGAAGCTGGGCGGGCGGGGCCTCGCTCGGCAGGAGAAAGTGGGCGGGCGGGGCCGGAGTCGGGAGGGGAAGCTGGGCGGGCGGGGACAAGCTGGGAGGAGAAGCTGGGCGGGCAGGGCCGTATTCGGGAGGGGAAGCTGGGCGGGCGGGGCCTCGCTCGGGAGGAGAAACTGGGCGGGCGGGGCCAAGCTGGGAGGGGAAGCTGGGCGGGCGGGGCCAAGCTGGGATGAGAAACTGGGCGGCCGGGGCCGGACTCGGGAGGAGAAACTGGGCGGGCGGGGCCGGGTTCGGGAGGGGAAACTGGGCGGGCGGGGCCTCGCTCGGGAGGAGAAACTGGGCGGGCGGGGCCGGACTCGGGAGGGGAAGCTGGGCGGGCGGGGCCAAGCTGGGAGGGGAAGCTGGGCGGGCGGGGCCGGACTCGGGAGGAGAAGCGGGGCGGGCGGGGCCGGACTCGGGAGGAGAAACTGGGCGGGCGGGGCCAGGCTGGGAGGAGAAACTGGGCGGGCGGGGCCGTGCTGGGAGGAGAAGCTGGGCGGGCGGGGCTAAGCTGGGAGGAGAAGCTGGGCGGGCGGGGCCGGGTTCGGGAGGGGAAGCTGGGCGGGCGGGGCCTGGCTGGGAGGGGAAGCGGGGCGGGCGGGGCCTCGCTCGGGAGGAGAAACTGGGCGGGCGGGGCCTCGCTCGGGAGGGGAAGCTGGGCGGGCGGGGCCTAGCTGGGAGGGGAAGCGGGGCGGGCGGGGCCGGACTCGGGAGGAGAAACTGGGCGGGCGGGGCCTGGCTGGGAGGGGAAGCGGGGCGGGCGGGGCCGAGCTCGCTAGGAGAAGCTTGGCGGGCGGGGCCGGATTCGGGAGGGGAAGCTGGGCGGGCGGGGCCTCGCTCGGGAGGAGAAACTGGGCGAGCGGGGCCTCGCTCGGGAGGGGAAGCTGGGCGGGCGGGGCCAAGCTGGGATGAGAAACTGGGCGGGCGGGGCCTCGCTCGGGATGGGAAGCTGGGCGGGCGGGGCCAAGCTCGGGAGGAGAAACTGGGCGGGCGGGGCGGACTCGGGAGGGGAAGCGGGGCGGGCGGGCCTGGCTTGTAGGGGAAGCTGGGCGGGCGGGGCCGAGCTCGCTAGCAGAAGCTGGGCGGGCGGGGCCGGGTTCGGGAGAGGAAGCTTGGCGGGCGGGGCCAAGCTGGGAGGAGAAACTGGGCGGGCGGGGCCTCGCTCGGGATGGGAAGCTGGGCGGGCGGGGCCAAGCTCGGGAGGAGAAACTGGGCGGGCGGGGCCTCGCTCGGGATGGGAAGCTGGGCGGGCGGGGCCAAGCTCGGGAGGAGAAACTGGGCGGGCGGGGCCGGACTCGGGAGGGGAAGCTGGGCGGGCGGGGCCAAGCTGGGAGGGGAAGCTGGGCGGGCGGGGCCGGACTCGGGAGGAGAAGCGGGGCGGGCGGGGCCGGACTCGGGAGGAGAAACTGGGCGGGCGGGGCCAGGCTGGGAGGAGAAACTGGGCGGGCGGGGCCGTGCTGGGAGGAGAAGCTGGGCGGGCGGGGCTAAGCTGGGAGGAGAAGCTGGGCGGGCGGGGCCGGGTTCGGGAGGGGAAGCTGGGCGGGCGGGGCCTGGCTGGGAGGGGAAGCGGGGCGGGCGGGGCCTCGCTCGGGAGGAGAAACTGGGCGGGCGGCGCCTCGCTCGGGATGGGAAGCTGGGCGGGCGGGGCCAAGCTCGGGAGGAGAAACTGGGCGGGCGGGGCCGGACTCGGGAGGGGAAGCTGGGCGGGCGGGGCCAAGCTGGGAGGAGAAACTGGGTGGCGGGGCCGGGGTCGGGAGGGGAAGCTGGGCGGGCGGGGCCTCGCTCGGGAGGAGAAACTGGGCGGGCGGGGCCAAGCTGGGAGGGGAAGCTGGGCGGGCGGGGCCTCGCTCGGGAGGAGAAACGGGGCGGGCGGGGCCTCGCTCGGGAGGAGAAACTGGGCGGGCGGGGCCTCGCTCGGGAGGGGAAGCTGGGCGGGCGGGGCCAAGCTGGGATGAGAAACTGGGCGGGCGGGGCCTCGCTCGGGAGGAGAAACTGGGCGGGCGGGGCCAAGCTGGGAGGAGAAGCTGGGCGGGCGGGGCCGGGTTCGGGAGGGGAAGCTGGGCGGGCGGGGCCACGCTCGGGAGGAGAAACTGGGCGGGCGGGGCCGGACTCGGGAGGGGAAGCTGGGCGGGCGGGGCCAAGCTGGGAGGAGAAGCTGGGCGGGCAGGGCCGGATTCGGGAGGGGAAGCTGGGCGGGCGGGGCCTCGCTCGGGAGGAGAAACTGGGCGGGCGGGGCCGGGTTCGGGAGGGGAAGCTGGGCGGGCGGGGCCAAGCTGGGATGAGAAACTGGGCGGGCGGGGCCGGGTTCGGGAGGGGAAACTGGGCGGGCGGGGCCTCGCTCGGGAGGAGAAACCGGGCGGGCGGGGCCGGACTCGGGAGGGGAAGCTGGGCGGGCGGGGCCAAGCTGGGAGGGGAAGCTGGGCGGGCGGGGCCGGACTCGGGAGGAGAAGCGGGGCGGGCGGGGCCGGACTCGGGAGGGGAAGCGGGGCGGGCGGGGCCTGGCTTGGAGGGGAAGCTGGGCGGGCGGGGCCGGGCTCGCTAGGAGAAGCTTGGCGGGCGGGGCCGGGATCGGGAGGGGAAGCTGGGCGGGCGGGGCCAAGCTGGGAGGAGAAACTGGGCGGGCGGGGCCTGGCTGGGAGGGGAACATGGGCGGGCAGGGCCGGCTTCGGGAGGGGAAGCTGGGCGGGCGGGGCCTCGCTCGGGAGGAGAAACTGGGCGGGCGGGGCCTCGCTCGGGAGGGGAAGCTGGGCGGGCGGGGCCAAGCTGGGATGAGAAACTGGGCGGCCGGGGCCGGACTCGGGAGGAGAAACTGGGCGGGCGGGGCCGGGTTCGGGAGGGGAATCTGGGCGGGCGGGGCCTCGCTCGGGAGGAGAAACTGGGCGGGCGGGGCCGGACTCGGGAGGGGAAGCTGGGCGGGCGGGGCCAAGCTGGGAGGGGAAGCTGGGCGGGCGGGGCCGGACTCGGGAGGAGAAGCGGGGCGGGCGGGGCCGGACTCGGGAGGAGAAACTGGGCGGGAGGGGCCAGGCTGGGAGGAGAAACTGGGCGGGCGGGGCCGTGCTGGGAGGAGAAGCTGGGCGGGCGGGGCTAAGCTGGGAGGAGAAACTGGGCGGGCGGGGCCGTGCTGGGAGGAGAAGCTGGGCGGGCGGGGCTAAGCTGGGAGGAGAAGCTGGGCGGGCGGGGCCGGGTTCGGGAGGGGAAGCGGGGCGGGCGGGGCCTCGCTCGGGAGGAGAAACTGGGCGGGCGGGGCCTGGCTTGGAGGGGAAGCTGGGCGGGCGGGGCCAAGCTGGGATGAGAAACTGGGCGGCCGGGGCCGGACTCGGGAGGAGAAACTGGGCGGGCGGGGCCAGGCTGGGAGGGGAAGCGGGGCGGGCGGGGCCGGACTCGGGAGGAGAAACTGGGCGGGCGGGGCCTGGCTGGGAGGGGAAGCGGGGCGGGCGGGGCCGAGCTCGCTAGGAGAAGCTTGGCGGGCGGGGCCGGATTCGGGAGGGGAAGCTGGGCGGGCGGGGCCTGGCTGGGAGGGGAAGCGGGGCGGGCGGGGCCTCGCTCGGGAGGAGAAACTGGGCGGGCGGGGCCTCGCTCGGGAGGGGAAGCTGGGCGGGCGGGGCCTAGCTGGGAGGGGAAGCGGGGCGGGCGGGGCCGGACTCGGGAGGAGAAACTGGGCGGGCGGGGCCTGGCTGGGAGGGGAAGCGGGGCGGGCGGGGCCGAGCTCGCTAGGAGAAGCTTGGCGGGCGGGGCCGGATTCGGGAGGGGAAGCTGGGCGGGCGGGGCCTCGCTCGGGAGGAGAAACTGGGCGAGCGGGGCCTCGCTCGGGAGGGGAAGCTGGGCGGGCGGGGCCAAGCTGGGATGAGAAACTGGGCGGGCGGGGCCTCGCTCGGGATGGGAAGCTGGGCGGGCGGGGCCAAGCTCGGGAGGAGAAACTGGGCGGGCGGGGCGGACTCGGGAGGGGAAGCGGGGCGGGCGGGCCTGGCTTGTAGGGGAAGCTGGGCGGGCGGGGCCGAGCTCGCTAGCAGAAGCTGGGCGGGCGGGGCCGGGTTCGGGAGAGGAAGCTTGGCGGGCGGGGCCAAGCTGGGAGGAGGAACTGGGCGGGCGGGGCCTCGCTCGGGATGGGAAGCTGGGCGGGCGGGGCCAAGCTCGGGAGGAGAAACTGGGCGGGCGGGGCCTCGCTCGGGATGGGAAGCTGGGCGGGCGGGGCCAAGCTCGGGAGGAGAAACTGGGCGGGCGGGGCCGGACTCGGGAGGGGAAGCTGGGCGGGCGGGGCCAAGCTGGGAGGGGAAGCTGGGCGGGCGGGGCCGGACTCGGGAGGAGAAGCGGGGCGGGCGGGGCCGGACTCGGGAGGAGAAACTGGGCGGGCGGGGCCAGGCTGGGAGGAGAAACTGGGCGGGCGGGGCCGTGCTGGGAGGAGAAGCTGGGCGGGCGGGGCTAAGCTGGGAGGAGAAGCTGGGCGGGCGGGGCCGGGTTCGGGAGGGGAAGCTGGGCGGGCGGGGCCTGGCTGGGAGGGGAAGCTGGGCGGGCGGGGCTAAGCTGGGAGGAGAAGCTGGGCGGGCGGGGCCGGGTTCGGGAGGGGAAGGGGGGCGGGCGGGGCCTCGCTCGGGAGGAGAAACTGGGCGGGCGGGGCCTGGCTTGGAGGGGAAGCTGGGCGGGCGGGGCCAAGCTGGGATGAGAAACTGGGCGGCCGGGGCCGGACTCGGGAGGAGAAACTGGGCGGGCGGGGCCAGGCTGGGAGGGGAAGCGGGGCGGGCGGGGCCGGACTCGGGAGGAGAAACTGGGCGGGCGGGGCCTGGCTGGGAGGGGAAGCGGGGCGGGCGGGGCCGAGCTCGCTAGGAGAAGCTTGGCGGGCGGGGCCTGGCTGGGAGGGGAAGCGGGGCGGGCGGGGCCGAGCTCGCTAGGAGAAGCTTGGCGGGCGGGGCCGGGTACGGGAGGGGAAGCTGGGCGGGCGGGGCCAAGCTGGGAGGAGAAACTGGGCGGGCGGGGCCTCGCTCGGGATGGGAAGCTGGGCGGGCGGGGCCAGGCTGGGAGGGGAACATGGGCGGGCGGGGCCGGGATCGGGAGGGGAAGCTGGGCGGGCGGGGCCAAGCTGGGAGGAGAAACTGGGCGGGCGGGGCCTGGCTGGGAGGGGAAGCGGGGCGGGCGGGGCCGGACTCGGGAGGAGAAACTGGGCGGGGGGGCCTGGCTGGGAAGGGAAGCGGGGCGGGCGGGGCCAAGCTCGCTAGGAGAAGCTTGGCGGGCGGGGCCGGGTTCGGGAGGGGAAGCTGGGCGGGCGGGGCCTGGCTGGGAGGAGAAACTGGGCGGGCGGGGCCTCGCTCGGGATGGGAAGCGGGGCGGGCGGGGCCAAGCTGGGAGGAGAAGCTGGGCGGGCGGGGTCGGGTTCGGGAGGGGAAGCTGGGCGGGCGGGGCCTCGCTCGGGAGGAGAAACTGGGCGGGCGGGGCCAAGCTGGGAGGGGAAGCTGGGCGGGCGGGGCCTCGCTCGGGAGGAGAAACTGGCCGGGCGGGGCCTCGCTCGGGAGGAGAAACTGGGCGGGCGGGGCCTCGCTCGGGAGGGGAAGCTGGGCGGGCGGGGCAAAGCTGGGAGGAGAAGCTGGGCGGGCGGGGCCGGGTTCGGGAGGGGAAGCTGGGCGGGCGGGGCCTCGCTCGGGGGGAGAAAGTGGGCGGGCGGGGCCGGAGTCGGGAGGGGAAGCTGGGCGGGCGGGGACAAGCTGGGAGGAGAAGCTGGGCGGGCAGGGCCGTATTCGGGAGGGGAAGCTGGGCGGGCGGGGCCTCGCTCGGGAGGAGAAACTGGGCGGGCGGGGCCAAGCTGGGAGGGGAAGCTGGGCGGGCGGGGCCAAGCTGGGATGAGAAACTGGGCGGCCGGGGCCGGACTCGGGAGGAGAAACTGGGCGGGCGGGGCCGGGTTCGGGAGGGGAAACTGGGCGGGCGGGGCCTCGCTCGGGAGGAGAAACTGGGCGGGCGGGGCCGGACTCGGGAGGGGAAGCTGGGCGGGCGGGGCCAAGCTGGGAGGGGAAGCTGGGCGGGCGGGGCCGGACTCGGGAGGAGAAGCGGGGCGGGCGGGGCCGGACTCGGGAGGAGAAACTGGGCGGGCGGGGCCAGGCTGGGAGGAGAAACTGGGCGGGCGGGGCCGTGCTGGGAGGAGAAGCTGGGCGGGCGGGGCTAAGCTGGGAGGAGAAGCTGGGCGGGCGGGGCCGGTTTCGGGAGGGGAAGCTGGGCGGGCGGGGCCTGGCTGGGAGGGGAAGCGGGGCGGGCGGGGCCTCGCTCGGGAGGAGAAACTGGGCGGGCGGGGCCTCGCTCGGGAGGGGAAGCTGGGCGGGCGGGGCCTAGCTGGGAGGGGAAGCGGGGCGGGCGGGGCCGGACTCGGGAGGAGAAACTGGGCGGGCGGGGCCTGGCTGGGAGGGGAAGCGGGGCGGGCGGGGCCGAGCTCGCTAGGAGAAGCTTGGCGGGCGGGGCCGGATTCGGGAGGGGAAGCTGGGCGGGCGGGGCCTCGCTCGGGAGGAGAAACTGGGCGGGCGGGGCCAAGCTGGGAGGGGAAGCTGGGCGGGCGGGGCCTCGCTCGGGAGGAGAAACGGGGCGGGCGGGGCCTCGCTCGGGAGGAGAAACTGGGCGGGCGGGGCCTCGCTCGGGAGGGGAAGCTGGGCGGGCGGGGCCAAGCTGGGATGAGAAACCGGGCGGGCGGGGCCTCGCTCGGGAGGAGAAACTGGGCGGGCGGGGCCAAGCTGGGAGGAGAAGCTGGGCGGGCGGGGCCGGGTTCGGGAGGGGAAGCTGGGCGGGCGGGGCCACGCTCGGGAGGAGAAACTGGGCGGGCGGGGCCGGACTCGGGAGGGGAAGCTGGGCGGGCGGGGCCAAGCTGGGAGGAGAAGCTGGGCGGGCAGGGCCGGATTCGGGAGGGGAAGCTGGGCGGGCGGGGCCTCGCTCGGGAGGAGAAACTGGGCGGGCGGGGCCGGGTTCGGGAGGGGAAGCTGGGCGGGCGGGGCCAAGCTGGGATGAGAAACTGGGCGGGCGGGGCCGGGTTCGGGAGGGGAAGCTGGGCGGGCGGGGCCAAGCTGGGAGGGGAAGCTGGGCGGGCGGGGCCGGACTCGGGAGGAGAAGCGGGGCGGGCGGGGCCGGACTCGGGAGGGGAAGCGGGGCGGGCGGGGCCTGGCTTGGAGGGGAAGCTGGGCGGGCGGGGCCGGGCTCGCTAGGAGAAGCTTGGCGGGCGGGGCCGGGATCGGGAGGGGAAGCTGGGCGGGCGGGGCCAAGCTGGGAGGAGAAACTGGGCGGGCGGGGCCTGGCTGGGAGGGGAACATGGGCGGGCGGGGCTAAGCTGGGAGGAGAAGCTGGGCGGGCGGGGCCGGGTTCGGGAGGGGAAGCTGGGCGGGCGGGGCCTGGCTGGGAGGGGAAGCGGGGCGGGCGGGGCCTCGCTCGGGAGGAGAAACTGGGCGGGCGGCGCCTCGCTCGGGATGGGAAGCTGGGCGGGCGGGGCCAAGCTCGGGAGGAGAAACTGGGCGGGCGGGGCCGGACTCGGGAGGGGAAGCTGGGCGGGCGGGGCCAAGCTGGGAGGAGAAACTGGGTGGCGGGGCCGGGGTCGGGAGGGGAAGCTGGGCGGGCGGGGCCTCGCTCGGGAGGAGAAACTGGGCGGGCGGGGCCAAGCTGGGAGGGGAAGCTGGGCGGGCGGGGCCTCGCTCGGGAGGAGAAACGGGGCGGGCGGGGCCTCGCTCGGGAGGAGAAACTGGGCGGGCGGGGCCTCGCTCGGGAGGGGAAGCTGGGCGGGCGGGGCCAAGCTGGGATGAGAAACTGGGCGGGCGGGGCCTCGCTCGGGAGGAGAAACTGGGCGGGCGGGGCCAAGCTGGGAGGAGAAGCTGGGCGGGCGGGGCCGGGTTCGGGAGGGGAAGCTGGGCGGGCGGGGCCACGCTCGGGAGGAGAAACTGGGCGGGCGGGGCCGGACTCGGGAGGGGAAGCTGGGCGGGCGGGGCCAAGCTGGGAGGAGAAGCTGGGCGGGCAGGGCCGGATTCGGGAGGGGAAGCTGGGCGGGCGGGGCCTCGCTCGGGAGGAGAAACTGGGCGGGCGGGGCCGGGTTCGGGAGGGGAAGCTGGGCGGGCGGGGCCAAGCTGGGATGAGAAACTGGGCGGGCGGGGCCGGGTTCGGGAGGGGAAACTGGGCGGGCGGGGCCTCGCTCGGGAGGAGAAACCGGGCGGGCGGGGCCGGACTCGGGAGGGGAAGCTGGGCGGGCGGGGCCAAGCTGGGAGGGGAAGCTGGGCGGGCGGGGCCGGACTCGGGAGGAGAAGCGGGGCGGGCGGGGCCGGACTCGGGAGGGGAAGCGGGGCGGGCGGGGCCTGGCTTGGAGGGGAAGCTGGGCGGGCGGGGCCGGGCTCGCTAGGAGAAGCTTGGCGGGCGGGGCCGGGATCGGGAGGGGAAGCTGGGCGGGCGGGGCCAAGCTGGGAGGAGAAACTGGGCGGGCGGGGCCTGGCTGGGAGGGGAACATGGGCGGGCAGGGCCGGATTCGGGAGGGGAAGCTGGGCGGGCGGGGCCTCGCTCGGGAGGAGAAACTGGGCGGGCGGGGCCTCGCTCGGGAGGGGAAGCTGGGCGGGCGGGGCCAAGCTGGGATGAGAAACTGGGCGGCCGGGGCCGGACTCGGGAGGAGAAACTGGGCGGGCGGGGCCGGGTTCGGGAGGGGAATCTGGGCGGGCGGGGCCTCGCTCGGGAGGAGAAACTGGGCGGGCGGGGCCGGACTCGGGAGGGGAAGCTGGGCGGGCGGGGCCAAGCTGGGAGGGGAAGCTGGGCGGGCGGGGCCGGACTCGGGAGGAGAAGCGGGGCGGGCGGGGCCGGACTCGGGAGGAGAAACTGGGCGGGAGGGGCCAGGCTGGGAGGAGAAACTGGGCGGGCGGGGCCGTGCTGGGAGGAGAAGCTGGGCGGGCGGGGCTAAGCTGGGAGGAGAAACTGGGCGGGCGGGGCCGTGCTGGGAGGAGAAGCTGGGCGGGCGGGGCTAAGCTGGGAGGAGAAGCTGGGCGGGCGGGGCCGGGTTCGGGAGGGGAAGCGGGGCGGGCGGGGCCTCGCTCGGGAGGAGAAACTGGGCGGGCGGGGCCTGGCTTGGAGGGGAAGCTGGGCGGGCGGGGCCAAGCTGGGAGGGGAAGCGGGGCGGGCGGGGCCGGACTCGGGAGGAGAAACTGGGCGGGCGGGGCCTGGCTGGGAGGGGAAGCGGGGCGGGCGGGGCCGAGCTCGCTAGGAGAAGCTTGGCGGGCGGGGCCGGATTCGGGAGGGGAAGCTGGGCGGGCGGGGCCTGGCTGGGAGGGGAAGCGGGGCGGGCGGGGCCTCGCTCGGGAGGAGAAACTGGGCGGGCGGGGCCTCGCTCGGGAGGGGAAGCTGGGCGGGCGGGGCCTAGCTGGGAGGGGAAGCGGGGCGGGCGGGGCCGGACTCGGGAGGAGAAACTGGGCGGGCGGGGCCTGGCTGGGAGGGGAAGCGGGGCGGGCGGGGCCGAGCTCGCTAGGAGAAGCTTGGCGGGCGGGGCCGGATTCGGGAGGGGAAGCTGGGCGGGCGGGGCCTCGCTCGGGAGGAGAAACTGGGCGAGCGGGGCCTCGCTCGGGAGGGGAAGCTGGGCGGGCGGGGCCAAGCTGGGATGAGAAACTGGGCGGGCGGGGCCTCGCTCGGGATGGGAAGCTGGGCGGGCGGGGCCAAGCTCGGGAGGAGAAACTGGGCGGGCGGGGCGGACTCGGGAGGGGAAGCGGGGCGGGCGGGCCTGGCTTGTAGGGGAAGCTGGGCGGGCGGGGCCGAGCTCGCTAGCAGAAGCTGGGCGGGCGGGGCCGGGTTCGGGAGAGGAAGCTTGGCGGGCGGGGCCAAGCTGGGAGGAGAAACTGGGCGGGCGGGGCCTCGCTCGGGATGGGAAGCTGGGCGGGCGGGGCCAAGCTCGGGAGGAGAAACTGGGCGGGCGGGGCCTCGCTCGGGATGGGAAGCTGGGCGGGCGGGGCCAAGCTCGGGAGGAGAAACTGGGCGGGCGGGGCCGGACTCGGGAGGGGAAGCTGGGCGGGCGGGGCCAAGCTGGGAGGGGAAGCTGGGCGGGCGGGGCCGGACTCGGGAGGAGAAGCGGGGCGGGCGGGGCCGGACTCGGGAGGAGAAACTGGGCGGGCGGGGCCAGGCTGGGAGGAGAAACTGGGCGGGCGGGGCCGTGCTGGGAGGAGAAGCTGGGCGGGCGGGGCTAAGCTGGGAGGAGAAGCTGGGCGGGCGGGGCCGGGTTCGGGAGGGGAAGCTGGGCGGGCGGGGCCTGGCTGGGAGGGGAAGCTGGGCGGGCGGGGCTAAGCTGGGAGGAGAAGCTGGGCGGGCGGGGCCGGGTTCGGGAGGGGAAGCGGGGCGGGCGGGGCCTCGCTCGGGAGGAGAAACTGGGCGGGCGGGGCCTGGCTTGGAGGGGAAGCTGGGCGGGCGGGGCCAAGCTGGGATGAGAAACTGGGCGGCCGGGGCCGGACTCGGGAGGAGAAACTGGGCGGGCGGGGCCAGGCTGGGAGGGGAAGCGGGGCGGGCGGGGCCGGACTCGGGAGGAGAAACTGGGCGGGCGGGGCCTGGCTGGGAGGGGAAGCGGGGCGGGCGGGGCCGAGCTCGCTAGGAGAAGCTTGGCGGGCGGGGCCTGGCTGGGAGGGGAAGCGGGGCGGGCGGGGCCGAGCTCGCTAGGAGAAGCTTGGCGGGCGGGGCCGGGTACGGGAGGGGAAGCTGGGCGGGCGGGGCCAAGCTGGGAGGAGAAACTGGGCGGGCGGGGCCTCGCTCGGGATGGGAAGCTGGGCGGGCGGGGCCAGGCTGGGAGGGGAACATGGGCGGGCGGGGCCGGGATCGGGAGGGGAAGCTGGGCGGGCGGGGCCAAGCTGGGAGGAGAAACTGGGCGGGCGGGGCCTGGCTGGGAGGGGAAGCGGGGCGGGCGGGGCCGGACTCGGGAGGAGAAACTGGGCGGGGGGGCCTGGCTGGGAAGGGAAGCGGGGCGGGCGGGGCCAAGCTCGCTAGGAGAAGCTTGGCGGGCGGGGCCGGGTTCGGGAGGGGAAGCTGGGCGGGCGGGGCCTGGCTGGGAGGAGAAACTGGGCGGGCGGGGCCTCGCTCGGGATGGGAAGCGGGGCGGGCGGGGCCAAGCTGGGAGGAGAAGCTGGGCGGGCGGGGTCGGGTTCGGGAGGGGAAGCTGGGCGGGCGGGGCCTCGCTCGGGAGGAGAAACTGGGCGGGCGGGGCCAAGCTGGGAGGGGAAGCTGGGCGGGCGGGGCCTCGCTCGGGAGGAGAAACTGGCCGGGCGGGGCCTCGCTCGGGAGGAGAAACTGGGCGGGCGGGGCCTCGCTCGGGAGGGGAAGCTGGGCGGGCGGGGCCTCGCTCGGGAGGGGAAGCTGGGCGGGCGGGGCAAAGCTGGGAGGAGAAGCTGGGCGGGCGGGGCCGGGTTCGGGAGGGGAAGCTGGGCGGGCGGGGCCTCGCTCGGGAGGAGAAGCTGGGCGGGCGGGGACAAGCTGGGAGGAGAAGCTGGGCGGGCGGGGCCGTATTCGGGAGGGGAAGCTGGGCGGGCGGGGCCTCGCTCGGGAGGAGAAACTGGGCGGGCGGGGCCAAGCTGGGAGGGGAAGCTGGGCGGGCGGGGCCAAGCTGGGATGAGAAACTGGGCGGCCGGGGCCGGACTCGGGAGGAGAAACTGGGCGGGCGGGGCCGGGTTCGGGAGGGGAAACTGGGCGGGCGGGGCCTCGCTCGGGAGGAGAAACTGGGCGGGCGGGGCCGGACTCGGGAGGGGAAGCTGGGCGGGCGGGGCCAAGCTGGGAGGGGAAGCTGGGCGGGCGGGGCCGGACTCGGGAGGAGAAGCGGGGCGGGCGGGGCCGGACTCGGGAGGAGAAACTGGGCGGGCGGGGCCAGGCTGGGAGGAGAAACTGGGCGGGCGGGGCCGTGCTGGGAGGAGAAGCTGGGCGGGCGGGGCTAAGCTGGGAGGAGAAGCTGGGCGGGCGGGGCCGGGTTCGGGAGGGGAAGCTGGGCGGGCGGGGCCTGGCTGGGAGGGGAAGCGGGGCGGGCGGGGCCTCGCTCGGGAGGAGAAACTGGGCGGGCGGGGCCTCGCTCGGGAGGGGAAGCTGGGCGGGCGGGGCCTAGCTGGGAGGGGAAGCGGGGCGGGCGGGGCCGGACTCGGGAGGAGAAACTGGGCGGGCGGGGCCTGGCTGGGAGGGGAAGCGGGGCGGGCGGGGCCGAGCTCGCTAGGAGAAGCTTGGCGGGCGGGGCCGGATTCGGGAGGGGAAGCTGGGCGGGCGGGGCCTCGCTCGGGAGGAGAAACTGGGCGAGCGGGGCCTCGCTCGGGAGGGGAAGCTGGGCGGGCGGGGCCAAGCTGGGATGAGAAACTGGGCGGGCGGGGCCTCGCTCGGGATGGGAAGCTGGGCGGGCGGGGCCAAGCTCGGGAGGAGAAACTGGGCGGGCGGGGCGGACTCGGGAGGGGAAGCGGGGCGGGCGGGCCTGGCTTGTAGGGGAAGCTGGGCGGGCGGGGCCGAGCTCGCTAGCAGAAGCTGGGCGGGCGGGGCCGGGTTCGGGAGAGGAAGCTTGGCGGGCGGGGCCAAGCTGGGAGGAGAAACTGGGCGGGCGGGGCCTCGCTCGGGATGGGAAGCTGGGCGGGCGGGGCCAAGCTCGGGAGGAGAAACTGGGCGGGCGGGGCCTCGCTCGGGATGGGAAGCTGGGCGGGCGGGGCCAAGCTCGGGAGGAGAAACTGGGCGGGCGGGGCCGGACTCGGGAGGAGAAACTGGGCGGGCGGGGCCAGGCTGGGAGGAGAAACTGGGCGGGCGGGGCCGTGCTGGGAGGAGAAGCTGGGCGGGCGGGGCTAAGCTGGGAGGAGAAGCTGGGCGGGCGGGGCCGGGTTCGGGAGGGGAAGCTGGGCGGGCGGGGCCTGGCTGGGAGGGGAAGCTGGGCGGGCGGGGCTAAGCTGGGAGGAGAAGCTGGGCGGGCGGGGCCGGGTTCGGGAGGGGAAGCGGGGCGGGCGGGGCCTCGCTCGGGAGGAGAAACTGGGCGGGCGGGGCCTGGCTTGGAGGGGAAGCTGGGCGGGCGGGGCCAAGCTGGGATGAGAAACTGGGCGGCCGGGGCCGGACTCGGGAGGAGAAACTGGGCGGGCGGGGCCAGGCTGGGAGGGGAAGCGGGGCGGGCGGGGCCGGACTCGGGAGGAGAAACTGGGCGGGCGGGGCCTGGCTGGGAGGGGAAGCGGGGCGGGCGGGGCCGAGCTCGCTAGGAGAAGCTTGGCGGGCGGGGCCTGGCTGGGAGGGGAAGCGGGGCGGGCGGGGCCGAGCTCGCTAGGAGAAGCTTGGCGGGCGGGGCCGGGTACGGGAGGGGAAGCTGGGCGGGCGGGGCCAAGCTGGGAGGAGAAACTGGGCGGGCGGGGCCTCGCTCGGGATGGGAAGCTGGGCGGGCGGGGCCAGGCTGGGAGGGGAACATGGGCGGGCGGGGCCGGGATCGGGAGGGGAAGCTGGGCGGGCGGGGCCAAGCTGGGAGGAGAAACTGGGCGGGGGGGCCTGGCTGGGAGGGGAAGCGGGGCGGGCGGGGCCGGACTCGGGAGGAGAAACTGGGCGGGGGGGCCTGGCTGGGAAGGGAAGCGGGGCGGGCGGGGCCAAGCTCGCTAGGAGAAGCTTGGCGGGCGGGGCCGGGTTCGGGAGGGGAAGCTGGGCGGGCGGGGCCTGGCTGGGAGGAGAAACTGGGCGGGCGGGGCCTCGCTCGGGATGGGAAGCGGGGCGGGCGGGGCCAAGCTGGGAGGAGAAGCTGGGCGGGCGGGGCCGGGTTCGGGAGGGGAAGCTGGGCGGGCGGGGCCTCGCTCGGGAGGAGAAACTGGGCGGGCGGGGCCAAGCTGGGAGGGGAAGCTGGGCGGGCGGGGCCTCGCTCGGGAGGAGAAACTGGCCGGGCGGGGCCTCGCTCGGGAGGAGAAACTGGGCGGGCGGGGCCTCGCTCGGGAGGGGAAGCTGGGCGGGCGGGGCAAAGCTGGGAGGAGAAGCTGGGCGGGCGGGGCCGGGTTCGGGAGGGGAAGCTGGGCGGGCGGGGCCTCGCTCGGGAGGAGAAAGTGGGCGGGCGGGGCCGGAGTCGGGAGGGGAAGCTGGGCGGGCGGGGACAAGCTGGGAGGAGAAGCTGGGCGGGCAGGGCCGTATTCGGGAGGGGAAGCTGGGCGGGCGGGGCCTCGCTCGGGAGGAGAAACTGGGCGGGCGGGGCCAAGCTGGGAGGGGAAGCTGGGCGGGCGGGGCCAAGCTGGGATGAGAAACTGGGCGGCCGGGGCCGGACTCGGGAGGAGAAACTGGGCGGGCGGGGCCGGGTTCGGGAGGGGAAACTGGGCGGGCGGGGCCTCGCTCGGGAGGAGAAACTGGGCGGGCGGGGCCGGACTCGGGAGGGGAAGCTGGGCGGGCGGGGCCAAGCTGGGAGGGGAAGCTGGGCGGGCGGGGCCGGACTCGGGAGGAGAAGCGGGGCGGGCGGGGCCGGACTCGGGAGGAGAAACTGGGCGGGCGGGGCCAGGCTGGGAGGAGAAACTGGGCGGGCGGGGCCGTGCTGGGAGGAGAAGCTGGGCGGGCGGGGCTAAGCTGGGAGGAGAAGCTGGGCGGGCGGGGCCGGGTTCGGGAGGGGAAGCTGGGCGGGCGGGGCCTGGCTGGGAGGGGAAGCGGGGCGGGCGGGGCCTCGCTCGGGAGGAGAAACTGGGCGGGCGGGGCCTCGCTCGGGAGGGGAAGCTGGGCGGGCGGGGCCTAGCTGGGAGGGGAAGCGGGGCGGGCGCGGCCGGACTCGGGAGGAGAAACTGGGCGGGCGGGGCCTGGCTGGGAGGGGAAGCGGGGCGGGCGGGGCCGAGCTCGCTAGGAGAAGCTTGGCGGGCGGGGCCGGCTTCGGGAGGGGAAGCTGGGCGGGCGGGGCCTCGCTCGGGAGGAGAAACTGGGCGAGCGGGGCCTCGCTCGGGAGGGGAAGCTGGGCGGGCGGGGCCAAGCTGGGATGAGAAACTGGGCGGGCGGGGCCTCGCTCGGGATGGGAAGCTGGGCGGGCGGGGCCAAGCTCGGGAGGAGAAACTGGGCGGGCGGGGCGGACTCGGGAGGGGAAGCGGGGCGGGCGGGCCTGGCTTGTAGGGGAAGCTGGGCGGGCGGGGCCGAGCTCGCTAGCAGAAGCTGGGCGGGCGGGGCCGGGTTCGGGAGAGGAAGCTTGGCGGGCGGGGCCAAGCTGGGAGGAGAAACTGGGCGGGCGGGGCCTCGCTCGGGATGGGAAGCTGGGCGGGCGGGGCCAAGCTCGGGAGGAGAAACTGGGCGGGCGGGGCCTCGCTCGGGATGGGAAGCTGGGCGGGCGGGGCCAAGCTCGGGAGGAGAAACTGGGCGGGCGGGGCCGGACTCGGGAGGGGAAGCTGGGCGGGCGGGGCCAAGCTGGGAGGGGAAGCTGGGCGGGCGGGGCCGGACTCGGGAGGAGAAGCGGGGCGGGCGGGGCCGGACTCGGGAGGAGAAACTGGGCGGGCGGGGCCAGGCTGGGAGGAGAAACTGGGCGGGCGGGGCCGTGCTGGGAGGAGAAGCTGGGCGGGCGGGGCTAAGCTGGGAGGAGAAGCTGGGCGGGCGGGGCCGGGTTCGGGAGGGGAAGCTGGGCGGGCGGGGCCTGGCTGGGAGGGAAAGCGGGGCGGGCGGGGCCTCGCTCGGGAGGAGAAACTGGGCGGGCGGCGCCTCGCTCGGGATGGGAAGCTGGGCGGGCGGGGCCAAGCTCGGGAGGAGAAACTGGGCGGGCGGGGCCGGACTCGGGAGGGGAAGCTGGGCGGGCGGGGCCAAGCTGGGAGGAGAAGCTGGGCGGGCGGGGCCGGGTTCGGGAGGGGAAGCTGGGCGGGCGGGGCCTCGCTCGGGAGGAGAAACTGGGCGGGCGGGGCCAAGCTGGGAGGGGAAGCTGGGCGGGCGGGGCCTCGCTCGGGAGGAGAAACTGGCCGGGCGGGGCCTCGCTCGGGAGGAGAAACTGGGCGGGCGGGGCCTCGCTCGGGAGGGGAAGCTGGGCGGGCGGGGCAAAGCTGGGAGGAGAAGCTGGGCGGGCGGGGCCGGGTTCGGGAGGGGAAGCTGGGCGGGCGGGGCCTCGCTCGGGAGGAGAAAGTGTGCGGGCGGGGCCGGAGTCGGGAGGGGAAGCTGGGCGGGCGGGGACAAGCTGGGAGGAGAAGCTGGGCGGGCAGGGCCGTATTCGGGAGGGGAAGCTGGGCGGGCGGGGCCTCGCTCGGGAGGAGAAACTGGGCGGGCGGGGCCAAGCTGGGAGGGGAAGCTGGGCGGGCGGGGCCAAGCTGGGATGAGAAACTGGGCGGCCGGGGCCGGACTCGGGAGGAGAAACTGGGCGGGCGGGGCCGGGTTCGGGAGGGGAAACTGGGCGGGCGGGGCCTCGCTCGGGAGGAGAAACTGGGCGGGCGGGGCCGGACTCGGGAGGGGAAGCTGGGCGGGCGGGGCCAAGCTGGGAGGGGAAGCTGGGCGGGCGGGGCCGGACTCGGGAGGAGAAGCGGGGCGGGCGGGGCCGGACTCGGGAGGAGAAACTGGGCGGGCGGGGCCAGGCTGGGAGGAGAAACTGGGCGGGCGGGGCCGTGCTGGGAGGAGAAGCTGGGCGGGCGGGGCTAAGCTGGGAGGAGAAGCTGGGCGGGCGGGGCCGGGTTCGGGAGGGGAAGCTGGGCGGGCGGGGCCTGGCTGGGAGGGGAAGCGGGGCGGGCGGGGCCTCGCTCGGGAGGAGAAACTGGGCGGGCGGGGCCTCGCTCGGGAGGGGAAGCTGGGCGGGCGGGGCCTAGCTGGGAGGGGAAGCGGGGCGGGCGGGGCCGGACTCGGGAGGAGAAACTGGGCGGGCGGGGCCTGGCTGGGAGGGGAAGCGGGGCGGGCGGGGCCGAGCTCGCTAGGAGAAGCTTGGCGGGCGGGGCCGGATTCGGGAGGGGAAGCTGGGCGGGCGGGGCCTCGCTCGGGAGGAGAAACTGGGCGAGCGGGGCCTCGCTCGGGAGGGGAAGCTGGGCGGGCGGGGCCAAGCTGGGATGAGAAACTGGGCGGGCGGGGCCTCGCTCGGGATGGGAAGCTGGGCGGGCGGGGCCAAGCTCGGGAGGAGAAACTGGGCGGGCGGGGCGGACTCGGGAGGGGAAGCGGGGCGGGCGGGCCTGGCTTGTAGAGGAAGCTGGGCGGGCGGGGCCGAGCTCGCTAGCAGAAGCTGGGCGGGCGGGGCCGGGTTCGGGAGAGGAAGCTTGGCGGGCGGGGCAAAGCTGGGAGGAGAAACTGGGCGGGCGGGGCCTCGCTCGGGATGGGAAGCTGGGCGGGCGGGGCCAAGCTCGGGAGGAGAAACTGGGCGGGCGGGGCCTCGCTCGGGATGGGAAGCTGGGCGGGCGGGGCCAAGCTCGGGAGGAGAAACTGGGCGGGCGGGGCCGGACTCGGGAGGGGAAGCTGGGCGGGCGGGGCCAAGCTGGGAGGAGAAGCTGGGCGGGCGGGGCCGGGTTCGGGAGGGGAAGCTGGGCGGGCGGGGCCTCGCTCGGGAGGAGAAACTGGGCGGGCGGGGCCGGACTCGGGAGGGGAAGCTGGGCGGGCGGGGCCAAGCTGGGAGGAGAAGCTGGGCGGGCAGGGCCGGATTCGGGAGCGGAAGCTGGGCGGGCGGGGCCTCGCTCGGGAGGAGAAACTGGGCGGGCGGGGCCTCGCTCGGGAGGGGAAGCTGGGCGGGCGGGGCCTGGCTGGGAGGGGAAGCGGGGCGGGCGGGGCCTCGCTCGGGAGGAGAAACTGGGCGGGCGGGGCCGGGCTCGGGAGGAGAACCTGGGCGGGCGGGGCTGGAGTCGGGAGGGGAAGCTGGCCGGGCGGGGCCGAGCTCGCTTGCAGAAGCTGGGCGGGCGGGGCCGGGTTCGGGAGGAGAAACTGGGCGGGCGGGGCCGGACTCGGGAGGGGAAGCTGGGCGGGCGGGGCCAAGCTGGGAGGGGAAGCTGGGCGGGCGGGGCCGGACTCGGGAGGAGAAGCGGGGCGGGCGGGGCCGGACTCGGGAGGAGAAACTGGGCGGGCGGGGCCAGGCTGGGAGGGGAAGCTGGGTGGTCGGGGCCGTGCTGGGAGGAGAAACTGGGCGGGCGGGGCTAAGCTGGGAGGAGAAGCTGGGCGGGCGGGGTCGGGTTCGGGAGGGGAAGCTGGGCGGGGGGGGCCTGGCTGGGAGGGGAAGCGGGGCGGGCGGGGCCGGACTCGGGAGGAGAAACTGGGCGGGCGGGGCCTGGCTGGGAGGGGAAGCGGGGCGGGCGGGGCCGAGCTGGGAGGAGAAACTGGGCGGGCGGGGCCTCGCTCGGGATAGGAAGCGGGGCGGGCGGGGCCAAGCTGGGAGGGGAAGCGGGGCGGGCGGGGCCGAGCTCGGGAGGAGAAACTGGGCGGGCGGGGCCAAGCTGGGAGGGGAAGCTGGGCGGGCGGGGCCGAGCTCGCTAGCAGAAGCTGGGCGGGCGGGGCCGGGTTCGGGAGGGGAAGCTGGGCGGGCGGGGCCAAGCTGGGAGGAGAAACTGGGCGGGCGGGGCCTCGCTCGGGATGGGAAGCTGGGCGGGCGGGGCCAAGCTCGGGAGGAGAAACTGGGCGGGCGGGGCCGGACTCGGGAGGGGAAGCTGGGCGGGCGGGGCCAAGCTGGGAGGAGAAGCTGGGCGGGCAGGGCAAAGCTGGGAGGAGAAGCTGGGCGGGCGGGGCCGGGTTCGGGAGGGGAAGCTGGGCGGGCGGGGCCTCGCTCGGGGGGAGAAAGTGGGCGGGCGGGGCCGGAGTCGGGAGGGGAAGCTGGGCGGGCGGGGACAAGCTGGGAGGAGAAGCTGGGCGGGCAGGGCCGTATTCGGGAGGGGAAGCTGGGCGGGCGGGGCCTCGCTCGGGAGGAGAAACTGGGCGGGCGGGGCCAAGCTGGGAGGGGAAGCTGGGCGGGCGGGGCCAAGCTGGGATGAGAAACTGGGCGGCCGGGGCCGGACTCGGGAGGAGAAACTGGGCGGGCGGGGCCGGGTTCGGGAGGGGAAACTGGGCGGGCGGGGCCTCGCTCGGGAGGAGAAACTGGGCGGGCGGGGCCGGACTCGGGAGGGGAAGCTGGGCGGGCGGGGCCAAGCTGGGAGGGGAAGCTGGGCGGGCGGGGCCGGACTCGGGAGGAGAAGCGGGGCGGGCGGGGCCGGACTCGGGAGGAGAAACTGGGCGGGCGGGGCCAGGCTGGGAGGAGAAACTGGGCGGGCGGGGCCGTGCTGGGAGGAGAAGCTGGGCGGGCGGGGCTAAGCTGGGAGGAGAAGCTGGGCGGGCGGGGCCGGGTTCGGGAGGGGAAGCTGGGCGGGCGGGGCCTGGCTGGGAGGGGAAGCGGGGCGGGCGGGGCCTCGCTCGGGAGGAGAAACTGGGCGGGCGGGGCCTCGCTCGGGAGGGGAAGCTGGGCGGGCGGGGCCTAGCTGGGAGGGGAAGCGGGGCGGGCGGGGCCGGACTCGGGAGGAGAAACTGGGCGGGCGGGGCCTGGCTGGGAGGGGAAGCGGGGCGGGCGGGGCCGAGCTCGCTAGGAGAAGCTTGGCGGGCGGGGCCGGATTCGGGAGGGGAAGCTGGGCGGGCGGGGCCTCGCTCGGGAGGAGAAACTGGGCGAGCGGGGCCTCGCTCGGGAGGGGAAGCTGGGCGGGCGGGGCCAAGCTGGGATGAGAAACTGGGCGGGCGGGGCCTCGCTCGGGATGGGAAGCTGGGCGGGCGGGGCCAAGCTCGGGAGGAGAAACTGGGCGGGCGGGGCGGACTCGGGAGGGGAAGCGGGGCGGGCGGGCCTGGCTTGTAGGGGAAGCTGGGCGGGCGGGGCCGAGCTCGCTAGCAGAAGCTGGGCGGGCGGGGCCGGGTTCGGGAGAGGAAGCTTGGCGGGCGGGGCCAAGCTGGGAGGAGAAACTGGGCGGGCGGGGCCTCGCTCGGGATGGGAAGCTGGGCGGGCGGGGCCAAGCTCGGGAGGAGAAACTGGGCGGGCGGGGCCTCGTTCGGGATGGGAAGCTGGGCGGGCGGGGCCAAGCTCGGGAGGAGAAACTGGGCGGGCGGGGCCGGACTCGGGAGGGGAAGCTGGGCGGGCGGGGCCAAGCTGGGAGGGGAAGCTGGGCGGGCGGGGCCGGACTCGGGAGGAGAAGCGGGGGGGGCGGGGCCGGACTCGGGAGGAGAAACTGGGCGGGCGGGGCCAGGCTGGGAGGAGAAACTGGGCGGGCGGGGCCGTGCTGGGAGGAGAAGCTGGGCGGGCGGGGCTAAGCTGGGAGGAGAAGCTGGGCGGGCGGGGCCGGGTTCGGGAGGGGAAGCTGGGCGGGCGGGGCCTGGCTGGGAGGGGAAGCTGGGCGGGCGGGGCTAAGCTGGGAGGAGAAGCTGGGCGGGCGGGGCCGGGTTCGGGAGGGGAAGCGGGGCGGGCGGGGCCTCGCTCGGGAGGAGAAACTGGGCGGGCGGGGCCTGGCTTGGAGGGGAAGCTGGGCGGGCGGGGCCAAGCTGGGATGAGAAACTGGGCGGCCGGGGCCGGACTCGGGAGGAGAAACTGGGCGGGCGGGGCCAGGCTGGGAGGGGAAGCGGGGCGGGCGGGGCCGGACTCGGGAGGAGAAACTGGGCGGGCGGGGCCTGGCTGGGAGGGGAAGCGGGGCGGGCGGGGCCGAGCTCGCTAGGAGAAGCTTGGCGGGCGGGGCCTGGCTGGGAGGGGAAGCGGGGCGGGCGGGGCCGAGCTCGCTAGGAGAAGCTTGGCGGGCGGGGCCGGGTACGGGAGGGGAAGCTGGGCGGGCGGGGCCAAGCTGGGAGGAGAAACTGGGCGGGCGGGGCCGGGATCGGGAGGGGAAGCTGGGCGGGCGGGGCCAAGCTGGGAGGAGAAACTGGGCGGGGGGGCCTGGCTGGGAGGGGAAGCGGGGCGGGCGGGGCCGGACTCGGGAGGAGAAACTGGGCGGGGGGGCCTGGCTGGGAAGGGAAGCGGGGCGGGCGGGGCCAAGCTCGCTAGGAGAAGCTTGGCGGGCGGGGCCGGGTTCGGGAGGGGAAGCTGGGCGGGCGGGGCCTGGCTGGGAGGAGAAACTGGGCGGGCGGGGCCTCGCTCGGGATGGGAAGCGGGGCGGGCGGGGCCAAGCTGGGAGGAGAAGCTGGGCGGGCGGGGCCGGGTTCGGGAGGGGAAGCTGGGCGGGCGGGGCCTCGCTCGGGAGGAGAAACTGGGCGGGCGGGGCCAAGCTGGGAGGGGAAGCTGGGCGGGCGGGGCCTCGCTCGGGAGGAGAAACTGGCCGGGCGGGGCCTCGCTGGGGAGGAGAAACTGGGCGGGCGGGGCCTCGCTCGGGAGGGGAAGCTGGGCGGGCGGGGCAAAGCTGGGAGGAGAAGCTGGGCGGGCGGGGCCGGGTTCGGGAGGGGAAGCTGGGCGGGCGGGGCCTCGCTCGGGAGGAGAAAGTGGGCGGGCGGGGCCGGAGTCGGGAGGGGAAGCTGGGCGGGCGGGGACAAGCTGGGAGGAGAAGCTGGGCGGGCAGGGCCGTATTCGGGAGGGGAAGCTGGGCGGGCGGGGCCTCGCTCGGGAGGAGAAACTGGGCGGGCGGGGCCAAGCTGGGAGGGGAAGCTGGGCGGGCGGGGCCAAGCTGGGATGAGAAACTGGGCGGCCGGGGCCGGACTCGGGAGGAGAAACTGGGCGGGCGGGGCCGGGTTCGGGAGGGGAAACTGGGCGGGCGGGGCCTCGCTCGGGAGGAGAAACTGGGCGGGCGGGGCCGGACTCGGGAGGGGAAGCTGGGCGGGCGGGGCCAAGCTGGGAGGGGAAGCTGGGCGGGCGGGGCCGGACTCGGGAGGAGAAGCGGGGCGGGCGGGGCCGGACTCGGGAGGAGAAACTGGGCGGGCGGGGCCAGGCTGGGAGGAGAAACTGGGCGGGCGGGGCCGTGCTGGGAGGAGAAGCTGGGCGGGCGGGGCTAAGCTGGGAGGAGAAGCTGGGCGGGCGGGGCCGGGTTCGGGAGGGGAAGCTGGGCGGGCGGGGCCTGGCTGGGAGGGGAAGCGGGGCGGGCGGGGCCTCGCTCGGGAGGAGAAACTGGGCGGGCGGGGCCTCGCTCGGGAGGGGAAGCTGGGCGGGCGGGGCCTAGCTGGGAGGGGAAGCGGGGCGGGCGCGGCCGGACTCGGGAGGAGAAACTGGGCGGGCGGGGCCTGGCTGGGAGGGGAAGCGGGGCGGGCGGGGCCGAGCTCGCTAGGAGAAGCTTGGCGGGCGGGGCCGGATTCGGGAGGGGAAGCTGGGCGGGCGGGGCCTCGCTCGGGAGGAGAAACTGGGCGAGCGGGGCCTCGCTCGGGAGGGGAAGCTGGGCGGGCGGGGCCAAGCTGGGATGAGAAACTGGGCGGGCGGGGCCTCGCTCGGGATGGGAAGCTGGGCGGGCGGGGCCAAGCTCGGGAGGAGAAACTGGGCGGGCGGGGCGGACTCGGGAGGGGAAGCGGGGCGGGCGGGCCTGGCTTGTAGGGGAAGCTGGGCGGGCGGGGCCGAGCTCGCTAGCAGAAGCTGGGCGGGCGGGGCCGGGTTCGGGAGAGGAAGCTTGGCGGGCGGGGCCAAGCTGGGAGGAGAAACTGGGCGGGCGGGGCCTCGCTCGGGATGGGAAGCTGGGCGGGCGGGGCCAAGCTCGGGAGGAGAAACTGGGCGGGCGGGGCCTCGCTCGGGATGGGAAGCTGGGCGGGCGGGGCCAAGCTCGGGAGGAGAAACTGGGCGGGCGGGGCCGGACTCGGGAGGGGAAGCTGGGCGGGCGGGGCCAAGCTGGGAGGGGAAGCTGGGCGGGCGGGGCCGGACTCGGGAGGAGAAGCGGGGCGGGCGGGGCCGGACTCGGGAGGAGAAACTGGGCGGGCGGGGCCAGGCTGGGAGGAGAAACTGGGCGGGCGGGGCCGTGCTGGGAGGAGAAGCTGGGCGGGCGGGGCTAAGCTGGGAGGAGAAGCTGGGCGGGCGGGGCCGGGTTCGGGAGGGGAAGCTGGGCGGGCGGGGCCTGGCTGGGAGGGGAAGCGGGGCGGGCGGGGCCTCGCTCGGGAGGAGAAACTGGGCGGGCGGCGCCTCGCTCGGGATGGGAAGCTGGGCGGGCGGGGCCAAGCTCGGGAGGAGAAACTGGGCGGGCGGCGCCGGACTCGGGAGGGGAAGCTGGGCGGGCGGGGCCAAGCTGGGAGGAGAAGCTGGGCGGGCGGGGCCGGGTTCGGGAGGGGAAGCTGGGCGGGCGGGGCCTCGCTCGGGAGGAGAAACTGGGCGGGCGGGGCCAAGCTGGGAGGGGAAGCTGGGCGGGCGGGGCCTCGCTCGGGAGGAGAAACTGGCCGGGCGGGGCCTCGCTCGGGAGGAGAAACTGGGCGGGCGGGGCCTCGCTCGGGAGGGGAAGCTGGGCGGGCGGGGCAAAGCTGGGAGGAGAAGCTGGGCGGGCGGGGCCGGGTTCGGGAGGGGAAGCTGGGCGGGCGGGGCCTCGCTCGGGAGGAGAAAGTGTGCGGGCGGGGCCGGAGTCGGGAGGGGAAGCTGGGCGGGCGGGGACAAGCTGGGAGGAGAAGCTGGGCGGGCAGGGCCGTATTCGGGAGGGGAAGCTGGGCGGGCGGGGCCTCGCTCGGGAGGAGAAACTGGGCGGGCGGGGCCAAGCTGGGAGGGGAAGCTGGGCGGGCGGGGCCAAGCTGGGATGAGAAACTGGGCGGCCGGGGCCGGACTCGGGAGGAGAAACTGGGCGGGCGGGGCCGGGTTCGGGAGGGGAAACTGGGCGGGCGGGGCCTCGCTCGGGAGGAGAAACTGGGCGGGCGGGGCCGGACTCGGGAGGGGAAGCTGGGCGGGCGGGGCCAAGCTGGGAGGGGAAGCTGGGCGGGCGGGGCCGGACTCGGGAGGAGAAGCGGGGCGGGCGGGGCCGGACTCGGGAGGAGAAACTGGGCGGGCGGGGCCAGGCTGGGAGGAGAAACTGGGCGGGCGGGGCCGTGCTGGGAGGAGAAGCTGGGCGGGCGGGGCTAAGCTGGGAGGAGAAGCTGGGCGGGCGGGGCCGGGTTCGGGAGGGGAAGCTGGGCGGGCGGGGCCTGGCTGGGAGGGGAAGCGGGGCGGGCGGGGCCTCGCTCGGGAGGAGAAACTGGGCGGGCGGGGCCTCGCTCGGGAGGGGAAGCTGGGCGGGCGGGGCCTAGCTGGGAGGGGAAGCGGGGCGGGCGGGGCCGGACTCGGGAGGAGAAACTGGGCGGGCGGGGCCTGGCTGGGAGGGGAAGCGGGGCGGGCGGGGCCGAGCTCGCTAGGAGAAGCTTGGCGGGCGGGGCCGGATTCGGGAGGGGAAGCTGGGCGGGCGGGGCCTCGCTCGGGAGGAGAAACTGGGCGAGCGGGGCCTCGCTCGGGAGGGGAAGCTGGGCGGGCGGGGCCAAGCTGGGATGAGAAACTGGGCGGGCGGGGCCTCGCTCGGGATGGGAAGCTGGGCGGGCGGGGCCAAGCTCGGGAGGAGAAACTGGGCGGGCGGGGCGGACTCGGGAGGGGAAGCGGGGCGGGCGGGCCTGGCTTGTAGAGGAAGCTGGGCGGGCGGGGCCGAGCTCGCTAGCAGAAGCTGGGCGGGCGGGGCCGGGTTCGGGAGAGGAAGCTTGGCGGGCGGGGCAAAGCTGGGAGGAGAAACTGGGCGGGCGGGGCCTCGCTCGGGATGGGAAGCTGGGCGGGCGGGCCAAGCTCGGGAGGAGAAACTGGGCGGGCGGGGCCTCGCTCGGGATGGGAAGCTGGGCGGGCGGGGCCAAGCTCGGGAGGAGAAACTGGGCGGGCGGGGCCGGACTCGGGAGGGGAAGCTGGCGGGCGGGGCCAAGCTGGGAGGAGAAGCTGGGCGGGCGGGGCCGGGTTCGGGAGGGGAAGCTGGGCGGGCGGGGCCTCGCTCGGGAGGAGAAACTGGGCGGGCGGGGCCGGACTCGGGAGGGGAAGCTGGGCGGGCGGGGCCAAGCTGGGAGGAGAAGCTGGGCGGGCAGGGCCGGATTCGGGAGGGGAAGCTGGGCGGGCGGGGCCTCGCTCGGGAGGAGAAACTGGGCGGGCGGGGCCTCGCTCGGGAGGGGAAGCTGGGCGGGCGGGGCCTGGCTGGCAGGGGAAGCGGGGCGGGCGGGGCCTCGCTCGGGAGGAGAAACTGGGCGGGCGGGGCCGGGCTCGGGAGGAGAACCTGGGCGGGCGGGCCTGGAGTCGGGAGGGGAAGCTGGCCGGGCGGGGCCGAGCTCGCTTGCAGAAGCTGGGCGGGCGGGGCCGGGTTCGGGAGGAGAAACTGGGCGGGCGGGGCCAAGCTGGAAGGGGAAGCTGGGCGGGCGGGCCGGACTCGGGAGGAGAAGCGGGGCGGGCGGGGCGGACTCGGGAGGAGAAACTGGGCGGGCGGGGCCAGGCTGGGAGGGGAAGCTGGGTGGTCGGGGCCGTGCTGGGAGGAGAAACTGGGCGGGCGGGGCTAAGCTGGGGGGAGAAGCTGGGCGGGCGGGGTCGGGTTCGGGAGGGGAAGCTGGGCGGGGGGGGCCTGGCTGGGAGGGGAAGCGGGGCGGGCGGGGCCGGACTCGGGAGGAGAAACTGGGCGGGCGGGGCCTGGCTGGGAGGGGAAGCGGGGCGGGCGGGGCCGAGCTGGGAGGAGAAACTGGGCGGGCGGGGCCTCGCTCGGGATGGGAAGCGGGGCGGGCGGGGCCAAGCTGGGAGGGGAAGCGGGCGGGCGGGGCCGAGCTCGGGAGGAGAAACTGGGCGGGCGGGGCCAAGCTGGGAGGGGAAGCTGGGCGGGCGGGGCCGAGCTCGCTAGCAGAAGCTGGGCGGGCGGGGCCGGGTTCGGGAGGGGAAGCTGGGCGGGCGGGGCCAAGCTGGGAGGAGAAACTGGGCGGGCGGGGCCTCGCTCGGGATGGGAAGCTGGGCGGGCGGGGCCAAGCTCGGGAGGAGAAACTGGGCGGGCGGGGCCGGACTCGGGAGGGGAAGCTGGGCGGGCGGGGCCTGGCTGGGAGGGGAAGCGGGGCGGGCGGGGCCTCGCTCGGGAGGAGAAACTGGCGGGCGGGGCCGGGCTCGGGAGGAGAACCTGGGCGGGCGGGGCTGGAGTCGGGAGGGTAAGCTGGCCGGGCGGGGCCGAGCTCGCTTGCAGAAGCTGGGCGGGCGGGCCGGGTTCGGGAGGAGAAACTGGGCGGGCGGAGCCGGACTCGGGAGGGGAAGCTGGGCGGGCGGGGCCAAGCTGGGAGGGGAAGCTGGGCGGGCGGGGCCGGACTCGGGAGGAGAAACTGGGCGGGCGGGGCCAGGCTGGGAGGGGAAGCTGGGTGGTCGGGCCGTGCTGGGAGGAGAAACTGGGCGGGCGGGGCTAAGCTGGGAGGAGAAGCTGGGCGGGCGGGGTCGGGTTCGGGAGGGGAAGCTGGGCGGGGGGGGGCCTGGCTGGGAGGGGAAGCGGGGCGGCGGGGCCGGACTCGGGAGGAGAAACTGGGCGGGCGGGGCCTGGCTGGGAGGGGAAGCGGGGCGGGCGGGGCCGAGCTGGGAGGAGAAACTGGGCGGGCGGGGCCTCGCTCGGGATGGGAAGCGGGGCGGGCGGGGCCAAGCTGGGAGGGGAAGCGGGGCGGGCGGGGCCGAGCTCGGGAGGAGAAACTGGGCGGGCGGGGCCAAGCTGGGAGGGGAAGCTGGGCGGGCGGGGCCGAGCTCGCTAGCAGAAGCTGGGCGGGCGGGGCCGGGTTCGGGAGGGGAAGCTGGGCGGGCGGGGCCAAGCTGGGAGGAGAAACTGGGCGGGCGGGGCCTCGCTCGGGATGGGAAGCTGGGCGGGGCGGGGCCAAGCTCGGGAGGAGAAACTGGGCGGGCGGGGCCGGACTCGGGAGGGGAAGCTGGGCGGGCGGGGCCAAGCTGGGAGGAGAAACTGGGTGGCGGGGCCGGGGTCGGGAGGGGAAGCTGGGCGGGCGGGGCCTCGCTCGGGAGGAGAAACTCGGCGGGCGGGGCCAAGCTGGGAGGGGAAGCTGGGCGGGCGGGGCCTCGCTCGGGAGGAGAAACGGGGCGGGCGGGGCCTCGCTCGGGAGGAGAAACTGGGCGGGCGGGGCCTCGCTCGGGAGGGGAAGCTGGGCGGGCGGGGCCAAGCTGGGATGAGAAACTGGGCGGGCGGGGCCTCGCTCGGGAGGAGAAACTGGGCGGGCGGGGCCAAGCTGGGAGGAGAAGCTGGGCGGGCGGGGCCGGGTTCGGGAGGGGAAGCTGGGCGGGCGGGGCCTCGCTCGGGAGGAGAAACTGGGCGGGCGGGGCCTCGCTCGGGAGGGGAAGCTGGGCGGGCGGGGCCTGGCTGGGGGAGGGGGGCGGGCGGGGCCTCGCTCGGGAGGGGAGCGGGGGGCGGGCGGGGCGGGGCTCGCTCGGGAGGAGAAACTGGGCGGGCGGGGCCTGGCTGGGAGGGGAAGCGGGGCGGGCGGGGCCGAGCTCGCTAGGAGAAGCTTGGCGGGCGGGGCCGGGTTCGGGAGGGGAAGCTGGGCGGGCGGGGCCAAGCTGGGATGAGAAACTGGGCGGCCGGGGCCGGACTCGGGAGGAGAAACTGGGCGGACGGGGCCGGGTTCGGGAGGGGAAACTGGGCGGGCGGGGCCGGGCTCGGGAGGAGAACCTGGGCGGGCGGGGCTGGAGTCGGGAGGGGAAGCTGGCCGGGCGGGGCCGAGCTCGCTTGCAGAAGCTGGGCGGGCGGGGCCGGGTTCGGGAGGAGAAACTGGGCGGGCGGGGCCGGACTCGGGAGGGGAAGCTGGGCGGGCGGGGCCAAGCTGGGAGGGGAAGCTGGGCGGGCGGGGCCGGACTCGGGAGGAGAAGCGGGGCGGGCGGGGCCGGACTCGGGAGGAGAAACTGGGCGGGCGGGGCCAGGCTGGGAGGGGAAGCTGGGTGGTCGGGGCCGTGCTGGGAGGAGAAACTGGGCGGGCGGGGCTAAGCTGGGAGGAGAAGCTGGGCGGGCGGGGCCGGGTTCGGGAGGGGAAGCTGGGCGGGGGGGGCCTGGCTGGGAGGGGGCGGGGCGGGCGGGGCCGGACTCGGGAGGAGAAACTGGGCGGGCGGGGCCTGGCTGGGAGGGGAAGCGGGGCGGGCGGGGCCGAGCTGGGAGGAGAAACTGGGCGGGCGGGGCCTCGCTCGGGATGGGAAGCGGGGCGGGCGGGGCCAAGCTGGGAGGGGAAGCGGGGCGGGCGGGGCCGAGCTCGGGAGGAGAAACTGGGCGGGCGGGGCCAAGCTGGGAGGGGAAGCTGGGCGGGCGGGGCCGAGCTCGCTAGCAGAAGCTGGGCGGGCGGGGCCGGGTTCGGGAGGGGAAGCTGGGCGGGCGGGGCCAAGCTGGGAGGAGAAACTGGCCGGGCGGGGCCTCGCTCGGGATGGGAAGCTGGGCGGGCGGGGCCAAGCTCGGGAGGAGAAACTGGGCGGGCGGGGCCGGACTCGGGAGGGGAAGCGGGGCGGGCGGGGCCTGGCTTGGAGGGGAAGCTGGGCGGGCGGGGCCGGGCTCGCTAGGAGAAGCTTGGCGGGCGGGGCCGGGATCGGGAGGGGAAGCTGGGCGGGCGGGGCCAAGCTGGGAGGAGAAACTGGGCGGGCGGGGCCTGGCTGGGAGGGGAACATGGGCGGGCAGGGCCGGATTCGGGAGGGGAAGCTGGGCGGGCGGGGCCAAGCTGGGAGGAGAAACTGGCCGGGCGGGGCCTCGCTCGGAGGGAGAAACTGGGCGGGCGGGGCCTCGCTCGGGAGGGGAAGCTGGGCGGGCGGGGCCAAGCTGGGATGAGAAACTGGGCGGCTGGGGCCGGACTCGGGAGGAGAAACTGGGCGGGCGGGGCCGGGTTCGGGAGGGGAATCTGGGCGGGCGGGGCCTCGCTCGGGAGGAGAAACTGGGCGGGCGGGGCCGGACTCGGGAGGGGAAGCTGGGCGGGCGGGGCCAAGCTGGGAGGGGAAGCTGGGCGGGCGGGGCCGGACTCGGGAGGAGAAGCGGGGCGGGCGGGGCCGGACTCGGGAGGAGAAACTGGGCGGGCGGGGCCGTGCTGGGAGGAGAAGCTGGGCGGGCGGGGCTAAGCTGGGAGGAGAAGCTGGGCGGGCGGGGCCGGGTTCGGGAGGGGAAGCTGGGCGGGCGGGGCCTGGCTGGGAGGGGAAGCGGGGCGGGCGGGGCCTCGCTCGGGAGGAGAAACTGGGCGGGCGGGGCCTCGCTCGGGATGGGAAGCTGGGCGGGCGGGGCCAAGCTCGGGAGGAGAAACTGGGCGGGCGGGGCCGGACTCGGGAGGGGAAGCTGGGCGGGCGGGGACAAGCTGGGAGGAGAAACTGGGTGGCGGGGCCGGGGTCGGGAGGGGAAGCTGGGCGGGCGGGGCCTCGCTCGGGAGGAGAAACTGGGCGGGCGGGGCCAAGCTGGGAGGGGAAGCTGGGCGGGCGGGGCCTCGCTCGGGAGGAGAAACGGGGCGGGCGGGGCCTCGCTCGGGAGGAGAAACTGGGCGGGCGGGGCCTCGCTCGGGAGGGGAAGCTGGGCGGGCGGGGCCAAGCTGGGATGAGAAACTGGGCGGGCGGGGCCTCGCTCGGGAGGAGAAACTGGGCGGGCGGGGCCAAGCTGGGAGGAGAAGCTGGGCGGGCAGGGCCGGATTCGGGAGGGGAAGCTGGGCGGGCGGGGCCTCGCTCGGGAGGAGAAACTGGGCGGGCGGGGCCGGACTCGGGAGGAGAAACTGGGCGGGCGGGGCCGGGTTCGGGAGGGGAAACTGGGCGGGCGGGGCCTCGCTCGGGAGGAGAATCCGGGCGGGCGGGGCCGGACTCGGGAGGGGAAGCTGGGCGGGCGGGGCCAAGCTGGGAGGGGAAGCTGGGCGGGCGGGGCCGGACTCGGGAGGAGAAGCGGGGCGGGCGGGGCCGGACTCGGGAGGAGAAACTGGGCGGGCGGGGCCAGGCTGGGAGGAGAAACTGGGCTGGCGGGGCCGTGCTGCGAGGAGAAGCTGGGCGGGCGGGGCTAAGCTGGGAGGAGAAGCTGGGCGGGCGGGGCCTGGCTGGGAGGGGAAGCTGGGCGGGCGGGGCCTGGCTGGGAGGGGAAGCGGGGCGGGCGGGGCCTCGCTCGGGAGGAGAAACTGGGCGGGCGGGGCCTGGCTGGGAGGGGAAGCGGGGCGGGCGGGGCCGAGCTCGCTAGGAGAAGCTTGGCGGGCGGGGCCGGGTTCGGGAGGGGAAGCTGGGCGGGCGGGGCCAAGCTGGGATGAGAAACTGGGCGGCCGGGGCCGGACTCGGGAGGAGAAACTGGGCGGACGGGGCCGGGTTGGGGAGGGGAAACTGGGCGGGCGGGGCCGGGCTCGGGAGGAGAACCTGGGCGGGCGGGGCTGGAGTCGGGAGGGGAAGCTGGCCGGGCGGGGCCGAGCTCGCTTGCAGAAGCTGGGCGGGCGGGGCCGGGTTCGGGAGGAGAAACTGGGCGGGCGGGGCCAAGCTGGGAGGGGAAGCTGGGCGGGCGGGGCCGGACTCGGGAGGAGAAGCGGGGCGGGCGGGGCCGGACTCGGGAGGAGAAACTGGGCGGGCGGGGCCAGGCTGGGAGGGGAAGCTGGGTGGTCGGGGCCGTGCTGGGAGGAGAAACTGGGCGGGCGGGGCTAAGCTGGGAGGAGAAGCTGGGCGGGCGGGGCCGGGTTCGGGAGGCGAAGCTGGGCGGGGGGGGCCTGGCTGGGAGGGGAAGCGGGGCGGGCGGGGCCGGACTCGGGAGGAGAAACTGGGCGGGCGGGGCCTGGCTGGGAGGGGAAGCGGGGCGGGCGGGGCCGGACTCGGGAGGAGAAACTGGGCGGGCGGGGCCGAGCTGGGAGGAGAAACTGGGCGGGCGGGCCTCGCTCGGGATGGGAAGCGGGGCGGGCGGGGCCAAGCTGGGAGGGGAAGCGGGGCGGGCGGGGCCGAGCTCGGGAGGAGAAACTGGGCGGGCGGGGCCAAGCTGGGAGGGGAAACTGGGCGGGCGGGGCCGAGCTCGGGAGGAGAAACTGGGCGGGCGGGGCCAAGCTGGGAGGGGAAGCTGGGCGGGGGGGCCGAGCTCGCTAGCAGAAGCTGGGCGGGCGGGGCCGGGTTCGGGAGGGGAAGCTGGGCGGGCGGGGCCAAGCTGGGAGGAGAAACTGGGCGGGCGGGGCCTCGCTCGGGATGGGAAGCTGGGCGGGCGGGGCCAAGCTCGGGAGGAGAAACTGGGCGGGCGGGGCCGGACTCGGGAGGGGAAGCGGGGCGGGCGGGGCCTGGCTTGGAGGGGAAGCTGGGCGGGCGGGGCCGGGCTCGCTAGGAGAAGCTTGGCGGGCGGGGCCGGGATCGGGAGGGGAAGCTGGGCGGGCGGGGCCAAGCTGGGAGGAGAAACTGGGCGGGCGGGGCCTGGCTGGGAGGGGAACATGGGCGGGCAGGGCCGGATTCGGGAGGGGAAGCTGGGCGGGCGGGGCCTCGCTCGGGAGGAGAAACTGGGCGGGCGGGGCCTCGCTCGGGAGGGGATGCTGGGCGGGCGGGGCCAAGCTGGGATGAGAAACTGGGCGGCCGGGGCCGGACTCGGGAGGAGAAACTGGGCGGGCGGGGCCGGGTTCGGGAGGGGAATCTGGGCGGGCGGGGCCTCGCTCGGGAGGAGAAACTGGGCGGGCGGGGCCGGACTCGGGAGGGGAAGCTGGGCGGGCGGGGCCAAGCTGGGAGGGGAAGCTGGGCGGGCGGGGCCGGACTCGGGAGGAGAAGCGGGGCGGGCGGGGCCGGACTCGGGAGGAGAAACTGGGCGGGCGGGGCCAGGCTGGGAGGAGAAACTGGGCGGGCGGGGCCGTGCTGGGAGGAGAAGCTGGGCGGGCGGGGCTAAGCTGGGAGGAGAAACTGGGCGGGCGGGGCCGTGCTGGGAGGAGAAGCTGGGCGGGCGGGGCTAAGCTGGGAGGAGAAGCTGGGCGGGCGGGGCCGGGTTCGGGAGGGGAAGCGGGGCGGGCGGGGCCTCGCTCGGGAGGAGAAACTGGGCGGGCGGGGCCTGGCTTGGAGGGGAAGCTGGGCGGGCGGGGCCAAGCTGGGATGAGAAACTGGGCGGCCGGGGCCGGACTCGGGAGGAGAAACTGGGCGGGCGGGGCCAGGCTGGGAGGGGAAGCGGGGCGGGCGGGGCCGGACTCGGGAGGAGAAACTGGGCGGGCGGGGCCTGGCTGGGAGGGGAAGCGGGCGGGCGGGGCCGAGCTCGCTAGGAGAAGCTTGGCGGGCGGGGCCTGGCTGGGAGGGGAAGCGGGGCGGGCGGGGCCGAGCTCGCTAGGAGAAGCTTGGCGGGCGGGGCCGGGTACGGGAGGGGAAGCTGGGCGGGCGGGGCCAAGCTGGGAGGAGAAACTGGGCGGGCGGGGCCTCGCTCGGGATGGGAAGCTGGGCGGGCGGGGCCAGGCTGGGAGGGGAACATGGGCGGGCGGGGCCGGGATCGGGAGGGGAAGCTGGGCAGGCGGGGCCAAGCTGGGAGGAGAAACTGGGCGGGCGGGGCCTGGCTGGGAGGGGAAGCGGGGCGGGCGGGGCCGGACTCGGGAGGAGAAACTGGGCGGGGGGGCCTGGCTGGGAAGGGAAGCGGGGCGGGCGGGGCCGAGCTCGCTAGGAGAAGCTTGGCGGGCGGGGCCGGGTTCGGGAGGGGAAGCTGGGCGGGCGGGGCCTGGCTGGGAGGAGAAACTGGGCGGGCGGGGCCTCGCTCGGGATGGGAAGCGGGGCGGGCGGGGCCAAGCTGGGAGGAGAAGCTGGGCGGGCGGGGCCGGGTTCGGGAGGGGAAGCTGGGCGGGCGGGGCCTCGCTCGGGAGGAGAAACTGGGCGGGCGGGGCCAAGCTGGGAGGGGAAGCTGGGCGGGCGGGGCCTCGCTCGGGAGGAGAAACTGGCCGGGCGGGGCCTCGCTCGGGAGGAGAAACTGGGCGGGCGGGGCCTCGCTCGGGAGGGGAAGCTGGGCGGGCGGGGCAAAGCTGGGAGGAGAAGCTGGGCGGGCGGGGCCGGGTTCGGGAGGGGAAGCTGGGCGGGCGGGGCCTCGCTCGGGAGGAGAAGCTGGGCGGGCGGGGACAAGCTGGGAGGAGAAGCTGGGCGGGCGGGGCCGTATTCGGGAGGGGAAGCTGGGCGGGCGGGGCCTCGCTCGGGAGGAGAAACTGGGCGGGCGGGGCCAAGCTGGGAGGGGAAGCTGGGCGGGCGGGGCCAAGCTGGGATGAGAAACTGGGCGGCCGGGGCCGGACTCGGGAGGAGAAACTGGGCGGGCGGGGCCGGGTTCGGGAGGGGGAACTGGGCGGGCGGGGCCTCGCTCGGGAGGAGAAACTGGGCGGGCGGGGCCGGACTCGGGAGGGGAAGCTGGGCGGGCGGGGCCAAGCTGGGAGGGGAAGCTGGGCGGGCGGGGCCGGACTCGGGAGGAGAAGCGGGGCGGGCGGGGCCGGACTCGGGAGGAGAAACTGGGCGGGCGGGGCCAGGCTGGGAGGAGAAACTGGGCGGGCGGGGCCGTGCTGGGAGGAGAAGCTGGGCGGGCGGGGCTAAGCTGGGAGGAGAAGCTGGGCGGGCGGGGCCGGGTTCGGGAGGGGAAGCTGGGCGGGCGGGGCCTGGCTGGGAGGGGAAGCGGGCGGGCGGGGCCTCGCTCGGGAGGAGAAACTGGGCGGGCGGGGCCTCGCTCGGGAGGGGAAGCTGGGCGGGCGGGGCCTAGCTGGGAGGGGAAGCGGGGCGGGCGGGGCCGGACTCGGGAGGAGAAACTGGGCGGGCGGGGCCTGGCTGGGAGGGGAAGCGGGGCGGGCGGGGCCGAGCTCGCTAGGAGAAGCTTGGCGGGCGGGGCCGGATTCGGGAGGGGAAGCTGGGCGGGCGGGGCCTCGCTCGGCAGGAGAAAGTGGGCGGGCGGGGCCGGGTTCGGGAGGGGAAGCTGGGCGGGCGGGGACAAGCTGGGAGGAGAAGCTGGGCGGGCAGGGCCGTATTCGGGAGGGGAAGCTGGGCGGGCGGGGCCTCGCTCGGGAGGAGAAACTGGGCGGGCGGGGCCAAGCTGGGAGGGGAAGCTGGGCGGGCGGGGCCAAGCTGGGATGAGAAACTGGGCGGCCGGGGCCGGACTCGGGAGGAGAAACTGGGCGGGCGGGGCCGGGTTCGGGAGGGGAAACTGGGCGGGCGGGGCCTCGCTCGGGAGGAGAAACTGGGCGGGCGGGGCCGGACTCGGGAGGGGAAGCTGGGCGGGCGGGGCCAAGCTGGGAGGGGAAGCTGGGCGGGCGGGGCCGGACTCGGGAGGAGAAGCGGGGCGGGCGGGGCCGGACTCGGGAGGAGAAACTGGGCGGGCGGGGCCAGGCTGGGAGGAGAAACTGGGCGGGCGGGGCCGTGCTGGGAGGAGAAGCTGGGCGGGCGGGGCTAAGCTGGGAGGAGAAGCTGGGCGGGCGGGGCCGGGTTCGGGAGGGGAAGCTGGGCGGGCGGGGCCTGGCTGGGAGGGGAAGCGGGGCGGGCGGGGCCTCGCTCGGGAGGAGAAACTGGGCGTGCGGCGCCTCGCTCGGGATGGGAAGCTGGGCGGGCGGGGCCAAGCTCGGGAGGAGAAACTGGGCGGGCGGGGCCGGACTCGGGAGGGGAAGCTGGGCGGGCGGGGCCAAGCTGGGAGGAGAAACTGGGTGGCGGGGCCGGGGTCGGGAGGGGAAGCTGGGCGGGCGGGGCCTCGCTCGGGAGGAGAAACTGGGCGGGCGGGGCCGGGGAGCTGGGCGGGCGGGGCCTCGTTCGGGAGGAGAAACGGGGCGGGCGGGGCCTCGCTCGGGAGGAGAAACTGGGCGGGCGGGGCCTCGCTCGGGAGGGGAAGCTGGGCGGGCGGGGCCAAGCTGGGATGAGAAACTGGGCGGGCGGGGCCTCGCTCGGGAGGAGAAACTGGGCGGGCGGGGCCAAGCTGGGAGGAGAAGCTGGGCGGGCGGGGCCGGGTTCGGGAGGGGAAGCTGGGCGGGCGGGGCCACGCTCGGGAGGAGAAACTGGGCGGGCGGGGCCAAGCTGGGAGGAGAAGCTGGGCGGGCAGGGCCGGATTCGGGAGGGGAAGCTGGGCGGGCGGGGCCTCGCTCGGGAGGAGAAACTGGGCGGGCGGGGCCGGGTTCGGGAGGGGAAGCTGGGCGGGCGGGGCCAAGCTGGGATGAGAAACTGGGCGGGCGGGGCCGGGTTCGGGAGGGGAAACTGGGCGGGCGGGGCCTCGCTCGGGAGGAGAAACCGGGCGGGCGGGGCCGGACTCGGGAGGGGAAGCTGGGCGGGCGGGGCCAAGCTGGGAGGGGAAGCTGGGCGGGCGGGGCCGGACTCGGGAGGAGAAGCGGGGCGGGCGGGGCCGGACTCGGGAGGGGAAGCGGGGCGGGCGGGGCCTGGCTTGGAGGGGAAGCTGGGCGGGCGGGGCCGGGCTCGCTAGGAGAAGCTTGGCGGGCGGGGCCGGGATCGGGAGGGGAAGCTGGGCGGGCGGGGCCAAGCTGGGAGGAGAAACTGGGCGGGCGGGGCCTGGCTGGGAGGGGAACATGGGCGGGCGGGGCTAAGCTGGGAGGAGAAGCTGGGCGGGCGGGGCCGGGTTCGGGAGGGGAAGCTGGGCGGGCGGGGCCTGGCTGGGAGGGGAAGCGGGGCGGGCGGGGCCTCGCTCGGGAGGAGAAACTGGGCGGGCGGCGCCTCGCTCGGGATGGGAAGCTGGGCGGGCGGGGCCAAGCTCGGGAGGAGAAACTGGGCGGGCGGGGCCGGACTCGGGAGGGGAAGCTGGGCGGGCGGGGCCAAGCTGGGAGGAGAAACTGGGTGGCGGGGCCGGGGTCGGGAGGGGAAGCTGGGCGGGCGGGGCCTCGCTCGGGAGGAGAAACTGGGCGGGCGGGGCCAAGCTGGGAGGGGAAGCTGGGCGGGCGGGGCCTCGCTCGGGAGGAGAAACGGGGCGGGCGGGGCCTCGCTCGGGAGGAGAAACTGGGCGGGCGGGGCCTCGCTCGGGAGGGGAAGCTGGGCGGGCGGGGCCAAGCTGGGATGAGAAACTGGGCGGGCGGGGCCAAGCTGGGAGGAGAAGCTGGGCGGGCGGGGCCGGGTTCGGGAGGGGAAGCTGGGCGGGCGGGGCCACGCTCGGGAGGAGAAACTGGGCGGGCGGGGCCGGACTCGGGAGGGGAAGCTGGGCGGGCGGGGCCAAGCTGGGAGGAGAAGCTGGGCGGGCAGGGCCGGATTCGGGAGGGGAAGCTGGGCGGGCGGGGCCTCGCTCGGGAGGAGAAACTGGGCGGGCGGGGCCGGGTTCGGGAGGGGAAGCTGGGCGGGCGGGGCCAAGCTGGGATGAGAAACTGGGCGGGCGGGGCCGGGTTCGGGAGGGGAAACTGGGCGGGCGGGGCCTCGCTCGGGAGGAGAAACCGGGCGGGCGGGGCCGGACTCGGGAGGGGAAGCTGGGCGGGCGGGGCCAAGCTGGGAGGGGAAGCTGGGCGGGCGGGGCCGGACTCGGGAGGAGAAGCGGGGCGGGCGGGGCCGGACTCGGGAGGGGAAGCGGGGCGGGCGGGGCCTGGCTTGGAGGGGAAGCTGGGCGGGCGGGGCCGGGCTCGCTAGGAGAAGCTTGGCGGGCGGGGCCGGGATCGGGAGGGGAAGCTGGGCGGGCGGGGCCAAGCTGGGAGGAGAAACTGGGCGGGCGGGGCCTGGCTGGGAGGGGAACATGGGCGGGCAGGGCCGGATTCGGGAGGGGAAGCTGGGCGGGCGGGGCCTCGCTCGGGAGGAGAAACTGGGCGGGCGGGGCCTCGCTCGGGAGGGGAAGCTGGGCGGGCGGGGCCAAGCTGGGATGAGAAACTGGGCGGCCGGGGCCGGACTCGGGAGGAGAAACTGGGCGGGCGGGGCCGGGTTCGGGAGGGGAATCTGGGCGGGCGGGGCGGACTCGGGAGGGGAAGCGGGGCGGGCGGGCCTGGCTTGTAGAGGAAGCTGGGCGGGCGGGGCCGAGCTCGCTAGCAGAAGCTGGGCGGGCGGGGCCGGGTTCGGGAGAGGAAGCTTGGCGGGCGGGGCCAAGCTGGGAGGAGAAACTGGGCGGGCGGGGCCTCGCTCGGGATGGGAAGCTGGGCGGGCGGGGCCAAGCTCGGGAGGAGAAACTGGGCGGGCGGGGCCTCGCTCGGGATGGGAAGCTGGGCGGGCGGGGCCAAGCTCGGGAGGAGAAACTGGGCGGGCGGGGCCGGACTCGGGAGGGGAAGCTGGGCGGGCGGGGCCAAGCTGGGAGGAGAAGCTGGGCGGGCGGGGCCGGGTTCGGGAGGGGAAGCTGGGCGGGCGGGGCCTCGCTCGGGAGGAGAAACTGGGCGGGCGGGGCCGGACTCGGGAGGGGAAGCTGGGCGGGCGGGGCCAAGCTGGGAGGAGAAGCTGGGCGGGCAGGGCCGGATTCGGGAGGGGAAGCTGGGCGGGCGGGGCCTCGCTCGGGAGGAGAAACTGGGCGGGCGGGGCCTCGCTCGGGAGGGGAAGCTGGGCGGGCGGGGCCTGGCTGGGAGGGGAAGCGGGGCGGGCGGGGCCTCGCTCGGGAGGAGAAACTGGGCGGGCGGGGCCGGGCTCGGGAGGAGAACCTGGGCGGGCGGGGCTGGAGTCGGGAGGGGAAGCTGGCCGGGCGGGGCCGAGCTCGCTTGCAGAAGCTGGGCGGGCGGGGCCGGGTTCGGGAGGAGAAACTGGGCGGGCGGGGCCGGACTCGGGAGGGGAAGCTGGGCGGGCGGGGCCAAGCTGGGAGGGGAAGCTGGGCGGGCGGGGCCGGACTCGGGAGGAGAAGCGGGGCGGGCGGGGCCGGACTCGGGAGGAGAAACTGGGCGGGGCCAGGCTGGGAGGGGAAGCTGGGTGGTCGGGGCCGTGCTGGGAGGAGAAACTGGGCGGGCGGGGCTAAGCTGGGAGGAGAAGCTGGGCGGGCGGGGTCGGGTTCGGGAGGGGAAGCAGGGCGGGGGGGCCTGGCTGGGAGGGGAAGCGGGGCGGGCGGGGCCGGACTCGGGAGGAGAAACTGGGCGGGCGGGGCCTGGCTGGGAGGGGAAGCGGGGCGGGCGGGGCCGAGCTGGGAGGAGAAACTGGGCGGGCGGGGCCTCGCTCGGGATGGGAAGCGGGGCGGCGGGGCCAAGCTGGGAGGGGAAGCGGGGCGGGCGGGGCCGAGCTCGGGAGGAGAAACTGGGCGGGCGGGGCCAAGCTGGGAGGGGAAGCTGGGCGGGCGGGGCCGAGCTCGCTAGCAGAAGCTGGGCGGGCGGGGCCGGGTTCGGGAGGGGAAGCTGGGCGGGCGGGGCCAAGCTGGGAGGAGAAACTGAGCGGGCGGGGCCTCGCTCGGGAGGGGAAGCTGGGCGGGCGGGGCTAAGCTCGGGAGGAGAAACTGGGCGGGCGGGGGCCAGCTGGGAGGGGAAGCTGGGCGGGCGGGGCCTCGCTCGGGAGGAGAAACGGGGCGGGCGGGGCCTCGCTCGGGAGGAGAAACTGGGCGGGCGGGCCTCGCTCGGGAGGGGAAGCTGGGCGGGCGGGGCCAAGCTGGGATGAGAAACTGGGCGGGCGGGGCCTCGCTCGGGAGGAGAAACTGGGCGGGCGGGGCCGGCTTCGGGAGGGGAAGCTGGGCGGGCGGGGCCGGGCTCGGGTGGGGAAGCTGGGCGGGCGGGGCCTCGCTCGGGAGGAGAAACTGGGCGGGCGGGGCCGGACTCGGGAGGGGAAGCTGGGCGGGCGGGGCCAAGCTGGGAGGAGAAGCTGGGCGGGCAGGGCCGGATTCGGGAGGGGAAGCTGGGCGGGCGGGGCCTCGCTCGGGAGGAGAAACTGGGCGGGCGGGGCCTCGCTCGGGAGGGGAAGCTGGGCGGGCGGGGCCTGGCTGGGAGGGGAAGCGGGGCGGGCGGGGCCTCGCTCGGGAGGAGAAACTGGGCGGGCGGGGCCTGGCTGGGAGGGGAAGCGGGGCGGGCGGGGCCGAGCTCGCTAGGAGAAGCTTGGCGGGCGGGGCCGGGTTCGGGAGGGGAAGCTGGGCGGGCGGGGACAAGCTGGGATGAGAAACTGGGCGGCCGGGGCCGGACTCGGGAGGAGAAACTGGGCGGACGGGGCCGGGTTCGGGAGGGGAAACTGGGCGGGCGGGGCCGGGCTCGGGAGGAGAACCTGGGCGGGCGGGGCTGGAGTCGGGAGGGGAAGCTGGCCGGGCGGGGCCGAGCTCGCTTGCAGAAGCTGGGCGGGCGAGGCCGGGTTCGGGAGGAGAAACTGGGCGGGCGGGGCCGGACTCGGGAGGGGAAGCTGGGAGGGCGGGGCCAAGCTGGGAGGGAAGCTGGGCGGGCGGGGCCGGACTCGGGAGGAGAAGCGGGGCGGGCGGGGCCGGACTCGGGAGGAGAAACTGGGCGGGCGGGGCCAGGCTGGGAGGGGAAGCTGGGTGGGCGGGGCCGTGCTCGGGAGGAGAAACTGGGCGGGCGGGGCTAAGCTGGGAGGAGAAGCTGGGCGGGCGGGGCCGGGTTCGGGAGGGGAAGCTGGGCGGGGGGGGGCTGGCTGGGAGGGGAAGCGGGGCGGGCGGGGCCGGACTCGGGAGGAGAAACTGGGCGGGCGGGGCCTGGCTGGGAGGGGAAGCGGGGCGGGCGGGGCCGAGCTGGGAGGAGAAACTGGGCGGGCGGGGCCTCGCTCGGGATGGGAAACGGGGCGGGCGGGGCCAAGCTGGGAGGGGAAGCGGGGCGGGCGGGGCCGAGCTCGGGAGGAGAAACTGGGCGGGCGGGGCCAAGCTCGGGAGGGGAAACTGGGCGGGCGGGGCCGAGCTCGGGAGCAGAAGCTGGGCGGGCGGGGCCGCACTCGGGAGGGGAAGCTGGGCGGGCGGGGCGGGGCTCGCTGGGAGAAGCTTGGCGGGCGGGGCCGGGATCGGGAGGGGAAGCTGGGCGGGCGGGGCCAAGCTGGGAGGAGAAACTGGGCGGCGGGGCCTGCCTGGGAGGGGAACATGGGCGGGCAGGGCCGGATTCGGGAGGGGAAGCTGGGCGGGCGGGGCCTCGCTCGGGAGGAGAAACTGGGCGGGCGGGGCCTCGCTCGGGAGGGGAAGCTGGGCGGCGGGGCCAAGCTGGGATGAGAAACTGGGCGGCCGGGGCCGGACTCGGGAGGAGAAACTGGGCGGGCGGGGCCGGGTTCGGGAGGGGAATCTGGGCGGGCGGGGCCTCGCTCGGGAGGAGAAACTGGGCGGGCGGGGCCGGACTCGGGAGGGGAAGCTGGCGGGCGGGGCCAAGCTGGGAGGGAAGCTGGGCGGGCGGGGCCGGACTCGGGAGGAGAAGCGGGCGGGCGGGGCCGGACTCGGGAGGAGAAACTGGGCGGGCGGGGCCAGGCTCGGAGGAGAAACTGGGCGGGCGGGGCCAAGCTGGGAGGAGAAGCTGGGCGGGCGGGGCTAAGCTGGGAGGAGAAACTGGGCGGGCGGGGCCGTGCTGGGAGGAGAAGCTGGGCGGGCGGGGCTAAGCTGGGAGGAGAAGCTGGGCGGGCGGGGCCGGGTTCGGGAGGGGAAGCGGGGCGGGCGGGGCCTCGCTCGGGAGGAGAAACTGGGCGGGCGGGGCCTCGCTCGGGAGGGGAAGCTGGGCGGGCGGGGCCAAGCTGGGATGAGAAACTGGGCGGGCGGGGCCTCGCTCGGGATGGGAAGCTGGGCGGGCGGGGCCAAGCTCGGGAGGAGAAACTGGGCGGGCGGGGCCGGACTCGGGAGGGAAGCGGGGCGGGCGGGCCTGGCTTGTAGAGGAAGCTGGGCGGGCGGGGCCGAGCTCGCTAGCAGAAGCTGGGCGGGCGGGCCGGGTTCGGGAGAGGAAGCTTGGCGGGCGGGGCCAAGCTGGGAGGAGAAACTGGGCGGGCGGGGCCTCGCTCGGGATGGGAAGCTGGGCGGGCGGGGCCAAGCTCGGGAGGAGAAACTGGGCGGGCGGGGCCTCGCTCGGGAGGAGAAACTGGGCGGCGGGGCCGGACTCGGGAGGGGAAGCTGGGCGGGCGGGGCCAAGCTGGGAGGGGAAGCTGGGCGGGCGGGGCCGGCTCGGGAGGAGAAGCGGGGCGGGCGGGGCCGGACTCGGGAGGAGAAACTGGGCTGGCGGGGCCAGGCTGGGAGGGGAACTGGGCGGGCGGGGCCGTGCTGGGAGGAGAAGCTAGGCGGGCGGGGCTAAGCTGGGAGGAGAAACTGGGCGGGCGGGGCCGTGCTGGGAGGAGAAGCTGGGCGGGCGGGGCTAAGCTGGGAGGAGAAGCTGGCGGGCGGGGCCTGGCTCGGGAGGGGAAGCGGGGCGGGCGGGGCCTGGCTCGGGAGGAGAAACTGGGCGGGCGGGGCCTCGCTCGGGAGGGGAAGCTGGGCGGGCGGGGCCAAGCTGGGATGAGAAACTGGGCGGGCGGGGCCTCGCTCGGGATGGGAAGCTGGGCGGGCGGGGCCAAGCTCGGGAGGAGAAACTGGGCGGGCGGGGCGGGTTCGGGAGGGGAAGCTGGGCGGGCGGGCCTGGCTTGTAGAGGAAGCTGGGCGGGCGGGGCCGAGCTCGCTAGCAGAAGCTGGGCGGGCGGGGCGGGGTTCGGGAGAGGAAGCTTGGCGGGCGGGGCCAAGCTGGGAGGAGAAACTGGGCGGGCGGGGCCTCGCTCGGGATGGGAAGCTGGGCGGGCGGGGCCAAGCTCGGGAGGAGAAACTGGGCGGGCGGGGCCTCGCTCGGGATGGGAAGCTGGGCGGGCGGGGCCAAGCTCGGGAGGGGAAGCTGGGCGGGCGGGCCGGACTCGGGAGGGGAAGCTGGGCGGGGGGGGCCAAGCTGGGAGGGGGGGCGGGCGGGGCCGGGTTCGGGAGGGGAAGCTGGGCGGGCGGGGCCTCGCTCGGGAGGAGAAACTGGGCGGGCGGGGCCGGACTCGGGAGGGGAAGCTGGGCGGGCGGGGCCAAGCTGGGAGGAGAAGCTGGGCGGGCAGGGCCGGATTCGGGAGGGGAAGCTGGGCGGGCGGGGCCTCGCTCGGGAGGAGAAACTGGGCGGGCGGGGCCTCGCTCGGGAGGGGAAGCTGGGCGGGCGGGCCTGGCTGGGAGGGGAAGCGGGGCGGGCGGGGCCTCGCTCGGGAGGAGAAACTGGGCGGGCGGGGCCGGGCTCGGGAGGAGAACCTGGGCGGGCGGGGCTGGAGTCGGGAGGAGAAGCTGGCCGGGCGGGGCCAAGCTGGGAGGAGAAGCTGGGCGGGCGGGGCCGGCTGGGAGGGGAAGCTGGGCGGGCGGGGCCGGCTCGGGAGGGGAAGCTGGGCGGGCGGGGCCGGACTCGGGAGGAGAAGCGGGGCGGGCGGGGCCGGACTCGGGAGGAGAAACTGGGCGGGCGGGGCCAGGCTGGGAGGGGAAGCTGGGTGGTCGGGGCCGTGCTGGGAGGAGAAACTGGGCGGGCGGGGCTAAGCTGGGAGGAGAAGCTGGGCGGGCGGGGTCGGGTTCGGGAGGGGAAGCTGGGCGGGGGGGGCCTGGCTGGGAGGGGAAGCGGGGCGGGCGGGGCCGGACTCGGGAGGAGAAACTGGGCGGGCGGGGCCTGGCTGGGAGGGGAAGCGGGGCGGGCGGGGCCGAGCTGGGAGGAGAAACTGGGCGGGCGGGGCCTCGCTCGGGATGGGAAGCGGGGCGGGCGGGGCCAAGCTGGGAGGGGAAGCGGGGCGGGCGGGGCCGAGCTCGGGAGGAGAAACTGGGCGGGCGGGGCCAAGCTGGGAGGGGAAGCTGGGCGGGCGGGGCCGAGCTCGCTAGCAGAAGCTGGGCGGGCGGGGCCGGGTTCGGGAGGGGAAGCTGGGCGGGCGGGGCCAAGCTGGGAGGAGAAACTGGGCGGGCGGGGCCTCGCTCGGGATGGGAAGCTGGGCGGGCGGGGCCAAGCTCGGGAGGAGAAACTGGGCGGGCGGGGCCGGACTCGGGAGGGGAAGCTGGGCGGGCGGGGCCTGGCTGGGAGGGGAAGCGGGGCGGGCGGGGCCTCGCTCGGGAGGAGAAACTGGGCGGGCGGGGCCGGGCTCGGGAGGAGAACCTGGGCGGGCGGGGCTGGAGTCGGGAGGGGAAGCTGGCCGGGCGGGGCCGAGCTCGCTTGCAGAAGCTGGGCGGGCGGGGCCGGGTTCGGGAGGAGAAACTGGGCGGGCGGGGCCGGACTCGGGAGGGGAAGCTGGGCGGGCGGGGCCAAGCTGGGAGGGGAAGCTGGGCGGGCGGGGCCGGACTCGGGAGGAGAAGCGGGGCGGGCGGGCGGGGCCGGACTCGGGAGGAGAAACTGGGCGGGCGGGGCCAGGCTGGGAGGGGAAGCTGGGTGGTCGGGGCCGTGCTGGGAGGAGAAACTGGGCGGGCGGGGCTAAGCTGGGAGGAGAAGCTGGGCGGGCGGGGTCGGGTTCGGGAGGGGAAGCTGGGCGGGGGGGGCCTGGCTGGGAGGGGAAGCGGGGCGGGCGGGGCCGGACTCGGGAGGAGAAACTGGGCGGGCGGGGCCTGGCTGGGAGGGGAAGCGGGGCGGGCGGGGCCGAGCTGGGAGGAGAAACTGGGCGGGCGGGGCCTCGCTCGGGATGGGAAGCGGGGCGGGCGGGGCCAAGCTGGGAGGGGAAGCGGGGCGGGCGGGGCCGAGCTCGGGAGGAGAAACTGGGCGGGCGGGGCCAAGCTGGGAGGGGAAGCTGGGCGGGCGGGGCCGAGCTCGCTAGCAGAAGCTGGGCGGGCGGGGCCGGGTTCGGGAGGGGAAGCTGGGCGGGCGGGGCCAAGCTGGGAGGAGAAACTGGGCGGGCGGGGCCTCGCTCGGGATGGGAAGCTGGGCGGGCGGGGCCAAGCTCGGGAGGAGAAACTGGGCGGGCGGGGCCGGACTCGGGAGGGGAAGCTGGGCGGGCGGGGCCAAGCTGGGAGGAGAAACTGGGTGGCGGGGCCGGGGTCGGGAGGGGAAGCTGGGCGGGCGGGGCCTCGCTCGGGAGGAGAAACTCGGCGGGCGGGGCCAAGCTGGGAGGGGAAGCTGGGCGGGCGGGGCCTCGCTCGGGAGGAGAAACGGGGCGGGCGGGGCCTCGCTCGGGAGGAGAAACTGGGCGGGCGGGGCCTCGCTCGGGAGGGGAAGCTGGGCGGGCGGGGCCAAGCTGGGATGAGAAACTGGGCGGGCGGGGCCTCGCTCGGGAGGAGAAACTGGGCGGGCGGGGCCAAGCTGGGAGGAGAAGCTGGGCGGGCGGGGCCGGGTTCGGGAGGGGAAGCTGGGCGGGCGGGGCCTCGCTCGGGAGGAGAAACTGGGCGGGCGGGGCCGGACTCGGGAGGGGAAGCTGGGCGGGCGGGGCCAAGCTGGGAGGAGAAGCTGGGCGGGCAGGGCCGGATTCGGGAGGGGAAGCTGGGCGGGCGGGGCCTCGCTCGGGAGGAGAAACTGGGCGGGCGGGGCCTCGCTCGGGAGGGGAAGCTGGGGCGGGCGGGGCCTGGCTGGGAGGGGAGCGGGGCGGGCGGGGCCTCGCTCGGGAGGAGAAACTGGGCGGGCGGGGCCTGGCTGGGAGGGGAAGCGGGGCGGGCGGGGCCGAGCTCGGGAGGAGAAGCTTGGCGGGCGGGGCCGGGTTCGGGAGGGGAAGCTGGGCGGGCGGGGCCAAGCTGGGATGAGAAACTGGGCGGCCGGGCCGGACTCGGGAGGAGAAACTGGGCGGACGGGGCCGGGTTCGGGAGGGGAAACTGGGCGGGCGGGGCCGGGCTCGGGAGGAGAACCTGGGCGGGCGGGGCTGGAGTCGGGAGGGGAAGCTGGCCGGGCGGGGCCGAGCTCGCTTGCAGAAGCTGGGCGGGCGAGGCCGGGTTCGGGAGGAGAAACTGGGCGGCGGGGCCGGACTCGGGAGGGGAAGCTGGGCGGGCGGGGCCAAGCTGGGAGGGGAAGCTGGGCGGGCGGGCCGGACTCGGGAGGAGAAGCGGGCGGGCGGGGCCGGACTCGGGAGGAGAAACTGGGTGGTCGGGGCCGTGCTGGGAGGAGAAACTGGGCGGGCGGGGGCTGGGCGGGCGGGCGGGGCTAAGCTGGGAGGAGAAGCTGGGCGGGCGGGGCCGGGTTCGGGAGGGGAAGCTGGGCGGGGGGGGCCTGGCTGGGAGGGGAAGCGGGGCGGGCGGGGCCGGACTCGGGAGGAGAAACTGGGCGGGCGGGGCCTGGCTGGGAGGGGAAGCGGGGCGGGCGGGGCCGAGCTGGGAGGAGAAACTGGGCGGGCGGGGCCTCGCTCGGGATGGGAAGCGGGGCGGGCGGGGCCAAGCTGGGAGGGGAAGCGGGGCGGGCGGGGCCAAGCTGGGAGGGGAAGCTGGGCGGGCGGGGCCTGGCTGGGAGGGGAAGCGGGGCGGGCGGGGCCTCGCTCGGGAGGAGAAACTGGGCGGGCGGGGCCTCGCTCGGGATGGGAAGCTGGGCGGGCGGGGCCAAGCTCGGGAGGAGAAACTGGGCGGGCGGGGCCGGACTCGGGAGGGGAAGCTGGGCGGGCGGGGACAAGCTGGGAGGAGAAACTGGGTGGCGGGGCCGGGGTCGGGGAGGGGAAGCTGGGCGGGCGGGGCCTCGCTCGGGAGGAGAAACTGGGCGGGCGGGGCCAAGCTGGGAGGGGAAGCTGGGCGGGCGGGGCCTCGCTCGGGAGGAGAAACGGGGCGGGCGGGGCCTCGCTCGGGAGGAGAAACTGGGCGGGCGGGGCCTCGCTCGGAGGGGAAGCTGGGCGGGCGGGGCCAAGCTGGGATGAGAAACTGGGCGGGCGGGGCCTCGCTCGGGAGGAGAAACTGGGCGGGCGGGGCCAAGCTGGGAGGAGAAGCTGGGCGGGCAGGGCCGGATTCGGGAGGGGAAGCTGGGCGGGCGGGGCCTCGCTCGGGAGGAGAAACTGGGCGGGCGGGGCCGGACTCGGGAGGAGAAACTGGGCGGGCGGGGCCGGGTTCGGGAGGGGAAACTGGGCGGGCGGGGCCTCGCTCGGGAGGAGAAACCGGGCGGGCGGGGCCGGACTCGGGAGGGGAAGCTGGGCGGGCGGGGCAAGCTGGGAGGGGAAGCTGGGCGGGCGGGGCCGGACTCGGGAGGAGAAGCGGGGCGGGCGGGGCCGGACTCGGGAGGAGAAACTGGGCGGGCGGGCCAGGCTGGGAGGAGAAACTGGGCTGGCGGGGCCGTGCTGCGAGGAGAAGCTGGGCGGGCGGGGCTAAGCTGGGAGGAGAAGCTGGGCGGGCGGGCCTGGCTGGGAGGGGAAGCTGGGCGGGCGGGGCCTGGCTGGGAGGGGAAGCGGGGCGGGCGGGGCCTCGCTCGGGAGGAGAAACTGGGCGGGCGGGGCCTGGCTGGGAGGGGAAGCGGGGCGGGCGGGGCCGAGCTCGCTAGGAGAAGCTTGGCGGGCGGGGCCGGGCTCGGGAGGGGAAGCTGGGCGGGCGGGGCCAAGCTGGGATGAGAAACTGGGCGGCCGGGGCCGGACTCGGGAGGAGAAACTGGGCGGACGGGGCCGGGTTCGGGAGGGGAAACTGGGCGGGCGGGGCCGGGCTCGGGAGGAGAACCTGGGCGGGCGGGGCTGGAGTCGGGAGGGGAAGCTGGCCGGGCGGGGCCGAGCTCGCTTGCAGAAGCTGGGCGGGCGGGGCCGGGTTCGGGAGGAGAAACTGGGCGGGCGGGGCCAAGCTGGGAGGGGAAGCTGGGCGGGCGGGGCCGGACTCGGGAGGAGAAGCGGGGCGGGCGGGGCCGGACTCGGGAGGAGAAACTGGGCGGGCGGGGCCAGGCTGGGAGGGGAAGCTGGGTGGTCGGGGCCGTGCTGGGAGGAGAAACTGGGCGGGCGGGGCTAAGCTGGGAGGAGAAGCTGGGCGGGCGGGGCCGGGCTCGCTAGGAGAAGCTTGGCGGGCGGGGCCGGGATCGGGAGGGGAAGCTGGGCGGGCGGGGCCGGGCTCGCTAGGAGAAGCTTGGCGGGCGGGGCCGGGATCGGGAGGGGAAGCTGGGCGGGCGGGGCCAAGCTGGGAGGAGAAACTGGGCGGGCGGGGCCTGGCTGGGAGGGGAACATGGGCGGGCAGGGCCGGATTCGGGAGGGGAAGCTGGGCGGGCGGGGCCTCGCTCGGGAGGAGAAACTGGGCGGGCGGGGCCTCGCTCGGGAGGGGAAGCTGGGCGGGCGGGGCCAAGCTGGGATGAGAAACTGGGCGGCTGGGGCCGGACTCGGGAGGAGAAACTGGGCGGGCGGGGCCGGGTTCGGGAGGGGAATCTGGGCGGGCGGGGCCTCGCTCGGGAGGAGAAACTGGGCGGGCGGGGCCGGACTCGGGAGGGGAAGCTGGGCGGGCGGGGCCAAGCTGGGAGGGGAAGCTGGGCGGGCGGGGCCGGACTCGGGAGGAGAAGCGGGGCGGGCGGGGCCGGACTCGGGAGGAGAAACTGGGCGGGCGGGGCCGTGCTGGGAGGAGAAGCTGGGCGGGCGGGGCTAAGCTGGGAGGAGAAGCTGGGCGGGCGGGACCGGGTTCGGGAGGGGAAGCTGGGCGGGCGGGGCCTGGCTGGGAGGGGAAGCGGGGCGGGCGGGGCCTCGCTCGGGAGGAGAAACTGGGCGGGCGGGGCCTCGCTCGGGATGGGAAGCTGGGCGGGCGGGGCCAAGCTCGGGAGGAGAAACTGGGCGGGCGGGGCCGGACTCGGGAGGGGAAGCTGGGCGGGCGGGGACAAGCTGGGAGGAGAAACTGGGTGGCGGGGCCGGGGTCGGGAGGGGAAGCTGGGCGGGCGGGGCCTCGCTCGGGAGGAGAAACTGGGCGGGCGGGGCCAAGCTGGGAGGGGAAGCTGGGCGGGCGGGGCCTCGCTCGGGAGGAGAAACGGGGCGGGCGGGGCCTCGCTCGGGAGGAGAAACTGGGCGGGCGGGGCCTCGCTCGGGAGGGGAAGCTGGGCGGGCGGGGCCAAGCTGGGATGAGAAACTGGGCGGGCGGGGCCTCGCTCGGGAGGAGAAACTGGGCGGGCGGGGCCAAGCTGGGAGGAGAAGCTGGGCGGGCAGGGCCGGATTCGGGAGGGGAAGCTGGGCGGGCGGGGCCTCGCTCGGGAGGAGAAACTGGGCGGGCGGGGCCGGACTCGGGAGGAGAAACTGGGCGGGCGGGGCCGGGTTCGGGAGGGGAAACTGGGCGGGCGGGGCCTCGCTCGGGAGGAGAAACCGGGCGGGCGGGGCCGGACTCGGGAGGGGAAGCTGGGCGGGCGGGGCCAAGCTGGGAGGGGAAGCTGGGCGGGCGGGGCCGGACTCGGGAGGAGAAGCGGGGCGGGCGGGGCCGGACTCGGGAGGAGAAACTGGGCGGGCGGGGCCAGGCTGGGAGGAGAAACTGGGCTGGCGGGGCCGTGCTGCGAGGAGAAGCTGGGCGGGCGGGGCTAAGCTGGGAGGAGAAGCTGGGCGGGCGGGGCCTGGCTGGGAGGGGAAGCTGGGCGGGCGGGGCCTGGCTGGGAGGGGAAGCGGGGCGGGCGGGGCCTCGCTCGGGAGGAGAAACTGGGCGGGCGGGGCCTGGCTGGGAGGGGAAGCGGGGCGGGCGGGGCCGAGCTCGCTAGGAGAAGCTTGGCGGGCGGGGCCGGGTTCGGGAGGGGAAGCTGGGCGGGCGGGGCCAAGCTGGGATGAGAAACTGGGCGGCCGGGGCCGGACTCGGGAGGAGAAACTGGGCGGACGGGGCCGGGTTCGGGAGGGGAAACTGGGCGGGCGGGGCCGGGCTCGGGAGGAGAACCTGGGCGGGCGGGGCTGGAGTCGGGAGGGGAAGCTGGCCGGGCGGGGCCGAGCTCGCTTGCAGAAGCTGGGCGGGCGGGGCCGGGTTCGGGAGGAGAAACTGGGCGGGCGGGGCCAAGCTGGGAGGGGAAGCTGGGCGGGCGGGGCCGGACTCGGGAGGAGAAGCGGGGCGGGCGGGGCCGGACTCGGGAGGAGAAACTGGGCGGGCGGGGCCAGGCTGGGAGGGGAAGCTGGGTGGTTGGGGCCGTGCTGGGAGGAGAAACTGGGCGGGCGGGGCTAAGCTGGGAGGAGAAGCTGGGCGGGCGGGGCCGGGTTCGGGAGGGGAAGCTGGGCGGGGGGGGCCTGGCTGGGAGGGGAAGCGGGGCGGGCGGGGCCGGACTCGGGAGGAGAAACTGGGCGGGCGGGGCCTGGCTGGGAGGGGAAGCGGGGCGGGCGGGGCCGGACTCGGGAGGAGAAACTGGGCGGGCGGGGCCGAGCTGGGAGGAGAAACTGGGCGGGCGGGCCTCGCTCGGGATGGGAAGCGGGGCGGGCGGGGCCAAGCTGGGAGGGGAAGCGGGGCGGGCGGGGCCGAGCTCGGGAGGAGAAACTGGGCGGGCGGGGCCAAGCTGGGAGGGGAAACTGGGCGGGCGGGGCCGAGCTCGGGAGGAGAAACTGGGCGGGCGGGGCCAAGCTGGGAGGGGAAGCTGGGCGGGGGGGGCCGAGCTCGCTAGCAGAAGCTGGGCGGGCGGGGCCGGGTTCGGGAGGGGAAGCTGGGCGGGCGGGGCCAAGCTGGGAGGAGAAACTGGGCGGGCGGGGCCTCGCTCGGGATGGGAAGCTGGGCGGGCGGGGCCAAGCTCGGGAGGAGAAACTGGGCGGGCGGGGCCGGACTCGGGAGGGGAAGCGGGGCGGGCGGGGCCTGGCTTGGAGGGGAAGCTGGGCGGGCGGGGCCGGGCTCGCTAGGAGAAGCTTGGCGGGCGGGGCCGGGATCGGGAGGGGAAGCTGGGCGGGCGGGGCCAAGCTGGGAGGAGAAACTGGGCGGGCGGGGCCTGGCTGGGAGGGGAACATGGGCGGGCAGGGCCGGATTCGGGAGGGGAAGCTGGGCGGGCGGGGCCTCGCTCGGGAGGAGAAACTGGGCGGGCGGGGCCTCGCTCGGGAGGGGATGCTGGGCGGGCGGGGCCAAGCTGGGATGAGAAACGGGGCGGCCGGGGCCGGACTCGGGAGGAGAAACTGGGCGGGCGGGGCCTCGCTCGGGAGGAGAAACTGGGCGGGCGGGGCCGGACTCGGGAGGGGAAGCTGGGCGGGCGGGGCCTCGCTCGGGAGGAGAAACTGGGCGGGCGGGGCCGGACTCGGGAGGGGAAGCTGGGCGGGCGGGGCCAAGCTGGGAGGGGAAGCTGGGCGGGCGGGGCCGGACTCGGGAGGAGAAGCGGGGCGGGCGGGGCCGGACTCGGGAGGAGAAACTGGGCGGGCGGGGCCAGGCTGGGAGGAGAAACTGGGCGGGCGGGGCCGTGCTGGGAGGAGAAGCTGGGCGGGCGGGGCTAAGCTGGGAGGAGAAACTGGGCGGGCGGGGCCTCGCTCGGGATGGGAAGCGGGGCGGGCGGGGCCAAGCTGGGAGGGGAAGCGGGGCGGGCGGGGCCGAGCTCGGGAGGAGAAACTGGGCGGGCGGGGCCAAGCTGGGAGGGGAAGCTGGGCGGGCGGGGCCGAGCTCGCTAGCAGAAGCTGGGCGGGCGGGGCCGGGTTCGGGAGGGGAAGCTGGGCGGGCGGGGCCAAGCTGGGAGGAGAAACTGAGCGGGCGGGGCCTCGCTCGGGATGGGAAGCTGGGCGGGCGGGGCCAAGCTCGGGAGGAGAAACTGGGCGGGCGGGGCCGGACTCGGGAGGGGAAGCTGGGCGGGCGGGGCCTGGCTGGGAGGGGAAGCGGGGCGGGCGGGGCCTCGCTCGGGAGGAGAAACTGGGCGGGCGGGGCCGGGCTCGGGAGGAGAACCTGGGCGGGCGGGGCTGGAGTCGGGAGGGGAAGCTGGCCGGGCGGGGCCGAGCTCGCTTGCAGAAGCTGGGCGGGCGGGGCCGGGTTCGGGAGGAGAAACTGGGCGGGCGGGGCCGGACTCGGGAGGGGAAGCTGGGCGGGCGGGGCCAAGCTGGGAGGGGAAGCTGGGCGGGCGGGGCCGGACTCGGGAGGAGAAGCGGGGCGGGCGGGGCCGGACTCGGGAGGAGAAACTGGGCGGGCGGGGCCAGGCTGGGAGGGGAAGCTGGGTGGTCGGGGCCGTGCTGGGAGGAGAAACTGGGCGGGCGGGGCTAAGCTGGGAGGAGAAGCTGGGCGGGCGGGGTCGGGTTCGGGAGGGGAAGCTGGGCGGGGGGGGGCCTGGCTGGGAGGGGAAGCGGGGCGGGCGGGGCCGGACTCGGGAGGAGAAACTGGGCGGGCGGGGCCTGGCTGGGAGGGGAAGCGGGGCGGGCGGGGCCGAGCTGGGAGGAGAAACTGGGCGGGCGGGGCCTCGCTCGGGATGGGAAGCGGGGCGGGCGGGGCCAAGCTGGGAGGGGAAGCGGGGCGGGCGGGGCCGAGCTCGGGAGGAGAAACTGGGCGGGCGGGGCCAAGCTGGGAGGGGAAGCTGGGCGGGCGGGGCCGAGCTCGCTAGCAGAAGCTGGGCGGGCGGGGCCGGGTTCGGGAGGGGAAGCTGGGCGGGCGGGGCCAAGCTGGGAGGAGAAACTGGGCGGGCGGGGCCTCGCTCGGGATGGGAAGCTGGGCGGGCGGGGCCAAGCTCGGGAGGAGAAACTGGGCGGGCGGGGCCGGACTCGGGAGGGGAAGCTGGGCGGGCGGGGCCAAGCTGGGAGGAGAAACTGGGTGGCGGGGCCGGGGTCGGGAGGGGAAGCTGGGCGGGCGGGGCCTCGCTCGGGAGGAGAAACTCGGCGGGCGGGGCCAAGCTGGGAGGGGAAGCTGGGCGGGCGGGGCCTCGCTCGGGAGGAGAAACGGGGCGGGCGGGGCCTCGCTCGGGAGGAGAAACTGGGCGGGCGGGGCCTCGCTCGGGAGGGGAAGCTGGGCGGGCGGGGCCAAGCTGGGATGAGAAACTGGGCGGGCGGGGCCTCGCTCGGGAGGAGAAACTGGGCGGGCGGGGCCAAGCTGGGAGGAGAAGCTGGGCGGGCGGGGCCGGGTTCGGGAGGGGAAGCTGGGCGGGCGGGGCCTCGCTCGGGAGGAGAAACTGGGCGGGCGGGGCCGGACTCGGGAGGGGAAGCTGGGCGGGCGGGGCCAAGCTGGGAGGAGAAGCTGGGCGGGCAGGGCCGGATTCGGGAGGGGAAGCTGGGCGGGCGGGGCCTCGCTCGGGAGGAGAAACTGGGCGGGCGGGGCCTCGCTCGGGAGGGGAAGCTGGGCGGGCGGGGCCTGGCTGGGAGGGGAAGCGGGGCGGGCGGGGCCTCGCTCGGGAGGAGAAACTGGGCGGGCGGGGCCTGGCTGGGAGGGGAAGCGGGGCGGGCGGGGCCGAGCTCGCTAGGAGAAGCTTGGCGGGCGGGGCCGGGTTCGGGAGGGGAAGCTGGGCGGGCGGGGCCAAGCTGGGATGAGAAACTGGGCGGCCGGGGCCGGACTCGGGAGGAGAAACTGGGCGGACGGGGCCGGGTTCGGGAGGGGAAACTGGGCGGGCGGGGCCGGGCTCGGGAGGAGAACCTGGGCGGGCGGGGCTGGAGTCGGGAGGGGAAGCTGGCCGGGCGGGGCCGAGCTCGCTTGCAGAAGCTGGGCGGGCGAGGCCGGGTTCGGGAGGAGAAACTGGGCGGGCGGGGCCGGACTCGGGAGGGGAAGCTGGGCGGGCGGGGCCAAGCTGGGAGGGGAAGCTGGGCGGGCGGGGCCGGACTCGGGAGGAGAAGCGGGGCGGGCGGGGCCGGACTCGGGAGGAGAAACTGGGTGGTCGGGGCCGTGCTGGGAGGAGAAACTGGGCGGGCGGGGCTAAGCTGGGAGGAGAAGCTGGGCGGGCGGGGCCGGGTTCGGGAGGGGAAGCTGGGCGGGGGGGGCCTGGCTGGGAGGGGAAGCGGGGCGGGCGGGGCCGGACTCGGGAGGAGAAACTGGGCGGGCGGGGCCTGGCTGGGAGGGGAAGCGGGGCGGGCGGGGCCGAGCTGGGAGGAGAAACTGGGCGGGCGGGGCCTCGCTCGGGATGGGAAGCGGGGCGGGCGGGGCCAAGCTGGGAGGGGAAGCGGGGCGGGCGGGGCCAAGCTGGGAGGGGAAGCTGGGCGGGCGGGGCCTGGCTGGGAGGGGAAGCGGGGCGGGCGGGGCCTCGCTCGGGAGGAGAAACTGGGCGGGCGGGGCCTCGCTCGGGATGGGAAGCTGGGCGGGCGGGGCCAAGCTCGGGAGGAGAAACTGGGCGGGCGGGGCCGGACTCGGGAGGGGAAGCTGGGCGGGCGGGGACAAGCTGGGAGGAGAAACTGGGTGGCGGGGCCGAGGTCGGGAGGGGAAGCTGGGCGGGCGGGGCCTCGCTCGGGAGGAGAAACTGGGCGGGCGGGGCCAAGCTGGGAGGGGAAGCTGGGCGGGCGGGGCCTCGCTCGGGAGGAGAAACGGGGCGGGCGGGGCCTCGCTCGGGAGGAGAAACTGGGCGGGCGGGGCCTCGCTCGGGAGGGGAAGCTGGGCGGGCGGGGCCAAGCTGGGATGAGAAACTGGGCGGGCGGGGCCTCGCTCGGGAGGAGAAACTGGGCGGGCGGGGCCAAGCTGGGAGGAGAAGCTGGGCGGGCAGGGCCGGATTCGGGAGGGGAAGCTGGGCGGGCGGGGCCTCGCTCGGGAGGAGAAACTGGGCGGGCGGGGCCGGACTCGGGAGGAGAAACTGGGCGGGCGGGGCCGGGTTCGGGAGGGGAAACTGGGCGGGCGGGGCCTCGCTCGGGAGGAGAAACCGGGCGGGCGGGGCCGGACTCGGGAGGGGAAGCTGGGCGGGCGGGGCCAAGCTGGGAGGGGAAGCTGGGCGGGCGGGGCCGGACTCGGGAGGAGAAGCGGGGCGGGCGGGGCCGGACTCGGGAGGAGAAACTGGGCGGGCGGGGCCAGGCTGGGAGGAGAAACTGGGCTGGCGGGGCCGTGCTGCGAGGAGAAGCTGGGCGGGCGGGGCTAAGCTGGGAGGAGAAGCTGGGCGGGCGGGGCCTGGCTGGGAGGGGAAGCTGGGCGGGCGGGGCCTGGCTGGGAGGGGAAGCGGGGCGGGCGGGGCCTCGCTCGGGAGGAGAAACTGGGCGGGCGGGGCCTGGCTGGGAGGGGAAGCGGGGCGGGCGGGGCCGAGCTCGCTAGGAGAAGCTTGGCGGGCGGGGCCGGGCTCGGGAGGGGAAGCTGGGCGGGCGGGGCCAAGCTGGGATGAGAAACTGGGCGGCCGGGGCCGGACTCGGGAGGAGAAACTGGGCGGACGGGGCCGGGTTCGGGAGGGGAAACTGGGCGGGCGGGGCCGGGCTCGGGAGGAGAACCTGGGCGGGCGGGGCTGGAGTCGGGAGGGGAAGCTGGCCGGGCGGGGCCGAGCTCGCTTGCAGAAGCTGGGCGGGCGGGGCCGGGTTCGGGAGGAGAAACTGGGCGGGCGGGGCCAAGCTGGGAGGGGAAGCTGGGCGGGCGGGGCCGGACTCGGGAGGAGAAGCGGGGCGGGCGGGGCCGGACTCGGGAGGAGAAACTGGGCGGGCGGGGCCAGGCTGGGAGGGGAAGCTGGGTGGTCGGGGCCGTGCTGGGAGGAGAAACTGGGCGGGCGGGGCTAAGCTGGGAGGAGAAGCTGGGCGGGCGGGGCCGGGCTCGCTAGGAGAAGCTTGGCGGGCGGGGCCGGGATCGGGAGGGGAAGCTGGGCGGGCGGGGCCGGGCTCGCTAGGAGAAGCTTGGCGGGCGGGGCCGGGATCGGGAGGGGAAGCTGGGCGGGCGGGGCCAAGCTGGGAGGAGAAACTGGGCGGGCGGGGCCTGGCTGGGAGGGGAACATGGGCGGGCAGGGCCGGATTCGGGAGGGGAAGCTGGGCGGGCGGGGCCTCGCTCGGGAGGAGAAACTGGGCGGGCGGGGCCTCGCTCGGGAGGGGAAGCTGGGCGGGCGGGGCCAAGCTGGGATGAGAAACTGGGCGGCTGGGGCCGGACTCGGGAGGAGAAACTGGGCGGGCGGGGCCGGGTTCGGGAGGGGAATCTGGGCGGGCGGGGCCTCGCTCGGGAGGAGAAACTGGGCGGGCGGGGCCGGACTCGGGAGGGGAAGCTGGGCGGGCGGGGCCAAGCTGGGAGGGGAAGCTGGGCGGGCGGGGCCGGACTCGGGAGGAGAAGCGGGGCGGGCGGGGCCGGACTCGGGAGGAGAAACTGGGCGGGCGGGGCCGTGCTGGGAGGAGAAGCTGGGCGGGCGGGGCTAAGCTGGGAGGAGAAGCTGGGCGGGCGGGACCGGGTTCGGGAGGGGAAGCTGGGCGGGCGGGGCCTGGCTGGGAGGGGAAGCGGGGCGGGCGGGGCCTCGCTCGGGAGGAGAAACTGGGCGGGCGGGGCCTCGCTCGGGATGGGAAGCTGGGCGGGCGGGGCCAAGCTCGGGAGGAGAAACTGGGCGGGCGGGGCCGGACTCGGGAGGGGAAGCTGGGCGGGCGGGGACAAGCTGGGAGGAGAAACTGGGTGGCGGGGCCGGGGTCGGGAGGGGAAGCTGGGCGGGCGGGGCCTCGCTCGGGAGGAGAAACTGGGCGGGCGGGGCCAAGCTGGGAGGGGAAGCTGGGCGGGCGGGGCCTCGCTCGGGAGGAGAAACGGGGCGGGCGGGGCCTCGCTCGGGAGGAGAAACTGGGCGGGCGGGGCCTCGCTCGGGAGGGGAAGCTGGGCGGGCGGGGCCAAGCTGGGATGAGAAACTGGGCGGGCGGGGCCTCGCTCGGGAGGAGAAACTGGGCGGGCGGGGCCAAGCTGGGAGGAGAAGCTGGGCGGGCAGGGCCGGATTCGGGAGGGGAAGCTGGGCGGGCGGGGCCTCGCTCGGGAGGAGAAACTGGGCGGGCGGGGCCGGACTCGGGAGGAGAAACTGGGCGGGCGGGGCCGGGTTCGGGAGGGGAAACTGGGCGGGCGGGGCCTCGCTCGGGAGGAGAAACCGGGCGGGCGGGGCCGGACTCGGGAGGGGAAGCTGGGCGGGCGGGGCCAAGCTGGGAGGGGAAGCTGGGCGGGCGGGGCCGGACTCGGGAGGAGAAGCGGGGCGGGCGGGGCCGGACTCGGGAGGAGAAACTGGGCGGGCGGGGCCAGGCTGGGAGGAGAAACTGGGCTGGCGGGGCCGTGCTGCGAGGAGAAGCTGGGCGGGCGGGGCTAAGCTGGGAGGAGAAGCTGGGCGGGCGGGGCCTGGCTGGGAGGGGAAGCTGGGCGGGCGGGGCCTGGCTGGGAGGGGAAGCGGGGCGGGCGGGGCCTCGCTCGGGAGGAGAAACTGGGCGGGCGGGGCCTGGCTGGGAGGGGAAGCGGGGCGGGCGGGGCCGAGCTCGCTAGGAGAAGCTTGGCGGGCGGGGCCGGGTTCGGGAGGGGAAGCTGGGCGGGCGGGGCCAAGCTGGGATGAGAAACTGGGCGGCCGGGGCCGGACTCGGGAGGAGAAACTGGGCGGACGGGGCCGGGTTCGGGAGGGGAAACTGGGCGGGCGGGGCCGGGCTCGGGAGGAGAACCTGGGCGGGCGGGGCTGGAGTCGGGAGGGGAAGCTGGCCGGGCGGGGCCGAGCTCGCTTGCAGAAGCTGGGCGGGCGGGGCCGGGTTCGGGAGGAGAAACTGGGCGGGCGGGGCCAAGCTGGGAGGGGAAGCTGGGCGGGCGGGGCCGGACTCGGGAGGAGAAGCGGGGCGGGCGGGGCCGGACTCGGGAGGAGAAACTGGGCGGGCGGGGCCAGGCTGGGAGGGGAAGCTGGGTGGTCGGGGCCGTGCTGGGAGGAGAAACTGGGCGGGCGGGGCTAAGCTGGGAGGAGAAGCTGGGCGGGCGGGGCCGGGTTCGGGAGGGGAAGCTGGGCGGGGGGGGCCTGGCTGGGAGGGGAAGCGGGGCGGGCGGGGCCGGACTCGGGAGGAGAAACTGGGCGGGCGGGGCCTGGCTGGGAGGGGAAGCGGGGCGGGCGGGGCCGGACTCGGGAGGAGAAACTGGGCGGGCGGGGCCGAGCTGGGAGGAGAAACTGGGCGGGCGGGCCTCGCTCGGGATGGGAAGCGGGGCGGGCGGGGCCAAGCTGGGAGGGGAAGCGGGGCGGGCGGGGCCGAGCTCGGGAGGAGAAACTGGGCGGGCGGGGCCAAGCTGGGAGGGGAAACTGGGCGGGCGGGGCCGAGCTCGGGAGGAGAAACTGGGCGGGCGGGGCCAAGCTGGGAGGGGAAGCTGGGCGGGGGGGGCCGAGCTCGCTAGCAGAAGCTGGGCGGGCGGGGCCGGGTTCGGGAGGGGAAGCTGGGCGGGCGGGGCCAAGCTGGGAGGAGAAACTGGGCGGGCGGGGCCTCGCTCGGGATGGGAAGCTGGGCGGGCGGGGCCAAGCTCGGGAGGAGAAACTGGGCGGGCGGGGCCGGACTCGGGAGGGGAAGCGGGGCGGGCGGGGCCTGGCTTGGAGGGGAAGCTGGGCGGGCGGGGCCGGGCTCGCTAGGAGAAGCTTGGCGGGCGGGGCCGGGATCGGGAGGGGAAGCTGGGCGGGCGGGGCCAAGCTGGGAGGAGAAACTGGGCGGGCGGGGCCTGGCTGGGAGGGGAACATGGGCGGGCAGGGCCGGATTCGGGAGGGGAAGCTGGGCGGGCGGGGCCTCGCTCGGGAGGAGAAACTGGGCGGGCGGGGCCTCGCTCGGGAGGGGATGCTGGGCGGGCGGGGCCAAGCTGGGATGAGAAACTGGGCGGCCGGGGCCGGACTCGGGAGGAGAAACTGGGCGGGCGGGGCCTCGCTCGGGAGGAGAAACTGGGCGGGCGGGGCCGGACTCGGGAGGGGAAGCTGGGCGGGCGGGGCCTCGCTCGGGAGGAGAAACTGGGCGGGCGGGGCCGGACTCGGGAGGGGAAGCTGGGCGGGCGGGGCCAAGCTGGGAGGGGAAGCTGGGCGGGCGGGGCCGGACTCGGGAGGAGAAGCGGGGCGGGCGGGGCCGGACTCGGGAGGAGAAACTGGGCGGGCGGGGCCAGGCTGGGAGGAGAAACTGGGCGGGCGGGGCCGTGCTGGGAGGAGAAGCTGGGCGGGCGGGGCTAAGCTGGGAGGAGAAACTGGGCGGGCGGGGCCGTGCTGGGAGGAGAAGCTGGGCGGGCGGGGCTAAGCTGGGAGGAGAAGCTGGGCGGGCGGGGCCGGGTTCGGGAGGGAAGCGGGGCGGGCGGGGCCTCGCTCGGGAGGAGAAACTGGGCGGGCGGGGCCTGGCTTGGAGGGGAAGCTGGGCGGGCGGGGCCAAGCTGGGATGAGAAACTGGGCGGCCGGGGCCGGACTCGGGAGGAGAAACTGGGCGGGCGGGGCCAGGCTGGGAGGGGAAGCGGGGCGGGCGGGGCCGGACTCGGGAGGAGAAACTGGGCGGGCGGGGCCTGGCTGGGAGGGGAAGCGGGGCGGGCGGGGCCGAGCTCGCTAGGAGAAGCTTGGCGGGCGGGGCCTGGCTGGGAGGGGAAGCGGGGCGGGCGGGGCCGAGCTCGCTAGGAGAAGCTTGGCGGGCGGGGCCGGGTACGGGAGGGGAAGCTGGGCGGGCGGGGCCAAGCTGGGAGGAGAAACTGGGCGGGCGGGGCCTCGCTCGGGATGGGAAGCTGGGCGGGCGGGGCCAGGCTGGGAGGGGAACATGGGCGGGCGGGGCCGGGATCGGGAGGGGAAGCTGGGCGGGCGGGGCCAAGCTGGGAGGAGAAACTGGGCGGGCGGGGCCTGGCTGGGAGGGGAAGCGGGGCGGGCGGGGCCGGACTCGGGAGGAGAAACTGGGCGGGGGGGCCTGGCTGGGAAGGGAAGCGGGGCGGGCGGGGCCGAGCTCGCTAGGAGAAGCTTGGCGGGCGGGGCCGGGTTCGGGAGGGGAAGCTGGGCGGGCGGGGCCTGGCTGGGAGGAGAAACTGGGCGGGCGGGGCCTCGCTCGGGATGGGAAGCGGGGCGGGCGGGGCCAAGCTGGGAGGAGAAGCTGGGCGGGCGGGGCCGGGTTCGGGAGGGGAAGCTGGGCGGGCGGGGCCTCGCTCGGGAGGAGAAACTGGGCGGGCGGGGCCAAGCTGGGAGGGGAAGCTGGGCGGGCGGGGCCTCGCTCGGGAGGAGAAACTGGCCGGGCGGGGCCTCGCTCGGGAGGAGAAACTGGGCGGGCGGGGCCTCGCTCGGGAGGGGAAGCTGGGCGGGCGGGGCAAAGCTGGGAGGAGAAGCTGGGCGGGCGGGGCCGGGTTCGGGAGGGGAAGCTGGGCGGGCGGGGCCTCGCTCGGGAGGAGAAGCTGGGCGGGCGGGGACAAGCTGGGAGGAGAAGCTGGGCGGGCGGGGCCGTATTCGGGAGGGGAAGCTGGGCGGGCGGGGCCTCGCTCGGGAGGAGAAACTGGGCGGGCGGGGCCAAGCTGGGAGGGGAAGCTGGGCGGGCGGGGCCAAGCTGGGATGAGAAACTGGGCGGCCGGGGCCGGACTCGGGAGGAGAAACTGGGCGGGCGGGGCCGGGTTCGGGAGGGGAAACTGGGCGGGCGGGGCCTCGCTCGGGAGGAGAAACTGGGCGGGCGGGGCCGGACTCGGGAGGGGAAGCTGGGCGGGCGGGGCCAAGCTGGGAGGGGAAGCTGGGCGGGCGGGGCCGGACTCGGGAGGAGAAGCGGGGCGGGCGGGGCCAAGCTGGGAGGAGAAACTGGGCGGGCGGGGCCTCGCTCGGGATGGGAAGCTGGGCGGGCGGGGCCAAGCTCGGGAGGAGAAACTGGGCGGGCGGGGCCGGACTCGGGAGGGGAAGCTGGGCGGGCGGGGCCAAGCTGGGAGGAGAAACTGGGTGGCGGGGCCGGGGTCGGGAGGGGAAGCTGGGCGGGCGGGGCCTCGCTCGGGAGGAGAAACTCGGCGGGCGGGGCCAAGCTGGGAGGGGAAGCTGGGCGGGCGGGGCCTCGCTCGGGAGGAGAAACGGGGCGGGCGGGGCCTCGCTCGGGAGGAGAAACTGGGCGGGCGGGGCCTCGCTCGGGAGGGGAAGCTGGGCGGGCGGGGCCAAGCTGGGATGAGAAACTGGGCGGGCGGGGCCTCGCTCGGGAGGAGAAACTGGGCGGGCGGGGCCAAGCTGGGAGGAGAAGCTGGGCGGGCGGGGCCGGGTTCGGGAGGGGAAGCTGGGCGGGCGGGGCCTCGCTCGGGAGGAGAAACTGGGCGGGCGGGGCCGGACTCGGGAGGGGAAGCTGGGCGGGCGGGGCCAAGCTGGGAGGAGAAGCTGGGCGGGCAGGGCCGGATTCGGGAGGGGAAGCTGGGCGGGCGGGGCCTCGCTCGGGAGGAGAAACTGGGCGGGCGGGGCCTCGCTCGGGAGGGGAAGCTGGGCGGGCGGGGCCTGGCTGGGAGGGGAAGCGGGGCGGGCGGGGCCTCGCTCGGGAGGAGAAACTGGGCGGGCGGGGCCTGGCTGGGAGGGGAAGCGGGGCGGGCGGGGCCGAGCTCGCTAGGAGAAGCTTGGCGGGCGGGGCCGGGTTCGGGAGGGGAAGCTGGGCGGGCGGGGCCAAGCTGGGATGAGAAACTGGGCGGCCGGGGCCGGACTCGGGAGGAGAAACTGGGCGGACGGGGCCGGGTTCGGGAGGGGAAACTGGGCGGGCGGGGCCGGGCTCGGGAGGAGAACCTGGGCGGGCGGGGCTGGAGTCGGGAGGGGAAGCTGGCCGGGCGGGGCCGAGCTCGCTTGCAGAAGCTGGGCGGGCGAGGCCGGGTTCGGGAGGAGAAACTGGGCGGGCGGGGCCGGACTCGGGAGGGGAAGCTGGGCGGGCGGGGCCAAGCTGGGAGGGGAAGCTGGGCGGGCGGGGCCGGACTCGGGAGGAGAAGCGGGGCGGGCGGGGCCGGACTCGGGAGGAGAAACTGGGTGGTCGGGGCGGTGCTGGGAGGAGAAACTGGGCGGGCGGGGCTAAGCTGGGAGGAGAAGCTGGGCGGGCGGGGCCGGGTTCGGGAGGGGAAGCTGGGCGGGGGGGGCCTGGCTGGGAGGGGAAGCGGGGCGGGCGGGGCCGGACTCGGGAGGAGAAACTGGGCGGGCGGGGCCTGGCTGGGAGGGGAAGCGGGGCGGGCGGGGCCGAGCTGGGAGGAGAAACTGGGCGGGCGGGGCCTCGCTCGGGATGGGAAGCGGGGCGGGCGGGGCCAAGCTGGGAGGGGAAGCGGGGCGGGCGGGGCCAAGCTCGGAGGGGAAGCTGGGCGGGCGGGGCCTGGCTGGGAGGGGAAGCGGGGCGGGCGGGGCCTCGCTCGGGAGGAGAAACTGGGCGGGCGGGGCCTCGCTCGGGATGGGAAGCTGGGCGGGCGGGGCCAAGCTCGGGAGGAGAAACTGGGCGGGCGGGGCCGGACTCGGGAGGGGAAGCTGGGCGGGCGGGGACAAGCTGGGAGGAGAAACTGGGTGGCGGGGCCGGGGTCGGGAGGGGAAGCTGGGCGGGCGGGGCCTCGCTCGGGAGGAGAAACTGGGCGGGCGGGGCCAAGCTGGGAGGGGAAGCTGGGCGGGCGGGGCCTCGCTCGGGAGGAGAAACGGGGCGGGCGGGGCCTCGCTCGGGAGGAGAAACTGGGCGGGCGGGGCCTCGCTCGGGAGGGGAAGCTGGGCGGGCGGGGCCAAGCTGGGATGAGAAACTGGGCGGGCGGGGCCTCGCTCGGGAGGAGAAACTGGGCGGGCGGGGCCAAGCTGGGAGGAGAAGCTGGGCGGGCAGGGCCGGATTCGGGAGGGGAAGCTGGGCGGGCGGGGCCTCGCTCGGGAGGAGAAACTGGGCGGGCGGGGCCGGACTCGGGAGGAGAAACTGGGCGGGCGGGGCCGGGTTCGGGAGGGGAAACTGGGCGGGCGGGGCCTCGCTCGGGAGGAGAAACCGGGCGGGCGGGGCCGGACTCGGGAGGGGAAGCTGGGCGGGCGGGGCCAAGCTGGGAGGGGAAGCTGGGCGGGCGGGGCCGGACTCGGGAGGAGAAGCGGGGCGGGCGGGGCCGGACTCGGGAGGAGAAACTGGGCGGGCGGGGCCAGGCTGGGAGGAGAAACTGGGCTGGCGGGGCCGTGCTGCGAGGAGAAGCTGGGCGGGCGGGGCTAAGCTGGGAGGAGAAGCTGGGCGGGCGGGGCCTGGCTCGGAGGGGAAGCTGGGCGGGCGGGGCCTGGCTGGGAGGGGAAGCGGGGCGGGCGGGGCCTCGCTCGGGAGGAGAAACTGGGCGGGCGGGGCCTGGCTGGGAGGGGAAGCGGGGCGGGCGGGGCCGAGCTCGCTAGGAGAAGCTTGGCGGGCGGGGCCGGGCTCGGGAGGGGAAGCTGGGCGGGCGGGGCCAAGCTGGGATGAGAAACTGGGCGGCCGGGGCCGGACTCGGGAGGAGAAACTGGGCGGACGGGGCCGGGTTCGGGAGGGGAAACTGGGCGGGCGGGGCCGGGCTCGGGAGGAGAACCTGGGCGGGCGGGGCTGGAGTCGGGAGGGGAAGCTGGCCGGGCGGGGCCGAGCTCGCTTGCAGAAGCTGGGCGGGCGGGGCCGGGTTCGGGAGGAGAAACTGGGCGGGCGGGGCCAAGCTGGGAGGGGAAGCTGGGCGGGCGGGGCCGGACTCGGGAGGAGAAGCGGGGCGGGCGGGGCCGGACTCGGGAGGAGAAACTGGGCGGGCGGGGCCAGGCTGGGAGGGGAAGCTGGGTGGTCGGGGCCGTGCTGGGAGGAGAAACTGGGCGGGCGGGGCTAAGCTGGGAGGAGAAGCTGGGCGGGCGGGGCCGGGCTCGCTAGGAGAAGCTTGGCGGGCGGGGCCGGGATCGGGAGGGGAAGCTGGGCGGGCGGGGCCGGGCTCGCTAGGAGAAGCTTGGCGGGCGGGGCCGGGATCGGGAGGGGAAGCTGGGCGGGCGGGGCCAAGCTGGGAGGAGAAACTGGGCGGGCGGGGCCTGGCTGGGAGGGGAACATGGGCGGGCAGGGCCGGATTCGGGAGGGGAAGCTGGGCGGGCGGGGCCTCGCTCGGGAGGAGAAACTGGGCGGGCGGGGCCTCGCTCGGGAGGGGAAGCTGGGCGGGCGGGGCCAAGCTGGGATGAGAAACTGGGCGGCTGGGGCCGGACTCGGGAGGAGAAACTGGGCGGGCGGGGCCGGGTTCGGGAGGGGAATCTGGGCGGGCGGGGCCTCGCTCGGGAGGAGAAACTGGGCGGGCGGGGCCGGACTCGGGAGGGGAAGCTGGGCGGGCGGGGCCAAGCTGGGAGGGGAAGCTGGGCGGGCGGGGCCGGACTCGGGAGGAGAAGCGGGGCGGGCGGGGCCGGACTCGGGAGGAGAAACTGGGCGGGCGGGGCCGTGCTGGGAGGAGAAGCTGGGCGGGCGGGGCTAAGCTGGGAGGAGAAGCTGGGCGGGCGGGACCGGGTTCGGGAGGGGAAGCTGGGCGGGCGGGGCCTGGCTGGGAGGGGAAGCGGGGCGGGCGGGGCCTCGCTCGGGAGGAGAAACTGGGCGGGCGGGGCCTCGCTCGGGATGGGAAGCTGGGCGGGCGGGGCCAAGCTCGGGAGGAGAAACTGGGCGGGCGGGGCCGGACTCGGGAGGGGAAGCTGGGCGGGCGGGGACAAGCTGGGAGGAGAAACTGGGTGGCGGGGCCGGGGTCGGGAGGGGAAGCTGGGCGGGCGGGGCCTCGCTCGGGAGGAGAAACTGGGCGGGCGGGGCCAAGCTGGGAGGGGAAGCTGGGCGGGCGGGGCCTCGCTCGGGAGGAGAAACGGGGCGGGCGGGGCCTCGCTCGGGAGGAGAAACTGGGCGGGCGGGGCCTCGCTCGGGAGGGGAAGCTGGGCGGGCGGGGCCAAGCTGGGATGAGAAACTGGGCGGGCGGGGCCTCGCTCGGGAGGAGAAACTGGGCGGGCGGGGCCAAGCTGGGAGGAGAAGCTGGGCGGGCAGGGCCGGATTCGGGAGGGGAAGCTGGGCGGGCGGGGCCTCGCTCGGGAGGAGAAACTGGGCGGGCGGGGCCGGACTCGGGAGGAGAAACTGGGCGGGCGGGGCCGGGTTCGGGAGGGGAAACTGGGCGGGCGGGGCCTCGCTCGGGAGGAGAAACCGGGCGGGCGGGGCCGGACTCGGGAGGGGAAGCTGGGCGGGCGGGGCCAAGCTGGGAGGGGAAGCTGGGCGGGCGGGGCCGGACTCGGGAGGAGAAGCGGGGCGGGCGGGGCCGGACTCGGGAGGAGAAACTGGGCGGGCGGGGCCAGGCTGGGAGGAGAAACTGGGCTGGCGGGGCCGTGCTGCGAGGAGAAGCTGGGCGGGCGGGGCTAAGCTGGGAGGAGAAGCTGGGCGGGCGGGGCCTGGCTGGGAGGGGAAGCTGGGCGGGCGGGGCCTGGCTGGGAGGGGAAGCGGGGCGGGCGGGGCCTCGCTCGGGAGGAGAAACTGGGCGGGCGGGGCCTGGCTGGGAGGGGAAGCGGGGCGGGCGGGGCCGAGCTCGCTAGGAGAAGCTTGGCGGGCGGGGCCGGGTTCGGGAGGGGAAGCTGGGCGGGCGGGGCCAAGCTGGGATGAGAAACTGGGCGGCCGGGGCCGGACTCGGGAGGAGAAACTGGGCGGACGGGGCCGGGTTCGGGAGGGGAAACTGGGCGGGCGGGGCCGGGCTCGGGAGGAGAACCTGGGCGGGCGGGGCTGGAGTCGGGAGGGGAAGCTGGCCGGGCGGGGCCGAGCTCGCTTGCAGAAGCTGGGCGGGCGGGGCCGGGTTCGGGAGGAGAAACTGGGCGGGCGGGGCCAAGCTGGGAGGGGAAGCTGGGCGGGCGGGGCCGGACTCGGGAGGAGAAGCGGGGCGGGCGGGGCCGGACTCGGGAGGAGAAACTGGGCGGGCGGGGCCAGGCTGGGAGGGGAAGCTGGGTGGTCGGGGCCGTGCTGGGAGGAGAAACTGGGCGGGCGGGGCTAAGCTGGGAGGAGAAGCTGGGCGGGCGGGGCCGGGTTCGGGAGGGGAAGCTGGGCGGGGGGGGCCTGGCTGGGAGGGGAAGCGGGGCGGGCGGGGCCGGACTCGGGAGGAGAAACTGGGCGGGCGGGGCCTGGCTGGGAGGGGAAGCGGGGCGGGCGGGGCCGGACTCGGGAGGAGAAACTGGGCGGGCGGGGCCGAGCTGGGAGGAGAAACTGGGCGGGCGGGCCTCGCTCGGGATGGGAAGCGGGGCGGGCGGGGCCAAGCTGGGAGGGGAAGCGGGGCGGGCGGGGCCGAGCTCGGGAGGAGAAACTGGGCGGGCGGGGCCAAGCTGGGAGGGGAAACTGGGCGGGCGGGGCCGAGCTCGGGAGGAGAAACTGGGCGGGCGGGGCCAAGCTGGGAGGGGAAGCTGGGCGGGGGGGGCCGAGCTCGCTAGCAGAAGCTGGGCGGGCGGGGCCGGGTTCGGGAGGGGAAGCTGGGCGGGCGGGGCCAAGCTGGGAGGAGAAACTGGGCGGGCGGGGCCTCGCTCGGGATGGGAAGCTGGGCGGGCGGGGCCAAGCTCGGGAGGAGAAACTGGGCGGGCGGGGCCGGACTCGGGAGGGGAAGCGGGGCGGGCGGGGCCTGGCTTGGAGGGGAAGCTGGGCGGGCGGGGCCGGGCTCGCTAGGAGAAGCTTGGCGGGCGGGGCCGGGATCGGGAGGGGAAGCTGGGCGGGCGGGGCCAAGCTGGGAGGAGAAACTGGGCGGGCGGGGCCTGGCTGGGAGGGGAACATGGGCGGGCAGGGCCGGATTCGGGAGGGGAAGCTGGGCGGGCGGGGCCTCGCTCGGGAGGAGAAACTGGGCGGGCGGGGCCTCGCTCGGGAGGGGATGCTGGGCGGGCGGGGCCAAGCTGGGATGAGAAACTGGGCGGCCGGGGCCGGACTCGGGAGGAGAAACTGGGCGGGCGGGGCCTCGCTCGGGAGGAGAAACTGGGCGGGCGGGGCCGGACTCGGGAGGGGAAGCTGGGCGGGCGGGGCCTCGCTCGGGAGGAGAAACTGGGCGGGCGGGGCCGGACTCGGGAGGGGAAGCTGGGCGGGCGGGGCCAAGCTGGGAGGGGAAGCTGGGCGGGCGGGGCCGGACTCGGGAGGAGAAGCGGGGCGGGCGGGGCCGGACTCGGGAGGAGAAACTGGGCGGGCGGGGCCAGGCTGGGAGGAGAAACTGGGCGGGCGGGGCCGTGCTGGGAGGAGAAGCTGGGCGGGCGGGGCTAAGCTGGGAGGAGAAACTGGGCGGGCGGGGCCGTGCTGGGAGGAGAAGCTGGGCGGGCGGGGCTAAGCTGGGAGGAGAAGCTGGGCGGGCGGGGCCGGGTTCGGGAGGGAAGCGGGGCGGGCGGGGCCTCGCTCGGGAGGAGAAACTGGGCGGGCGGGGCCTGGCTTGGAGGGGAAGCTGGGCGGGCGGGGCCAAGCTGGGATGAGAAACTGGGCGGCCGGGGCCGGACTCGGGAGGAGAAACTGGGCGGGCGGGGCCAGGCTGGGAGGGGAAGCGGGGCGGGCGGGGCCGGACTCGGGAGGAGAAACTGGGCGGGCGGGGCCTGGCTGGGAGGGGAAGCGGGGCGGGCGGGGCCGAGCTCGCTAGGAGAAGCTTGGCGGGCGGGGCCTGGCTGGGAGGGGAAGCGGGGCGGGCGGGGCCGAGCTCGCTAGGAGAAGCTTGGCGGGCGGGGCCGGGTACGGGAGGGGAAGCTGGGCGGGCGGGGCCAAGCTGGGAGGAGAAACTGGGCGGGCGGGGCCTCGCTCGGGATGGGAAGCTGGGCGGGCGGGGCCAGGCTGGGAGGGGAACATGGGCGGGCGGGGCCGGGATCGGGAGGGGAAGCTGGGCGGGCGGGGCCAAGCTGGGAGGAGAAACTGGGCGGGCGGGGCCTGGCTGGGAGGGGAAGCGGGGCGGGCGGGGCCGGACTCGGGAGGAGAAACTGGGCGGGGGGGCCTGGCTGGGAAGGGAAGCGGGGCGGGCGGGGCCGAGCTCGCTAGGAGAAGCTTGGCGGGCGGGGCCGGGTTCGGGAGGGGAAGCTGGGCGGGCGGGGCCTGGCTGGGAGGAGAAACTGGGCGGGCGGGGCCTCGCTCGGGATGGGAAGCGGGGCGGGCGGGGCCAAGCTGGGAGGAGAAGCTGGGCGGGCGGGGCCGGGTTCGGGAGGGGAAGCTGGGCGGGCGGGGCCTCGCTCGGGAGGAGAAACTGGGCGGGCGGGGCCAAGCTGGGAGGGGAAGCTGGGCGGGCGGGGCCTCGCTCGGGAGGAGAAACTGGCCGGGCGGGGCCTCGCTCGGGAGGAGAAACTGGGCGGGCGGGGCCTCGCTCGGGAGGGGAAGCTGGGCGGGCGGGGCAAAGCTGGGAGGAGAAGCTGGGCGGGCGGGGCCGGGTTCGGGAGGGGAAGCTGGGCGGGCGGGGCCTCGCTCGGGAGGAGAAGCTGGGCGGGCGGGGACAAGCTGGGAGGAGAAGCTGGGCGGGCGGGGCCGTATTCGGGAGGGGAAGCTGGGCGGGCGGGGCCTCGCTCGGGAGGAGAAACTGGGCGGGCGGGGCCAAGCTGGGAGGGGAAGCTGGGCGGGCGGGGCCAAGCTGGGATGAGAAACTGGGCGGCCGGGGCCGGACTCGGGAGGAGAAACTGGGCGGGCGGGGCCGGGTTCGGGAGGGGAAACTGGGCGGGCGGGGCCTCGCTCGGGAGGAGAAACTGGGCGGGCGGGGCCGGACTCGGGAGGGGAAGCTGGGCGGGCGGGGCCAAGCTGGGAGGGGAAGCTGGGCGGGCGGGGCCGGACTCGGGAGGAGAAGCGGGGCGGGCGGGGCCGGACTCGGGAGGAGAAACTGGGCGGGCGGGGCCAGGCTGGGAGGAGAAACTGGGCGGGCGGGGCCGGGCTGGGAGGAGAAGCTGGGCGGGCGGGGCTAAGCTGGGAGGAGAAGCTGGGCGGGCGGGGCCGGGTTCGGGAGGGGAAGCTGGGCGGGCGGGGCCTGGCTGGGAGGGGAAGCGGGGCGGGCGGGGCCTCGCTCGGGAGGAGAAACTGGGCGGGCGGGGCCTCGCTCGGGAGGGGAAGCTGGGCGGGCGGGGCCTAGCTGGGAGGGGAAGCGGGGCGGGCGGGGCCGGACTCGGGAGGAGAAACTGGGCGGGCGGGGCCTGGCTGGGAGGGGAAGCGGGGCGGGCGGGGCCGAGCTCGCGAGGAGAAGCTTGGCGGGCGGGGCCGGATTCGGGAGGGGAAGCTGGGCGGGCGGGGCCTCGCTCGGGAGGAGAAACTGGGCGAGCGGGGCCTCGCTCGGGAGGGGAAGCTGGGCGGGCGGGGCCAAGCTGGGATGAGAAACTGGGCGGGCGGGGCCTCGCTCGGGATGGGAAGCTGGGCGGGCGGGGCCAAGCTCGGGAGGAGAAACTGGGCGGGCGGGGCGGACTCGGGAGGGGAAGCGGGGCGGGCGGGCCTGGCTTGTAGGGGAAGCTGGGCGGGCGGGGCCGAGCTCGCTAGCAGAAGCTGGGCGGGCGGGGCCGGGTTGGGGAGAGGAAGCTTGGCGGGCGGGGCCAAGCTGGGAGGAGAAACTGGGCGGGCGGGGCCTCGCTCGGGATGGGAAGCTGGGCGGGCGGGGCCAAGCTCGGGAGGAGAAACTGGGCGGGCGGGGCCTCGCTCGGGATGGGAAGCTGGGCGGGCGGGGCCAAGCTCGGGAGGAGAAACTGGGCGGGCGGGGCCGGACTCGGGAGGGGAAGCTGGGCGGGCGGGGCCAAGCTGGGAGGGGAAGCTGGGCGGGCGGGGCCGGACTCGGGAGGAGAAACTGGGCGGGCGGGGCCAGGCTGGGAGGAGAAACTGGGCGGGCGGGGCCGTGCTGGGAGGAGAAGCTGGGCGGGCGGGGCTAAGCTGGGAGGAGAAGCTGGGCGGGCGGGGCCGGGTTCGGGAGGGGAAGCTGGGCGGGCGGGGCCTGGCTGGGAGGGGAAGCGGGGCGGGCGGGGCCTCGCTCGGGAGGAGAAACTGGGCGGGCGGCGCCTCGCTCGGGATGGGAAGCTGGGCGGGCGGGGCCAAGCTCGGGAGGAGAAACTGGGCGGGCGGGGCCGGACTCGGGAGGGGAAGCTGGGCGGGCGGGGCCAAGCTGGGAGGAGAAACTGGGTGGCGGGGCCGGGGTCGGGAGGGGAAGCTGGGCGGGCGGGGCCTCGCTCGGGAGGAGAAACTGGGCGGGCGGGGCCAAGCTGGGAGGGGAAGCTGGGCGGGCGGGGCCTCGCTCGGGAGGAGAAACGGGGCGGGCGGGGCCTCGCTCGGGAGGAGAAACTGGGCGGGCGGGGCCTCGCTCGGGAGGGGAAGCTGGGCGGGCGGGGCCAAGCTGGGATGAGAAACTGGGCGGGCGGGGCCTCGCTCGGGAGGAGAAACTGGGCGGGCGGGGCCAAGCTGGGAGGAGAAGCTGGGCGGGCGGGGCCGGGTTCGGGAGGGGAAGCTGGGCGGGCGGGGCCACGCTCGGGAGGAGAAACTGGGCGGGCGGGGCCGGACTCGGGAGGGGAAGCTGGGCGGGCGGGGCCAAGCTGGGAGGAGAAGCTGGGCGGGCAGGGCCGGATTCGGGAGGGGAAGCTGGGCGGGCGGGGCCTCGCTCGGGAGGAGAAACTGGGCGGGCGGGGCCGGGTTCGGGAGGGGAAGCTGGGCGGGCGGGGCCAAGCTGGGATGAGAAACTGGGCGGGCGGGGCCGGGTTCGGGAGGGGAAACTGGGCGGGCGGGGCCTCGCTCGGGAGGAGAAACCGGGCGGGCGGGGCCGGACTCGGGAGGGGAAGCTGGGCGGGCGGGGCCAAGCTGGGAGGGGAAGGGGGGCGGGCGGGGCCGGACTCGGGAGGAGAAGCGGGGCGGGCGGGGCCGGACTCGGGAGGGGAAGCGGGGCGGGCGGGGCCTGGCTTGGAGGGGAAGCTGGGCGGGCGGGGCCGGGCTCGCTAGGAGAAGCTTGGCGGGCGGGGCCGGGATCGGGAGGGGAAGCTGGGCGGGCGGGGCCAAGCTGGGAGGAGAAACTGGGCGGGCGGGGCCTGGCTGGGAGGGGAACATGGGCGGGCGGGGCTAAGCTGGGAGGAGAAGCTGGGCGGGCGGGGCCGGGTTCGGGAGGGGAAGCTGGGCGGGCGGGGCCTGGCTGGGAGGGGAAGCTGGGCGGGCGGGGCCTGGCTGGGAGGGGAAGCGGGGCGGGCGGGGCCTCGCTCGGGAGGAGAAACTGGGCGGGCGGGGCCTGGCTGGGAGGGGAAGCGGGGCGGGCGGGGCCGAGCTCGCTAGGAGAAGCTTGGCGGGCGGGGCCGGGTTCGGGAGGGGAAGCTGGGCGGGCGGGGCCAAGCTGGGATGAGAAACTGGGCGGCCGGGGCCGGACTCGGGAGGAGAAACTGGGCGGACGGGGCCGGGTTCGGGAGGGGAAACTGGGCGGGCGGGGCCGGGCTCGGGAGGAGAACCTGGGCGGGCGGGGCTGGAGTCGGGAGGGGAAGCTGGCCGGGCGGGGCCGAGCTCGCTTGCAGAAGCTGGGCGGGCGGGGCCGGGTTCGGGAGGAGAAACTGGGCGGGCGGGGCCAAGCTGGGAGGGGAAGCTGGGCGGGCGGGGCCGGACTCGGGAGGAGAAGCGGGGCGGGCGGGGCCGGACTCGGGAGGAGAAACTGGGCGGGCGGGGCCAGGCTGGGAGGGGAAGCTGGGTGGTCGGGGCCGTGCTGGGAGGAGAAACTGGGCGGGCGGGGCTAAGCTGGGAGGAGAAGCTGGGCGGGCGGGGCCGGGCTCGCTAGGAGAAGCTTGGCGGGCGGGGCCGGGATCGGGAGGGGAAGCTGGGCGGGCGGGGCCGGGCTCGCTAGGAGAAGCTTGGCGGGCGGGGCCGGGATCGGGAGGGGAAGCTGGGCGGGCGGGGCCAAGCTGGGAGGAGAAACTGGGCGGGCGGGGCCTGGCTGGGAGGGGAACATGGGCGGGCAGGGCCGGATTCGGGAGGGGAAGCTGGGCGGGCGGGGCCTCGCTCGGGAGGAGAAACTGGGCGGGCGGGGCCTCGCTCGGGAGGGGAAGCTGGGCGGGCGGGGCCAAGCTGGGATGAGAAACTGGGCGGCTGGGGCCGGACTCGGGAGGAGAAACTGGGCGGGCGGGGCCGGGTTCGGGAGGGGAATCTGGGCGGGCGGGGCCTCGCTCGGGAGGAGAAACTGGGCGGGCGGGGCCGGACTCGGGAGGGGAAGCTGGGCGGGCGGGGCCAAGCTGGGAGGGGAAGCTGGGCGGGCGGGGCCGGACTCGGGAGGAGAAGCGGGGCGGGCGGGGCCGGACTCGGGAGGAGAAACTGGGCGGGCGGGGCCGTGCTGGGAGGAGAAGCTGGGCGGGCGGGGCTAAGCTGGGAGGAGAAGCTGGGCGGGCGGGACCGGGTTCGGGAGGGGAAGCTGGGCGGGCGGGGCCTGGCTGGGAGGGGAAGCGGGGCGGGCGGGGCCTCGCTCGGGAGGAGAAACTGGGCGGGCGGGGCCTCGCTCGGGATGGGAAGCTGGGCGGGCGGGGCCAAGCTCGGGAAGAGAAACTGGGCGGGCGGGGCCGGACTCGGGAGGGGAAGCTGGGCGGGCGGGGACAAGCTGGGAGGAGAAACTGGGTGGCGGGGCCGGGGTCGGGAGGGGAAGCTGGGCGGGCGGGGCCTCGCTCGGGAGGAGAAACTGGGCGGGCGGGGCCAAGCTGGGAGGGGAAGCTGGGCGGGCGGGGCCTCGCTCGGGAGGAGAAACGGGGCGGGCGGGGCCTCGCTCGGGAGGAGAAACTGGGCGGGCGGGGCCTCGCTCGGGAGGGGAAGCTGGGCGGGCGGGGCCAAGCTGGGATGAGAAACTGGGCGGGCGGGGCCTCGCTCGGGAGGAGAAACTGGGCGGGCGGGGCCAAGCTGGGAGGAGAAGCTGGGCGGGCAGGGCCGGATTCGGGAGGGGAAGCTGGGCGGGCGGGGCCTCGCTCGGGAGGAGAAACTGGGCGGGCGGGGCCGGACTCGGGAGGAGAAACTGGGCGGGCGGGGCCGGGTTCGGGAGGGGAAACTGGGCGGGCGGGGCCTCGCTCGGGAGGAGAAACCGGGCGGGCGGGGCCGGACTCGGGAGGGGAAGCTGGGCGGGCGGGGCCAAGCTGGGAGGGGAAGCTGGGCGGGCGGGGCCGGACTCGGGAGGAGAAGCGGGGCGGGCGGGGCCGGACTCGGGAGGAGAAACTGGGCGGGCGGGGCCAGGCTGGGAGGAGAAACTGGGCTGGCGGGGCCGTGCTGCGAGGAGAAGCTGGGCGGGCGGGGCTAAGCTGGGAGGAGAAGCTGGGCGGGCGGGGCCTGGCTGGGAGGGGAAGCTGGGCGGGCGGGGCCTGGCTGGGAGGGGAAGCGGGGCGGGCGGGGCCTCGCTCGGGAGGAGAAACTGGGCGGGCGGGGCCTGGCTGGGAGGGGAAGCGGGGCGGGCGGGGCCGAGCTCGCTAGGAGAAGCTTGGCGGGCGGGGCCGGGTTCGGGAGGGGAAGCTGGGCGGGCGGGGCCAAGCTGGGATGAGAAACTGGGCGGCCGGGGCCGGACTCGGGAGGAGAAACTGGGCGGACGGGGCCGGGTTCGGGAGGGGAAACTGGGCGGGCGGGGCCGGGCTCGGGAGGAGAACCTGGGCGGGCGGGGCTGGAGTCGGGAGGGGAAGCTGGCCGGGCGGGGCCGAGCTCGCTTGCAGAAGCTGGGCGGGCGGGGCCGGGTTCGGGAGGAGAAACTGGGCGGGCGGGGCCAAGCTGGGAGGGGAAGCTGGGCGGGCGGGGCCGGACTCGGGAGGAGAAGCGGGGCGGGCGGGGCCGGACTCGGGAGGAGAAACTGGGCGGGCGGGGCCAGGCTGGGAGGGGAAGCTGGGTGGTCGGGGCCGTGCTGGGAGGAGAAACTGGGCGGGCGGGGCTAAGCTGGGAGGAGAAGCTGGGCGGGCGGGGCCGGGTTCGGGAGGGGAAGCTGGGCGGGGGGGGCCTGGCTGGGAGGGGAAGCGGGGCGGGCGGGGCCGGACTCGGGAGGAGAAACTGGGCGGGCGGGGCCTGGCTGGGAGGGGAAGCGGGGCGGGCGGGGCCGGACTCGGGAGGAGAAACTGGGCGGGCGGGGCCGAGCTGGGAGGAGAAACTGGGCGGGCGGGCCTCGCTCGGGATGGGAAGCGGGGCGGGCGGGGCCAAGCTGGGAGGGGAAGCGGGGCGGGCGGGGCCGAGCTCGGGAGGAGAAACTGGGCGGGCGGGGCCAAGCTGGGAGGGGAAACTGGGCGGGCGGGGCCGAGCTCGGGAGGAGAAACTGGGCGGGCGGGGCCAAGCTGGGAGGGGAAGCTGGGCGGGGGGGGCCGAGCTCGCTAGCAGAAGCTGGGCGGGCGGGGCCGGGTTCGGGAGGGGAAGCTGGGCGGGCGGGGCCAAGCTGGGAGGAGAAACTGGGCGGGCGGGGCCTCGCTCGGGATGGGAAGCTGGGCGGGCGGGGCCAAGCTCGGGAGGAGAAACTGGGCGGGCGGGGCCGGACTCGGGAGGGGAAGCGGGGCGGGCGGGGCCTGGCTTGGAGGGGAAGCTGGGCGGGCGGGGCCGGGCTCGCTGGGAGAAGCTTGGCGGGCGGGGCCGGGATCGGGAGGGGAAGCTGGGCGGGCGGGGCCAAGCTGGGAGGAGAAACTGGGCGGGCGGGGCCTGGCTGGGAGGGGAACATGGGCGGGCAGGGCCGGATTCGGGAGGGGAAGCTGGGCGGGCGGGGCCTCGCTCGGGAGGAGAAACTGGGCGGGCGGGGCCTCGCTCGGGAGGGGATGCTGGGCGGGCGGGGCCAAGCTGGGATGAGAAGCTGGGCGGCCGGGGCCGGACTCGGGAGGAGAAACTGGGGGGCGGGGCCTCGCTCGGGAGGAGAAACTGGGCGGGCGGGGCCGGACTCGGGAGGGGAAGCTGGGCGGGCGGGGCCTCGCTCGGGAGGAGAAACTGGGCGGGCGGGGCCGGACTCGGGAGGGGAAGCTGGGCGGGCGGGGCCAAGCTGGGAGGGGAAGCTGGGCGGGCGGGGCCGGACTCGGGAGGAGAAGCGGGGCGGGCGGGGCCGGACTCGGGAGGAGAAACTGGGCGGGCGGGGCCAGGCTGGGAGGAGAAACTGGGCGGGCGGGGCCGTGCTGGGAGGAGAAGCTGGGCGGGCGGGGCTAAGCTGGGAGGAGAAACTGGGCGGGCGGGGCCGTGCTGGGAGGAGAAGCTGGGCGGGCGGGGCTAAGCTGGGAGGAGAAGCTGGGCGGGCGGGGCCGGGTTCGGGAGGGAAGCGGGGCGGGCGGGGCCTCGCTCGGGAGGAGAAACTGGGCGGGCGGGGCCTGGCTTGGAGGGGAAGCTGGGCGGGCGGGGCCAAGCTGGGATGAGAAACTGGGCGGCCGGGGCCGGACTCGGGAGGAGAAACTGGGCGGGCGGGGCCAGGCTGGGAGGGGAAGCGGGGCGGGCGGGGCCGGACTCGGGAGGAGAAACTGGGCGGGCGGGGCCTGGCTGGGAGGGGAAGCGGGGCGGGCGGGGCCGAGCTCGCTAGGAGAAGCTTGGCGGGCGGGGCCTGGCTGGGAGGGGAAGCGGGGCGGGCGGGGCCGAGCTCGCTAGGAGAAGCTTGGCGGGCGGGGCCGGGTACGGGAGGGGAAGCTGGGCGGGCGGGGCCAAGCTGGGAGGAGAAACTGGGCGGGCGGGGCCTCGCTCGGGATGGGAAGCTGGGCGGGCGGGGCCAGGCTGGGAGGGGAACATGGGCGGGCGGGGCCGGGATCGGGAGGGGAAGCTGGGCGGGCGGGGCCAAGCTGGGAGGAGAAACTGGGCGGGCGGGGCCTGGCTGGGAGGGGAAGCGGGGCGGGCGGGGCCGGACTCGGGAGGAGAAACTGGGCGGGGGGGCCTGGCTGGGAAGGGAAGCGGGGCGGGCGGGGCCGAGCTCGCTAGGAGAAGCTTGGCGGGCGGGGCCGGGTTCGGGAGGGGAAGCTGGGCGGGCGGGGCCTGGCTGGGAGGAGAAACTGGGCGGGCGGGGCCTCGCTCGGGATGGGAAGCGGGGCGGGCGGGGCCAAGCTGGGAGGAGAAGCTGGGCGGGCGGGGCCGGGTTCGGGAGGGGAAGCTGGGCGGGCGGGGCCTCGCTCGGGAGGAGAAACTGGGCGGGCGGGGCCAAGCTGGGAGGGGAAGCTGGGCGGGCGGGGCCTCGCTCGGGAGGAGAAACTGGCCGGGCGGGGCCTCGCTCGGGAGGAGAAACTGGGCGGGCGGGGCCTCGCTCGGGAGGGGAAGCTGGGCGGGCGGGGCAAAGCTGGGAGGAGAAGCTGGGCGGGCGGGGCCGGGTTCGGGAGGGGAAGCTGGGCGGGCGGGGCCTCGCTCGGGAGGAGAAGCTGGGCGGGCGGGGACAAGCTGGGAGGAGAAGCTGGGCGGGCAGGGCCGTATTCGGGAGGGGAAGCTGGGCGGGCGGGGCCTCGCTCGGGAGGAGAAACTGGGCGGGCGGGGCCAAGCTGGGAGGGGAAGCTGGGCGGGCGGGGCCAAGCTGGGATGAGAAACTGGGCGGCCGGGGCCGGACTCGGGAGGAGAAACTGGGCGGGCGGGGCCGGGTTCGGGAGGGGAAACTGGGCGGGCGGGGCCTCGCTCGGGAGGAGAAACTGGGCGGGCGGGGCCGGACTCGGGAGGGGAAGCTGGGCGGGCGGGGCCAAGCTGGGAGGGGAAGCTGGGCGGGCGGGGCCGGACTCGGGAGGAGAAGCGGGGCGGGCGGGGCCGGACTCGGGAGGAGAAACTGGGCGGGCGGGGCCAGGCTGGGAGGAGAAACTGGGCGGGCGGGGCCGGGCTGGGAGGAGAAGCTGGGCGGGCGGGGCTAAGCTGGGAGGAGAAGCTGGGCGGGCGGGGCCGGGTTCGGGAGGGGAAGCTGGGCGGGCGGGGCCTGGCTGGGAGGGGAAGCGGGGCGGGCGGGGCCTCGCTCGGGAGGAGAAACTGGGCGGGCGGGGCCTCGCTCGGGAGGGGAAGCTGGGCGGGCGGGGCCTAGCTGGGAGGGGAAGCGGGGCGGGCGGGGCCGGACTCGGGAGGAGAAACTGGGCGGGCGGGGCCTGGCTGGGAGGGGAAGCGGGGCGGGCGGGGCCGAGCTCGCTAGGAGAAGCTTGGCGGGCGGGGCCGGATTCGGGAGGGGAAGCTGGGCGGGCGGGGCCTCGCTCGGGAGGAGAAACTGGGCGAGCGGGGCCTCGCTCGGGAGGGGAAGCTGGGCGGGCGGGGCCAAGCTGGGATGAGAAACTGGGCGGGCGGGGCCTCGCTCGGGATGGGAAGCTGGGCGGGCGGGGCCAAGCTCGGGAGGAGAAACTGGGCGGGCGGGGCGGACTCGGGAGGGGAAGCGGGGCGGGCGGGCCTGGCTTGTAGGGGAAGCTGGGCGGGCGGGGCCGAGCTCGCTAGCAGAAGCTGGGCGGGCGGGGCCGGGTTCGGGAGAGGAAGCTTGGCGGGCGGGGCCAAGCTGGGAGGAGAAACTGGGCGGGCGGGGCCTCGCTCGGGATGGGAAGCTGGGCGGGCGGGGCCAAGCTCGGGAGGAGAAACTGGGCGGGCGGGGCCTCGCTCGGGATGGGAAGCTGGGCGGGCGGGGCCAAGCTCGGGAGGAGAAACTGGGCGGGCGGGGCCGGACTCGGGAGGGGAAGCTGGGCGGGCGGGGCCAAGCTGGGAGGGGAAGCTGGGCGGGCGGGGCCGGACTCGGGAGGAGAAACTGGGCGGGCGGGGCCAGGCTGGGAGGAGAAACTGGGCGGGCGGGGCCGTGCTGGGAGGAGAAGCTGGGCGGGCGGGGCTAAGCTGGGAGGAGAAGCTGGGCGGGCGGGGCCGGGTTCGGGAGGGGAAGCTGGGCGGGCGGGGCCTGGCTGGGAGGGGAAGCGGGGCGGGCGGGGCCTCGCTCGGGAGGAGAAACTGGGCGGGCGGCGCCTCGCTCGGGATGGGAAGCTGGGCGGGCGGGGCCAAGCTCGGGAGGAGAAACTGGGCGGGCGGGGCCGGACTCGGGAGGGGAAGCTGGGCGGGCGGGGCCAAGCTGGGAGGAGAAACTGGGTGGCGGGGCCGGGGTCGGGAGGGGAAGCTGGGCGGGCGGGGCCTCGCTCGGGAGGAGAAACTGGGCGGGCGGGGCCAAGCTGGGAGGGGAAGCTGGGCGGGCGGGGCCTCGCTCGGGAGGAGAAACGGGGCGGGCGGGGCCTCGCTCGGGAGGAGAAACTGGGCGGGCGGGGCCTCGCTCGGGAGGGGAAGCTGGGCGGGCGGGGCCAAGCTGGGATGAGAAACTGGGCGGGCGGGGCCTCGCTCGGGAGGAGAAACTGGGCGGGCGGGGCCAAGCTGGGAGGAGAAGCTGGGCGGGCGGGGCCGGGTTCGGGAGGGGAAGCTGGGCGGGCGGGGCCACGCTCGGGAGGAGAAACTGGGCGGGCGGGGCCGGACTCGGGAGGGGAAGCTGGGCGGGCGGGGCCAAGCTGGGAGGAGAAGCTGGGCGGGCAGGGCCGGATTCGGGAGGGGAAGCTGGGCGGGCGGGGCCTCGCTCGGGAGGAGAAACTGGGCGGGCGGGGCCGGGTTCGGGAGGGGAAGCTGGGCGGGCGGGGCCAAGCTGGGATGAGAAACTGGGCGGGCGGGGCCGGGTTCGGGAGGGGAAACTGGGCGGGCGGGGCCTCGCTCGGGAGGAGAAACCGGGCGGGCGGGGCCGGACTCGGGAGGGGAAGCTGGGCGGGCGGGGCCAAGCTGGGAGGGGAAGCTGGGCGGGCGGGGCCGGACTCGGGAGGAGAAGCGGGGCGGGCGGGGCCGGACTCGGGAGGGGAAGCGGGGCGGGCGGGGCCTGGCTTGGAGGGGAAGCTGGGCGGGCGGGGCCGGGCTCGCTAGGAGAAGCTTGGCGGGCGGGGCCGGGATCGGGAGGGGAAGCTGGGCGGGCGGGGCCAAGCTGGGAGGAGAAACTGGGCGGGCGGGGCCTGGCTGGGAGGGGAACATGGGCGGGCGGGGCTAAGCTGGGAGGAGAAGCTGGGCGGGCGGGGCCGGGTTCGGGAGGGGAAGCTGGGCGGGCGGGGCCTGGCTGGGAGGGGAAGCGGGGCGGGCGGGGCCTCGCTCGGGAGGAGAAACTGGGCGGGCGGCGCCTCGCTCGGGATGGGAAGCTGGGCGGGCGGGGCCAAGCTCGGGAGGAGAAACTGGGCGGGCGGGGCCGGACTCGGGAGGGGAAGCTGGGCGGGCGGGGCCAAGCTGGGAGGAGAAACTGGGTGGCGGGGCCGGGGTCGGGAGGGGAAGCTGGGCGGGCGGGGCCTCGCTCGGGAGGAGAAACTGGGCGGGCGGGGCCAAGCTGGGAGGGGAAGCTGGGCGGGCGGGGCCTCGCTCGGGAGGAGAAACGGGGCGGGCGGGGCCTCGCTCGGGAGGAGAAACTGGGCGGGCGGGGCCTCGCTCGGGAGGGGAAGCTGGGCGGGCGGGGCCAAGCTGGGATGAGAAACTGGGCGGGCGGGGCCTCGCTCGGGAGGAGAAACTGGGCGGGCGGGGCCAAGCTGGGAGGAGAAGCTGGGCGGGCGGGGCCGGGTTCGGGAGGGGAAGCTGGGCGGGCGGGGCCACGCTCGGGAGGAGAAACTGGGGGGGCGGGGCCGGACTCGGGAGGGGAAGCTGGGCGGGCGGGGCCAAGCTGGGAGGAGAAGCTGGGCGGGCAGGGCCGGATTCGGGAGGGGAAGCTGGGCGGGCGGGGCCTCGCTCGGGAGGAGAAACTGGGCGGGCGGGGCCGGGTTCGGGAGGGGAAGCTGGGCGGGCGGGGCCAAGCTGGGATGAGAAACTGGGCGGGCGGGGCCGGGTTCGGGAGGGGAAACTGGGCGGGCGGGGCCTCGCTCGGGAGGAGAAACCGGGCGGGCGGGGCCGGACTCGGGAGGGGAAGCTGGGCGGGCGGGGCCAAGCTGGGATGAGAAACTGGGCGGGCGGGGCCGGGTTCGGGAGGGGAAACTGGGCGGGCGGGGCCTCGCTCGGGAGGAGAAACCGGGCGGGCGGGGCCGGACTCGGGAGGGGAAGCTGGGCGGGCGGGGCCGGACTCGGGAGGGGAAGCGGGGCGGGCGGGGCCTGGCTTGGAGGGGAAGCTGGGCGGGCGGGGCCGGGCTCGCTAGGAGAAGCTTGGCGGGCGGGGCCGGGATCGGGAGGGGAAGCTGGGCGGGCGGGGCCAAGCTGGGAGGAGAAACTGGGCGGGCGGGGCCTGGCTGGGAGGGGAACATGGGCGGGCAGGGCCGGATTCGGGAGGGGAAGCTGGGCGGGCGGGGCCTCGCTCGGGAGGAGAAACTGGGCGGGCGGGGCCTCGCTCGGGAGGGGAAGCTGGGCGGGCGGGGCCAAGCTGGGATGAGAAACTGGGCGGCCGGGGCCGGACTCGGGAGGAGAAACTGGGCGGGCGGGGCCGGGTTCGGGAGGGGAATCTGGGCGGGCGGGGCCTCGCTCGGGAGGAGAAACTGGGCGGGCGGGGCCGGACTCGGGAGGGGAAGCTGGGCGGGCGGGGCCAAGCTGGGAGGGGAAGCTGGGCGGGCGGGGCCGGACTCGGGAGGAGGAGCGGGGCGGGCGGGGCCGGACTCGGGAGGAGAAACTGGGCGGGCGGGGCCAGGCTGGGAGGAGAAACTGGGCGGGCGGGGCCGTGCTGGGAGGAGAAGCTGGGCGGGCGGGGCTAAGCTGGGAGGAGAAACTGGGCGGGCGGGGCCGTGCTGGGAGGAGAAGCTGGGCGGGCGGGGCTAAGCTGGGAGGAGAAGCTGGGCGGGCGGGGCCGGGTTCGGGAGGGGAAGCGGGGCGGGCGGGGCCTCGCTCGGGAGGAGAAACTGGGCGGGCGGGGCCTGGCTTGGAGGGGAAGCTGGGCGGGCGGGGCCAAGCTGGGATGAGAAACTGGGCGGCCGGGGCCGGACTCGGGAGGAGAAACTGGGCGGGCGGGGCCAGGCTGGGAGGGGAAGCGGGGCGGGCGGGGCCGGACTCGGGAGGAGAAACTGGGCGGGCGGGGCCTGGCTGGGAGGGGAAGCGGGGCGGGCGGGGCCGAGCTCGCTAGGAGAAGCTTGGCGGGCGGGGCCGGATTCGGGAGGGGAAGCTGGGCGGGCGGGGCCTGGCTGGGAGGGGAAGCGGGGCGGGCGGGGCCTCGCTCGGGAGGAGAAACTGGGCGGGCGGGGCCTCGCTCGGGAGGGGAAGCTGGGCGGGCGGGGCCTAGCTGGGAGGGGAAGCGGGGCGGGCGGGGCCGGACTCGGGAGGAGAAACTGGGCGGGCGGGGCCTGGCTGGGAGGGGAAGCGGGGCGGGCGGGGCCGAGCTCGCTAGGAGAAGCTTGGCGGGCGGGGCCGGATTCGGGAGGGGAAGCTGGGCGGGCGGGGCCTCGCTCGGGAGGAGAAACTGGGCGAGCGGGGCCTCGCTCGGGAGGGGAAGCGGGGCGGGCGGGGCCTCGCTCGGGAGGAGAAACTGGGCGGGCGGCGCCTCGCTCGGGATGGGAAGCTGGGCGGGCGGGGCCAAGCTCGGGAGGAGAAACTGGGCGGGCGGGGCGGACTCGGGAGGGGAAGCGGGGCGGGCGGGCCTGGCTTGTAGGGGAAGCTGGGCGGGCGGGGCCGAGCTCGCTAGCAGAAGCTGGGCGGGCGGGGCCGGGTTCGGGAGAGGAAGCTTGGCGGGCGGGGCCAAGCTGGGAGGAGAAACTGGGCGGGCGGGGCCTCGCTCGGGATGGGAAGCTGGGCGGGCGGGGCCAAGCTCGGGAGGAGAAACTGGGCGGGCGGGGCCTCGCTCGGGATGGGAAGCTGGGCGGGCGGGGCCAAGCTCGGGAGGAGAAACTGGGCGGGCGGGGCCGGACTCGGGAGGGGAAGCTGGGCGGGCGGGGCCAAGCTGGGAGGGGAAGCTGGGCGGGCGGGGCCGGACTCGGGAGGAGAAGCGGGGCGGGCGGGGCCGGACTCGGGAGGAGAAACTGGGCGGGCGGGGCCAGGCTGGGAGGAGAAACTGGGCGGGCGGGGCCGTGCTGGGAGGAGAAGCTGGGCGGGCGGGGCTAAGCTGGGAGGAGAAGCTGGGCGGGCGGGGCCGGGTTCGGGAGGGGAAGCTGGGCGGGCGGGGCCTGGCTGGGAGGGGAAGCTGGGCGGGCGGGGCTAAGCTGGGAGGAGAAGCTGGGCGGGCGGGGCCGGGTTCGGGAGGGGAAGCGGGGCGGGCGGGGCCTCGCTCGGGAGGAGAAACTGGGCGGGCGGGGCCTGGCTTGGAGGGGAAGCTGGGCGGGCGGGGCCAAGCTGGGATGAGAAACTGGGCGGCCGGGGCCGGACTCGGGAGGAGAAACTGGGCGGGCGGGGCCAGGCTGGGAGGGGAAGCGGGGCTGGCGGGGCCGGACTCGGGAGGAGAAACTGGGCGGGCGGGGCCTGGCTGGGAGGGGAAGCGGGGCGGGCGGGGCCGAGCTCGCTAGGAGAAGCTTGGCGGGCGGGGCCTGGCTGGGAGGGGAAGCGGGGCGGGCGGGGCCGAGCTCGCTAGGAGAAGCTTGGCGGGCGGGGCCGGGTACGGGAGGGGAAGCTGGGCGGGCGGGGCCAAGCTGGGAGGAGAAACTGGGCGGGCGGGGCCTCGCTCGGGATGGGAAGCTGGGCGGGCGGGGCCAGGCTGGGAGGGGAACATGGGCGGGCGGGGCCGAGATCGGGAGGGGAAGCTGGGCGGGCGGGGCCAAGCTGGGAGGAGAAACTGGGCGGGCGGGGCCTGGCTGGGAGGGGAAGCGGGGCGGGCGGGGCCGGACTCGGGAGGAGAAACTGGGCGGGGGGGCCTGGCTGGGAAGGGAAGCGGGGCGGGCGGGGCAAAGCTCGCTAGGAGAAGCTTGGCGGGCGGGGCCGGGTTCGGGAGGGGAAGCTGGGCGGGCGGGGCCTGGCTGGGAGGAGAAACTGGGCGGGCGGGGCCTCGCTCGGGATGGGAAGCGGGGCGGGCGGGGCCAAGCTGGGAGGAGAAGCTGGGCGGGCGGGGCCGGGTTCGGGAGGGGAAGCTGGGCGGGCGGGGCCTCGCTCGGGAGGAGAAACTGGGCGGGCGGGGCTAAGCTGGGAGGGGAAGCTGGGCGGGCGGGGCCTCGCTCGGGAGGAGAAACTGGCCGGGCGGGGCCTCGCTCGGGAGGAGAAACTGGGCGGGCGGGGCCTCGCTCGGGAGGGGAAGCTGGGCGGGCGGGGCAAAGCTGGGAGGAGAAGCTGGGCGGGCGGGGCTAAGCTGGGAGGGGAAGCTGGGCGGGCGGGGCCTCGCTCGGGAGGAGAAACTGGCCGGGCGGGGCCTCGCTCGGGAGGAGAAACTGGGCGGGCGGGGCCTCGCTCGGGAGGGGAAGCTGGGCGGGCGGGGCAAAGCTGGGAGGAGAAGCTGGGCGGGCGGGGCCGGGTTCGGGAGGGGAAGCTGGGCGGGCGGGGCCTCGCTCGGGGGGAGAAAGTGGGCGGGCGGGGCCGGAGTCGGGAGGGGAAGCTGGGCGGGCGGGGACAAGCTGGGAGGAGAAGCTGGGCGGGCAGGGCCGTATTCGGGAGGGGAAGCTGGGCGGGCGGGGCCTCGCTCGGGAGGAGAAACTGGGCGGGCGGGGCCAAGCTGGGAGGGGAAGCTGGGCGGGCGGGGCCAAGCTGGGATGAGAAACTGGGCGGCCGGGGCCGGACTCGGGAGGAGAAACTGGGCGGGCGGGGCCGGGTTCGGGAGGGGAAACTGGGCGGGCGGGGCCTCGCTCGGGAGGAGAAACTGGGCGGGCGGGGCCGGACTCGGGAGGAGAAGCGGGGCGGGCGGGGCCGGACTCGGGAGGAGAAACTGGGCGGGCGGGGCCAGGCTGGGAGGAGAAACTGGGCGGGCGGGGCCGTGCTGGGAGGAGAAGCTGGGCGGGCGGGGCTAAGCTGGGAGGAGAAGCTGGGCGGGCGGGGCCGGGTTCGGGAGGGGAAGCTGGGCGGGCGGGGCCTGGCTGGGAGGGGAAGCGGGGCGGGCGGGGCCTCGCTCGGGAGGAGAAACTGGGCGGGCGGGGCCTCGCTCGGGAGGGGAAGCTGGGCGGGCGGGGCCTAGCTGGGAGGAGAAGCTGGGCGGGCGGGGCCTCGCTCGGGATGGGAAGCGGGGCGGGCGGGGCCAAGCTGGGAGGAGAAGCTGGGCGGGCGGGGCCGGGTTCGGGAGGGGAAGCTGGGCGGGCGGGGCCTCGCTCGGGAGGAGAAACTGGGCGGGCGGGGCCAAGCTGGGAGGGGAAGCTGGGCGGGCGGGGCCGGACTCGGGAGGAGAAGCGGGGCGGGCGGGGCCGGACTCGGGAGGGGAAGCGGGGCGGGCGGGGCCTGGCTTGGAGGGGAAGCTGGGCGGGCGGGGCCGGGCTCGCTAGGAGAAGCTTGGCGGGCGGGGCCGGGATCGGGAGGGGAAGCTGGGCGGGCGGGGCCAAGCTGGGAGGAGAAACTGGGCGGGCGGGGCCTGGCTGGGAGGGGAACATGGGCGGGCGGGGCTAAGCTGGGAGGAGAAGCTGGGCGGGCGGGGCCGGGTTCGGGAGGGGAAGCTGGGCGGGCGGGGCCTGGCTGGGAGGGGAAGCGGGGCGGGCGGGGCCTCGCTCGGGAGGAGAAACTGGGCGGGCGGCGCCTCGCTCGGGATGGGAAGCTGGGCGGGCGGGGCCAAGCTCGGGAGGAGAAACTGGGCGGGCGGGGCGGACTCGGGAGGGGAAGCGGGGCGGGCGGGCCTGGCTTGTAGGGGAAGCTGGGCGGGCGGGGCCGAGCTCGCTAGCAGAAGCTGGGCGGGCGGGGCCGGGTTCGGGAGAGGAAGCTTGGCGGGCGGGGCCAAGCTGGGAGGAGAAACTGGGCGGGCGGGGCCTCGCTCGGGATGGGAAGCTGGGCGGGCGGGGCCAAGCTCGGGAGGAGAAACTGGGCGGGCGGGGCCTCGCTCGGGATGGGAAGCTGGGCGGGCGGGGCCAAGCTCGGGAGGAGAAACTGGGCGGGCGGGGCCGGACTCGGGAGGGGAAGCTGGGCGGGCGGGGCCAAGCTGGGAGGGGAAGCTGGGCGGGCGGGGCCGGACTCGGGAGGAGAAGCGGGGCGGGCGGGGCCGGACTCGGGAGGAGAAACTGGGCGGGCGGGGCCAGGCTGGGAGGAGAAACTGGGCGGGCGGGGCCGTGCTGGGAGGAGAAGCTGGGCGGGCTGGGCTAAGCTGGGAGGAGAAGCTGGGCGGGCGGGGCCGGGTTCGGGAGGGGAAGCTGGGCGGGCGGGGCCTGGCTGGGAGGGGAAGCTGGGCGGGCGGGGCTAAGCTGGGAGGAGAAGCTGGGCGGGCGGGGCCGGGTTCGGGAGGGGAAGCGGGGCGGGCGGGGCCTCGCTCGGGAGGAGAAACTGGGCGGGCGGGGCCTGGCTTGGAGGGGAAGCTGGGCGGGCGGGGCCAAGCTGGGATGAGAAACTGGGCGGCCGGGGCCGGACTCGGGAGGAGAAACTGGGCGGGCGGGGCCAGGCTGGGAGGGGAAGCGGGGCGGGCGGGGCCGGACTCGGGAGGAGAAACTGGGCGGGCGGGGCCTGGCTGGGAGGGGAAGCGGGGCGGGCGGGGCCGAGCTCGCTAGGAGAAGCTTGGCGGGCGGGGCCTGGCTGGGAGGGGAAGCGGGGCGGGCGGGGCCGAGCTCGCTAGGAGAAGCTTGGCGGGCGGGGCCGGGTACGGGAGGGGAAGCTGGGCGGGCGGGGCCAAGCTGGGAGGAGAAACTGGGCGGGCGGGGCCTCGCTCGGGATGGGAAGCTGGGCGGGCGGGGCCAGGCTGGGAGGGGAACATGGGCGGGCGGGGCCGGGATCGGGAGGGGAAGCTGGGCGGGCGGGGCCAAGCTGGGAGGAGAAACTGGGCGGGCGGGGCCTGGCTGGGAGGGGAAGCGGGGCGGGCGGGGCCGGACTCGGGAGGAGAAACTGGGCGGGGGGGGCCTGGCTGGGAAGGGAAGCGGGGCGGGCGGGGCCAAGCTCGCTAGGAGAAGCTTGGCGGGCGGGGCCGGGTTCGGGAGGGGAAGCTGGGCGGGCGGGGCCTGGCTGGGAGGAGAAACTGGGCGGGCGGGGCCTCGCTCGGGATGGGAAGCGGGGCGGGCGGGGCCAAGCTGGGAGGAGAAGCTGGGCGGCGGGGCCGGGTTCGGGAGGGGAAGCTGGGCGGGCGGGGCCTCGCTCGGGAGGAGAAACTGGGCGGGCGGGGCCAAGCTGGGAGGGGAAGCTGGGCGGGCGGGGCCTCGCTCGGGAGGAGAAACTGGCCGGGCGGGGCCTCGCTCGGGAGGAGAAACTGGGCGGGCGGGGCCTCGCTCGGGAGGGGAAGCTGGGCGGGCGGGGCAAAGCTGGGAGGAGAAGCTGGGCGGGCGGGGCCGGGTTCGGGAGGGGAAGCTGGGCGGGCGGGGCCTCGCTCGGGAGGAGAAAGTGGGCGGGCGGGGCCGGAGTCGGGAGGGGAAGCTGGGCGGGCGGGGACAAGCTGGGAGGAGAAGCTGGGCGGGCAGGGCCGTATTCGGGAGGGGAAGCTGGGCGGGCGGGGCCTCGCTCGGGAGGAGAAACTGGGCGGGCGGGGCCAAGCTGGGAGGGGAAGCTGGGCGGGCGGGGCCAAGCTGGGATGAGAAACTGGGCGGCCGGGGCCGGACTCGGGAGGAGAAACTGGGCGGGCGGGGCCGGGTTCGGGAGGGGAAACTGGGCGGGCGGGGCCTCGCTCGGGAGGAGAAACTGGGCGGGCGGGGCCGGACTCGGGAGGGGAAGCTGGGCGGGCGGGGCCAAGCTGGGAGGGGAAGCTGGGCGGGCGGGGCCGGACTCGGGAGGAGAAGCGGGGCGGGCGGGGCCGGACTCGGGAGGAGAAACTGGGCGGGCGGGGCCAGGCTGGGAGGAGAAACTGGGCGGGCGGGGCCGTGCTGGGAGGAGAAGCTGGGCGGGCGGGGCTAAACTGGGAGGAGAAGCTGGGCGGGCGGGGCCGGGTTCGGGAGGGGAAGCTGGGCGGCGGGGCCAAGCTGGGAGGGGAAGCTGGGCGGGCGGGGCCGGACTCGGGAGGAGAAGCGGGGCGGGCGGGGCCGGACTCGGGAGGAGAAACTGGGCGGGCGGGGCCAGGCTGGGAGGAGAAACTGGGCGGGCGGGGCCGTGCTGGGAGGAGAAGCTGGGCGGGCTGGGCTAAGCTGGGAGGAGAAGCTGGGCGGGCGGGGCCGGGTTCGGGAGGGGAAGCTGGGCGGGCGGGGCCTGGCTGGGAGGGGGAAGCTGGGCGGGCGGGGCTAAGCTGGGAGGAGAAGCTGGGCGGGCGGGGCCGGGTTCGGGAGGGGAAGCGGGGCGGGCGGGGCCTCGCTCGGGAGGAGAAACTGGGCGGGCGGGGCCTGGCTTGGAGGGGAAGCTGGGCGGGCGGGGCCAAGCTGGGATGAGAAACTGGGCGGCCGGGGCCGGACTCGGGAGGAGAAGCTGGGCGGGGCGGGGCCAGGCTGGGAGGGGAAGCGGGGCGGGGCGGGGCCGGACTCGGGAGGAGAAACTGGGCGGGCGGGGCCTGGCTGGGAGGGGAAGCGGGGCGGGCGGGGCCGAGCTCGCTAGGAGAAGCTTGGCGGGCGGGGCCTGGCTGGGAGGGGAAGCGGGGCGGGCGGGGCCGAGCTCGCTAGGAGAAGCTTGGCGGGCGGGGCCGGGTACGGGAGGGGAAGCTGGGCGGGCGGGGCCAAGCTGGGAGGAGAAACTGGGCGGGCGGGGCCTCGCTCGGGATGGGAAGCTGGGCGGGCGGGGCCAGGCTGGGAGGGGAACATGGGCGGGCGGGGCCGGGATCGGGAGGGGAAGCTGGGCGGGCGGGGCCAAGCTGGGAGGAGAAACTGGGCGGGCGGGGCCTGGCTGGGAGGGGAAGCGGGGCGGGCGGGGCCGGACTCGGGAGGAGAAACTGGGCGGGGGGGCCTGGCTGGGAAGGGAAGCGGGGCGGGCGGGGCCAAGCTCGCTAGGAGAAGCTTGGCGGGCGGGGCCGGGTTCGGGAGGGGAAGCTGGGCGGGCGGGGCCTGGCTGGGAGGAGAAACTGGGCGGGCGGGGCCTCGCTCGGGATGGGAAGCGGGGCGGGCGGGGCCAAGCTGGGAGGAGAAGCTGGGCGGGCGGGGCCGGGTTCGGGAGGGGAAGCTGGGCGGGCGGGGCCTCGCTCGGGAGGAGAAACTGGGCGGGCGGGGCCAAGCTGGGAGGGGAAGCTGGGCGGGCGGGGCCTCGCTCGGGAGGAGAAACTGGCCGGGCGGGGCCTCGCTCGGGAGGAGAAACTGGGCGGGCGGGGCCTCGCTCGGGAGGGGAAACTGGGCGGGCGGGGCAAAGCTGGGAGGAGAAGCTGGGCGGGCGGGGCCGGGTTCGGGAGGGGAAGCTGGGCGGGCGGGGCCTCGCTCGGGAGGAGAAAGTGGGCGGGCGGGGCCGGAGTCGGGAGGGGAAGCTGGGCGGGCGGGGACAAGCTGGGAGGAGAAGCTGGGCGGGCAGGGCCGTATTCGGGAGGGGAAGCTGGGCGGGCGGGGCCTCGCTCGGGAGGAGAAACTGGGCGGGCGGGGCCAAGCTGGGAGGGGAAGCTGGGCGGGCGGGGCCAAGCTGGGATGAGAAACTGGGCGGCCGGGGCCGGACTCGGGAGGAGAAACTGGGCGGGCGGGGCCGGGTTCGGGAGGGGAAACTGGGCGGGCGGGGCCTCGCTCGGGAGGAGAAACTGGGCGGGCGGGGCCGGACTCGGGAGGGGAAGCTGGGCGGCGGGGCCAAGCTGGGAGGGGAAGCTGGGCGGGCGGGGCCGGACTCGGGAGGAGAAGCGGGGCGGGCGGGGCCGGACTCGGGAGGAGAAACTGGGCGGGCGGGGCCAGGCTGGGAGGAGAAACTGGGCGGGCGGGGCCGTGCTGGGAGGAGAAGCTGGGCGGGCGGGGCTAAGCTGGGAGGAGAAGCTGGGCGGGCGGGGCCGGGTTCGGGAGGGGAAGCTGGGCGGCGGGGCCTGGCTGGGAGGGGAAGCGGGGCGGGCGGGGCCTCGCTCGGGAGGAGAAACTGGGCGGGCGGGGCCTCGCTCGGGAGGGGAAGCTGGGCGGGCGGGGCCTAGCTGGGAGGGGAAGCGGGGCGGGCGGGGCCGGACTCGGGAGGAGAAACTGGGCGGGCGGGGCCTGGCTGGGAGGGGAAGCGGGGCGGGCGGGGCCGAGCTCGCTAGGAGAAGCTTGGCGGGCGGGGCCGGATTCGGGAGGGGAAGCTGGGCGGGCGGGGCCTCGCTCGGGAGGAGAAACTGGGCGAGCGGGGCCTCGCTCGGGAGGGGAAGCTGGGCGGGCGGGGCCAAGCTGGGATGAGAAACTGGGCGGGCGGGGCCTCGCTCGGGATGGGAAGCTGGGCGGGCGGGGCCAAGCTCGGGAGGAGAAACTGGGCGGGCGGGGCGGACTCGGGAGGGGAAGCGGGGCGGGCGGGCCTGGCTTGTAGGGGAAGCTGGGCGGGCGGGGCCGAGCTCGCTAGCAGAAGCTGGGCGGGCGGGGCCGGGTTCGGGAGAGGAAGCTTGGCGGGCGGGGCCAAGCTGGGAGGAGAAACTGGGCGGGCGGGGCCTCGCTCGGGATGGGAAGCTGGGCGGGCGGGGCCAAGCTCGGGAGGAGAAACTGGGCGGGCGGGGCCTCGCTCGGGATGGGAAGCTGGGCGGGCGGGGCCAAGCTCGGGAGGAGAAACTGGGCGGGCGGGGCCGGACTCGGGAGGGGAAGCTGGGCGGGCGGGGCCAAGCTGGGAGGGGAAGCTGGGCGGGCGGGGCCGGACTCGGGAGGAGAAGCGGGGCGGGCGGGGCCGGACTCGGGAGGAGAAACTGGGCGGGCGGGGCCAGGCTGGGAGGAGAAACTGGGCGGCGGGGCCGTGCTGGGAGGAGAAGCTGGGCGGGCGGGGCTAAGCTGGGAGGAGAAGCTGGGCGGGCGGGGCCGGGTTCGGGAGGGGAAGCTGGGCGGGCGGGGCCTGGCTGGGAGGGGAAGCGGGGCGGGCGGGGCCTCGCTCGGGAGGAGAAACTGGGCGGGCGGCGCCTCGCTCGGGATGGGAAGCTGGGCGGGCGGGGCCAAGCTCGGGAGGAGAAACTGGGCGGGCGGGGCCGGACTCGGGAGGGGAAGCTGGGCGGGCGGGGCCAAGCTGGGAGGAGAAGCTGGGCGGGCGGGGCCGGGTTCGGGAGGGGAAGCTGGGCGGGCGGGGCCTCGCTCGGGAGGAGAAACTGGGCGGGCGGGGCCAAGCTGGGAGGGGAAGCTGGGCGGGCGGGGCCTCGCTCGGGAGGAGAAACTGGCCGGGCGGGGCCTCGCTCGGGAGGAGAAACTGGGCGGGCGGGGCCTCGCTCGGGAGGGAAGCTGGGCGGGCGGGGCAAAGCTGGGAGGAGAAGCTGGGCGGGCGGGGCCGGGTTCGGGAGGGGAAGCTGGGCGGGCGGGGCCTCGCTCGGGAGGAGAAAGTGTGCGGGCGGGGCCGGAGTCGGGAGGGGAAGCTGGGCGGGCGGGGACAAGCTGGGAGGAGAAGCTGGGCGGGCAGGGCCGTATTCGGGAGGGGAAGCTGGGCGGGCGGGGCCTCGCTCGGGAGGAGAAACTGGGCGGGCGGGGCCAAGCTGGGAGGGGAAGCTGGGCGGGCGGGGCCAAGCTGGGATGAGAAACTGGGCGGCCGGGGCCGGACTCGGGAGGAGAAACTGGGCGGGCGGGGCCGGGTTCGGGAGGGGAAACTGGGCGGGCGGGGCCTCGCTCGGGAGGAGAAACTGGGCGGGCGGGGCCGGACTCGGGAGGGGAAGCTGGGCGGGCGGGGCCAAGCTGGGAGGGGAAGCTGGGCGGGCGGGGCCGGACTCGGGAGGAGAAGCGGGGCGGGCGGGGCCGGACTCGGGAGGAGAAACTGGGCGGGCGGGGCCAGGCTGGGAGGAGAAACTGGGCGGGCGGGGCCGTGCTGGGAGGAGAAGCTGGGCGGGCGGGGCTAAGCTGGGAGGAGAAGCTGGGCGGGCGGGGCCGGGTTCGGGAGGGGAAGCTGGGCGGGCGGGGCCTGGCTGGGAGGGGAAGCGGGGCGGGCGGGGCCTCGCTCGGGAGGAGAAACTGGGCGGGCGGGGCCTCGCTCGGGAGGGGAAGCTGGGCGGGCGGGGCCTAGCTGGGAGGGGAAGCGGGGCGGGCGGGGCCGGACTCGGGAGGAGAAACTGGGCGGGCGGGGCCTGGCTGGGAGGGAAGCTGGGCGGGCGGGGCCGAGCTCGCTAGGAGAAGCTTGGCGGGCGGGGCCGGATTCGGGAGGGGAAGCTGGGCGGGCGGGGCCTCGCTCGGGAGGAGAAACTGGGCGAGCGGGGCCTCGCTCGGGAGGGGAAGCTGGGCGGGCGGGGCCAAGCTGGGATGAGAAACTGGGCGGGCGGGGCCTCGCTCGGGATGGGAAGCTGGGCGGGCGGGGCCAAGCTCGGGAGGAGAAACTGGGCGGGCGGGGCGGACTCGGGAGGGGAAGCGGGCGGGCGGGCCTGGCTTGTAGAGGAAGCTGGGCGGGCGGGGCCGAGCTCGCTAGCAGAAGCTGGGCGGGCGGGGCCGGGTTCGGGAGAGGAAGCTTGGCGGGCGGGGCCAAGCTGGGAGGAGAAACTGGGCGGGCGGGGCCTCGCTCGGGATGGGAAGCTGGGCGGGCGGGGCCAAGCTCGGGAGGAGAAACTGGGCGGGCGGGGCCTCGCTCGGGATGGGAAGCTGGGCGGGCGGGGCCAAGCTCGGGAGGAGAAACTGGGCGGGCGGGGCCGGACTCGGGAGGGGAAGCTGGGCGGGCGGGGCCAAGCTGGGAGGGGAAGCTGGGCGGGCGGGGCCGGACTCGGGAGGAGAAGCGGGGCGGGCGGGGCCGGACTCGGGAGGAGAAACTGGGCGGGCGGGGCCAGGCTGGGAGGAGAAACTGGGCGGGCGGGGCCGTGCTGGGAGGAGAAGCTGGGCGGGCGGGGCTAAGCTGGGAGGAGAAGCTGGGCGGGCGGGGCCGGGTTCGGGAGGGGAAGCTGGGCGGGCGGGGCCTGGCTGGGAGGGGAAGCGGGGCGGGCGGGGCCTCGCTCGGGAGGAGAAACTGGGCGGGCGGCGCCTCGCTCGGGATGGGAAGCTGGGCGGGCGGGGCCAAGCTCGGGAGGAGAAACTGGGCGGGCGGGGCCGGACTCGGGAGGGGAAGCTGGGCGGGCGGGGCCAAGCTGGGAGGAGAAACTGGGTGGCGGGGCCGGGGTCCGGAGGGGAAGCTGGGCGGGCGGGGCCTCGCTCGGGAGGAGAAACTGGGCGGGCGGGGCCAAGCTGGGAGGGGAAGCTGGGCGGGCGGGGCCTCGCTCGGGAGGAGAAACGGGGCGGGCGGGGCCTCGCTCGGGAGGAGAAACTGGGCGGGCGGGGCCTCGCTCGGGAGGGGAAGCTGGGCGGGCGGGGCCAAGCTGGGATGAGAAACTGGGCGGGCGGGGCCTCGCTCGGGAGGAGAAACTGGGCGGGCGGGGCCAAGCTGGGAGGAGAAGCTGGGCGGGCGGGGCCGGGTTCGGGAGGGGAAGCTGGGCGGGCGGGGCCACGCTCGGGAGGAGAAACTGGGCGGGCGGGGCCGGACTCGGGAGGGGAAGCTGGGCGGGCGGGCCAAGCTGGGAGGAGAAGCTGGGCGGGCAGGGCCGGATTCGGGAGGGGAAGCTGGGCGGGCGGGGCCTCGCTCGGGAGGAGAAACTGGGCGGGCGGGGCCGGGTTCGGGAGGGGAAGCTGGGCGGGCGGTGCCAAGCTGGGATGAGAAACTGGGCGGGCGGGGCCGGGTTCGGGAGGGGAAACTGGGCGGGCGGGGCCTCGCTCGGGAGGAGAAACCGGGCGGGCGGGGCCGGACTCGGGAGGGGAAGCTGGGCGGGCGGGGCCAAGCTGGGAGGGGAAGCTGGGCGGGCGGGGCCGGACTCGGGAGGAGAAGCGGGGCGGGCGGGGCCGGACTCGGGAGGGGAAGCGGGGCGGGCGGGGCCTGGCTTGGAGGGGAAGCTGGGCGGGCGGGGCCGGGCTCGCTAGGAGAAGCTTGGCGGGCGGGGCCGGGATCGGGAGGGGAAGCTGGGCGGGCGGGGCCAAGCTGGGAGGAGAAACTGGGCGGGCGGGGCCTGGCTGGGAGGGGAACATGGGCGGGCGGGGCTAAGCTGGGAGGAGAAGCTGGGCGGGCGGGGCCGGGTTCGGGAGGGGAAGCTGGGCGGGCGGGGCCTGGCTGGGAGGGGAAGCGGGGCGGGCGGGGCCTCGCTCGGGAGGAGAAACTGGGCGGGCGGCGCCTCGCTCGGGATGGGAAGCTGGGCGGGCGGGGCCAAGCTCGGGAGGAGAAACTGGGCGGGCGGGGCCGGACTCGGGAGGGGAAGCTGGGCGGGCGGGGCCAAGCTGGGAGGAGAAACTGGGTGGCGGGGCCGGGGTCGGGAGGGGAAGCTGGGCGGGCGGGGCCTCGCTCGGGAGGAGAAACTGGGCGGGCGGGGCCAAGCTGGGAGGGGAAGCTGGGCGGGCGGGGCCTCGCTCGGGAGGAGAAACGGGGCGGGCGGGGCCTCGCTCGGGAGGAGAAACTGGGCGGGCGGGGCCTCGCTCGGGAGGGGAAGCTGGGCGGGCGGGGCCAAGCTGGGATGAGAAACTGGGCGGGCGGGGCCTCGCTCGGGAGGAGAAACTGGGCGGGCGGGGCCAAGCTGGGAGGAGAAGCTGGGCGGGCGGGGCCGGGTTCGGGAGGGGAAGCTGGGCGGGCGGGGCCACGCTCGGGAGGAGAAACTGGGGGGGCGGGGCCGGACTCGGGAGGGGAAGCTGGGCGGGCGGGGCCAAGCTGGGAGGAGAAGCTGGGCGGGCAGGGCCGGATTCGGGAGGGGAAGCTGGGCGGGCGGGGCCTCGCTCGGGAGGAGAAACTGGGCGGGCGGGGCCGGGTTCGGGAGGGGAAGCTGGGCGGGCGGGGCCAAGCTGGGATGAGAAACTGGGCGGGCGGGGCCGGGTTCGGGAGGGGAAACTGGGCGGGCGGGGCCTCGCTCGGGAGGAGAAACCGGGCGGGCGGGGCCGGACTCGGGAGGGGAAGCTGGGCGGGCGGGGCCAAGCTGGGATGAGAAACTGGGCGGGCGGGGCCGGGTTCGGGAGGGGAAACTGGGCTGGCGGGGCCTCGCTCGGGAGGAGAAACCGGGCGGGCGGGGCCGGACTGGGGAGGGGAAGCTGGGCGGGCGGGGCCGGACTCGGGAGGGGAAGCGGGGCGGGCGGGGCCTGGCTTGGAGGGGAAGCTGGGCGGGCGGGGCCGGGCTCGCTAGGAGAAGCTTGGCGGGCGGGGCCGGGATCGGGAGGGGAAGCTGGGCGGGCGGGGCCAAGCTGGGAGGAGAAACTGGGCGGGCGGGGCCTGGCTGGGAGGGGAACATGGGCGGGCAGGGCCGGATTCGGGAGGGGAAGCTGGGCGGGCGGGGCCTCGCTCGGGAGGAGAAACTGGGCGGGCGGGGCCTCGCTCGGGAGGGGAAGCTGGGCGGGCGGGGCCAAGCTGGGATGAGAAACCGGGCGGCCGGGGCCGGACTCGGGAGGAGAAACTGGGCGGGCGGGGCCGGGTTCGGGAGGGGAATCTGGGCGGGCGGGGCCTCGCTCGGGAGGAGAAACTGGGCGGGCGGGGCCGGACTCGGGAGGGGAAGCTGGGCGGGCGGGGCCAAGCTGGGAGGGGAAGCTGGGCGGGCGGGGCCGGACTCGGGAGGAGAAGCGGGGCGGGCGGGGCCGGACTCGGGAGGAGAAACTGGGCGGGCGGGGCCAGGCTGGGAGGAGAAACTGGGCGGGCGGGGCCGTGCTGGGAGGAGAAGCTGGGCGGGCGGGGCTAAGCTGGGAGGAGAAACTGGGCGGGCGGGGCCGTGCTGGGAGGAGAAGCTGGGCGGGCGGGGCTAAGCTGGGAGGAGAAGCTGGGCGGGCGGGGCCGGGTTCGGGAGGGGAAGCGGGGCGGGCGGGGCCTCGCTCGGGAGGAGAAACTGGGCGGGCGGGGCCTGGCTTGGAGGGGAAGCTGGGCGGGCGGGGCCAAGCTGGGATGAGAAACTGGGCGGCCGGGGCCGGACTCGGGAGGAGAAACTGGGCGGGCGGGGCCAGGCTGGGAGGGGAAGCGGGGCGGGCGGGGCCGGACTCGGGAGGAGAAACTGGGCGGGCGGGGCCTGGCTGGGAGGGGAAGCGGGGCGGGCGGGGCCGAGCTCGCTAGGAGAAGCTTGGCGGGCGGGGCCGGATTCGGGAGGGGAAGCTGGGCGGGCGGGGCCTGGCTGGGAGGGGAAGCGGGGCGGGCGGGGCCTCGCTCGGGAGGAGAAACTGGGCGGGCGGGGCCTCGCTCGGGAGGGGAAGCTGGGCGGGCGGGGCCTAGCTGGGAGGGGAAGCGGGGCGGGCGGGGCCGGACTCGGGAGGAGAAACTGGGCGGGCGGGGCCTGGCTGGGAGGGGAAGCGGGGCGGGCGGGGCCGAGCTCGCTAGGAGAAGCTTGGCGGGCGGGGCCGGATTCGGGAGGGGAAGCTGGGCGGGCGGGGCCTCGCTCGGGAGGAGAAACTGGGCGAGCGGGGCCTCGCTCGGGAGGGGAAGCTGGGCGGGCGGGGCCAAGCTGGGATGAGAAACTGGGCGGGCGGGGCCTCGCTCGGGATGGGAAGCTGGGCGGGCGGGGCCAAGCTCGGGAGGAGAAACTGGGCGGGCGGGGCGGACTCGGGAGGGGAAGCGGGGCGGGCGGGCCTGGCTTGTAGGGGAAGCTGGGCGGGCGGGGCCGAGCTCGCTAGCAGAAGCTGGGCGGGCGGGGCCGGGTTCGGGAGAGGAAGCTTGGCGGGCGGGGCCAAGCTGGGAGGAGAAACTGGGCGGGCGGGGCCTCGCTCGGGATGGGAAGCTGGGCGGGCGGGGCCAAGCTCGGGAGGAGAAACTGGGCGGGCGGGGCCTCGCTCGGGATGGGAAGCTGGGCGGGCGGGGCCAAGCTCGGGAGGAGAAACTGGGCGGGCGGGGCCGGACTCGGGAGGGGAAGCTGGGCGGGCGGGGCCAAGCTGGGAGGGGAAGCTGGGCGGGCGGGGCCGGACTCGGGAGGAGAAGCGGGGCGGGCGGGGCCGGACTCGGGAGGAGAAACTGGGCGGGCGGGGCCAGGCTGGGAGGAGAAACTGGGCGGGCGGGGCCGTGCTGGGAGGAGAAGCTGGGCGGGCGGGGCTAAGCTGGGAGGAGAAGCTGGGCGGGCGGGGCCGGGTTCGGGAGGGGAAGCTGGGCGGGCGGGGCCTGGCTGGGAGGGGAAGCTGGGCGGGCGGGGCTAAGCTGGGAGGAGAAGCTGGGCGGGCGGGGCCGGGTTCGGGAGGGGAAGCGGGGCGGGCGGGGCCTCGCTCGGGAGGAGAAACTGGGCGGGCGGGGCCTGGCTTGGAGGGGAAGCTGGGCGGGCGGGGCCAAGCTGGGATGAGAAACTGGGCGGCCGGGGCCGGACTCGGGAGGAGAAACTGGGCGGGCGGGGCCAGGCTGGGAGGGGAAGCGGGGCTGGCGGGGCCGGACTCGGGAGGAGAAACTGGGCGGGCGGGGCCTGGCTGGGAGGGGAAGCGGGGCGGGCGGGGCCGAGCTCGCTAGGAGAAGCTTGGCGGGCGGGGCCTGGCTGGGAGGGGAAGCGGGGCGGGCGGGGCCGAGCTCGCTAGGAGAAGCTTGGCGGGCGGGGCCGGGTACGGGAGGGGAAGCTGGGCGGGCGGGGCCAAGCTGGGAGGAGAAACTGGGCGGGCGGGGCCTCGCTCGGGATGGGAAGCTGGGCGGGCGGGGCCAGGCTGGGAGGGGAACATGGGCGGGCGGGGCCGGGATCGGGAGGGGAAGCTGGGCGGGCGGGGCCAAGCTGGGAGGAGAAACTGGGCGGGCGGGGCCTGGCTGGGAGGGGAAGCGGGGCGGGCGGGGCCGGACTCGGGAGGAGAAACTGGGCGGGGGGGCCTGGCTGGGAAGGGAAGCGGGGCGGGCGGGGCAAAGCTCGCTAGGAGAAGCTTGGCGGGCGGGGCCGGGTTCGGGAGGGAAAGCTGGGCGGGCGGGGCCTGGCTGGGAGGAGAAACTGGGCGGGCGGGGCCTCGCTCGGGATGGGAAGCGGGGCGGGCGGGGCCAAGCTGGGAGGAGAAGCTGGGCGGGCGGGGCCGGGTTCGGGAGGGGAAGCTGGGCGGGCGGGGCCTCGCTCGGGAGGAGAAACTGGGCGGGCGGGGCCAAGCTGGGAGGGGAAGCTGGGCGGGCGGGGCCTCGCTCGGGAGGAGAAACTGGCCGGGCGGGGCCTCGCTCGGGAGGAGAAACTGGGCGGGCGGGGCCTCGCTCGGGAGGAGAAACTGGGCGGGCGGGGCCGGACTCGGGAGGAGAAGCGGGGCGGGCGGGGCCGGACTCGGGAGGAGAAACTGGGCGGGCGGGGCTAAGCTGGGAGGAGAAGCTGGGCGGGCGGGGCCGGGTTCGGGAGGGGAAGCTGGGCGGGCGGGGCCTGGCTGGGAGGGGAAGCGGGGCGGGCGGGGCCTCGCTCGGGAGGAGAAACTGGGCGGGCGGGACCTCGCTCGGGAGGGGAAGCTGGGCGGGCGGGGCCAAGCTGGGATGAGAAACTGGGCGGCCGGGGCCGGACTCGGGAGGAGAAACTGGGCGGGCGGGGCCTGGCTGGGAGGGGAAGCGGGGCGGGCGGGGCCGAGCTCCCTAGGAGAAGCTGGGCGGGCGGGGCCGGGTACGGGAGGGGAAGCTGGGCGGGCGGGGCCAAGCTGGGAGGAGAAACTGGGCGGGCGGGGCCTGACTGGGAGGGGAACATGGGCGGGCGGGGCCGGGATCGGGAGGGGAAGCTGGGCGGGCGGGGCCAAGCTGGGAGGAGAAACTGGGCGGGCGGGGCCTGACTGGGAGGGGAACATGGGCGGTCAGGGCCGGATTCGGGAGGGGAAGCTGGGCGGGCGGGGCCAAGCTGGGAGGAGAAACTGGGCGGGCGGGGCCTGACTGGGAGGGGAACATGGGCGGGCAGGGCCGGATTCGGGAGGGGAAGCTGGGCGGGCGGGGCCTCGCTCGGGAGGAGAAACTGGGCGGGCGGGGCCTCGCTCGGGAGGGGAAGCTGGGCGGGCGGGGCCAAGCTGGGATGAGAAACTGGGCGGCCGGGGCCGGACTCGGGAGGAGAAACTGGGCGGGCGGGGCCGGGTTCGGGAGGGGAAACTGGGCGGGCGGGGCCTCGCTCGGGAGGAGAAACTGGGCGGGCGGGGCCGGACTCGGGAGGGGAAGCTGGGCGGGCGGGGCCAAGCTGGGAGGGGAAGCTGGGCGGGCGGGGCCGGACTCGGGAGGAGAAGCGGGGCGGGCGGGGCCGGACTCGGGAGGAGAAACTGGGCGGGCGGGGCCAGGCTGGGAGGAGAAACTGGGCGGGCGGGGCCAGGCTGGGAGGAGAAACTGGGTGGGCGGGGCCGTGCTGGGAGGAGAAGCTGGGCGGGCGGGGCTAAGCTGGGAGGAGAAGCTGGGCGGGCGGGGCCGGGTTCGGGAGGGGAAGCTGGGCGGGCGGGGCCTGGCTGGGAGGGGAAGCGGGGCGGGCGGGGCCTCGCTCGGGAGGAGAAACTGGGCGGGCGGGGCCTCGCTCGGGAGGGGAAGCTGGGCGGGCGGGGCCAAGCTGGGATGAGAAACTGGGCGGGCGGGGCCGGCTTCGGGAGGGGAAGCTGGGCGGGCGGGGCCAAGCTGGGAGGAGAAACTGGGCGGGCGGGGCCGGGTTCGGGAGGGGAAGCTGGGCGGGCGGGGCAAAGCTGGGAGGAGAAGCTGGGCGGGCGGGGCCGGGTTCGGGAGGGGAAGCTGGGCGGGCGGGGCCTCGCTCGGGGGGAGAAAGTGGGCGGGCGGGGCCGGAGTCGGGAGGGGAAGCTGGGCGGGCGGGGACAAGCTGGGAGGAGAAGCTGGGCGGGCAGGGCCGTATTCGGGAGGGGAAGCTGGGCGGGCGGGGCCTCGCTCGGGAGGAGAAACTGGGCGGGCGGGGCCAAGCTGGGAGGGGAAGCTGGGCGGGCGGGGCCAAGCTGGGATGAGAAACTGGGCGGCCGGGGCCGGACTCGGGAGGAGAAACTGGGCGGGCGGGGCCGGGTTCGGGAGGGGAAGCTGGGCGGGCGGGGCAAAGCTGGGAGGAGAAGCTGGGCGGGCGGGGCCGGGTTCGGGAGGGGAAGCTGGGCGGGCGGGGCCTCGCTCGGGAGGAGAAACTGGGCGGGCGGGGCCAAGCTGGGAGGGGAAGCTGGGCGGGCGGGGCCAAGCTGGGATGAGAAACTGGGCGGCCGGGGCCAGGCTGGGAGGAGAAACTGGGTGGGCGGGGCCGTGCTGGGAGGAGAAGCTGGGCGGGCGGGGCTAAGCTGGGAGGAGAAGCTGGGCGGGCGGGGCCGGGTTCGGGAGGGGAAGCTGGGCGGGCGGGGCCTGGCTGGGAGGGGAAGCGGGGCGGGCGGGGCCTCGCTCGGGAGGAGAAACTGGGCGGGCGGGGCCTCGCTCGGGAGGGGAAGCTGGGCGGGCGGGGCCAAGCTGGGATGAGAAACTGGGCGGGCGGGGCCGGGTTCGGGAGGGGAAGCTGGGCTGGCGGGGCCAAGCTGGGAGGAGAAACTGGGCGGGCGGGGCCGGGTTCGGGAGGGGAAGCTGGGCGGGCGGGGCAAAGCTGGGAGGAGAAGCTGGGCGGGCGGGGCCGGGTTCGGGAGGGGAAGCTGGGCGGGCGGGGCCTCGCTCGGGGGGAGAAAGTGGGCGGGCGGGGCCGGAGTCGGGAGGGGAAGCTGGGCGGGCGGGGACAAGCTGGGAGGAGAAGCTGGGCGGGCAGGGCCGTATTCGGGAGGGGAAGCTGGGCGGGCGGGGCCTCGCTCGGGAGGAGAAACTGGGCGGGCGGGGCCAAGCTGGGAGGGGAAGCTGGGCGGGCGGGGCCAAGCTGGGATGAGAAACTGGGCGGCCGGGGCCGGACTCGGGAGGAGAAACTGGGCGGGCGGGGCCGGGTTCGGGAGGGGAAACTGGGCGGGCGGGGCCTCGCTCGGGAGGAGAAACTGGGCGGGCGGGGCCGGACTCGGGAGGAGAAGCGGGGCGGGCGGGGCCGGACTCGGGAGGAGAAACTGGGCGGGCGGGGCCAGGCTGGGAGGAGAAACTGGGCGGGCGGGGCCTGACTGGGAGGGGAACATGGGCGGGCAGGGCCGGCTTCGGGAGGGGAAGCTGGGCGGGCGGGGCCAAGCTGGGAGGAGAAACTGGGCGGGCGGGGCCTGACTGGGAGGGGAACATGGGCGGGCAGGGCCGGATTCGGGAGGGGAAGCTGGGCGGGCGGGGCCTCGCTCGGGAGGAGAAACTGGGCGGGCGGGGCCTCGCTCGGGAGGGGAAGCTGGGCGGGCGGGGCCAAGCTGGGATGAGAAACTGGGCGGCCGGGGCCGGACTCGGGAGGAGAAACTGGGCGGGCGGGGCCGGGTTCGGGAGGGGAAACTGGGCGGGCGGGGCCTCGCTCGGGAGGAGAAACTGGGCGGGCGGGGCCGGACTCGGGAGGGGAAGCTGGGCGGGCGGGGCCAAGCTGGGAGGGGAAGCTGGGCGGGCGGGGCCGGACTCGGGAGGAGAAGCGGGGCGGGCGGGGCCGGACTCGGGAGGAGAAACTGGGCGGGCGGGGCCAGGCTGGGAGGAGAAACTGGGCGGGCGGGGCCAGGCTGGGAGGAGAAACTGGGTGGGCGGGGCCGTGCTGGGAGGAGAAGCTGGGCGGGCGGGGCTAAGCTGGGAGGAGAAGCTGGGCGGGCGGGGCCGGGTTCGGGAGGGGAAGCTGGGCGGGCGGGGCCTGGCTGGGAGGGGAACATGGGCGGGCAGGGCCGGATTCGGGAGGGGAAGCTGGGCGGGCGGGGCCTCGCTCGGGAGGAGAAACTGGGCGGGCGGGGCCTCGCTCGGGAGGGGAAGCTGGGTGGGCGGGGCCGTGCTGGGAGGAGAAACTGGGCGGGCGGGGCTAAGCTGGGAGGAGAAACTGGGCGGGCGGGGCCGAGCTCGCTAGCAGAAGCTGGGCGGGCGGGGCCGGGTTCGGGAGGGGAAGCTGGGCGGGCGGGGCCAAGTTGGGAGGGGAACATGGGCGGGCGGGGCCGGGATCGGGAGGGGAAGCTGGGCTGGCGGGGCCAAGCTGGGAGGAGAAACTGGGCGGGCGGGGCCGGGTTCGGGAGGGGAAGCTGGGCGGGCGGGGCAAAGCTGGGAGGAGAAGCTGGGCGGGCGGGGCCGGGTTCGGGAGGGGAAGCTGGGCGGGCGGGGCCTCGCTCGGGGGGAGAAAGTGGGCGGGCGGGGCCGGAGTCGGGAGGGGAAGCTGGGCGGGCGGGGACAAGCTGGGAGGAGAAGCTGGGCGGGCAGGGCCGTATTCGGGAGGGGAAGCTGGGCGGGCGGGGCCTCGCTCGGGAGGAGAAACTGGGCGGGCGGGGCCAAGCTGGGAGGGGAAGCTGGGCGGGCGGGGCCAAGCTGGGATGAGAAACTGGGCGGCCGGGGCCGGACTCGGGAGGAGAAACTGGGCGGGCGGGGCCGGGTTCGGGAGGGGAAACTGGGCGGGCGGGGCCTCGCTCGGGAGGAGAAACTGGGCGGGCGGGGCCGGACTCGGGAGGAGAAGCGGGGCGGGCGGGGCCGGACTCGGGAGGAGAAACTGGGCGGGCGGGGCCAGGCTGGGAGGAGAAACTGGGCGGGCGGGGCCTGACTGGGAGGGGAACATGGGCGGGCAGGGCCGGCTTCGGGAGGGGAAGCTGGGCGGGCGGGGCCAAGCTGGGAGGAGAAACTGGGCGGGCGGGGCCTGACTGGGAGGGGAACATGGGCGGGCAGGGCCGGATTCGGGAGGGGAAGCTGGGCGGGCGGGGCCTCGCTCGGGAGGAGAAACTGGGCGGGCGGGGCCTCGCTCGGGAGGGGAAGCTGGGCGGGCGGGGCCAAGCTGGGATGAGAAACTGGGCGGCCGGGGCCGGACTCGGGAGGAGAAACTGGGCGGGCGGGGCCGGGTTCGGGAGGGGAAACTGGGCGGGCGGGGCCTCGCTCGGGAGGAGAAACTGGGCGGGCGGGGCCGGACTCGGGAGGGGAAGCTGGGCGGGCGGGGCCAAGCTGGGAGGGGAAGCTGGGCGGGCGGGGCCGGACTCGGGAGGAGAAGCGGGGCGGGCGGGGCCGGACTCGGGAGGAGAAACTGGGCGGGCGGGGCCAGGCTGGGAGGAGAAACTGGGCGGGCGGGGCCAGGCTGGGAGGAGAAACTGGGTGGGCGGGGCCGTGCTGGGAGGAGAAGCTGGGCGGGCGGGGCTAAGCTGGGAGGAGAAGCTGGGCGGGCGGGGCCGGGTTCGGGAGGGGAAGCTGGGCGGGCGGGGCCTGGCTGGGAGGGGAAGCGGGGCGGGCGGGGCCTCGCTCGGGAGGAGAAACTGGGCGGGCGGGGCCTCGCTCGGGAGGGGAAGCTGGGCGGGCGGGGCCAAGCTGGGATGAGAAACTGGGCGGGCGGGGCCGGGTTCGGGAGGGGAAGCTGGGCGGGCGGGGCCAAGCTGGGAGGAGAAACTGGGCGGGCGGGGCCAAGCTGGGAGGGGAAGCGGGGCGGGCGGGGCCGAGCTCGGGAGGAGAAACTGGGCGGGCGGGGCCAAGCTGGGAGGGGAAGCGGGGCGGGCGGGGCCGAGCTCGCTAGCAGAAGCTGGGCGGGCGGGGCCGGGTTCGGGAGGGGAAGCTGGGCGGGCGGGGCCGGACTCGGGAGGAGAAGCGGGGCGGGCGGGGCCGGACTCGGGAGGAGAAACTGGGCGGGCGGGGCCAGGCTGGGAGGAGAAACTGGGCGGGCGGGGCCTGACTGGGAGGGGAACATGGGCGGGCAGGGCCGGCTTCGGGAGGGGAAGCTGGGCGGGCGGGGCCTCGCTCGGGAGGAGAAACTGGGCGGGCGGGGCCTCGCTCGGGAGGGGAAGCTGGGCGGGCGGGGCCAAGCTGGGATGAGAAACTGGGCGGGCGGGGCCGGCTTCGGGAGGGGAAGCTGGGCGGGCGGGGCCTGGCTGGGAGGGGAAGCGGGGCGGGCGGGGCCTCGCTCGGGAGGAGAAACTGGGCGGGCGGGGCCTCGCTCGGGAGGGGAAGCTGGGCGGGCGGGGCCAAGCTGGGATGAGAAACTGGGCGGGCGGGGCCGGGTTCGGGAGGGGAAGCTGGGCTGGCGGGGCCAAGCTGGGAGGAGAAACTGGGCGGGCGGGGCCGGGTTCGGGAGGGGAAGCTGGGCGGGCGGGGCAAAGCTGGGAGGAGAAGCTGGGCGGGCGGGGCCGGGTTCGGGAGGGGAAGCTGGGCGGGCGGGGCCTCGCTCGGGGGGAGAAAGTGGGCGGGCGGGGCCGGAGTCGGGAGGGGAAGCTGGGCGGGCGGGGACAAGCTGGGAGGAGAAGCTGGGCGGGCAGGGCCGTATTCGGGAGGGGAAGCTGGGCGGGCGGGGCCTCGCTCGGGAGGAGAAACTGGGCGGGCGGGGCCAAGCTGGGAGGGGAAGCTGGGCGGGCGGGGCCAAGCTGGGATGAGAAACTGGGCGGCCGGGGCCGGACTCGGGAGGAGAAACTGGGCGGGCGGGGCCGGGTTCGGGAGGGGAAACTGGGCGGGCGGGGCCTCGCTCGGGAGGAGAAACTGGGCGGGCGGGGCCGGACTCGGGAGGAGAAGCGGGGCGGGCGGGGCCGGACTCGGGAGGAGAAACTGGGCGGGCGGGGCCAGGCTGGGAGGAGAAACTGGGCGGGCGGGGCCTGACTGGGAGGGGAACATGGGCGGTCAGGGCCGGATTCGGGAGGGGAAGCTGGGCGGGCGGGGCCAAGCTGGGAGGAGAAACTGGGCGGGCGGGGCCTCGCTCGGGAGGGGAAGCTGGGCGGGCGGGGCCAAGCTGGGATGAGAAACTGGGCGGGCGGGGCCGGGTTCGGGAGGGGAAGCTGGGCGGGCGGGGCCTGGCTGGGAGGGGAAGCGGGGCGGGCGGGGCCTCGCTCGGGAGGAGAAACTGGGCGGGCGGGGCCTCGCTCGGGAGGGGAAGCTGGGCGGGCGGGGCCAAGCTGGGATGAGAAACTGGGCGGGCGGGGCCGGGTTCGGGAGGGGAAGCTGGGCTGGCGGGGCCAAGCTGGGAGGAGAAACTGGGCGGGCGGGGCCGGGTTCGGGAGGGGAAGCTGGGCGGGCGGGGCAAAGCTGGGAGGAGAAGCTGGGCGGGCGGGGCCGGGTTCGGGAGGGGAAGCTGGGCGGGCGGGGCCTCGCTCGGGGGGAGAAAGTGGGCGGGCGGGGCCGGAGTCGGGAGGGGAAGCTGGGCGGGCGGGGACAAGCTGGGAGGAGAAGCTGGGCGGGCAGGGCCGTATTCGGGAGGGGAAGCTGGGCGGGCGGGGCCTCGCTCGGGAGGAGAAACTGGGCGGGCGGGGCCAAGCTGGGAGGGGAAGCTGGGCGGGCGGGGCCAAGCTGGGATGAGAAACTGGGCGGCCGGGGCCGGACTCGGGAGGAGAAACTGGGCGGGCGGGGCCGGGTTCGGGAGGGGAAACTGGGCGGGCGGGGCCTCGCTCGGGAGGAGAAACTGGGCGGGCGGGGCCGGACTCGGGAGGAGAAGCGGGGCGGGCGGGGCCGGACTCGGGAGGAGAAACTGGGCGGGCGGGGCCAGGCTGGGAGGAGAAACTGGGCGGGCGGGGCCTGACTGGGAGGGGAACATGGGCGGTCAGGGCCGGATTCGGGAGGGGAAGCTGGGCGGGCGGGGCCAAGCTGGGAGGAGAAACTGGGCGGGCGGGGCCTGACTGGGAGGGGAACATGGGCGGGCAGGGCCGGATTCGGGAGGGGAAGCTGGGCGGGCGGGGCCTCGCTCGGGAGGAGAAACTGGGCGGGCGGGGCCTCGCTCGGGAGGGGAAGCTGGGCGGGCGGGGCCAAGCTGGGATGAGAAACTGGGCGGCCGGGGCCGGACTCGGGAGGAGAAACTGGGCGGGCGGGGCCGGGTTCGGGAGGGGAAACTGGGCGGGCGGGGCCTCGCTCGGGAGGAGAAACTGGGCGGGCGGGGCCGGACTCGGGAGGGGAAGCTGGGCGGGCGGGGCCAAGCTGGGAGGGGAAGCTGGGCGGGCGGGGCCGGACTCGGGAGGAGAAGCGGGGCGGGCGGGGCCGGACTCGGGAGGAGAAACTGGGCGGGCGGGGCCAGGCTGGGAGGAGAAACTGGGCGGGCGGGGCCAGGCTGGGAGGAGAAACTGGGTGGGCGGGGCCGTGCTGGGAGGAGAAGCTGGGCGGGCGGGGCTAAGCTGGGAGGAGAAGCTGGGCGGGCGGGGCCGGGTTCGGGAGGGGAAGCTGGGCGGGCGGGGCCTGGCTGGGAGGGGAAGCGGGGCGGGCGGGGCCTCGCTCGGGAGGAGAAACTGGGCGGGCGGGGCCTCGCTCGGGAGGGGAAGCTGGGCGGGCGGGGCCAAGCTGGGATGAGAAACTGGGCGGGCGGGGCCGGGTTCGGGAGGGGAAGCTGGGCGGGCGGGGCCAAGCTGGGAGGAGAAACTGGGCGGGCGGGGCCAAGCTGGGAGGGGAAGCGGGGCGGGCGGGGCCGAGCTCGGGAGGAGAAACTGGGCGGGCGGGGCCAAGCTGGGAGGGGAAGCGGGGCGGGCGGGGCCGAGCTCGCTAGCAGAAGCTGGGCGGGCGGGGCCGGGTTCGGGAGGGGAAGCTGGGCGGGCGGGGCCGGACTCGGGAGGAGAAGCGGGGCGGGCGGGGCCGGACTCGGGAGGAGAAACTGGGCGGGCGGGGCCAGGCTGGGAGGAGAAACTGGGCGGGCGGGGCCTGGCTGGGAGGGGAAGCGGGGCGGGCGGGGCCGAGCTCGCTAGGAGAAGCTTGGCGGGCGGGGCCGGGTTCGGGAGGGGAAGCTGGGCGGGCGGGGCCAAGCTGGGAGGGGAAGCTGGGCGGGCGGGGCCGGACTCGGGAGGAGAAACTGGGCGGGCGGGGCTGGAGTAGGGAGGGGAAGCTGGCCGGGCGGGGCCGAGCTCGCTTGCAGAAGCTGGGCGGGCGGGGCCGGGTTCGGGAGGAGAAACTGGGCGGGCGGGGCCGGACTAGGGAGGAGAAACTGGGCGGGCGGGGCCAGGCTGGGAGGGGAAGCTGGGTGGGCGGGGCCGTGCTGGGAGGAGAAACTGGGCGGGCGGGGCTAAGCTGGGAGGAGAAACTGGGCGGGCGGGGCCGAGCTCGCTAGCAGAAGCTGGGCGGGCGGGGCCGGGTTCGGGAGGGGAAGCTGGGCGGGCGGGGCCAAGCTGGGAGGAGAAACTGGGCGGGCGGGGCCTCGCTCGGGATGGGAAGCTGGGCGGACGGGGCCAAGCTCGGGAGGAGAAACTGGGTGGGCGGGGCCGGACTCGGGAGGGGAAGCGGGGCGGGCGGGGCCTGGCTTGGAGGGGAAGCTGGGCGGGCGGGGCCGGGTTCGGGAGGAGAAACTGGGCGGGCGGGGCCAAGTTGGGAGGGGAACATGGGCGGGCGGGGCCGGGATCGGGAGGGGAAGCTGGGCTGGCGGGGCCAAGCTGGGAGGAGAAACTGGGTGGGCTGGGCCTGGCTGGGAGGGGAACATGGGCGGGCGGGGCCGGGATCGGGAGGGGAAGCTGGGCGGGCGGGGCCAAGCTGGGAGGAGAAACTGGGCGGGCGGGGCCTGACTATGAGGGGAACATGGGCGGGCAGGGCCGGATTCGGGAGGGGAAGCTGGGCGGGCGGGGCCTCGCTCGGGAGGAGAAACTGGGCGGGCGGGGCCTCGCTCGGGAGGGGAAGCTGGGCGGGCGGGGCCAAGCTGGGATGAGAAACTGGGCGGCCGGGGCCGGACTCGGGAGGAGAAACTGGGCGGGCGGGGCCGGGTTCGGGAGGGGAAACTGGGCGGGCGGGGCCTCGCTCGGGAGGAGAAACTGGGCGGGCGGGGCCGGACTCGGGAGGGGAAGCTGGGCGGGCGGGGCCAAGCTGGGAGGGGAAGCTGGGCGGGCGGGGCCGGACTCGGGAGGAGAAGCGGGGCGGGCGGGGCCGGACTCGGGAGGAGAAACTGGGCGGGCGGGGCCAGGCTGGGAGGAGAAACTGGGCGGGCGGGGCCAGGCTGGGAGGAGAAACTGGGTGGGCGGGGCCGTGCTGGGAGGTGAAGCTGGGCGGGCGGGGCTAAGCTGGGAGGAGAAGCTGGGCGGGCGGGGCCGGGTTCGGGAGGGGAAGCTGGGCGGGCGGGGCCTGGCTGGGAGGGGAAGCGGGGCGGGCGGGGCCTCGCTCGGGAGGAGAAACTGGGCGGGCGGGACCTCGCTCGGGAGGGGAAGCTGGGCGGGCGGGGCCAAGCTGGGATGAGAAACTGGGCGGCCGGGGCCGGACTCGGGAGGAGAAACTGGGCGGGCGGGGCCTGGCTGGGAGGGGAAGCGGGGCGGGCGGGGCCGAGCTCCCTAGGAGAAGCTTGGCGGGCGGGGCCGGGTACGGGAGGGGAAGCTGGGCGGGCGGGGCCAAGCTGGGAGGAGAAACTGGGCGGGCGGGGCCTGACTGGGAGGGGAACATGGGCGGGCGGGGCCGGGATCGGGAGGGGAAGCTGGGCGGGCGGGCCAAGCTGGGAGGAGAAACTGGGCGGGCGGGGCCTGACTGGGAGGGGAACATGGGCGGTCAGGGCCGGATTCGGGAGGGGAAGCTGGGCGGGCGGGGCCAAGCTGGGAGGAGAAACTGGGCGGGCGGGGCCTGACTGGGAGGGGAACATGGGCGGGCAGGGCCGGATTCGGGAGGGGAAGCTGGGCGGGCGGGGCCTCGCTCGGGAGGAGAAACTGGGCGGGCGGGGCCTCGCTCGGGAGGGGAAGCTGGGCGGGCGGGGCCAAGCTGGGATGAGAAACTGGGCGGCCGGGGCCGGACTCGGGAGGAGAAACTGGGCGGGCGGGGCCGGGTTCGGGAGGGGAAACTGGGCGGGCGGGGCCTCGCTCGGGAGGAGAAACTGGGCGGGCGGGGCCGGACTCGGGAGGGGAAGCTGGGCGGGCGGGGCCAAGCTGGGAGGGGAAGCTGGGCGGGCGGGGCCGGACTCGGGAGGAGAAGCGGGGCGGGCGGGGCCGGACTCGGGAGGAGAAACTGGGCGGGCGGGGCCAGGCTGGGAGGAGAAACTGGGCGGGCGGGGCCAGGCTGGGAGGAGAAACTGGGTGGGCGGGGCCGTGCTGGGAGGAGAAGCTGGGCGGGCGGGGCTAAGCTGGGAGGAGAAGCTGGGCGGGCGGGGCCGGGTTCGGGAGGGGAAGCTGGGCGGGCGGGGCCTGGCTGGGAGGGGAAGCGGGGCGGGCGGGGCCTCGCTCGGGAGGAGAAACTGGGCGGGCGGGGCCTCGCTCGGGAGGGGAAGCTGGGCGGGCGGGGCCAAGCTGGGATGAGAAACTGGGCGGCCGGGGCCGGACTCGGAAGGAGAAACTGGGCGGGCGGGGCCGGACTCGGGAGGAGAAACTGGGCGGGCGGGGCCAGGCTGGGAGGGGAAGCGGGGCGGGCGGGGCCGGACTCGGGAGGAGAAACTGGGCGGGCGGGGCCTGGCTGGGAGGGGAAGCGGGGCGGGCGGGGCCGAGCTCCCTAGGAGAAGCTTGGCGGGCGGGGCCGGGTACGGGAGGGGAAGCTGGGCGGGCGGGGACAAGCTGGGAGGAGAAACTGGGCGGGCGGGGCCTCGCTCGGGATGGGAAGCTGGGCGGGCGGGGCCAGGCTGGGAGGGGAACATGGGCGGGCGGGGCCGGGATCGGGAGGGGAAGCTGGGCGGGCGGGGCCAAGCTGGGAGGAGAAACTGGGCGGGCGGGGCCTGGCTGGGAGGGGAAGCGGGGCGGGCGGGGCCGGACTCGGGAGGAGAAACTGGGCGGGCGGGGCCTGGCTGGGAGGAGAAACTGGGCGGGCGGGGCCAAGCTGGGAGGGGAAGCGGGGCGGGCGGGGCCGAGCTCGCTAGGAGAAGCTTGGCGGGCGGGGCCGGGTTCGGGAGGGGAAGCTGGGCGGGCGGGGCCAAGCTGGGAGGAGAAACTGGGCGGGCGGGGCCTCGCTCGAGATGGGAAGCGGGGCGGGCGGGGCCAAGCTGGGAGGGGAAGCGGGGCGGGCGGGGCCGAGCTCGGGAGGAGAAACTGGGCGGGCGGGGCCAAGCTGGGAGGGGAAGCTGGGCGGGCTGGGCCGAGCTCGCTAGCAGAAGCTGGGCGGGCGGGGCCGGGTTCGGGAGGGGAAGCTGGGCGGGCGGGGCCTGGCTGGGAGGAGAAACTGGGCGGGCGGGGCTAAGCTGGGAGGGGAAGCTGGGCGGGCGGGGCCGAGCTCGCTAGCAGAAGCTGGGCGGGCGGGGCCGGGTTCGGGAGGGGAAGCTGGGCGGGCGGGGCCTGGCTGGGAGGGGAAGCGGGGCGGGCGGGGCCGGACTCGGGAGGAGAAACTGGGCGGGCGGGGCCAAGCTGGGAGGGGAAGCTGGGCGGGCGGGGCCGAGCTCGCTAGCAGAAGCTGGGCGGGCGGGGCCGGGTTCGGGAGGGGAAGCTGGGCGGGCGGGGCCAAGCTGGGAGGGGAAGCTGGGCGGGCGGGGCCTCGCTCGGGAGGAGAAGCGGGGCTGGCGGGGCCGCACTCGGGAGGAGAAACTGGGCGGGCGGGGCCAGGCTGGGAGGGGAAGCTGGGTGGGCGGGGCCGTGCTGGGAGGAGAAACTGGGCGGGCGGGGCCAAGCTGGGAGGGGAACATGGGCGGGCGGGGCCGGGATCGGGAGGGGAAGCTGGGCGGGCGGGGCCAAGCTGGGAGGAGAAACTGGGCGGGCGGGGCCTGGCTGGGAGGGGAACATGGGGGGGCGGGGCCGGGATCGGGAGGGGAAGCTGGGCGGGCGGGGCCAAGCTGGGTGGAGAAACTGGGCGGGCGGGGCCTGGCTGGGAGGGGAACATGGGCGGGCGGGGCCGGATTCGGGAGGGGAAGCTGGGCGGGCGGGGCCAAGCTGGGAGGGGAAGCTGGGCGGGCGGGGCCTCGCTCGGGAGGGGAAGCTGGGCGGGCGGGGCCAAGCTGGGATGAGAAACTGGGCGGCCGGGGCCGGACTCGGGAGGAGAAACTGGGCGGGCGGGGCCGGGTTCGGGAGGGGAAACTGGGCGGGCGGGGCCTCGCTCGGGAGGAGAAACTGGGCGGGCGGGGCCGGACTCGGGAGGAGAAGCGGGGCGGGCGGGGCCGGACTCGGGAGGAGAAACTGGGCGGGCGGGGCCAAGCTGGGAGGAGAAACTGGGCGGGCGGGGCCTGGCTGGGAGGAGAAGCTGGGCGGGCGGGGCTAAGCTGGGAGGAGAAGCTGGGCGTTCGGGGCCGGGTTCGGGAGGGGAAGCGGGGCGGGCGGGGCCTCGCTCGGGAGGAGAAACTGGGCGGGCGGGGCCTGGCTGGGAGGAGAAGCGGGGCGGGCGGGGCCGGACTCGGGAGGAGAAACTGGGCGGGCGGGGCCTGGCTGGGAGGAGAAACTGGGCGGGCGGGGCCGGGTTCGGGAGGGGAAGCTGGGCGGGCGGGGCCAAGCTGGGAGGAGAAACTGGGCGGGCGGGGCCAAGCTGGGAGGGGAAGCGGGGCGGGCGGGGCCGAGCTCGGGAGGAGAAACTGGGCGGGCGGGGCCAAGCTGGGAGGGGAAGCTAGGCGGGCGGGGCCGAGCTCGCTAGCAGAAGCTGGGCGGGCGGGGCCGGGTTCGGGAGGGGAAGCTGGGCGGGCGGGGCCAAGCTGGGAGGAGAAACTGGGCGGGCGGGGCCTCGCTCGGGATGGGAAGCTGGGCGGACGGGGCCAAGCTCGGGAGGAGAAACTGGGTGGGCGGGGCCGGACTCGGGAGGGGAAGCGGGGCGGGCGGGGCCTGGCTTGGAGGGGAAGCTGGGCGGGCGGGGCCGGGTTCGGGAGGAGAAACTGGGCGGGCGGGGCCAAGTTGGGAGGGGAACATGGGCGGGCGGGGCCGGGATCGGGAGGGGAAGCTGGGCTGGCGGGGCCAAGCTGGGAGGAGAAACTGGGTGGGCTTGGCCTGGCTGGGAGGGGAACATGGGCGGGCGGGGCCGGGATCGGGAGGGGAAGCTGGGCGGGCGGGGCCAAGCTGGGAGGAGAAACTGGGCGGGCGGGGCCTGACTATGAGGGGAACATGGGCGGGCAGGGCCGGATTCGGGAGGGGAAGCTGGGCGGGCGGGGCCTCGCTCGGGAGGAGAAACTGGGCGGGCGGGGCCTCGCTCGGGAGGGGAAGCTGGGCGGGCGGGGCCAAGCTGGGATGAGAAACTGGGCGGCCGGGGCCGGACTCGGGAGGAGAAACTGGGCGGGCGGGGCCGGGTTCGGGAGGGGAAACTGGGCGGGCGGGGCCTCGCTCGGGAGGAGAAACTGGGCGGGCGGGGCCGGACTCGGGAGGGGAAGCTGGGCGGGCGGGGCCAAGCTGGGAGGGGAAGCTGGGCGGGCGGGGCCGGACTCGGGAGGAGAAGCGGGGCGGGCAGGGCCGGACTCGGGAGGAGAAACTGGGCGGGCGGGGCCAGGCTGGGAGGAGAAACTGGGCGGGCGGGGCCAGGCTGGGAGGAGAAACTGGGTGGGCGGGGCCGTGCTGGGAGGTGAAGCTGGGCGGGCGGGGCTAAGCTGGGAGGAGAAGCTGGGCGGGCGGGGCCGGGTTCGGGAGGGGAAGCTGGGCGGGCGGGGCCTGGCTGGGAGGGGAAGCGGGGCGGGCGGGGCCTCGCTCGGGAGGAGAAACTGGGCGGGCGGGACCTCGCTCGGGAGGGGAAGCTGGGCGGGCGGGGCCAAGCTGGGATGAGAAACTGGGCGGCCGGGGCCGGACTCGGGAGGAGAAACTGGGCGGGCGGGGCCTGGCTGGGAGGGGAAGCGGGGCGGGCGGGGCCGAGCTCCCTAGGAGAAGCTTGGCGGGCGGGGCCGGGTACGGGAGGGGAAGCTGGGCGGGCGGGGCCAAGCTGGGAGGAGAAACTGGGCGGGCGGGGCCTGACTGGGAGGGGAACATGGGCGGGCGGGGCCGGGATCGGGAGGGGAAGCTGGGCGGGCGGGGCCAAGCTGGGAGGAGAAACTGGGCGGGCGGGGCCTGACTGGGAGGGGAACATGGGCGGTCAGGGCCGGATTCGGGAGGGGAAGCTGGGCGGGCGGGGCCAAGCTGGGAGGAGAAACTGGGCGGGCGGGGCCTGACTGGGAGGGGAACATGGGCGGGCAGGGCCGGATTCGGGAGGGGAAGCTGGGCGGGCGGGGCCTCGCTCGGGAGGAGAAACTGGGCGGGCGGGGCCTCGCTCGGGAGGGGAAGCTGGGCGGGCGGGGCCAAGCTGGGATGAGAAACTGGGCGGCCGGGGCCGGACTCGGGAGGAGAAACTGGGCGGGCGGGGCCGGGTTCAGGAGGGGAAACTGGGCGGGCGGGGCCTCGCTCGGGAGGAGAAACTGGGCGGGCGGGGCCGGACTCGGGAGGGGAAGCTGGGCGGGCGGGGCCAAGCTGGGAGGGGAAGCTGGGCGGGCGGGGCCGGACTCGGGAGGAGAAGCGGGGCGGGCGGGGCCGGACTCGGGAGGAGAAACTGGGCGGGCGGGGCCAGGCTGGGAGGAGAAACTGGGCGGGCGGGGCCAGGCTGGGAGGAGAAACTGGGTGGGCGGGGCCGTGCTGGGAGGAGAAGCTGGGCGGGCGGGGCTAAGCTGGGAGGAGAAGCTGGGCGGGCGGGGCCGGGTTCGGGAGGGGAAGCTGGGCGGGCGGGGCCTGGCTGGGAGGGGAAGCGGGGCGGGCGGGGCCTCGCTCGGGAGGAGAAACTGGGCGGGCGGGGCCTCGCTCGGGAGGGGAAGCTGGGCGGGCGGGGCCAAGCTGGGATGAGAAACTGGGCGGGCGGGGCCGGGTTCGGGAGGGGAAGCTGGGCGGGCGGGGCCAAGCTGGGAGGAGAAACTGGGCGGGCGGGGCCAAGCTGGGAGGGGAAGCGGGGCGGGCGGGGCCGAGCTCGGGAGGAGAAACTGGGCGGGCGGGGCCAAGCTGGGAGGGGAAGCGGGGCGGGCGGGGCCGAGCTCGCTAGCAGAAGCTGGGCGGGCGGGGCCGGGTTCGGGAGGGGAAGCTGGGCGGGCGGGGCCGGACTCGGGAGGAGAAGCGGGGCGGGCGGGGCCGGACTCGGGAGGAGAAACTGGGCGGGCGGGGCCAGGCTGGGAGGAGAAACTGGGCGGGCGGGGCCTGGCTGGGAGGGGAAGCGGGGCGGGCGGGGCCGAGCTCGCTAGGAGAAGCTTGGCGGGCGGGGCCGGGTTCGGGAGGGGAAGCTGGGCGGGCGGGGCCAAGCTGGGAGGGGAAGCTGGGCGGGCGGGGCCGGACTCGGGAGGAGAAACTGGGCGGGCGGGGCTGGAGTAGGGAGGGGAAGCTGGCCGGGCGGGGCCGAGCTCGCTTGCAGAAGCTGGGCGGGCGGGGCCGGGTTCGGGAGGAGAAACTGGGCGGGCGGGGCCGGACTAGGGAGGAGAAACTGGGCGGGCGGGGCCAGCCTGGGAGGGGAAGCTGGGTGGGCGGGGCCGTGCTGGGAGGAGAAACTGGGCGGGCGGGGCTAAGCTGGGAGGAGAAACTGGGCGGGCGGGGCCGAGCTCGCTAGCAGAAGCTGGGCGGGCGGGGCCGGGTTCGGGAGGGGAAGCTGGGCGGGCGGGGCCAAGTTGGGAGGGGAACATGGGCGGGCGGGGCCGGGATCGGGAGGGGAAGCTGGGCTGGCGGGGCCAAGCTGGGAGGAGAAACTGGGCGGGCGGGGCCGGCTTCGGGAGGGGAAGCTGGGCGGGCGGGGCAAAGCTGGGAGGAGAAGCTGGGCGGGCGGGGCCGGGTTCGGGAGGGGAAGCTGGGCGGGCGGGGCCTCGCTCGGGGGGAGAAACTGGGCGGGCGGGGCCGGAGTCGGGAGGGGAAGCTGGGCGGGCGGGGACAAGCTGGGAGGAGAAGCTGGGCGGGCAGGGCCGTATTCGGGAGGGGAAGCTGGGCGGGCGGGGCCTCGCTCGGGAGGAGAAACTGGGCGGGCGGGGCCAAGCTGGGAGGGGAAGCTGGGCGGGCGGGGCCAAGCTGGGATGAGAAACTGGGCGGCCGGGGCCGGACTCGGGAGGAGAAACTGGGCGGGCGGGGCCGGGTTCGGGAGGGGAAACTGGGCGGGCGGGGCCTCGCTCGGGAGGAGAAACTGGGCGGGCGGGGCCGGACTCGGGAGGAGAAGCGGGGCGGGCGGGGCCGGACTCGGGAGGAGAAACTGGGCGGGCGGGGCCAGGCTGGGAGGAGAAACTGGGCGGGCGGGGCCGTGCTGGGAGGAGAAGCTGGGCGGGCGGGGCTAAGCTGGGAGGAGAAGCTGGGCGGGCGGGGCCGGGTTCGGGAGGGGAAGCTGGGCGGGCGGGGCCTGGCTGGGAGGGGAAGCGGGGCGGGCGGGGCCTCGCTCGGGAGGAGAAACTGGGCGGGCGGGGCCTCGCTCGGGAGGGGAAGCTGGGCGGGCGGGGCCTCGCTCGGGAGGAGAAACTGGGCGGGCGGGGCCTCGCTCGGGAGGGGAAGCTGGGCGGGCGGGGCCAAGCTGGGATGAGAAACTGGGCGGCCGGGGCCGGACTCGGGAGGAGAAACTGGGCGGGCGGGGCCGGGTTCGGGAGGGGAAACTGGGCGGGCGGGGCCTCGCTCGGGAGGAGAAACTGGGCGGGCGGGGCCGGACTCGGGAGGGGAAGCTGGGCGGGCGGGGCCAAGCTGGGAGGGGAAGCTGGGCGGGCGGGGCCGGACTCGGGAGGAGAAGCGGGGCGGGCGGGGCCGGACTCGGGAGGAGAAACTGGGCGGGCGGGGCCAGGCTGGGAGGAGAAACTGGGCGGGCGGGGCCAGGCTGGGAGGAGAAACTGGGTGGGCGGGGCCGTGCTGGGAGGAGAAGCTGGGCGGGCGGGGCTAAGCTGGGAGGAGAAGCTGGGCGGGCGGGGCCGGGTTCGGGAGGGGAAGCTGGGCGGGCGGGGCCTGGCTGGGAGGGGAAGCGGGGCGGGCGGGGCCTCGCTCGGGAGGAGAAACTGGGCGGGCGGGGCCTCGCTCGGGAGGGGAAGCTGGGCGGGCGGGGCCAAGCTGGGATGAGAAACTGGGCGGGCGGGGCCGGGTTCGGGAGGGGAAGCTGGGCGGGCGGGGCCAAGCTGGGAGGAGAAACTGGGCGGGCGGGGCCAAGCTGGGAGGGGAAGCGGGGCGGGCGGGGCCGAGCTCGGGAGGAGAAACTGGGCGGGCGGGGCCAAGCTGGGAGGGGAAGCGGGGCGGGCGGGGCCGAGCTCGCTAGCAGAAGCTGGGCGGGCGGGGCCGGCTTCGGGAGGGGAAGCTGGGCGGGCGGGGCCGGACTCGGGAGGAGAAGCGGGGCGGGCGGGGCCGGACTCGGGAGGAGAAACTGGGCGGGCGGGGCCAGGCTGGGAGGAGAAACTGGGCGGGCGGGGCCTGGCTGGGAGGGGAAGCGGGGCGGGCGGGGCCGAGCTCGCTAGGAGAAGCTTGGCGGGCGGGGCCGGGTTCGGGAGGGGAAGCTGGGCGGGCGGGGCCAAGCTGGGAGGGGAAGCTGGGCGGGCGGGGCCGGACTCGGGAGGAGAAACTGGGCGGGCGGGGCTGGAGTAGGGAGGGGAAGCTGGCCGGGCGGGGCCGAGCTGGCTTGCAGAAGCTGGGCGGGCGGGGCCGGGTTCGGGAGGAGAAACTGGGCGGGCGGGGCCGGACTAGGGAGGAGAAACTGGGCGGGCGGGGCCAGCCTGGGAGGGGAAGCTGGGTGGGCGGGGCCGTGCTGGGAGGAGAAACTGGGCGGGCGGGGCTAAGCTGGGAGGAGAAACTGGGCGGGCGGGGCCGAGCTCGCTAGCAGAAGCTGGGCGGGCGGGGCCGGGTTCGGGAGGGGAAGCTGGGCGGGCGGGGCCAAGTTGGGAGGGGAACATGGGCGGGCGGGGCCGGGATCGGGAGGGGAAGCTGGGCTGGCGGGGCCAAGCTGGGAGGAGAAACTGGGCGGGCGGGGCCGGGTTCGGGAGGGGAAGCTGGGCGGGCGGGGCAAAGCTGGGAGGAGAAGCTGGGCGGGCGGGGCCGGGTTCGGGAGGGGAAGCTGGGCGGGCGGGGCCTCGCTCGGGGGGAGAAAGTGGGCGGGCGGGGCCGGAGTCGGGAGGGGAAGCTGGGCGGGCGGGGACAAGCTGGGAGGAGAAGCTGGGCGGGCAGGGCCGTATTCGGGAGGGGAAGCTGGGCGGGCGGGGCCTCGCTCGGGAGGAGAAACTGGGCGGGCGGGGCCAAGCTGGGAGGGGAAGCTGGGCGGGCGGGGCCAAGCTGGGATGAGAAACTGGGCGGCCGGGGCCGGACTCGGGAGGAGAAACTGGGCGGGCGGGGCCGGGTTCGGGAGGGGAAACTGGGCGGGCGGGGCCTCGCTCGGGAGGAGAAACTGGGCGGGCGGGGCCGGACTCGGGAGGAGAAGCGGGGCGGGCGGGGCCGGACTCGGGAGGAGAAACTGGGCGGGCGGGGCCAGGCTGGGAGGAGAAACTGGGCGGGCGGGGCCGTGCTGGGAGGAGAAGCTGGGCGGGCGGGGCTAAGCTGGGAGGAGAAGCTGGGCGGGCGGGGCCGGGTTCGGGAGGGGAAGCTGGGCGGGCGGGGCCTGGCTGGGAGGGGAAGCGGGGCGGGCGGGGCCTCGCTCGGGAGGAGAAACTGGGCGGGCGGGGCCTCGCTCGGGAGGGGAAGCTGGGCGGGCGGGGCCTAGCTGGGAGGGGAAGCGGGGCGGGCGGGGCCGGACTCGGGAGGAGAAACTGGGCGGGCGGGGCCTGGCTGGGAGGGGAAGCGGGGCGGGCGGGGCCGAGCTCGCTAGGAGAAGCTTGGCGGGCGGGGCCGGATTCGGGAGGGGAAGCTGGGCGGGCGGGGCCTCGCTCGGGAGGAGAAACTGGGCGAGCGGGGCCTCGCTCGGGAGGGGAAGCTGGGCGGGCGGGGCCAAGCTGGGATGAGAAACTGGGCGGGCGGGGCCTCGCTCGGGATGGGAAGCTGGGCGGGCGGGGCCAAGCTCGGGAGGAGAAACTGGGCGGGCGGGGCGGACTCGGGAGGGGAAGCGGGGCGGGCGGGCCTGGCTTGTAGGGGAAGCTGGGCGGGCGGGGCCGAGCTCGCTAGCAGAAGCTGGGCGGGCGGGGCCGGGTTCGGGAGAGGAAGCTTGGCGGGCGGGGCCAAGCTGGGAGGAGAAACTGGGCGGGCGGGGCCTCGCTCGGGATGGGAAGCTGGGCGGGCGGGGCCAAGCTCGGGAGGAGAAACTGGGCGGGCGGGGCCTCGCTCGGGATGGGAAGCTGGGCGGGCGGGGCCTGGCTGGGAGGGGAAGCGGGGCGGGCGGGGCCGGACTCGGGAGGGGAAGCTGGGCGGGCGGGGCCAAGCTGGGAGGGGAAGCTGGGCGGGCGGGGCCGGACTCGGGAGGAGAAGCGGGGCGGGCGGGGCCGGACTCGGGAGGAGAAACTGGGCGGGCGGGGCCAGGCTGGGAGGAGAAACTGGGCGGGCGGGGCCGTGCTGGGAGGAGAAGCTGGGCGGGCGGGGCTAAGCTGGGAGGAGAAGCTGGGCGGGCGGGGCCGGGTTCGGGAGGGGAAGCTGGGCGGGCGGGGCCTGGCTGGGAGGGGAAGCTGGGCGGGCGGGGCTAAGCTGGGAGGAGAAGCTGGGCGGGCGGGGCCGGGTTCGGGAGGGGAAGCGGGGCGGGCGGGGCCTCGCTCGGGAGGAGAAACTGGGCGGGCGGGGCCTGGCTTGGAGGGGAAGCTGGGCGGGCGGGGCCAAGCTGGGATGAGAAACTGGGCGGCCGGGGCCGGACTCGGGAGGAGAAACTGGGCGGGCGGGGCCAGGCTGGGAGGGGAAGCGGGGCGGGCGGGGCCGGACTCGGGAGGAGAAACTGGGCGGGCGGGGCCTGGCTGGGAGGGGAAGCGGGGCGGGCGGGGCCGAGCTCGCTAGGAGAAGCTTGGCGGGCGGGGCCTGGCTGGGAGGGGAAGCGGGGCGGGCGGGGCCGAGCTCGCTAGGAGAAGCTTGGCGGGCGGGGCCGGGTACGGGAGGGGAAGCTGGGCGGGCGGGGCCAAGCTGGGAGGAGAAACTGGGCGGGCGGGGCCTCGCTCGGGATGGGAAGCTGGGCGGGCGGGGCCAGGCTGGGAGGGGAACATGGGCGGGCGGGGCCGGGATCGGGAGGGGAAGCTGGGCGGGCGGGGCCAAGCTGGGAGGAGAAACTGGGCGGGCGGGGCCTGGCTGGGAGGGGAAGCGGGGCGGGCGGGGCCGGACTCGGGAGGAGAAACTGGGCGGGGGGGCCTGGCTGGGAAGGGAAGCGGGGCGGGCGGGGCCAAGCTCGCTAGGAGAAGCTTGGCGGGCGGGGCCGGGTTCGGGAGGGGAAGCTGGGCGGGCGGGGCCTGGCTGGGAGGAGAAACTGGGCGGGCGGGGCCTCGCTCGGGATGGGAAGCGGGGCGGGCGGGGCCAAGCTGGGAGGAGAAGCTGGGCGGGCGGGGCCGGGTTCGGGAGGGGAAGCTGGGCGGGCGGGGCCTCGCTCGGGAGGAGAAACTGGGCGGGCGGGGCCAAGCTGGGAGGGGAAGCTGGGCGGGCGGGGCCTCGCTCGGGAGGAGAAACTGGCCGGGCGGGGCCTCGCTCGGGAGGAGAAACTGGGCGGGCGGGGCCTCGCTCGGGAGGGGAAGCTGGGCGGGCGGGGCAAAGCTGGGAGGAGAAGCTGGGCGGGCGGGGCCGGGTTCGGGAGGGGAAGCTGGGCGGGCGGGGCCTCGCTCGGGAGGAGAAAGTGGGCGGGCGGGGCCGGAGTCGGGAGGGGAAGCTGGGCGGGCGGGGACAAGCTGGGAGGAGAAGCTGGGCGGGCAGGGCCGGCTTCGGGAGGGGAAGCTGGGCGGGCGGGGCCTCGCTCGGGAGGAGAAACTGGGCGGGCGGGGCCAAGCTGGGAGGGGAAGCTGGGCGGGCGGGGCCAAGCTGGGATGAGAAACTGGGCGGCCGGGGCCGGACTCGGGAGGAGAAACTGGGCGGGCGGGGCCGGGTTCGGGAGGGGGGGGGGGGGGGGGGGGGGGGGGGGGGGAAACTGGGCGGGCGGGGCCTCGCTCGGGAGGAGAAACTGGGCGGGCGGGGCCGGACTCGGGAGGGGAAGCTGGGCGGGCGGGGCCAAGCTGGGAGGGGAAGCTGGGCGGGCGGGGCCGGACTCGGGAGGAGAAGCGGGGCGGGCGGGGCCGGACTCGGGAGGAGAAACTGGGCGGGCGGGGCCAGGCTGGGAGGAGAAACTGGGCGGGCGGGGCCGTGCTGGGAGGAGAAGCTGGGCGGGCGGGGCTAAACTGGGAGGAGAAGCTGGGCGGGCGGGGCCGGGTTCGGGAGGGGAAGCTGGGCGGGCGGGGCCAAGCTGGGAGGGGAAGCTGGGCGGGCGGGGCCGGACTCGGGAGGAGAAGCGGGGCGGGCGGGGCCGGACTCGGGAGGAGAAACTGGGCGGGCGGGGCCAGGCTGGGAGGAGAAACTGGGCGGGCGGGGCCGTGCTGGGAGGAGAAGCTGGGCGGGCTGGGCTAAGCTGGGAGGAGAAGCTGGGCGGGCGGGGCCGGGTTCGGGAGGGGAAGCTGGGCGGGCGGGGCCTGGCTGGGAGGGGAAGCTGGGCGGGCGGGGCTAAGCTGGGAGGAGAAGCTGGGCGGGCGGGGCCGGGTTCGGGAGGGGAAGCGGGGCGGGCGGGGCCTCGCTCGGGAGGAGAAACTGGGCGGGCGGGGCCTGGCTTGGAGGGGAAGCTGGGCGGGCGGGGCCAAGCTGGGATGAGAAACTGGGCGGCCGGGGCCGGACTCGGGAGGAGAAACTGGGCGGGCGGGGCCAGGCTGGGAGGGGAAGCGGGGCGGGCGGGGCCGGACTCGGGAGGAGAAACTGGGCGGGCGGGGCCTGGCTGGGAGGGGAAGCGGGGCGGGCGGGGCCGAGCTCGCTAGGAGAAGCTTGGCGGGCGGGGCCTGGCTGGGAGGGGAAGCGGGGCGGGCGGGGCCGAGCTCGCTAGGAGAAGCTTGGCGGGCGGGGCCGGGTACGGGAGGGGAAGCTGGGCGGGCGGGGCCAAGCTGGGAGGAGAAACTGGGCGGGCGGGGCCTCGCTCGGGATGGGAAGCTGGGCGGGCGGGGCCAGGCTGGGAGGGGAACATGGGCGGGCGGGGCCGGGATCGGGAGGGGAAGCTGGGCGGGCGGGGCCAAGCTGGGAGGAGAAACTGGGCGGGCGGGGCCTGGCTGGGAGGGGAAGCGGGGCGGGCGGGGCCGGACTCGGGAGGAGAAACTGGGCGGGGGGGCCTGGCTGGGAAGGGAAGCGGGGCGGGCGGGGCCAAGCTCGCTAGGAGAAGCTTGGCGGGCGGGGCCGGGTTCGGGAGGGGAAGCTGGGCGGGCGGGGCCTGGCTGGGAGGAGAAACTGGGCGGGCGGGGCCTCGCTCGGGATGGGAAGCGGGGCGGGCGGGGCCAAGCTGGGAGGAGAAGCTGGGCGGGCGGGGCCGGGTTCGGGAGGGGAAGCTGGGCGGGCGGGGCCTCGCTCGGGAGGAGAAACTGGGCGGGCGGGGCCAAGCTGGGAGGGGAAGCTGGGCGGGCGGGGCCTCGCTCGGGAGGAGAAACTGGCCGGGCGGGGCCTCGCTCGGGAGGAGAAACTGGGCGGGCGGGGCCTCGCTCGGGAGGGGAAGCTGGGCGGGCGGGGCAAAGCTGGGAGGAGAAGCTGGGCGGGCGGGGCCGGGTTCGGGAGGGGAAGCTGGGCGGGCGGGGCCTCGCTCGGGAGGAGAAAGTGGGCGGGCGGGGCCGGAGTCGGGAGGGGAAGCTGGGCGGGCGGGGACAAGCTGGGAGGAGAAGCTGGGCGGGCAGGGCCGTATTCGGGAGGGGAAGCTGGGCGGGCGGGGCCTCGCTCGGGAGGAGAAACTGGGCGGGCGGGGCCAAGCTGGGAGGGGAAGCTGGGCGGGCGGGGCCAAGCTGGGATGAGAAACTGGGCGGCCGGGGCCGGACTCGGGAGGAGAAACTGGGCGGGCGGGGCCGGGTTCGGGAGGGGAAACTGGGCGGGCGGGGCCTCGCTCGGGAGGAGAAACTGGGCGGGCGGGGCCGGACTCGGGAGGGGAAGCTGGGCGGGCGGGGCCAAGCTGGGAGGGGAAGCTGGGCGGGCGGGGCCGGACTCGGGAGGAGAAGCGGGGCGGGCGGGGCCGGACTCGGGAGGAGAAACTGGGCGGGCGGGGCCAGGCTGGGAGGAGAAACTGGGCGGGCGGGGCCGTGCTGGGAGGAGAAGCTGGGCGGGCGGGGCTAAGCTGGGAGGAGAAGCTGGGCGGGCGGGGCCGGGTTCGGGAGGGGAAGCTGGGCGGGCGGGGCCTGGCTGGGAGGGGAAGCGGGGCGGGCGGGGCCTCGCTCGGGAGGAGAAACTGGGCGGGCGGGGCCTCGCTCGGGAGGGGAAGCTGGGCGGGCGGGGCCTAGCTGGGAGGGGAAGCGGGGCGGGCGGGGCCGGACTCGGGAGGAGAAACTGGGCGGGCGGGGCCTGGCTGGGAGGGGAAGCGGGGCGGGCGGGGCCGAGCTCGCTAGGAGAAGCTTGGCGGGCGGGGCCGGATTCGGGAGGGGAAGCTGGGCGGGCGGGGCCTCGCTCGGGAGGAGAAACTGGGCGAGCGGGGCCTCGCTCGGGAGGGGAAGCTGGGCGGGCGGGGCCAAGCTGGGATGAGAAACTGGGCGGGCGGGGCCTCGCTCGGGATGGGAAGCTGGGCGGGCGGGGCCAAGCTCGGGAGGAGAAACTGGGCGGGCGGGGCGGACTCGGGAGGGGAAGCGGGGCGGGCGGGCCTGGCTTGTAGGGGAAGCTGGGCGGGCGGGGCCGAGCTCGCTAGCAGAAGCTGGGCGGGCGGGGCCGGGTTCGGGAGAGGAAGCTTGGCGGGCGGGGCCAAGCTGGGAGGAGAAACTGGGCGGGCGGGGCCTCGCTCGGGATGGGAAGCTGGGCGGGCGGGGCCAAGCTCGGGAGGAGAAACTGGGCGGGCGGGGCCTCGCTCGGGATGGGAAGCTGGGCGGGCGGGGCCAAGCTCGGGAGGAGAAACTGGGCGGGCGGGGCCGGACTCGGGAGGGGAAGCTGGGCGGGCGGGGCCAAGCTGGGAGGGGAAGCTGGGCGGGCGGGGCCGGACTCGGGAGGAGAAGCGGGGCGGGCGGGGCCGGACTCGGGAGGAGAAACTGGGCGGGCGGGGCCAGGCTGGGAGGAGAAACTGGGCGGGCGGGGCCGTGCTGGGAGGAGAAGCTGGGCGGGCGGGGCTAAGCTGGGAGGAGAAGCTGGGCGGGCGGGGCCGGGTTCGGGAGGGGAAGCTGGGCGGGCGGGGCCTGGCTGGGAGGGGAAGCGGGGCGGGCGGGGCCTCGCTCGGGAGGAGAAACTGGGCGGGCGGCGCCTCGCTCGGGATGGGAAGCTGGGCGGGCGGGGCCAAGCTCGGGAGGAGAAACTGGGCGGGCGGGGCCGGACTCGGGAGGGGAAGCTGGGCGGGCGGGGCCAAGCTGGGAGGAGAAGCTGGGCGGGCGGGGCCGGGTTCGGGAGGGGAAGCTGGGCGGGCGGGGCCTCGCTCGGGAGGAGAAACTGGGCGGGCGGGGCCAAGCTGGGAGGGGAAGCTGGGCGGGCGGGGCCTCGCTCGGGAGGAGAAACTGGCCGGGCGGGGCCTCGCTCGGGAGGAGAAACTGGGCGGGCGGGGCCTCGCTCGGGAGGGGAAGCTGGGCGGGCGGGGCAAAGCTGGGAGGAGAAGCTGGGCGGGCGGGGCCGGGTTCGGGAGGGGAAGCTGGGCGGGCGGGGCCTCGCTCGGGAGGAGAAAGTGTGCGGGCGGGGCCGGAGTCGGGAGGGGAAGCTGGGCGGGCGGGGACAAGCTGGGAGGAGAAGCTGGGCGGGCAGGGCCGTATTCGGGAGGGGAAGCTGGGCGGGCGGGGCCTCGCTCGGGAGGAGAAACTGGGCGGGCGGGGCCAAGCTGGGAGGGGAAGCTGGGCGGGCGGGGCCAAGCTGGGATGAGAAACTGGGCGGCCGGGGCCGGACTCGGGAGGAGAAACTGGGCGGGCGGGGCCGGGTTCGGGAGGGGAAACTGGGCGGGCGGGGCCTCGCTCGGGAGGAGAAACTGGGCGGGCGGGGCCGGACTCGGGAGGGGAAGCTGGGCGGGCGGGGCCAAGCTGGGAGGGGAAGCTGGGCGGGCGGGGCCGGACTCGGGAGGAGAAGCGGGGCGGGCGGGGCCGGACTCGGGAGGAGAAACTGGGCGGGCGGGGCCAGGCTGGGAGGAGAAACTGGGCGGGCGGGGCCGTGCTGGGAGGAGAAGCTGGGCGGGCGGGGCTAAGCTGGGAGGAGAAGCTGGGCGGGCGGGGCCGGGTTCGGGAGGGGAAGCTGGGCGGGCGGGGCCTGGCTGGGAGGGGAAGCGGGGCGGGCGGGGCCTCGCTCGGGAGGAGAAACTGGGCGGGCGGGGCCTCGCTCGGGAGGGGAAGCTGGGCGGGCGGGGCCTAGCTGGGAGGGGAAGCGGGGCGGGCGGGGCCGGACTCGGGAGGAGAAACTGGGCGGGCGGGGCCTGGCTGGGAGGGGAAGCGGGGCGGGCGGGGCCGAGCTCGCTAGGAGAAGCTTGGCGGGCGGGGCCGGATTCGGGAGGGGAAGCTGGGCGGGCGGGGCCTCGCTCGGGAGGAGAAACTGGGCGAGCGGGGCCTCGCTCGGGAGGGGAAGCTGGGCGGGCGGGGCCAAGCTGGGATGAGAAACTGGGCGGGCGGGGCCTCGCTCGGGATGGGAAGCTGGGCGGGCGGGGCCAAGCTCGGGAGGAGAAACTGGGCGGGCGGGGCGGACTCGGGAGGGGAAGCGGGGCGGGCGGGCCTGGCTTGTAGAGGAAGCTGGGCGGGCGGGGCCGAGCTCGCTAGCAGAAGCTGGGCGGGCGGGGCCGGGTTCGGGAGAGGAAGCTTGGCGGGCGGGGCCAAGCTGGGAGGAGAAACTGGGCGGGCGGGGCCTCGCTCGGGATGGGAAGCTGGGCGGGCGGGGCCAAGCTCGGGAGGAGAAACTGGGCGGGCGGGGCCTCGCTCGGGATGGGAAGCTGGGCGGGCGGGGCCAAGCTCGGGAGGAGAAACTGGGCGGGCGGGGCCGGACTCGGGAGGGGAAGCTGGGCGGGCGGGGCCAAGCTGGGAGGGGAAGCTGGGCGGGCGGGGCCGGACTCGGGAGGAGAAGCGGGGCGGGCGGGGCCGGACTCGGGAGGAGAAACTGGGCGGGCGGGGCCAGGCTGGGAGGAGAAACTGGGCGGGCGGGGCCGTGCTGGGAGGAGAAGCTGGGCGGGCGGGGCTAAGCTGGGAGGAGAAGCTGGGCGGGCGGGGCCGGGTTCGGGAGGGGAAGCTGGGCGGGCGGGGCCTGGCTGGGAGGGGAAGCGGGGCGGGCGGGGCCTCGCTCGGGAGGAGAAACTGGGCGGGCGGCGCCTCGCTCGGGATGGGAAGCTGGGCGGGCGGGGCCAAGCTCGGGAGGAGAAACTGGGCGGGCGGGGCCGGACTCGGGAGGGGAAGCTGGGCGGGCGGGGCCAAGCTGGGAGGAGAAACTGGGTGGCGGGGCCGGGGTCGGGAGGGGAAGCTGGGCGGGCGGGGCCTCGCTCGGGAGGAGAAACTGGGCGGGCGGGGCCAAGCTGGGAGGGGAAGCTGGGCGGGCGGGGCCTCGCTCGGGAGGAGAAACGGGGCGGGCGGGGCCTCGCTCGGGAGGAGAAACTGGGCGGGCGGGGCCTCGCTCGGGAGGGGAAGCTGGGCGGGCGGGGCCAAGCTGGGATGAGAAACTGGGCGGGCGGGGCCTCGCTCGGGAGGAGAAACTGGGCGGGCGGGGCCAAGCTGGGAGGAGAAGCTGGGCGGGCGGGGCCGGGTTCGGGAGGGGAAGCTGGGCGGGCGGGGCCACGCTCGGGAGGAGAAACTGGGCGGGCGGGGCCGGACTCGGGAGGGGAAGCTGGGCGGGCGGGGCCAAGCTGGGAGGAGAAGCTGGGCGGGCAGGGCCGGATTCGGGAGGGGAAGCTGGGCGGGCGGGGCCTCGCTCGGGAGGAGAAACTGGGCGGGCGGGGCCGGGTTCGGGAGGGGAAGCTGGGCGGGCGGGGCCAAGCTGGGATGAGAAACTGGGCGGGCGGGGCCGGGTTCGGGAGGGGAAACTGGGCGGGCGGGGCCTCGCTCGGGAGGAGAAACCGGGCGGGCGGGGCCGGACTCGGGAGGGGAAGCTGGGCGGGCGGGGCCAAGCTGGGAGGGGAAGCTGGGCGGGCGGGGCCGGACTCGGGAGGAGAAGCGGGGCGGGCGGGGCCGGACTCGGGAGGGGAAGCGGGGCGGGCGGGGCCTGGCTTGGAGGGGAAGCTGGGCGGGCGGGGCCGGGCTCGCTAGGAGAAGCTTGGCGGGCGGGGCCGGGATCGGGAGGGGAAGCTGGGCGGGCGGGGCCAAGCTGGGAGGAGAAACTGGGCGGGCGGGGCCTGGCTGGGAGGGGAACATGGGCGGGCAGGGCCGGCTTCGGGAGGGGAAGCTGGGCGGGCGGGGCCTCGCTCGGGAGGAGAAACTGGGCGGGCGGGGCCTCGCTCGGGAGGGGAAGCTGGTCGGGCGGCGCCAAGCTGGGATGAGAAACTGGGCGGCCGGGGCCGGACTCGGGAGGAGAAACTGGGCGGGCGGGGCCGGGTTCGGGAGGGGAATCTGGGCGGGCGGGGCCTCGCTCGGGAGGAGAAACTGGGCGGGCGGGGCCGGACTCGGGAGGGGAAGCTGGGCGGGCGGGGCCAAGCTGGGAGGGGAAGCTGGGCGGGCGGGGCCGGACTCGGGAGGAGAAGCGGGGCGGGCGGGGCCGGACTCGGGAGGAGAAACTGGGCGGGCGGGGCCAGGCTGGGAGGAGAAACTGGGCGGGCGGGGCCGTGCTGGGAGGAGAAGCTGGGCGGGCGGGGCTAAGCTGGGAGGAGAAACTGGGCGGGCGGGGCCGTGCTGGGAGGAGAAGCTGGGCGGGCGGGGCTAAGCTGGGAGGAGAAGCTGGGCGGGCGGGGCCGGGTTCGGGAGGGGAAGCGGGGCGGGCGGGGCCTCGCTCGGGAGGAGAAACTGGGCGGGCGGGGCCTGGCTTGGAGGGGAAGCTGGGCGGGCGGGGCCAAGCTGGGATGAGAAACTGGGAGGCCGGGGCCGGACTCGGGAGGAGAAACTGGGCGGGCGGGGCCAGGCTGGGAGGGGAAGCGGGGCGGGCGGGGCCGGACTCGGGAGGAGAAACTGGGCGGGCGGGGCCTGGCTGGGAGGGGAAGCGGGGCGGGCGGGGCCGAGCTCGATAGGAGAAGCTTGGCGGGCGGGGCCTGGCTGGGGAGGGGAAGCGGGGCGGGCGGGGCCGAGCTCGCTAGGAGAAGCTTGGCGGGCGGGGCCGGGTACGGGAGGGGAAGCTGGGCGGGCGGGGCCAAGCTGGGAGGAGAAACTGGGCGGGCGGGGCCTCGCTCGGGATGGGAAGCTGGGCGGGCGGGGCCAGGCTGGGAGGGGAACATGGGCGGGCGGGGCCGGGATCGGGAGGGGAAGCTGGGCGGGCGGGGCCAAGCTGGGAGGAGAAACTGGGCGGGCGGGGCCTGGCTGGGAGGGGAAGCGGGGCGGGCGGGGCCGGACTCGGGAGGAGAAACTGGGCGGGGGGGCCTGGCTGGGAAGGGAAGCGGGGCGGGCGGGGCCGAGCTCGCTAGGAGAAGCTTGGCGGGCGGGGCCGGGTTCGGGAGGGGAAGCTGGGCGGGCGGGGCCTGGCTGGGAGGAGAAACTGGGCGGGCGGGGCCTCGCTCGGGATGGGAAGCGGGGCGGGCGGGGCCAAGCTGGGAGGAGAAGCTGGGCGGGCGGGGCCGGGTTCGGGAGGGGAAGCTGGGCGGGCGGGGCCTCGCTCGGGAGGAGAAACTGGGCGGGCGGGGCCAAGCTGGGAGGGAAGCTGGGCGGGCGGGGCCTCGCTCGGGAGGAGAAACTGGCCGGGCGGGGCCTCGCTCGGGAGGAGAAACTGGGCGGGCGGGGCCTCGCTCGGGAGGGGAAGCTGGGCGGGCGGGGCAAAGCTGGGAGGAGAAGCTGGGCGGGCGGGGCCGGGTTCGGGAGGGGAAGCTGGGCGGGCGGGGCCTCGCTCGGGAGGAGAAAGTGGGCGGGCGGGGCCGGAGTCGGGAGGGGAAGCTGGGCGGGCGGGGACAAGCTGGGAGGAGAAGCTGGGCGGGCAGGGCCGTATTCGGGAGGGGAAGCTGGGCGGGCGGGGCCTCGCTCGGGAGGAGAAACTGGGCGGGCGGGGCCAAGCTGGGAGGGGAAGCTGGGCGGGCGGGGCCAAGCTGGGATGAGAAACTGGGCGGCCGGGGCGGGACTCGGGAGGAGAAACTGGGCGGGCGGGGCCGGGTTCGGGAGGGGAAACTGGGCGGGCGGGGCCTCGCTCGGGAGGAGAAACTGGGCGGGCGGGGCCGGACTCGGGAGGGGAAGCTGGGCGGGCGGGGCCAAGCTGGGAGGGGAAGCTGGGCGGGCGGGGCCGGACTCGGGAGGAGAAGCGGGGCGGGCGGGGCCGGACTCGGGAGGAGAAACTGGGCGGGCGGGGCCAGGCTGGGAGGAGAAACTGGGCGGGCGGGGCCGTGCTGGGAGGAGAAGCTGGGCGGGCGGGGCTAAGCTGGGAGGAGAAGCTGGGCGGGCGGGGCCGGGTTCGGGAGGGGAAGCTGGGCGGGCGGGGCCTGGCTGGGAGGGGAAGCGGGGCGGGCGGGGCCTCGCTCGGGAGGAGAAACTGGGCGGGCGGGGCCTCGCTCGGGAGGGGAAGCTGGGCGGGCGGGGCCTAGCTGGGAGGGGAAGCGGGGCGGGCGGGGCCGGACTCGGGAGGAGAAACTGGGCGGGCGGGGCCTGGCTGGGAGGGGAAGCGGGGCGGGCGGGGCCGAGCTCGCTAGGAGAAGCTTGGCGGGCGGGGCCGGATTCGGGAGGGGAAGCTGGGCGGGCGGGGCCTCGCTCGGGAGGAGAAACTGGGCGGGCGGGGCCTCGCTCGGGAGGGGAAGCTGGGCGGGCGGGGCCTAGCTGGGAGGGGAAGCGGGGCGGGCGGGGCCGAGCTCGCTAGGAGAAGCTTGGCGGGCGGGGCCGGATTCGGGAGGGGAAGCTGGGCGGGCGGGGCCTCGCTCGGGAGGAGAAACTGGGCGAGCGGGGCCTCGCTCGGGAGGGGAAGCTGGGCGGGCGGGGCCAAGCTGGGATGAGAAACTGGGCGGGCGGGGCCTCGCTCGGGATGGGAAGCTGGGCGGGCGGGGCCAGGCTGGGAGGGGAACATGGGCGGGCGGGGCCGGGATCGGGAGGGGAAGCTGGGCGGGCGGGGCCAAGCTGGGAGGAGAAACTGGGCGGGCGGGGCCTGGCTGGGAGGGGAAGCGGGGCGGGCGGGGCTGGACTCGGGAGGAGAAACTGGGCGGGCGGGGCCTGGCTGGGAGGGGAAGCGGGGCGGGCGGGGCCGAGCTCGCTAGGAGAAGCTTGGCGGGCGGGGCCGGGTTCGGGAGGGGAAGCTGGGCGGGCGGGGCCAAGCTGGGAGGAGAAACTGGGCGGGCGGGGCCTCGCTCGGGATGGGAAGCGGGGCGGGCGGGGCCAAGCTGGGAGGGGAAGCAGGGCGGGCGGGGCCGAGCTCGGGAGGAGAAACTGGGCGGGCGGGGCCAAGCTGGGAGGGGAAGCTGGGCGGGCGGGGCCGAGCTCGCTAGCAGAAGCTGGGAGGGCGGGGCCGGGTTCGGGAGGGGAAGCTGGGCGGGCGGGGCCTGGCTGGGAGGAGAAACTGGGCGGGCGGGGCCGTGCTGGGAGGAGAAACTGGGCGGGCGGGGCTAAGCTGGGAGGAGAAGCTGGGCGGGCGGGGCCGGGTTCGGGAGGGGAATCTGGGCGGGCGGGGCCTGGCTGGGAGGGGAAGCGGGGCGGGCGGGGCCGGACTCGGGAGGAGAAACTGGGCGGGCGGGGCCTGGCTGGGAGGAGAAACTGGGCGGGCGGGGCCTGGCTGGGAGGAGAAACTGGGCGGGCGGGGCCAAGCTGGGAGGGGAAGCTGGGCGGGCGGGGCCGAGCTCGCTATCAGAAGCTGGGCGGGCGGGGCCGGGTTCGGGAGGGGAAGCTGGGCGGGCGGGGCCAAGCTGGGAGGAGAAACTGGGCGGGCGGGGCCTCGCTCGGGTTGGGAAGCTGGGCGGGCGGGGCCAAGCTCGGGAGGAGAAACTGGGCGGGCGGGGCCGGACTCGGGAGGGGAAGCGGGGCGGGCGGGGCCTGGCTTGGAGGGGAAGCTGGGCGGGCGGGGCCGGGCTCGCTAGGAGAAGCTTGGCGGGCGGGGCCGGGTTCGGGAGGAGAAACTGGGCGGGCGGGGCCAAGCTGGGAGGGGAACATGGGCGGGCGGGGCCGGGATCGGGAGGGGAAGCTGGGCGGGCGGGGCCAAGCTGGGAGGAGAAACTGGGCGGGCGGGGCCTGGCTGGGAGGGGAACATGGGCGGGCGGGGCCGGGATCGGGAGGGGAAGCTGGGCGGGCGGGGCCAAGCTGGGAGGAGAAACTGGGCGGGCGGGGCCTGGCTGGGAGGGGAACATGGGCGGGCGGGGCCGGGATCGGGAGGGGAAGCTGGGCGGGCGGGGCCAAGCTGGGAGGGGAACATGGGCGGGCGGGGCCGGGATCGGGAGGGGAAGCTGGGCGGGCGGGGCCAAGCTGGGAGGAGAAACTGGGCGGGCGGGGCCAAGCTGGGAGGGGAAGCTGGGCGGGCGGGGCCGAGCTCGCTAGCAGAAGCTGGGCGGGGGGGGCCGGGTTCGGAAGGGGAAGCTGGGCGGGCGGGGCCAAGCTGGGAGGAGAAACTGGGCGGGCGGGGCCTCGCTCGGGATGGTAAGCTGGGCGGGCGGGGCCAAGCTGGGAGGGGAACATGGGCGGGCGGGGCCGGGATCGGGAGGGGAAGCTGGGCGGGCGGGGCCAAGCTGGGAGGAGAAACTGGGCGGGCGGGGCCTGGCTGGGAGGGGAACCGGGGCGGGCGGGGCCGGACTCGGGAGGAGAAACTGGGCGGGCGGGGCCTGGCTGGGAGGGGAAGCGGGGCGGGCGGGGCCGAGCTCGCTAGGAGAAGCTTGGCGGGCGGGGCCGGGTTCGGGAGGGGAAGCTGGGCGGGCGGGGCCAAGCTGGGAGGAGAAACTGGGCGGGCGGGGCCTCGCTCTGGATGGGAAGCTGGGCGGTCGGGGCCAAGCTCGGTAGGAGAAACTGGGCGGGCGGGGCCGGACTCGGGAGGGGAAGCTGGGCGGGCGGGGCCAAGCTGGGAGGAGAAACTGGGTGGCGGGGCCGGGGTCGGGAGGGGAAGCTGGGCGGGCGGGGCCTCGCTCGGGAGGAGAAACTGGGCGGGCGGGGCCGGACTCGGGAGGGGAAGCTGGGCGGGCGGGGCCAAGCTGGGAGGAGAAACTGGGCGGGCGGGGCCTCGCTCGCGATGGGAAGCTGGGCGGGCGGGGCCAAGCTGGGAGGGGAAGCGGGGCGGGCGGGGCCAAGCTGGGAGGAGAAGCTGGGCGGGCGGGGCCAAGCTGGGAGGAGAAGCTGGGCGGGCAGGGCCGGATTCGGGAGGGGAAGCTGGGCAGGCGGGGCCTCGCTCGGGAGGAGAAACTGGGCGGGCGGGGCCTCGCTCGAGAGGGGAAGCTGGGCGGGCGGGGCGCCGTGGAGGCGCTGTGGAATTACACCTGCATTCCCGGCTATGACCACTGGGGGGCGCCGTTGAGGCGCTGCGGTATTACAACTGCATTACCGGCCATGACCACCGGGAGGCGCCGTGGAGGCGCTGCAAAATTACACCTGCATTCCCGGCCATGCCCACCGGGGGGCGCCGTTGAGGCGCTGCGGAATTACACCTGCATTCCCGGCCATGCCCACCGGGGGGCGCCGTTGAGGCGCTGCGGAATTACAACTGCATTCCCGGCCATGCCCACCGGGGGGCGCCGTTGAGGCGCTGCTGAATTACACCTGCTTTCCCGGCCATGCCCACCCGGGGGCGCCGTTGAGGCGCTGCGTAATTACACCTGCATTCCCGGCCATGCCCACCCGGGGGCGCCGTTGAGGCGCTGCGGAATTACACCTGCATTCCCGGCCATGCCCACCCGGGGGCGCCGTTGAGGCGCTGCGGAATTACACCTGCATTCCCGGCCATGCCCACCGGGGGGCGCCGTGGAGGCGCTGCGGAATTACACCTGCATTCCCGGCCATGACCACCGGGGGGCGCCGTGGAGGCGCTGCAGAATTACACCTGCATTCCCGGCCATGCCCACAGGGGGGCGCCGTTGAGGCGCTGCGGAATTACACCTGCATTCCCGGCCATGCCCACCGGGGGGCGCCGTTGAGGCGCTGCGGAATTACACCTGCATTCCCGGCCATGCCCACCGGGGGGCGCCGTTGAGGCGCTGCGGAATTACACCTGAATTACCGGCCATGACCACCGGGGGGCGCCGTGGAGGCGCTGCGGAATTACACCTGCATTCCCGGCCATGCCCACCGGGGGGCGCCGTGGAGGCGCTGTGGAATTACACCTACATTCCCGGCCATGACCACAGGGGGGCGCCGTTGAGGCGCTGCGGAATTACACCTGCATTCCCGGCCATGCCCACCGGGGGGCGCCGTTGAGGCGCTGCGGAATTACACCTGCATTCCCGGCCATGCCCACCGGGGGGCGCTGTTGAGGCGCTGCGGAATTACACCTGCATTCCCGGCCATGCCCACCGGGGGGCGCCGTGGAGGCGCTGCGGAATTACACCTGCATTCCCGACCATGCCCACCGGGGGGCACCGTAGAGGCGCTGCGGAATTACACTGCATTCCCGGCCATGACCACCGGGGGGCGCCGTGGAGGCGCTGCGGAATTACAACTGCATTCCCGGCCATGCCCACAGGGGGGCGCCGTTGAGGCGCTGCGGAATTACACCTGCATTCCCGGCCATGACCACCGGGGGGCGCCGTGGAGGCGCTGCGGAATTACACCTGCATTCCCGGCCATGACCACCGGGGGGCGCCGTGGAGGCGCTGCGGAATTACAACTGCATTCCCGGCCATGCCCACAGGGGGGGCGCCGTTGAGGCGCTGCAGAATTACACCTGCATTCCCGGCCATGACCACCGGGCGGCGCCGTGGAGGCGCTGCGGAATTACACCTGCATTCCCGGCCATGACCACCGGGGGGCGCCGTGGAGGCGCTGCGGAATTACAACTGCATTCCCGGCCATGCCCACAGGGGGGCGCCGTTGAGGCGCTGCGGAATTACACCTGCATTCCCGGCCATGACCACCGGGGGGCGCCGTGGAGGCGCTGCGGAATTACAACTGCATTCCCGGCCATGCCCACAGGGGGGCGCCGTGGAGGCGCTGCGGAATTACACCTGCATTACCGGCCATGACCACCGGGGGGCGCCGTGGAGGCGCTGCGGAATTACACCTGCCTTCCCGGCCATGCCCACCGGGGGGGCGCCGTTGTGGCGCTGCGGAATTACACCTGCATTCCCGGCCATGACCACAGGGGGGCGTCGTGGAGGCGCTGCGGAATTACACCTGCATACCCAGCCATGCCAACCGGGGGGCGCCGTTGTGGCGCTGCGGAATTACAACTGCATTCCCGGCCATGACCACAGGGGGGCGTCGTGGAGGCGCTGCGGAATTACACCTGCATTCCCGGCCATGCCCACCGGGGGGCGCCGTGGAGGCGCTGCGGAATTACAACTGCATTCCCGGCCATGACCACAGGGGGGCGCCGTGGAGGCGCTGCGGAATTACACCTGCATTACCGGCCATGACCACCGGGGGGCGCCGTGCAGGCGCTGCGGAATTACACCTGCATTCCCGGCCATGCCCACCGGGGGGCGCCGTTGAGGCGCTGCGGAATTACACCTGCATTCCCGGCCATGACCACAGGGGGGCGCCGTTGAGGCGCTGCGGAATTACACCTGCATTCCCGGCCATGCCCACAGGGGGGCGCCGTTGAGGCGCTGCGGAATTACACCTGCATTCCCGGCCATGCCCACCGGGGGGCGCCGTTGAGGCGCTGCGGAATTACACCTGCATTCCCGGCCATGACCACCGGAGGGCGCCGTGCAGGCGCTGCGGAATTACACCTCCATTCCCGGCCATGCCCACCGGGGGGCGCTGTGGAGGCGCTGCGGAATTACACCTGCTTTCCCGGCCACGCCCACCGGGGGGCGCCGTTGAGGCGCTGCGGAATTACACCTGCATTCCCGGCCATGCCCACAGGGGGGCGCCGTTGAGGCGCTGCGGAATTACAGCTGCATTCCCGGCCATGCCCACCGGGGGGCGCCGTGGAGGCGCTGCGGAATTACACCTGCATTCCCGGCCATGACCACCGGGGGGGCGCCGTGGAGGCGCTGCGGAATTACACCTGCATTCCCGGCCATGACCACCGGGGGGCACCGTGGAGGCGCTGCGGAATTACACCTGCATTCCCGGCCATGACCACAGGGGGGCGCCGTGGAGGCGCTGCGGAATTACACCTGCATTCCCGGCCATGACCACCGGGGGGCGCCGTGGAGGCGCTGCGGAATTACACCTGCATTCCCGGCCATGACCACCGGGGGGCGCCGTGGAGGCGCTGCGGAATTACAACTGCATTCCCGGCCATGCCCACAGGGGGGCGCCGTTGAGGCGCTGCGGAATTACACCTGCATTCCCGGCCATGACCACCGGGGGGCGCCGTGGAGGCGCTGCGGAATTACAACTGCATTCCCGGCCATGCCCACAGGGGGGCGCCGTTGAGGCGCTGCGGAATTACACCTGCTTTACCGGCCATGACCACCGGGGGGCGCCGTGGAGGCGCTGCGGAATTACACCTGCATTCCCGGCCATGCCCACCGGGGGGCGCCGTTGTGGCGCTGCGGAATTACACCTGCATTCCCAGCCATGACTACAGGGGGGCGTCGTGGAGGCGCTGCGGAATTACACCTGCATTCCCGGCCATGCCCACCGGGGGGCGCCGTGGAGGCGCTGCGGAATTACACCTGCATTCCCGGCCATGCCCACCGGGGGGCGCCGTTGTGGCGCTGCGGAATTACAACTGCATTCCTGGCCATGACCACAGGGGGGCATCGTGGAGGCGCTGCGGAATTACACCTGCATTCCCGGCCATGACCACAGGGGGGCGTCGTGGAGGCGCTGCGGAATTACACCTGCATTCCCGGCCATGCCCACCGGGGGGCGCCGTGGAGGCGCTGCGGAATTACACCTGCATTCCCGGCCATGACCACCGGGGGGCGCCGTGGAGGCGCTGCAGAATTACACCTGCATTCCCGGCCATGCCCACAGGGGGGCGCCGTTGAGGCGCTGCGGAATTACACCTGCATTCCCGGCCATGCCCACCGGGGGGCGCCGTTGAGGCGCTGCGGAATTACACCTGCATTCCCGGCCATGCCCACCGGGGGGCGCCGTTGAGGCGCTGCGGAATTACACCTGCATTACCGGCCATGACCACCGGGGGGCGCCGTGGAGGCGCTGCGGAATTACACCTGCATTCCCGGCCATGCCCACCGGGGGGTGCCGTGGAGGCGCTGTGGAATTACACCTACATTCCCGGCCATGACCACAGGGGGGCGCCGTTGAGGCGCTGCGGAATTACACCTGCATTCCCGGCCATGCCCACCGGGGGGCGCCGTTGAGGCGCTGCGGAATTACACCTGCATTCCCGGCCATGCCCACCGGGGGGCGCTGTTGAGGCGCTGCGGAATTACACCTGCATTCCCGGCCATGCCCACCGGGGGGCGCCGTGGAGGCGCTGCGGAATTACACCTGCATTCCCGACCATGCCCACCGGGGGGCGCCGTAGAGGCGCTGCGGAATTACACTGCATTCCCGGCCATGACCACCGGGGGGCGCCGTGGAGGCGCTGCGGAATTACAACTGCATTCCCGGCCATGCCCACAGGGGGGCGCCGTTGAGGCGCTGCGGAATTACACCTGCATTCCCGGCCATGACCACCGGGGGGCGCCGTGGAGGCGCTGCGGAATTACACCTGCATTCCCGGCCATGACCACCGGGGGGCGCCGTGGAGGCGCTGCGGAATTACAACTGCATTCCCGGCCATGCCCACAGGGGGGCGCCGTTGAGGCGCTGCGGAATTACACCTGCATTCCCGGCCATGACCACCGGGCGGCGCCGTGGAGGCGCTGCGGAATTACACCTGCATTCCCGGCCATGACCACCGGGGGGCGCCGTGGAGGCGCTGCGGAATTACAACTGCATTCCCGGCCATGCCCACAGGGGGGCGCCGTTGAGGCGCTGCGGAATTACACCTGCATTCCCGGCCATGACCACCGGGGGGCGCCGTGGAGGCGCTGCGGAATTACAACTGCATTCCCGGCCATGCCCACAGGGGGGCGCCGTGGAGGCGCTGCGGAATTACACCTGCATTACCGGCCATGACCACCGGGGGGCGCCGTGGAGGCGCTGCGGAATTACACCTGCCTTCCCGGCCATGCCCACCGGGGGGGCGCCGTTGTGGCGCTGCGGAATTACACCTGCATTCCCGGCCATGACCACCGGGGGGCGTCGTGGAGGCGCTGCGGAATTACACCTGCATTCCCGGCCATGCCAACCGGGGGGCGCCGTTGTGGCGCTGCGGAATTACACCTGCATTCCCGGCCATGACCACAGGGGGGCGTCGTGGAGGCGCTGCGGAATTACACCTGCATTCCCGGCCATGCCCACCGGGGAGCGCCGTGGAGGCGCTGCGGAATTACAACTGCATTCCCGGCCATGACCACAGGGGGGCGCCGTGGAGGCGCTGCGGAATTACACCTGCATTACCGGCCATGACCACCGGGGGGCGCCGTGCAGGCGCTGCGGAATTACACCTGCATTCCCGGCCATGCCCACCGGGGAGCGCCGTTGAGGCGCTGCGGAATTACACCTGCATTCCCGGCCATGACCACAGGGGGGCGCCGTTGAGGCGCTGCGGAATTACACCTGCATTCCCGGCCATGCCCACAGGGGGGCGCCGTTGAGGCGCTGCGGAATTACACCTGCATTCCCGGCCATGCCCACCGGGGGGCGCCGTTGAGGCGCTGCGGAATTACACCTGCATTCCCGGCCATGACCACCGGAGGGCGCCGTGCAGGCGCTGCGGAATTACACCTCCATTCCCGGCCATGCCCACCGGGGGGCGCTGTGGAGGCGCTGCGGAATTACACCTGCTTTCCCGGCCACGCCCACCGGGGGGCGCCGTTGAGGCGCTGCGGAATTACACCTGCATTCCCGGCCATGCCCACAGGGGGGCGCCGTTGAGGCGCTGCGGAATTACAGCTGCATTCCCGGCCATGCCCACCGGGGGGCGCCGTGGAGGCGCTGCGGAATTACACCTGCATTCCCGGCCATGACCACCGGGGGGGCGCCGTGGAGGCGCTGCGGAATTACACCTGCATTCCCGGCCATGACCACCGGGGGGCGCCGTGGAGGCGCTGCGGAATTACACCTGCATTCCCGGCCATGACCACCGGGGGGCGCCGTGGAGGCGCTGCGGAATTACACCTGCATTCCCGGCCATGACCACTGGGGGGCGCCGTGGAGGCGCTGCGGAATTACACCTGCATTCCCGGCCATGACCACCGGGGGGCGCCGTGGAGGCGCTGCGGAATTACAACTGCATTCCCGGCCATGCCCACAGGGGGGCGCCGTTGAGGCGCTGCGGAATTACACCTGCATTCCCGGCCATGACCACCGGGGGGCGCCGTGGAGGCGCTGCGGAATTACAACTGCATTCCCGGCCATGCCCACAGGGGGGCGCCGTTGAGGCGCTGCGGAATTACACCTGCATTACCGGCCATGACCACCGGGGGGCGCCGTGGAGGCGCTGCGGAATTACACCTGCATTCCCGGCCATGCCCACCGGGGGGCGCCGTTGAGGCGCTGCGGAATTACACCTGCATTCCCGGCCATGACTACAGGGGGGCGTCGTGGAGGCGCTGCGGAATTACACCTGCATTCCCGGCCATGCCCACCGGGGCGCGCCGTTGTGGCGCTGCGGAATTACAACTGCATTTCCGGCCATGACGACAGGGGGGCATCGTGGAGGCGCTGCGGAATTACACCTGCATTCCCGGCCATGCCCACCGGGGGGCGCCGTGGAGGCGCTACGGAATTACACCTGCATTACCGGCCATGACCACCGGGGGGCGCCGTGGAGGCGCTGCGGAATTACAACTGCATTCCCAGCCATGACCACCGGGGGGCGCCGTGGAGGCGCTGCGAAATTACACCTGCATTCCCGGCCATGCCCACCGGGGGGCGCCGTGGAGGCGCTGCGGAATTACACCTGCCTTCCCGGCCATGCCCACCGGGGGGCGCCGTGGAGGCGCTGCGGAATTACACCTGCATTCCCGGCCATGACCACAGGGGGGCGCCGTTGAGGCGCTGCGGAATTACACCTGCATTCCCGGCCATGCCCACCGGGGGGGCGCCGTTGAGGCGCTGCGGAATTACACCTGCATTCCCGGCCATGCCCACCGGGGGGCGCCGTTGAGGCGCTGCGGAATTACAGCTGCATTCCCGGCGATGCCCACCGGGGGGCGCCGTGGAGGCGCTGCGGAATTACACCTGCATTCCCGGCCATGCCCACCGGGGGGCGCCGTGGAGGCGCTGCGGAATTACACCTGCATTCCCGGCCATGCCCACCGGGGGGCGCCGTAGAGGCGCTGCGGAATTACACTGCATTCCCGGCCATGACCACCGGGGGGCGCCGTGGAGGCGCTGCGGAATTACAGCTGCATTCCCGGCCATGCCCACAGGGGGGCGCCGTTGAGGCGCTGCGGAATTACACCTGCATTCCCGTCCATGACCACCGGGGGGCGCCGTGGAGGCGCTGCGGAATTACACCTGCATTCCCGGCCATGACCACCGGGGGGCGCCGTGGAGGCGCTGCGGAATTACAACTGCATTCCCGGCCATGCCCACAGGGGGGCGCCGCTGAGGCGCTGCGGAATTACACCTGCATTCCCGGCCATGACCACCGGGCGGCGCCGTGGAGTCGCTGCGGAATTACACCTGCATTCCCGGCCATGACCACCGGGGGGCGCCGTGGAGGCGCTGCGGAATTACAACTGCATTCCCGGCCATGCCCACAGGGGGGCGCCGTTGAGGCGCTGCGGAATTACACCTGCATTCCCGGCCATGACCACCGGGGGGCGCCGTGGAGGCGCTGCGGAATTACACCTGCATTACCGGCCATGACCACCGGGGGGCGCCGTGGAGGCGCTGCGGAATTACACCTGCCTTCCCGGCCATGCCCACCGGGGGGGCGCCGTTGTGGCGCTGCGGAATTACACCTGCATTCCCGGCCATGACCACAGGGGGGCGTCGTGGAGGCGCTGCGGAATTACACCTGCATTCCCGGCCATGCCCACCGGGGGGCGCCGTGGAGGCGCTGCGGAATTACACCTGCATTACCGGCCATGACCACCGGGGGGCGCCGTGCAGGCGCTGCGGAATTACACCTGCATTCCCGGCCATGCCCACCGGGGGGCGCCGTTGAGGCGCTGCGGAATTACACCTGCATTCCCGGCCATGACCACAGGGGGGCGCCGTTGAGGCGCTGCGGAATTACACCTGCCTTCCCGGCCATGCCCACAGGGGGGCGCCGTTGAGGCGCTGCGGAATTACACCTGCATTCTCGGCCATGCCCACCGGGGGGCGCCGTTGAGGCGCTGCGGAATTACACCTGCATTCCCGGCCATGACCACCGGAGGGCGCCGTGCAGGCGCTGCGGAATTACACCTCCATTCCCGGCCATGCCCACCGGGGGGCGCTGTGGAGGCGCTGCGGAATTACACCTGCTTTCCCGGCCACGCCCACCGGGGGGCGCCGTTGAGGCGCTGCGGAATTACACCTGCATTCCCGGCCATGCCCAGAGGGGGGCGCCGTGGAGGCGCTACGGAATTACAACTGCATTCCCGGCCATGCCCACCGGGGGGCGCCGTTGAGGTGCTGCGGAATTACAGCTGCATTCCCGGCCATGCCCACCGGGGGGCGCCGTGGAGGCGCTGCGGAATTACACCTGCATTCGCGGCCATGACCACCGGGGGGCGCCGTGGAGGCGCTGCGGAATTACACCTGCATTCCCGGCCATGACCACCGGGGGGCGCCGTGGAGGCGCTGCGGAATTACACCTGCATTCCCGGCCATGACCACCGGGGAGCGCCGTGGAGGCGCTGCGGAATTACACCTGCATTCCCGGCCATGACCACCGGGGGGCGCCGTGGAGGCGCTGCGGAATTACACCTGCATTCCCGGCCATGCCCACCGGGGGGCGCCGTTGTGGCGCTGCGGAATTACACCTGCATTCCCGGCCATGACCACAGGGGGGCGTCGTGGAGGCGCTGCGGAATTACACCTGCATTCCCGGCCATGCCCACCGGGGGGCGCCGTGGAGGCGCTGCGGAATTACACCTGCATTCCCGGCCATGCCCACCGGGGGGCGCCGTTGTGGCGCTGCGGAATTACAACTGCATTCCCGGCCATGACGACAGGGGGGCATCGTGGAGGCGCTGCGGAATTACACCTGCATTCCCGGCCATGCCCACCGGGGGGCGCCGTTGTGGCGCTGCGGAATTACACCTGCATTCCCGGCCATGACCACAGGGGGGCGTCGTGGAGGCGCTGCGGAATTACAACTGCATTCCCGGCCATGCCCACAGGGGGGCGCCGCTGAGGCGCTGCGGAATTACACCTGCATTCCCGGCCATGACCACCGGGCGGCGCCGTGGAGTCGCTGCGGAATTACACCTGCATTCCCGGCCATGACCACCGGGGGGCGCCGTGGAGGCGCTGCGGAATTACAACTGCATTCCCGGCCATGCCCACAGGGGGGCGCCGTTGAGGCGCTGCGGAATTACACCTGCATTCCCGGCCATGACCACCGGGGGGCGCCGTGGAGGCGCTGCGGAATTACACCTGCATTACCGGCCATGACCACCGGGGGGCGCCGTGGAGGCGCTGCGGAATTACACCTGCCTTCCCGGCCATGCCCACCGGGGGGGCGCCGTTGTGGCGCTGCGGAATTACACCTGCATTCCCGGCCATGACCACAGGGGGGCGTCGTGGAGGCGCTGCGGAATTACACCTGCATTCCCGGCCATGCCCACCGGGGGGCGCCGTGGAGGCGCTGCGGAATTACACCTGCATTACCGGCCATGACCACCGGGGGGCGCCGTGCAGGCGCTGCGGAATTACACCTGCATTCCCGGCCATGCCCACCGGGGGGCGCCGTTGAGGCGCTGCGGAATTACACCTGCATTCCCGGCCATGACCACAGGGGGGCGCCGTTGAGGCGCTGCGGAATTACACCTGCCTTCCCGGCCATGCCCACAGGGGGGCGCCGTTGAGGCGCTGCGGAATTACACCTGCATTCTCGGCCATGCCCACCGGGGGGCGCCGTTGAGGCGCTGCGGAATTACACCTGCATTCCCGGCCATGACCACCGGAGGACGCCGTGCAGGCGCTGCGGAATTACACCTCCATTCCCGGCCATGCCCACCGGGGGGCGCTGTGGAGGCGCTGCGGAATTACACCTGCTTTCCCGGCCACGCCCACCGGGGGGCGCCGTTGAGGCGCTGCGGAATTACACCTGCATTCCCGGCCATGCCCAGAGGGGGGCGCCGTGGAGGCGCTACGGAATTACAACTGCATTCCCGGCCATGCCCACCGGGGGGCGCCGTTGAGGCGCTGCGGAATTACAGCTGCATTCCCGGCCATGCCCACCGGGGGGCGCCGTGGAGGCGCTGCGGAATTACACCTGCATTCGCGGCCATGACCACCGGGGGGCGCCGTGGAGGCGCTGCGGAATTACACCTGCATTCCCGGCCATGACCACCGGGGGGCGCCGTGGAGGCGCTGCGGAATTACACCTGCATTCCCGGCCATGACCACCGGGGAGCGCCGTGGAGGCGCTGCGGAATTACACCTGCATTCCCGGCCATGACCACCGGGGGGCGCCGTGGAGGCGCTGCGGAATTACACCTGCATTCCCGGCCATGCCCACCGGGGGGCGCCGTTGTGGCGCTGCGGAATTACACCTGCATTCCCGGCCATGACCACAGGGGGGCGTCGTGGAGGCGCTGCGGAATTACACCTGCATTCCCGGCCATGCCCACCGGGGGGCGCCGTGGAGGCGCTGCGGAATTACACCTGCATTCCCGGCCATGCCCACCGGGGGGCGCCGTTGTGGCGCTGCGGAATTACAACTGCATTCCCGGCCATGACGACAGGGGGGCATCGTGGAGGCGCTGCGGAATTACACCTGCATTCCCGGCCATGCCCACCGGGGGGCGCCGTTGTGGCGCTGCGGAATTACACCTGCATTCCCGGCCATGACCACAGGGGGGCGTCGTGGAGGCGCTGCGGAATTACACCTGCATTCCCGGCCATGCCCACCGGGGGGCGCCGTGGAGGCGCTGCGGAATTACACCTGCATTCCCGGCCATGCCCACCGGGGGGCGCCGTTGTGGCGCTGCGGAATTACACCTGCATTCCCGGCCATGACCACAGGGGGGCGCCGTGGAGGCGCTGCGGAATTACACCTGCATTCCCGGCCATGCCCACCGGGGGGCGCCGTTGTGGCGCTGCGGAATTACACCTGCATTCCCGGCCATGACCACAGGGGGGCGTCGTGGAGGCGCTGCGGAATTACACCTGCATTCCCGGCCATGCCCACCGGGGGGCGCCGTGGAGGCGCTGCGGAATTACAACTGCATTCCCGGCCATGACCACCGGGGGGCGCCGTGGAGGCGCTGCGGAATTACACCTGCATTCCCGGCCATGACCACAGGGGGGCGCCGTGGAGGCGCTGCGGAATTACACCTGCATTCCCGGCCATGCCCACCGGGGGGCGCCATGGAGGCGCTGCGGAATTACAACTGCATTCCCGGCCATGACCACAGGGGGGCGCCGTAGAGGCGCTGCGGAATTACACCTGCATTCCCGGCCATGCCCACCGGGGGGCGCCGTGGAGGCGCTACGGAATTACACCTGCATTCCCGGCCATGACCACCGGGGGGCGCCGTGGAGGCGCTGCGGAATTACAACTGCATTCCCAGCCATGACCACCGGGGGGCGCCGTGGAGGCGCTGCGGAATTACACCTGCATTCCCGGCCATGCCCACCGGGGGGCGCCGTGGAGGCGCTGCGGAATTACACCTGCATTCCCCGCCATGCCCACCGGGGGGCGCCGTGGAGGCGCTGTGGAATTACACCTACATTCCCGGCCATGACCACAGGGGGGCGCCGTTGAGGCGCTGCGGAATTACACCTGCATTCCCGGCCATGCCCACCGGGGGGCGCCGTTGAGGCGCTGCGGAATTACACCTGCATTCCCGGCCATGCCCACCGGGGGGCGCCGTTGAGGCGCTGCGGAATTACAGCTGCATTCCCGGCCATGACCACCGGGGGGCGCCGTGGAGGCGCTGCGGAATTACACCTGCATTCCGGCCATGCCCACCGGGGGGCGCCGTGGAGGCGCTGCGGAATTACAACTGCATTCCCGGCCATGCCCACAGGGGGGCGCCGTTGAGGCGCTGCGGAATTACAGCTGCATTCCCGGCCATGCCCACCGGGGGGCGCCGTTGAGGCGCTGAGGAATTACACTGCATTCCCGGCCATGACCACCGGGGGGCGTCGTGGAGGCGCTGCGGAATTACAACTGCATTCCCGGCCATGCCCACAGGGGGGCGCCGTTGAGGCGCTGCGGAATTACACCTGCATTCCCGGCCATGCCCACCGGGGGGCGCCGTGGAGGCGCTGCGGAATTACACCTGCATTCCCGGCCATGACCACCGGGGGGCGCCGTGGAGGCGCTGCGGAATTACAACTGCATTCCCGGCCATGCCCACAGGGGGGCGCCGTTGAGGCGCTGCGGAATTACACCTGCATTCCCGGCCATGACCACCGGGGGGCGCCGTGGAGGCGCTGCGGAATTACAGCTGCATTCCCGGACATGACCACCGGGGGGCGCCGTGGAGGCGCTGCGGAATTACAACTGCATTCCCGGCCATGCCCACAGGGGGGGCGCCGTTGAGGCGCTGCGGAATTACACCTGCATTCCCGGCCATGACCACCGGGGGGCGCCGTGGAGGCGCTGCGGAATTACAACTGCATTCCCGGCCATGCCCACAGGGGGGCGCCGTTGAGGCGCTGCGGAATTACACCTGCATTACCGGCCATGACCACCGGGGGGCGCCGTGGAGGCGCTGCGGAATTACACCTGCATTCCCGGCCATGCCCACAGGTGGGCGCCGTTGAGGCGCTGCGGAATTACACCTGCATTCCCGGCCATGACCACCGGGGGGCGCCGTGGAGGCGCTGCGGAATTACACCTGCATTCCCGGCCATGACCACCGTGGGGCGCCGTGGAGGCGCTGCGGAATTACAACTGCATTCCCGGCCATGCCCACAGGGGGGCGCCGTTGAGGCGCTGCGGAATTACACCTGCATTACCGGCCATGACCACCGGGGGGCGCCGTGGAGGCGCTGCGGAATTACAACTGCATTCCCGGCCATGCCCACCGGGGGGCGCCGTTGTGGCGCTGCGGAATTACACCTGCATTCCCGGCCATGACCACAGGGGGGCGTCGTGGAGGCGCTGCGGAATTACACCTGCATTCCCGGCCATGCCCACCGGGGGGCGCCGTTGTGGCGCTGCGGAATTACACCTGCATTCCCGGCCATGACCACAGGAGGGCGTCGTGGAGGCGCTGCGGAATTACACCTGCATTCCCGGCCATGCCCACCGGGGGGCGCCGTTGTGGCGCTGCGGAATTACAACTGCATTCCCGGCCATGACGACAGGGGGGCATCGTGGAGGCGCTGCGGAATTACACCTGCATTCCCGGCCATGCCCACCGGGGGGCGCCGTTGTGGCGCTGCGGAATTACACCTGCATTCCCGGCCATGACCACAGGGGGGCGTCGTGGAGGCGCTGCGGAATTACACCTGCATTCCCGGCCATGCCCACCGGGGGGCGCCGTGGAGGCGCTGCGGAATTACACCTGCATTCCCGGCCATGCCCACCGGGGGGCGCCGTTGTGGCGCTGCGGAATTACACCTGCATTCCCGGCCATGACCACAGGGGGGCGCCGTGGAGGCGCTGCGGAATTACACCTGCATTCCCGGCCATGACCACCGGGGGGCGCCGTGGAGGCGCTGCGGAATTACAACTGCATTCCCGGCCATGCCCACAGGGGGGCGCCGTTGAGGCGCTGCGGAATTACACCTGCATTCCCGGCCATGACCACCGGGGGGCGCCGTGGAGGCGCTGCGGAATTACAGCTGCATTCCCGGACATGACCACCGGGGGGCGCCGTGGAGGCGCTGCGGAATTACAACTGCATTCCCGGCCATGCCCACAGGGGGGCGCCGTTGAGGCGCTGCGGAATTACACCTGCATTCCCGGCCATGACCACCGGGGGGCGCCGTGGAGGCGCTGCGGAATTACAACTGCATTCCCGGCCATGCCCACAGGGGGGCGCCGTTGAGGCGCTGCGGAATTACACCTGCATTACCGGCCATGACCACCGGGGGGCGCCGTGGAGGCGCTGCGGAATTACACCTGCATTCCCGGCCATGCCCACAGGTGGGCGCCGTTGAGGCGCTGCGGAATTACACCTGCATTCCCGGCCATGACCACCGGGGGGCGCCGTGGAGGCGCTGCGGAATTACACCTGCATTCCCGGCCATGACCACCGTGGGGCGCCGTGGAGGCGCTGCGGAATTACAACTGCATTCCCGGCCATGCCCACAGGGGGGCGCCGTTGAGGCGCTGCGGAATTACACCTGCATTACCGGCCATGACCACCGGGGGGCGCCGTGGAGGCGCTGCGGAATTACAACTGCATTCCCGGCCATGCCCACCGGGGGGCGCCGTTGTGGCGCTGCGGAATTACACCTGCATTCCCGGCCATGACCACCGGGGGGCGTCGTGGAGGCGCTGCGGAATTACACCTGCATTCCCGGCCATGCCCACCGGGGGCGCCGTTGTGGCGCTGCGGAATTACACCTGCATTCCCGGCCATGACCACAGGAGGGCGTCGTGGAGGCGCTGCGGAATTACACCTGCATTCCCGGCCATGCCCACCGGGGGGTGCCGTTGTGGCGCTGCGGAATTACAACTGCATTCCCGGCCATGACGACAGGGGGGCATCGTGGAGGCGCTGCGGAATTACACCTGCATTCCCGGCCATGCCCACCGGGGGGCGCCGTTGTGGCGCTGCGGAATTACACCTGCATTCCCGGCCATGACCACAGGGGGGCGTCGTGGAGGCGCTGCGGAATTACACCTGCATTCCCGGCCATGCCCACCGGGGGGCGCCGTGGAGGCGCTGCGGAATTACACCTGCATTCCGGCCATGCCCACCGGGGGGCGCCGTGGAGGCGCTGCGGAATTACAACTGCATTCCCGGCCATGCCCACAGGGGGGCGCCGTTGAGGCGCTGCGGAATTACAGCTGCATTCCCGGCCATGCCCACCGGGGGGCGCCGTTGAGGCGCTGCGGAATTACACTGCATTCCCGGCCATGACCACCGGGGGGCGCCGTGGAGGCGCTGCGGAATTACAACGTCATTCCCGGCCATGCCCACAGGGGGGCGCCGTTGAGGCGCTGCGGAATTACACCTGCATTCCCGGCCATGACCACCGGGGGGCGCCGTGGAGGCGCTGCGGAATTACACCTGCATTCCCGGCCATGACCACCGGGGGGCGCCGTGGAGGCGCTGCGGAATTACAACTGCATTCCCGGCCATGCCCACAGGGGGGCGCCGTTGAGGCGCTGCGGAATTACACCTGCATTCCCGGCCATGACCACCGGGGGGTGCCGTGGAGGCGCTGCGGAATTACACCTGCATTCCCGGACATGACCACCGGGGGGCGCCGTGGAGGCGCTGCGGAATTACAACTGCATTCCCGGCCATGCCCACAGGGGGGCGCCGTTGAGGCGCTGCGGAATTACACCTGCATTCCCGGCCATGACCACCGGGGGGCGCCGTGGAGGCGCTGCGGAATTACAACTGCATTCCCGGCCATGCCCACAGGGGGGCGCCGTTGAGGCGCTGCGGAATTACACCTGCATTCCCGGCCATGCCCACCGGGGGGCGCCGTTGAGGCGCTGCGGAATTACAGCTGCATTCCCGGCCATGCCCACCGGGGGGCGCCGTGGAGGCGCTGCGGAATTACACCTGCATTCCGGCCATGCCCACCGGGGGGCGCCGTGGAGGCGCTGCGGAATTACAACTGCATTCCCGGCCATGCCCACAGGGGGGCGCCGTTGAGGCGCTGCGGAATTACAGCTGCATTCCCGGCCATGCCCACCGGGGGGCGCCGTTGAGGCGCTGCGGAATTACAACTGCATTCCCGGCCATGACCACCGGGGGGCGCCGTGGAGGCGCTGCGGAATTACACCTGCATTCCCGGCCATGCCCACCGGGGGGCGCCGTTGAGGCGCTGCGGAATTACAGCTGCATTCCCGGCCATGCCCACCGGGGGGCGCCGTGGAGGCGCTGCGGAATTACACCTGCATTCCGGCCATGCCCACCGGGGGGCGCTGTGGAGGCGCTGCGGAATTACAACTGCATTCCCGGCCATGCCCACAGGTGGGCGCCGTTGAGGCGCTGCGGAATTACACCTGCATTCCCGGCCATGACCACCGGGGGGCGCCGTGGAGGCGCTGCGGAATTACACCTGCATTCCCGGCCATGACCACCGTGGGGCGCCGTGGAGGCGCTGCGGAATTACAACTGCATTCCCGGCCATGCCCACAGGGGGGCGCCGTTGAGGCGCTGCGGAATTACACCTGCATTACCGGCCATGACCACCGGGGGGCGCCGTGGAGGCGCTGCGGAATTACAACTGCATTCCCGGCCATGCCCACCGGGGGGCGCCGTTGTGGCGCTGCGGAATTACACCTGCATTCCCGGCCATGACCACAGGGGGGCGTCGTGGAGGCGCTGCGGAATTACACCTGCATTCCCGGCCATGCCCACCGGGGGGCGCCGTTGTGGCGCTGCGGAATTACACCTGCATTCCCGGCCATGACCACAGGGGGGCGTCGTGGAGGCGCTGCGTAATTACACCTGCATTCCCGGCCATGCCCACCGGGGGGCGCCGTTGTGGCGCTGCGGAATTACACCTGCATTCCCGGCCATGACCACAGGAGGGCGTCGTGGAGGCGCTGCGGAATTACACCTGCATTCCCGGCCATGCCCACCGGGGGGTGCCGTTGTGGCGCTGCGGAATTACAACTGCATTCCCGGCCATGACGACAGGGGGGCATCGTGGAGGCGCTGCGGAATTACACCTGCATTCCCGGCCATGCCCACCGGGGGGCGCCGTTGTGGCGCTGCGGAATTACACCTGCATTCCCGGCCATGACCACAGGGGGGTGTCGTGGAGGCGCTGCGGAATTACACCTGCATTCCCGGCCATGCCCACCGGGGGGCGCCGTGGAGGCGCTGCGGAATTACACCTGCATTCCGGCCATGCCCACCGGGGGGCGCCGTGGAGGCGCTGCGGAATTACAACTGCATTCCCGGCCATGCCCACAGGGGGGCGCCGTTGAGGCGCTGCGGAATTACACTGCATTCCCGGCCGTGCCCACCGGGGGGCGCCGTTGAGGCGCTGCGGAATTACACCTGCATTCCCGGCCATGCCCACCGGGGGGCGCCGTTGAGGCGCTGCGGAATTACACCTGCATTCCCGGCCATGACCACCGGGGGGCGCCGTGGAGGCGCTGCGGAATTACACTGCATTCCCGGCCATGACCACCGGGGGGCGCCGTGGAGGCGCTGCGGAATTACAACGTCATTCCCGGCCATGCCCACAGGGGGGCGCCGTTGAGGCGCTGCGGAATTACACCTGCATTCCCGGCCATGACCACCGTGGGGCGCCGTGGAGGCGCTGCGTAATTACACCTGCATTCCCGGCCATGACCACCGGGGGGCGCCGTGGAGGCGCTGCGGAATTACAACTGCATTCCCGGCCATGCCCACAGGGGGGCGCCGTTGAGGCGCTGCGGAATTACACCTGCATTCCCGGCCATGACCACCGGGGGGCGCCGTGGAGGCGCTGCGGAATTACACCTGCATTCCCGGACATGACCACCGGGGGGCGCCGTGGAGGCGCTGCGGAATTACAACTGCATTCCCGGCCATGCCCACAGGGGGGCGCCGTTGAGGCGCTGCGGAATTACAACTGCATTCCCGGCCATGCCCACAGGGGGGCGCCGTTGAGGCGCTGCGGAATTACACCTGCATTCCCGGCCATGACCACCGGGGGGCGCCGTGGAGGCGCTGCGGAATTACAACTGCATTCCCGGCCATGCCCACCGGGGGGCGCCGTTGAGGCGCTGCGGAATTACACCTGCATTCCCGGCCATGCCCACCGGGGGGCGCCGTTGAGGCGCTGCGGAATTACAGCTGCATTCCCGGCCATGCCCACCGGGGGGCGCCGTGGAGGCGCTGCGGAATTACAGCTGCATTCCCGGCCATGCCCACCGGGGGGCGCCGTGGAGGCGCTGCGGAATTACACCTGCATTCCGGCCATGCCCACCGGGGGGCGCCGTGGAGGCGCTGCGGAATTACAACTGCATTCCCGGCCATGCCCACAGGGGGGCGCCGTTGAGGCGCTGCGGAATTACAGCTGCATTCCCGGCCATGCCCACCGGGGGGCGCCGTGGAGGCGCTACGGAATTACACCTGCATTACCGGCCATGACCACCGGGGGGCGCCGTGGAGGCGCTGCGGAATTACAACTGCATTCCCGGCCATGACCACAGGGGGGCATCGTGGAGGCGCTGCGGAATTACACCTGCATTCCCGGCCATGCCCACCGGGGGGCGCCGTTGAGGCGCTGCGGAATTACACCTGCATTCCCGGCCGTGCCCACCGGGGGGCGCCGTGGAGGCCCTGCAGATTTACACGTGCATTCCCGGCCATGACCACCGGGGGACGCCGTAGAGTCGCTGCGGAATTACACCTGCACTCCCGGCCCTGCCCACCGGGGGGCGCCGTTGAGGCGCTGCGGAATTACACCTGCATTACCGGCCATGCCCACCGGGGGGCGCCGTGGAGGCCCTGCAGATTTACACGTGCATTACCGGCCATGACCACCGGGAGGCGCCGCGGAGGTGCTGCAAAATTACACCTGCATTCCCGGCCATGCCCCCCGGGGGGGCGCCGTAGAGGCGCTGCGGAATTACAACTGCATTACCGGCCATGCCCACCGGGGGGCGCCGTGGAGGCGCTGCGGAATTACACCTGCATTCCCGGCCATGCCCACCGGGGGGCGCCGTTGAGGCGCTGCGGAATTACAACTGCATTCCCGGCCATGCCCACCGGGGGGCGCCGTTGAGGCGCTGCGGAATTACACCTGCATTCCCGGCTATGACCACCGGGGGGCGCCGTTGAGGCGCTGCGGAATTACAACTGCATTCCCGGCCATGCCCACCGGGGGGCGCCGTGGAGGCGCTGCGGAATTACACCTGCATTCCCGGCCATGCCCACCGGGGGGCGCCGTTGAGGCGCTGCGGAATTACACCTGCATTCCCGGCTATGACCACCGGGGGGTGCCGTTGAGGCGCTGCGGAATTACAACTGCATTCCCGGCCATGCCCACCGGGGGGCGCCGTGGAGGCGCTGCGGAATTACACCTGCATTCCCGGCCATGACCACCGGGGGGCGCCGTGGAGGCGCTGCGGAATTACACCTGCATTCCCGGCCATGCCCAACGGGGGGGTGCCGTTGAGACGCTGCGGAATTACACCTGCATTCCCGGCCATGCCCACCGGGGGGCGCCGTTGAGGCGCTGCGGAATTACACCTGCATTCCCGGCCATGCCCACCGGGGGGCGCCGTTGAGGCGCTGCGGAATTACAACTGCATTCCCGGCCATGCCCACCGGGGGGCGCCGTGGAGGCGCTGCGGAATTACACCTGCATTCCCGGCCATGCCCACCGGGGGGCGCCGTTGAGGCGCTGCGGAATTACAACTGCATTCCCGGCCATGCTCACCGGGGGGCGCCGTTGAGCCGCTGCGGAATTACAACTGCATTCCCGGCCATGACCACCGGGAGGCGCCGTGGAGGCGCTGCAAATTTACACCTGCATTACCGGCCATGACCACCGGGGGGCGCCGTTGAGGCGCTGCGGAATTACACCTGCATTCCCGGCCATGCCCACCGGGGGGCGCCGTGGAGGCGCTGAGAAATTACATCTGCATTCCCGTCCATGCCCACCGGGGGGCGCCGTGAAGGCGCTGGGGAATTACACCTGCATTCCCGGCCGTGCCCTCCGGGGGGCGTCGTGGAGGCGCTGCAGAATTACACCTGCATTCCCGGCCATGCCCACCGGGGGGCGCCGTGGAGGCGCTGCGAAATTACACCTGCATTCCCGGCCATGCCCACCGGGGGGCGCCGTGGAGGCCCTGCAGATTTACACGTGCATTCCCGGCCATGCCCACCGGAGGGCGCCGTGGAGGCGCTGCGGAATTACACCTGCATTCCCGGCCATGACCACCGGGGGGGCGCCGTGGAGGCGCTGCGGAATTACAACTGCATTCCCGGCCATGACCACAGGGGGGCGCCGTGGAGGCGCTGCGGAATTACACCTGCATTCCCGGCCATGCCCACCGGGGGGCGCCGTGGAGGCGCTGCGGAATTACAACTGCATTCCCGGCCATGCCCACCGGGGGGCGCCGTTGAGGCGCTGCGGAATTACAACTGCATTACCGGCCATGACCACCGGGGGGCGCCGTGGAGGCGCTGCAATATTACACCTGCATTCCCGGCCATGCCCACCGGGGGGCGCCGTGGAGGCGCTGCGGAATTACACCTGCATTCCCGGCCATGACCACAGGGGGGCGCCGTTGAGGCGCTGCGGAATTACACCTGCATTACCGGCCATGACCACCGGGGGGCGCCGTGGAGGCGCTGCGGACTTACACCTGCATTCCCGGCCATGACCACAGGGGGGCGCCGTTGAGGCGCTGCGGAATTACACCTGCATTCCCGGCCATGCCCACCGGGGGGCGCCGTTGAGGCCCTGCGGAATTACAACTGCATTCCCGGCCATGCCCACCGGGGGGCGCCGTTGAGGCGCTGCGGAATTACACCTGCATTCCCGGCCATGCCCACCGGGGGGCGCCGTTGAGGCGCTGCGGAATTACACCTGCATTCCCGGCCATGACCACCGGGGGGCGCCGTTGAGGCGCTGCGGAATTACACCTGCATTCCCGGCCGTGCCCACCGGGGGGCGCCGTGGAGGCGCTGCGGAATTACAACTGCATTCCCGGCCATGCCCACCGGGGGGCGCCGTGGAGGCGCTGCGGAATTACAGCTGCATTCCCGGCCATGCCCACCGGGGGGCGCCGTTGAGGCGCTGCGGAATTACACCTGCATTCCCGGCTATGACCACCGGGGGGCGCCGTTGAGGCGCTGCGGAATTACAACTGCATTCCCGGCCATGCCCACCGGGGGGCGCCGTGGAGGCGCTGCGGAATTACACCTGCATTCCCGGCCATGACCACCGGGGGGCGCCGTGGAGGCGCTGCGGAATTACACCTGCATTCCCGGCCATGCCAACAGGGGGGCGCCGTTGAGGCGCTGCGGAATTACACCTGCATTCCCGGCCATGCCCACGGGGGGGCGCCGTTGAGGCGCAGCGGAATTACACCTGCATTCCCGGCCATGCCCACCGGGGGGCGCCGTTGAGGCGCTGCGGAATTACACCTGCATTCCCGGCCATGCCCACCGGGGGGCGCCGTTGAGGCGCTGCGGAATTACAACTGCATTACCGGCCATGCCCACCGGGGGGCGCCGTGGAGGCGCTGCGGAATTACACCTGCATTCCCGGCCATGCCCACCGGGGGGCGCCGTGGAGGCGCTGCGGAATTACAACTGCATTCCCGGCCATGCCCACCGGGGGGCGCCGTGGAGGCGCTGCGGAATTACAACTGCATTCCCGGCCATGACCACCGGGGGGCGCCGTGGAGGCGCTGCAAATTTACACCTGCATTACCGGCCATGACCACCGGGGGGCGCCGTTGAGGCGCTGCGGAATTACACCTGCATTCCCGGCCATGCCCACCGGGGGGGCGCCGTGGAGGCGCTGCGAAATTACACCTGCATTCCCGGCCATGCCCACCGGGGGGCGCCGTGGAGGCGCTGGGGAATTACACCTGCATTCCCGGCCGTGCCCTCCAGGGGGTGTCGTGGAGGCGCTGCGGAATTACACCTGCATTCCCGGCCATGCCCACCGGGGGGCGCCGTGGAGGCGCTGCGAAATTACACCTGCATTCCCGGCCGTGCCCACCGGGGGGCGCCGTGGAGGCCCTGCGGAATTACACCTGCATTCCCGGCCATGCCCACCGGGGGGCGCCGTGGAGGCGCTGCGGAATTACACCTGCATTCCCGGCCATGACCACCGGGGGGCGCCGTGGAGGCGCTGCGGAATTACAACTGCATTCCCGGCCATGACCACAGGGGGCGCCGTGGAGGCGCTGCGGAATTACACCTGCATTCCCGGCCATGCCCACCGGGGGGCGCCGTGGAGGCGCTGCGGAATTACAACTGCATTCCCGGCCATGCCCACCGGGGGGCGCCGTTGAGGCGCTGCTGAATTACAACTGCATTACCGGCCATGACCACCGGGGGGCGCCGTGGAGGCGCTGCAATATTACACCTGCATTCCCGGCCATGCCCACCGGGGGGCGCCGTGGAGGCGCTGCGGACTTACACCTGCATTCCCGGCCATGACCACAGGGGGGCGCCGTTGAGGCGCTGCGGAATTACACCTGCATTCCCGGCCATGCCCACCGGGGGGCGCCGTTGAGGCCCTGCGGAATTACACCTGCATTCCCGGCCATGACCACCGGGGGGCGCTGTTGAGGCGCTGCGGAATTACACCTGCATTCCCGGCCATGACCACCGGGGGGCGCCGTGGAGGCGCTGCGGAATTACACCTGCATTCCCGGCCATGCCCACCGGAGGGCGCCGTTGAGGCGCTGCGGAATTACACCTGCATTCCCGGCCATGCCCACCGGGGGGCGCCGTTGAGGCGCTGCGGAATTACACCTGCATTCCCGGCAGTGCCCACCGGGGGGCGCCGTGGAGGCCCTGCGGAATTACACGTGCATTCCCGGCCATGCCCACCGGGGGGCGCCGTGGAGGCCCTGCGGAATTACCCGTGCCCTCCCGGCCGTGCCCACCGGGCGGCGCCGTGGAGGCCCTGCGGAATTACACCTGCCCTCCCGGCCGTGCCCACCGGGCGGCGCCGTGGAGGCGCTGCGGAATTACACCTGCCCTCCCGGCCGTGCCCGCCGGACGGCGCCATGGAGGCGCTGGGGAATTACCCCTGCCCTCCCGGCTGTGCCCACCGGGCGGCGCCGTGGAGGCGCTGCGGAATTACCCCTGCCCTCCCGGCCGTGCCCACCGGGCGGCGCCGTGGAGGCGCTGGGGAATTACACCTGCCCTCCCGGCCGTGCCCACCGGGCGGCGCCATGGAGGCGCTGCGGAATTACACCTGCCCTCCCGGCCGTGCCCACCGGGCGGCGCCGTGGAGGCGCTGCGGAATTACCCGTGCCCTCCCGGCCGTGCCCACCGGGCGGCGCCATGGAGGCCCTGCGGAATTACCCGTGCCCTCCCGGCCGTGCCCACCGGGCGGCGCCGTGGAGGCCCTGCGGAATTACCCGTGCCCTCCCGGCCGTGCCCACCGGGCGGCGCCGTGGAGGCCCTGCGGAATTACCCGTGCCCTCCCGGCCGTGCCCACCGGGCGGCGCCGTGGAGGCGCTGCGGAATTACCCGTGCCCTCCCGGCCGTGCCCACCGGGCGGCGCCGTGGAGGCGCTGCGGAATTACCCGTGCCCTCCCGGCCGTGCCCACCGGGCGGCGCCGTGGAGGACCTGCGGAATTACCCGTGCCCTCCCGGCCGTGCCCACCGGGTGGCGCCGTGGAGGCGCTTGGGAATTACCCGTGCCCTCCCGGCCGTGCCCGCCGGACGGCGCCATGGAGGCGCTGGGGAATTACCCCTGCCCTCCCGGCCGTGCCCACCGGGCGGCGCCGTGGAGGCGCTGCGGAATTACCCCTGCCCTCCCGGCCGTGCCCACCGGGCGGCGCCGTGGAGGCGCTGGGGAATTACACCTGCCCTCCCGGCCGTGCCCACCGGGCGGCGCCGTGGAGGCGCTGGGGAATTACACCTGCCCTCCCGGCCGTGCCCACCGGGGCGCGCCGTGGAGGCCCTGCGGAATTACCCGTGCCCTCCGGGCCGTGCCCACCGGGCGGCGCCGTGGAGGCCCTGCGGAATTACACCTGCCCTCCCGGCCGTGCCCACCGGGCGGCGCCGTGGAGGCGCTGCGGAATTACCCGTGCCCTCCCGGCCGTGCCCACCGGGGGGCGCCGTGGAGGCCCTGCGGAATTACCCGTGCCCTCCCGGCCGTGCCCACCGGGCGGCGCCGTGGAGGCCCTGCGGAATTACACCTGCCTTCCCGGCCGTGCCCACCGGGGGGCGCCGTGGAGGCCCTGCGGAATTACCCGTGCCCTCCCGGCCGTGCCCACCGGGGGGCGCCGTGGAGGCGCTGCGGAATTACCCGTGCCCTCCCGGCCGTGCCCACCGGGCGGCGCCGTGGAGGCGCTGCGGAATTACCCGTGCATTCCCGGCCGTGCCCACCGGGCGGCGCCGTGGAGGACCTGCGGAATTACACCTGCCCTCCCGGCCGTGCCCACCGGGGGGCGCCGTGGAGGCGCTGCGGAATTACCCGTGCCCTCCCGGCCGTGCCCACCGGGGGGCGGCGTGGAGGCGCTGCGGAATTACCCGTGCCCTCCCGGCTGTGCCCACCGGGGGGCGCCGTGGAGGCCCTGCGGAATTACACCTGCATTCCCGGCCATGCCCACCGGGGGGCGCCGTGGAGGCGCTGCGGAATTACACCTGCATTCCCGGCCATGCCCACCGGGGGGCGCCGTTGAGGCGCTGCGGAATTACCCGTGCCCTCCCGGCCGTGCCCACCGGGGGGCGCCGTGCAGGCCCTGCGGAATTACCCCTGCCCTCCCGGCCGTGCCCACCGGGCGGCGCCGTGGAGGCGCTGCGGAATTACCCGTGCCCTCCCGGCCATGCCCACCGGGGGGCGCCGTGGAGGCGCTGCGGAATTACACCTGCATTCCCGGCCGTGCCCACCGGGCGGCGCCGTGGAGGCGCTGCGGAATTACACCTGCATTCCCGGCCGTGCCCACCGGGGGGCGCCGTGGAGGCGCTGCGGTATTACCCGTGCCCTCCCGGCCGTGCCCACCGGGGGGCGCCGTGGAAGCGCTGCGGAATTACCCCTGCATTCCCGGCCGTGCCCACCAGGCGGCGCCGTGGAGGCGCTGCGGAATTACACCTGCATTCCCCGCCGTGCCCACCGGGCGGCGCCGTGGAGGCGCTGCGGAATTACCCCTGCATTCCCGGCCGTGCCCACCGGGGGGCGCCGTGGAGGCGCTGCGGAATTACCCCTGCATTCCCGGCCGTGCCCACCGGGCGGCGCCGTGGAGGCGCTGCGGAATTACACCTGCATTCCCGGCCGTGCCCACCGGGGGGCGCCGTGGAGGCCCTGCGGAATTACCCGTGCCCTCCCGGCCGTGCCCACCGGGCGGCGCCGTGGAGGCCCTGCGGAATTACACCTGCATTCCCGGCCGTGCCCACCGGGCGGCGCCGTGGAGGCCCTGCGGAATTACCCGTGCCCTCCCGGCCGTGCCCACCGGGCGGCGCCGTGGAGGCGCTGCGGAATTACCCGTGCCCTCCCGGCCGTGCCCACCGGGCGGCGCCGTGGAGGCGCTGGGGAATTACCCGTGCCCTCCCGGCCGTGCCCACCGGGCGGCGCCGTGGAGGACCTGGGGAATTACCCGTGCCCTCCCGGCCGTGCCCACCGGGCGGCGCCGTGGAGGCCCTGCGGAATTACACCTGCCCTCCCGGCCGTGCCCACCGGGTGGCGCCGTGGAGGCGCTGGGGAATTACCCGTGCGCTCCCGGCCGTGCCCACCGGGCGGCGGCGTGGAGGCGATGGGGAATTACCCGTGCCCTCCCGGCTGTGCCCACCGGGCGGCGCCGTGGAGTCCCTGCGGAATTACCCGTGCCCTCCCGGCCGTGCCCACCGGGAGGCGCCGTGGAGGCGCTGCGGAATTACCCGTGCCCTCCCGGCCGTGCCCACCGGGCGGCGCCATGGAGGCGCTGCGGAATTACCCCTGCCCTCCCGGCCGTGCCCACCGGGCGGCGCAGTGGACGCGCTGCGGAATTACCCCTGCCCTCCCGGCCGTGCCCACCGGGCGGCGCCGTGGAGGCCCTGCGGAATTACCCGTGCCCTCCCGGCCGTGCCCACCGGGCGGCGCCGTGGAGGCGCTGGGGAATTACCCGTGCCCTCCCGGCCGTGCCCACCGGGCGGCGCCGTGGAGGCGCTGGGGAATTACCCGTGCCCTCCCGGCCGTGCCCACCGGGCGGCGCCGTGGAGGCGCTGCGGAATTACCCGTGCCCTCCCGGCCATGCCCACCGCGCGGCGCCGTGGAGGCGCGGCGGAATTACCCGTGCCCTCCCGGCCGTGCCCACCGGGCGGCGCCGTGGAGGCCCTGCGGTATTACCCGTGCCCTCCCGGCCGTGCCCACCGGGCGGCGCCGTGGAGGCCCTGCGGAATTACCCGTGCCCTCCCGGCCGTGCCCACCGCGCGGCGCCGTGGAGGCCCTGCGGAATTACCCGTGCCCTCCCGGCCGTGCCCACCGGGCGGCGCCGTGGAGGACCTGGGGAATTACCCGTGCCCTCCCGGCCGTGCCCACCGGGCGGCGCCGTGGAGGCCCTGCGGAATTACACCTGTCCTCCCGGCCGTGCCCACCGGGTGGCGCCGTGGAGGCGCTGGGGAATTACCCGTGCGCTCCCGGCCGTGCCCACCGGGCGGCGCCGTGGAGGCCCTGCGGAATTACACCTGCCCTCCCGGCCGTGCCCACCGGGTGGCGCCGTGGAGTCCCTGCGGAATTACCCGTGCCCTCCCGGCCGTGCCCACCGGGCGGCGCCGTGGAGGCGCTGCGGAATTACCCGTGCCCTCCCGGCCGTGCCCACCGGGCGGCGCCGTGGAGGCGCTGCGGAATTACCCCTGCCCTCCCAGCCGTGCCCACCGGGCGGCGCCGTGGAGGCGCTGCGGAATTACCCGTGCCCTCCCGGGCGTGCCCAGCGCGCGGCGCCGTGGAGGCGCTGCGGAATTACACCTGCATTCCCGGCCGTGCCCACCGGGCGGCGCCGTGGAGGCGCTGCGGAATTACACCTGCATTCCCGGCCATGACCACCGGGGGGCGCCGTGGAGGCGCTGCGGAATTACACCTGCATTCCCGGCCATGACCACCGGGGGGCGCCATGGAGGCGCTGCGGAATTACACCTGCATTCCTGGCCATGCCCACCGGGGGGGCGCCGTTGAGGCGCTGCGGAATTACACCTGCATTCCCGGCCATGCCCACCGGGGGGCGCCGTGGAGGCGCTGCGGAATTACACCTGCATTCCCGGCCGTGCCCACCGGGGGGCGCCGTGGAGGCCCTGCAGATTTACACGTGCATTCCCGGCCACGACCACCGGGGGGCGCCGTGGAGGTTCTGAGGAATTACACCTGCACTCCCGGCCCTGCCCACCGGGGGGCGCCGTTGAGGCGCTGCGGAATTACACCTGCATTCCCGGCCGTGCCCACCGGGGGGCGCCGTGGAGGCGCTGCAGAATTACACCTGCATTCCCGGCCGTGCCCACCGGGCGGCGCCGTGGAGGCGCTGCGGAATTACCCCTGCATTCCTGGCCATGCCCACCGGGCGGCGCCTTGGAGGCGCTGCGGAATTACCCGTGCCCTCCCGGCCGTGCCCACCGGGGGGCGCCGTGGAGGCGCTGCGGAATTACCCGTGCATTCCCGGCCGTGCCCACCGGGGGGCGCCGTGGAGGCGCTGCGGTATTACCCGTGCCCTCCCGGCCGTGCCCACCGGGCGGCGCCGTGGAGGCGCTGCGGTATTACACCTGCATTCCCGGCCGTGCCCACCGGGCGGCGCCGTGGAGGCGCTGCGGAATTACCCCTGCATTCCCGGCCGTGCCCACCGGGGGGCGCCGTGGAGGCGCTGGGGAATTACACCTGCATTCCCGGCCGTGCCCACCAGGCGGCGCCGTGGAGGCGCTGCGGAATTACACCTGCATTCCCGGCCGTGCCCACCGGGGGGCGCCGTGGAGGCGCTGCGGAATTACCCCTGCATTCCCGGCCGTGCCCACCGGGGGGCGCCGTGGAAGCGCTGCGGAATTACACCTGCATTCCCGGCCGTGCCCACCGGGCGGCGCCGTGGAGGCGCTGCGGAATTACACCTGCATTCCCGGCCGTGCCCACCGGGCGGCGCCGTGGAGGCGCTGGGGAATTACACCTGCCCTCCCGGCCGTGCCCACCGGGCGGCGCCGTGGAGGCGCTGCGGAATTACCCGTGCCCTCCCGGCCGTGCCCACCGGGCGGCGCCGTGGAGGCCCTGCGGAATTACCCGTGCCCTCCCGGCCGTGCCCACCGGGCGGCGCCGTGGAGGCCCTGCGGAATTACCCGTGCCCTCCCGGCCGTGCCCACCGGGCGGCGCCGTGGAGGCGCTGCGGAATTACCCGTGCCCTCCCGGCCGTGCCCACCGGGCGGCGCCGTGGAGGCGCTGGGGAATTACCCGTGCCCTCCCGGCCGTGCCCACCGGGCGGCGCCGTGGAGGACCTGGGGAATTACCCGTGCCCTCCCGGCCGTGCCCACCGGGCGGCGCCGTGGAGGCGCTGCGGAATTACCCGTGCCCTCCCGGCCGTGCCCACCGGGCGGCGCCGTGGAGTCCCTGCGGAATTACCCGTGCCCTCCCGGCCGTGCCCACCGGGCGGCGCCGTGGAGGCGCTGCGGAATTACCCCTGCCCTCCCGGCCGTGCCCACCGGGCGGCGCCGTGGAGGCGCTGCGGAATTACCCCTGCCCTCCCGGCCGTGCCCACCGGGCGGCGCCGTGGAGGCGCTGCGGAATTACCCCTGCCCTCCCGGCCGTGCCCACCGGGCGGCGCCGTGGAGGGGCTGCGGAATTACACCTGCCCTCCCGGCCGTGCCCACCGGGCGGCGCCGTGGAGGCCCTGCGGAATTACCCGTGCCCTCCCGGCCGTGCCCACCGGGCGGCGCCGTGGAGGCGCTGGGGAATTACCCGTGCCCTCCCGGCCGTGCCCACCGGGCGGCGCCGTGGAGGCGCTGCGGAATTACCCGTGCCCTCCCGGCCGTGCCCACCGGGCGGCGCCGTGGAGGCGCTGCGGAATTACCCGTGCCCTCCCGGCCATGCCCACCGGGCGGCGCCGTGGAGGCGCGGCGGAATTACCCGTGCCCTCCCGGCCGTGCCCACCGGGCGGCGCCGTGGAGGCCCTGCGGAATTACCCGTGCCCTCCCGGCCGTGCCCACCGGGCGGCGCCGTGGAGGCCCTGCGGAATTACCCGTGCCCTCCCGGCCGTGCCCACCGGGCGGCGCCGTGGAGGCGCTGCGGAATTACCCGTGCCCTCCCGGCCGTGCCCACCGGGCGGCGCCGTGGAGGACCTGGGGAATTACCCGTGCCCTCCCGGCCGTGCCCACCGGGCGGCGCCGTGGAGGCCCTGCGGAATTACACCTGCCCTCCCGGCCGTGCCCACCGGGTGGCGCCGTGGAGGCGCTGGGGAATTACCCGTGCGCTCCCGGCCGTGCCCACCGGGCGGCGGCGTGGAGGCGATGGGGAATTACCCGTGCCCTCCCGGCCGTGCCCACCGGGCGGCGCCGTGGAGGACCTGGGGAATTACCCGTGCCCTCCCGGCCGTGCCCACCGGGCGGCGCCGTGGAGGCCCTGCGGAATTACACCTGCCCTCCCGGCCGTGCCCACCGGGCGGCGCCGTGGAGTCCCTGCGGAATTACCCGTGCCCTCCCGGCCGTGCCCACCGGGCGGCGCCGTGGAGGCGCTGCGGAATTACCCGTGCCCTCCCGGCCGTGCCCACCGGGCGGCGCCGTGGAGGCGCTGCGGAATTACCCCTGCCCTCCCGGCCGTGCCCACCGGGCGGTGCCGTGGAGGCGCTGCGGAATTACCCGTGCCCTCCCGGGCGTGCCCACCGGGCGGCGCCGTGGAGGCGCGGCGGAATTACACCTGCCCTCCCGGCCGTGCCCACCGGGCGGCGCCGTGGAGGCGCTGCGGAATTACACCTGCATTCCCGGCCATGACCACCGGGGGGCGCCGTGGAGGCGCTGCGGAATTACACCTGCATTCCCGGCCATGACCACCGGGGGGCGCCGTGGAGGCGCTGCGAAATTACACCTGCATTCCCGGCCATGCCCACCGGGGGGCGCCGTTGAGGCGCTGCGGAATTACACCTGCATTCCCGGCCGTGCCCACCAGGGGGCGCCGTGGAGGCGCTGCGAAGTTACACCTGCATACCCGGCCGTGCCCACCGGGGGGCGCCGTGGAGGCGCTGCAGATTTACACGTGCATTCCCGGCCATGACCACCGGGGGGCGCCGTGGAGGCGCTGCGGAATTACACCTGCACTCCCGGCCATGCCCACCGGGGGGCGCCGTTGAGGCGCTGCGGAATTACACCTGCATTCCCGGCCATGACCACCGGGGGGCGCCGTGGAGGCGCTGCGGAATTACACCTGCATTCCCGGCCATGACCACCGGGGGGCGCCTTTGAGGCGCTGCGGAATTACACTTGCATTCCCCGCCATTACCACCGGGGGGCGCCGTGGAGGCGCTGCGGAATTACACCTGCATTCCCGGCCATGACCACCGGGGGGCGCCGTGGAGGCGCTGCGGAATTACACCTGCATTCCCGGCCGTGCCCACCGGGGGGCGCCGTGGAGGCGCTGGGGAATTACCCGTGCGCTCCCGGCCGTGCCCACCGGGCGGCGCCGTGGAGGCGCTGGGGAATTACCCGTGCCCTCCCGGCCGTGCCCACCGGGCGGCGCCGTGGAGGCGCTGGGGAATTACCCGTGCCCTCCCGGCCGTGCCCACCGGGCGGCGCCGTGGAGGCGCTGCGGAATTACCCGTGCCCTCCCGGCCGTGCCCACCGGGCGGCGCCGTGGAGGCGCGGCGGAATTACCCGTGCCCTCCCGGCCGTGCCCACCGGGCGGCGCCGTGGAGGCCCTGCGGAATTACCCGTGCCCTCCCGGCCGTGCCCACCGGGCGGCGCCGTGGAGGCCCTGCGGAATTACCCGTGCCCTCCCGGCCGTGCCCACCGGGCGGCGCCGTGGAGGCGCTGCGGAATTACCCGTGCCCTCCCGGCCGTGCCCACCGGGCGGCGCCGTGGAGGACCTGCGGAATTACCCGTGCCCTCCCGGCCGTGCCCACCGGGCGGCGCCGTGGAGGCCCTGCGGAATTACCCGTGCCCTCCCGGCCGTGCCCACCGGGCGGCGCCGTGGAGGCGCTGGGGAATTACCCGTGCCCTCCCGGCCGTGCCCACCGGGCGGCGCCGTGGAGGCGCTGGGGAATTACCCGTGCCCTCCCGGCCGTGCCCACCGGGCGGCGCCGTGGAGGCGCGGCGGAATTACCCGTGCCCTCCCGGCCGTGCCCACCGGGCGGCGCCGTGGAGGCGCTGCGGAATTACACCTGCATTCCCGGCCATGCCCACCGGGGGGCGCCGTGGAGGCGCTGCGAAATTACACCTGCATTCCCGGCCATGCCCACCGGGGGGCGCCGTGGAGGCGCTGCAAAATTACACCTGCATTCCTGGCCATGCCCACCGGGGGGCGCCGTTGAGGCGCTGCGGAATTACACCTGCATTCCCGGCCGTGCCCACCGGGGGGCGCCGTGGAGGCCCTGCGGAATTACACCTGCATTCCCGGCCATGACCACCGGGCGGCGCCGTGGAGGCCCTGCGGAATTACACCTGCCCTTCCGGCCGTGCCCACCGGGGGGCGCCGTGGAGGCCCTGCGGAATTACACCTGCCCTCCCGGCCGTGCCCACCGGGCGGCGCCGTGGAGGCGCTGCGGAATTACACCTGCCCTCCCGGCCGTGCCCACCGGGGGGCGCCATGGAGGCGCTGCGGAATTACACCTGCATTCCCCGCCGTGCCCACCGGGCGGCGCCGTGGAGGCGCTGCGGAATTACCCCTGCATTCCCGGCCGTGCCCACCGGGCGGCGCCGTGGAGGCGCTGCGGAATTACCCCTGCCCTCCCGGCCGTGCCCACCGGGCGGCGCCGTGGAGGCGCTGGGGAATTACACCTGCCCTCCCGGCCGTGCCCACCGGGCGGCGCCGTGGAGGCGCTGCGGAATTACCCGTGCCCTCCCGGCCGTGCCCACCGGGCGGCGCCGTGGAGGCGCTGCGGAATTACCCGTGCCCTCCCGGCCGTGCCCACCGGGCGGCGCCGTGGAGGCGCTGCGGAATTACCCGTGCCCTCCCGGCCGTGCCCACCGGGCGGCGCCGTGGAGGCGCTGCGGAATTACCCGTGCCCTCCCGGCCGTGCCCACCGGGCGGCGCCGTGGAGGCCCTGCGGAATTACCCGTGCCCTCCCGGCCGTGCCCACCGGGCGGCGCCGTGGAGGCGCTGCGGAATTACCCGTGCCCTCCCGGCCGTGCCCACCGGGCGGCGCCGTGGAGGACCTGCGGAATTACCCGTGCCCTCCCGGCCGTGCCCACCGGGCGGCGCCGTGGAGGCCCTGCGGAATTACACCTGCCCTCCCGGCCGTGCCCACCGGGTGGCGCCGTGGAGGCGCTGGGGAATTACCCGTGCCCTCCCGGCCGTGCCCACCGGGCGGCGGCGTGGAGGCGATGGGGAATTACCCGTGCCCTCCCGGCTGTGCCCACCGGGCGGCGCCGTGGAGGCGCTGCGGAATTACCCGTGCCCTCCCGGCCGTGCCCACCGGGCGGCGCCGTGGAGGCGCTGCGGAATTACCCCTGCCCTCCCGGCCGTGCCCACCGGGCGGCGCAGTGGAGGCGCTGCGGAATTACCCCTGCCCTCCCGGCCGTGCCCACCGGGCGGCGCCGTGGACGCGCTGCGGAATTACCCCTGCCCTCCCGGCCGTGCCCACCGGGCGGCGCCGTGGAGGGGCTGCGGAATTACACCTGCCCTCCCGGCCGTGCCCACCGGGCGGCGCCGTGGAGGCGCTGCGGAATTACCCGTGCCCTCCCGGCCGTGCCCACCGGGCGGCGCCGTGGAGGCGCTGGGGAATTACCCGTGCCCTCCCGGCCGTGCCCACCGGGCGGCGCCGTGGAGGCGCTGCGGAATTACCCGTGCCCTCCCGGCCGTGCCCACCGGGCGGCGCCGTGGAGGCGCGGCGGAATTACACCTGCCCTCCCGGCCGTGCCCACCGGGCGGCGCCGTGGAGGCGCTGCGGAATTACACCTGCATTCCCGGCCATGACCACCGGGGGGCGCCGTGGAGGGGCTGCGGAATTACACCTGCATTCCCGGCCATGACCACCGGGGGGGCGCCGTGGAGGCCCTGCAGAATTACACCTGCATTCCCGGCCGTGCCCACCAGGGGGCGCCGTGGAGGCGCTGCGAAGTTACACCTGCATTCCCGGCCGTGCCCACCGGGGGGCGCCGTGGAGGCCCTGCAGATTTACACCTGCATTCCCGGCCATTACCACCGGGGGGCGCCGTTGAGGCGCTGCGGAATTACACCTGCATTCCCGGCCATGACCACCGGGGGGCGCCGTGGAGGCGCTGCGGAATTACACCTGCATTCCCGGCCATGACCACCGGGGGGCGCCGTGGAGGCGCTGCGGAATTACACCTGCATTCCCGGCCATGCCCACCGGGGGGCGCCGTGGAGGCGCTGCGAAATTACACCTGCATTCCCGGCCATGACCACCGGGGGGCGCCGTGGAGGCGCTGCGGAATTACACCTGCATTCCCGGCCATGCCCACCGGGGGGCGCCGTGGAGGCGCTGCGGAATTACAACTGCATTCCCGGCCATGCCCACCGGGGGGCGCCGTTGAGGCGCTGCGGAATTACACCTGCATTCCCGGCCATGCCCACCGGGGGGCGCCGTGGAGGCGCTGCGGAATTATACCTGCATTCCCGGCCATGCCCACCGGGGGGCGCCGTGGAGGCGCTGCGGAATTACACCTGCATTCCCGGCCATGCCCACCGGGGGGCGCCGTGGAGGCGCTGCGGAATTACACCTGCATTCCCGGCCGTGCCCACCGGGGGGCGCCGTGGAGGCGCTGCAGATTTACACGTGCATTCCCGGCCATGACCACCGGGGGGCGCCGTTGAGGCGCTGCGGAATTACACCTGCATTCCCGGCCATGACCACCGGGGGGCGCCGTGGAGGCGCTGCGGAATTACACCTGCATTCCCGGCCATGCCCACCGGGGGGCGCCGTGGAGGCCCTGCAGAATTACACGTGCATTCCCGGCCATGACCACCGGGGGGCGCCGTTGAGGCGCTGCGGAATTACACCTGCATTCCCGGCCATGACCACCGGGGGGCGCCGTGGAGGCGCTGCGAAATTACACCTGCATTCCCGGCCATGCCCACCGGGGGGCGCCGTGGAGGCGCTGCGGAATTACACCTGCATTCCCGGCCATGCCCACCGGGGGGCGCCGTGGAGGCGCTGCGGAATTACACCTGCATTCCCGGCCGTGCCCACCGGGGGGCGCCGTGGAGGCGCTGCAGATTTACACGTGCATTCCCGGCCATGACCACCGGGGGGCGCCGTGGAAGCGCTGCGGAATTACACCTGCATTCCCGGCCGTGCCCACCGGGCGGCGCCGTGGAGGCCCTGCGGAATTACACGTGCATTCCCGGCCGTGCCCACTGGGGGGCGCCGTGGAGGCGCTGCGGAATTACCCGTGCCCTCCCGGCCGTGCCCACCGGGCGGCGCCGTGGAGGCGCTGCGGAATTACCCGTGCCCTCCCGGCCGTGCCCACCGGGGGGCGCGGTGGAGGCGCTGCGGAATTACACCTGCATTCCCGGCCGTGCCCACCGGGGGGCGCCGTGGAGGCGCTGCGGAATTACACCTGCATTCCCGGCCGTGCCCACCGGGCGGCGCCGTGGAGGCGCTGCGGAATTACCCCTGCCCTCCCGGCCATGCCCACCGGGGGGCGCCGTGGAGGCGCTGGGGAATTACACCTGCATTCCCGGCCGTGCCCACCGGGCGGCGCCGTGGAGGCGCTGCGGAATTACACCTGCATTCCCGGCCGTGCCCACCGGGGGGCGCCGTGGAGGCCCTGCGGAATTACCCGTGCCCTCCCGGCCGTGCCCACCGGGGGGCGCCGTGGAGGCGCTGCGGAATTACCCGTGCCCTCCCGGCCGTGCCCACCGGGGGGCGCCGTGGAGGCGCTGCGGAATTACCCGTGCATTCCCGGCCGTGCCCACCGGGCGGCGCCGTGGAGGCGCTGCGGAATTACACCTGCATTCCCGGCCGTGCCCACCGGGGGGCGCCGTGGAGGCGCTGCGGAATTACCCCTGCATTCCCGGCCGTGCCCACCGGGCGGCGCCGTGGAGGCGCTGCGGAATTACCCCTGCCCTCCCGGCCATGCCCACCGGGCGGCGCCGTGGAGGCGCTGCGGAATTACCCCTGCCCTCCCGGCCGTGCCCACCGGGGGGCGCCGTGGAGGCGCTGCGGAATTACCCCTGCCCTCCCGGCCGTGCCCACCGGGGGGCGCCGTGGAGGCGCTGGGGAATTACCCGTGCCCTCCCGGCCGTGCCCACCGGGCGGCGCCGTGGAGGCGCTGCGGAATTACCCGTGCCCTCCCGGCCGTGCCCACCGGGCGGCGCCGTGGAGGCGCTGCGGAATTACCCGTGCCCTCCCGGCCGTGCCCACCGGGCGGCGCCGTGGAGGCGCTGCGGAATTACCCGTGCCCTCCCGGCCGTGCCCACCGGGCGGCGCCGTGGAGGACCTGGGGAATTACCCGTGCCCTCCCGGCCGTGCCCACCGGGCGGCGCCGTGGAGGCGCTGCGGAATTACACCTGCCCTCCCGGCCGTGCCCACCGGGGGGCGCCGTGGAGGCGCTGCGGAATTACCCCTGCCCTCCCGGCCGTGCCCACCGGGCGGCGCCGTGGAGGCGCTGCGGAATTACCCGTGCCTTCCCGGCCGTGCCCACCGGGCGGCGCCGTGGAGGGGCTGCGGAATTACCCGTGCCCTCCCGGCCGTGCCCACCGGGCGGCGCCGTGGAGGCGCTGCGGAATTACCCGTGCCCTCCCGGCCGTACCCACCGGGCGGCGCCGTGGAGGCCCTGCGGAATTACCCGTGCCCTCCCGGCCGTGCCCACCGGGCGGCGCCGTGGAGGCCCTGCGGAATTACCCGTGCCCTCCCGGCCGTGCCCACCGGGCGGCGCCGTGGAGGCCCTGCGGAATTACCCGTGCCCTCCCGGCCGTGCCCACCGGGCGGCGCCGTGGAGGCGCTGCGGAATTACCCGTGCCCTCCCGGCCGTGCCCACCGGGCGGCGCCGTGGAGGCGCTGCGGAATTACCCGTGCCCTCCCGGCCGTGCCCACCGGGCGGCGCCGTGGAGGCCCTGCGGAATTACCCGTGCCCTCCCGGCCGTGCCCACCGGGCGGCGCCGTGGAGGCGCTGCGGAATTACCCGTGCCCTCCCGGCCGTGCCCACCGGGCGGCGCCGTGGAGGCGCGGCGGAATTACACCTGCCCTCCCGGCCGTGCCCACCGGGCGGCGCCGTGGAGGCGCTGCGGAATTACCCGTGCCCTCCCGGCCGTGCCCACCGGGCGGCGCCGTGGAGTCCCTGCGGAATTACCCGTGCCCTCCCGGCCGTGCCCACCGGGCGGCGCCGTGGAGGCGCTGCGGAATTACACCTGCATTCCCGGCCGTGCCCACCGGGGGCGCCGTGGAGGCGCTGCGGAATTACACCTGCATTCCCGGCCATGCCCACCGGGGGGCGCCGTGGAGGCGCTGCGGAATTACACCTGCATTCCCGGCCGTGCCCACAGGGGGGCGCCGTGGAGGCCCTGCGGAATTACACCTGCATTCCCGGCCCTGCCCACCGGGGGGCGCCGTGGAGGCGCTGCGGAATTACACCTGCCCTCCCGGCCGTGCCCACCGTGGGGCGCCGTGGAGGCGCTGCGGAATTACACCTGCATTCCCGGCCGTGCCCACCGGGGGGCGCCGTGGAGGCGCTGCGGAATTACACCTGCACTCCCGGCCGTGCCCACCGGGCGGCGCCGTGGAGGCGCTGCGGAATTACACCTGCCCTCCCGGCCGTGCCCACCGGGCGGCGCCGTGGAGGCGCTGGGGAATTACACCTGCCCTCCCGGCCGTGCCCACCGGGCGGCGCCGTGGAGGCGCTGCGGAATTACCCGTGCCCTCCCGGCCGTGCCCACCGGGCGGCGCCGTGGAGGCCCTGCGGAATTACCCGTGCTCTCCCGGCCGTGCCCACCGGGCGGCGCCGTGGAGGCCCTGCGGAATTACCCGTGCCCTCCCGGCCGTGCCCACCGGGCGGCGCCGTGGAGGCGCTGCGGAATTACCCGTGCCTTCCCGGCCGTGCCCACCGGGCTGCGCCGTGGAGGCGCTGGGGAATTACCCGTGCCTTCCTGGCCGTGCCCACCGGGCGGCGCCGTGGAGGCGCTGCGGAATTACCCCTGCCCTCTCAGCCGTGCCCACCGGGGGGCGCCGTGGAGGCGCTGGGGAATTACCCGTGCCCTCCCGGCCGTGCCCACCGGGCGGCGCCGTGGAGGCCCTGCAGATTTACCCGTGCATTCCCGGCCCTGACCACCGGGCGGCGCCGTGGAGGCCCTGCGGAATTACACCTGCCCTCCCGGCCGTGCCCACCGGGGGGCGCCGTGGAGGCCCTGCGGAATTACCCGTGCCTTCCCGGCCATGCCCACCGGGGGGCGCCGTGGAGGCGCTGCGGAATTACACCTGCATTCCCGGCCATGCCCACCGGGGGGCGCCGTGGAGGCCCTGCGGAATTACCCGTGCCCTCCCGGCCATGCCCACCGGGCGGCGCCGTGGAGGCGCTGCGGAATTACCCCTGCCCTTCCAGCCGTGCCCACCGGGCGGCGCCGTTGAAGCGCTGCGGAATTACACCTGCATTCCCGGCCGTGCCCACCGGGGGGCGCCGTGGAGGCCCTGCGGAATTACACCTGCATTCCCGGCCGTGCCCACCGGCCGGCGCCGTGGAGGCCCTGCGGAATTACCCGTGCCCTCCCGGCCGTGCCCACCGGGCGGCGCGGTGGAGGCGCTGCGGAATTACCCGTGCCCTCCCGGCCGTGCCCACCGGGCGGCGCGGTGGAGGCGCTGCGGAATTACCCCTGCCTTCCCGGCCGTGCCCACCGGGCGGTGCCGTGGAGGCCCTGCGGAATTACACACACTGCACTAGAAGCACATGTGAGAAGCAGCAGCGGCTTTAAATCCCCACTTCCCTACCCAACACACAGTAGCTTGACACAGAGATCTCTAGCTAGCTATGTCTCAGTCACCACTGGATGCATGGTGAACATGTCCATGAAGAACAAGTGGTCCTGTGGCACCTTGGAGACTAACCCCAATGTATAGAACCACTAGCTTTCATGGGCAAAAGCCACTTCAGAGGAACTGGGGGGGGGGGGGGTCGAGAATGTTGGCCAACACAGAGAGAAGTCACAAAGAACAAACTCAGCACCTGTAGTCAGCATCCCAATTCCAGGCCTCTGCTCAGGAGGACATGCTTCCCGCTGCCCTGAGATATCAGCTACTCCCAGGATGGGGAAATTCTCGTCCTGCATCCAGAATACGCAGGAAAACTTATTAGAAACCGAGTCACAGCTAGCAGGAAGCATCAGTCTGTACTCAGCCTTTACCATACATTTATCTCCAGTTGGAGATAACTCCAACTGGAGTTAGGGATGTAAAAATCCCGTTTAATTCGTTAACTGGTTAACTAATTAATGGGGGTGGGTGAATAGGCTGGCAGTGGTCCCCAACCATTTCAGGTTGCCGGGCGCCAGGGGTCGTGGCCGTTCACCTGCTGGGCTCCAGAGGGCGGGGACACTTGCGCGACTGGAGGCGGGGCCTCCACCCATAGCTGCATGCCCAGGGGCAGGGCCCCCCCCCCCCCATGCACCACGCACCCAGGGCCAGCGCCCCCTCCAAAGGCCGCACGCCTGGGGCCAGCGCCCCCCGCCCAGCACCGCGTGCCCGGAGCCGGCGCCCCCTCCAAGCGCCTCCCTCCTCCAGCAGTGAGTGCCCCTGGCCCATTTACAGCACACTCAGCAGACTTTGCAAACATTGGCTAACAAGTGCGATTTGCCCTAGGACACGCAGCTGAGTGGGCCATGGAATCCCAGATGGCCTGTCCAGGTTGGCTGCTGCCCCAGGATGCTGGCCTAGAGGTGTGATTGGGCTGCTCTGGCATGGAGCGCCACAGGGCCAAAATGACTTTCTGCCTCTGCTGAAGTCCCATCCTGGACAGAATTGGGGCAGCTAGCCCAGTGCTTCATCTCTGGCTCACTGGCTGGAGTAGCTCCAGACAAGTTCTTGGGACAGGTTTCTGCCCCTTAAATGGCTCAGGAATCCCAAAATTGCTAACACAAGATGAGGTCAAGCAGTGGAATACAGCGGGGGTGGGGGAATTAATGCAGGGGCTTTCGGGGTTGCAGCCTGGGTCCTAGGTTAAGGGGGCCCTGCAAAAATACTTCTGCGCTGCTAAAAGCACAGATCTTTTTGTGGGCCCCGTTAGCCCAGGACTCTAAGCTGCAACCACTACAGCCCCTGCCTTCGGGCCCTGCCTGGTGAAGGTCGGGGCAGACATAGCTCTGCATGCTGCTGCTCATCCCCACCGGCCTAGAGCTGCTGCTGCAAGCACCAGGAACCTCTACTCATTCACTTATCCCTGCCTGCAGGCTCCGCCTTCGCAGCACCCATTGGTCAATGGGGGCAACACCTGAAGGCAAGTGCAGCCCTGCCCTCATCTCCTGCACTCCAATCCTCCTGATCCATCCTGGGCCTCCCTCCTTTACTCCAAACATTTCATCCCCAAGCCCCACCCCACAGCCCTGCACCCCCAGCCACAGCCCTGACCCTCTTTTGCACCCCACCGCTTTGCCCGAGCCTGGAACCCCTTCCTGCATTCTGAACAGCTGATTTTGCCTCACCCTGGAGTTTAGGGGCGGGGCCTCACAAAATTTAATAGCCTCTGGCCCCCAGAAAAGTTAATCCAGCCCTGGGACCCAGATCAACAAGGAGATGGAGCAGCATAACTGCCTCGGTACTGACAATAAGGGCAGCAGCCTGGGAAAGTGCAGGGAGGAAAGGGCACCGGGTCAGTAGCATTGGCCTCTGGCAGGCTCAGCACAACGCAGTGTCCCTTGTTCTTACTATATGGGCCTCCCCCAGCTCTACCAGTGCATGGGAACCCTACTTGCTATTCCAAGCTGAGCTCCTTGGGCAGCTCTGCTGGGGCCCCTGGTGTGGGAGCTGCAGCCCCTCTGTTCTTCCAGGCCAGGCTGCCCCCAACCAGCTCTGCTCCTGGTGTGGGAGGCTGCAGGAGGTTATCCTTGAGGATGCTAGGACAAGATAAGAGCTTTAAATTCATGTCATTTGAGACTTCTAATGCCCAGATTTGCACAGGAGGCAAGAAGGGGTTTCCTTAGCCCAGGGCCCAGTGTGACGTAGTGGGGGTACCTGGCTGGTTTCTATGCTGCTGGCTCTGGGGTAACCCCCACTGGCTGCCGTGGGTACCACGACCCAGCAAAACAGGATGAGTCACTATGCAAACGAGTATGGCCAGCCACCCCCCATGGAGAGGAACAAAGGAAGGTGGAATGCTGCCCTGGCTGGGGGGCAGGGCTGGAAGAGGGTTAGTGAGTTCCTGTCTGGAAAGCAGGGGAGAAGGAGCTGGGGAGGGGGGCTGGGACTCCCCTATCTCAAGGGGGGCACTGAGGCCTCTTAGCCCCAGTTCCTGTAACCAGATTACATCTGTGCTATGCTGTATCCTGGAGGAGCAATAAACCACCCTCAATTCCACTGGCTGGTGGAGTCTGTGCCATTTCGGGGTGCAGGAGACGGGGAACCCCCAACGCGCCATCACACCCAGTCAAGCCCCCTAGAGCTAAAACTATAACACAGCACCTGTTCTGAGAACAAAACATTCTCAGCACCCTTTGGTAGGAGACTAACAGCCAGGATGGACTTTGGAGCCCCAGCTTGGTACAATTCTCCCAACACTGCCTCCATCCCTTCCTGACACGCTACTCACCCTTCCACCAGGCCCCGTCATCTCCTACTGTCTCATCCACCAGCCCTGCCTGCCAGAGGCTCTCTAGCCACTGTCCTTTTCAGGTCCTGATCCACCTCAGGCTCTGGGATGGGAGTAGGACAGCTCCCTGGGGGCCCATGCATTGTCCTTCTCAACTGGATTGCAAGGCCAGCTCTGCTGCCTCGCCACTTTGTTAATGACAGCAGGACTGGTCCTACTGGTGGCCCTGGGCGACTGCCCAGCTGACCCATAGGGTTGCCAGATGGTTTAAAAAAAAAATACCAGGCAAAAATTTGTCGAGCAGCCCATCTCTAAGACTGGTTCTGAATGACAGTACCAGAGGAAGGCAATTTCACAGGCTATAAAAATGTTTCTTTTAGCTCTTCTCTGCCAAAGCAACACAAGCTCAGACCATAAACCAGTTTCATGGCTACCTCACAGACCCCAGCCCTGGTGTGTTTAAATATCGATTCAGCAGGACCCCAGAGCTGGCCCTCCAAACTTTGAGACGGTTCAGATCCTGAGCCAGTTTTATGGGGGTCACAACTCCCAGCACCCCTATTTATGTGGAAAGCTAGGAGCTGGATTGGAGCATAGCAGCTAGCCTAAGGGCCATATTTGGGTAGATCAGCTAAAACATAAGGAAGTGGGGACAGCTGCCTTTAGGTCTGGTGCTGATTTAAAGCCATCCCATCTAGATTATGTCTGTGGTGGGTATGTGGGGGCCAGTGTGGAATCTATCTATTTATATTGCTTATAGGGCCCCCCATTGCTGCTGGGCCCGAGCACCTCACAAACATTGATAAATCTGTCACATGGTCCCAGGAAGGTAAGAAAATACCCAGATCCCCATCTTTAGTGAGGAAACCTTGGCCTGGAGAGATGTAACTGACTTGCCCAAGGTTATACAGGAAGCCAGTGGCAGAGTCAAGAATTGACTCTCCTGATCCCCAATCTGGTGCCTTAACAAGACCAGCCAACCCGCCCAGAGACAGGTAGGTTGTCCCAGTCCTACTGCAGAAAGCAGAGCAGAAGAGGGTGGTCTGCATTCCTTACACAGCCTCTTCTACTGGACCCCTGGACATGCAGCTCCCCAGGCAGAATGACCCAGGCAGCTCTTTCCAGAAAGGCCCCCAGGACTGCCTGGGAACAGCTTGTCCAAAAAGGTAGGAAGAGAGAAAACACATTCACTTGCCACTGGACGTTAATGGGAAGGAGGTCCAAAAGCTACATGGCCATGCCTGGGCTGGTTGCAGGAAATGACAAAATTGCACCACAGACTGAATTATTTATTCTGGCTAGAACTATCCATTCTGACATGACCTGACACAGGGCTCCTCAGCCACCCAAACAAACAATGCCTAGGACAAGTGCCAGGAATCTCAGAAACAAAATGCAGGACTATGTAGCACTTTAAAGATTAACAAGATGGTTTATTAGGTGATGAGCTTTCATGGGCCAGACCCACTTACTCAGATCAAATAGTGGAAGAAAATTGGCCTGATCATATATTCCAAAGGATACAATCAAAAAAATGAACACACATGAAAAGGATGGGGGGGGGGAGGTAAATGTCTGTAAGCTAATGATATTAGAGGTGATACTTAGGGAATAATCCTTTGATAATACTTAGAATTAATGTTACTTCTAATGTCAATGATTCCGATGCACAGCAGGAGACTTCTTTACCTTTTGCTTTAAGTATCCAAGTCAGAGTCTGCTGCCGAACCAATTCAGCAGCTGGAATGCAGGTACGTCAGTTGGCTCACGCCATTGATTACTTGGGAGTAACTGGCAGCTACTCAGAATCCTTTGCTCATAAATGGGGCTGCCTGGGAATTCTCTGATGAAATGGTTGTTTCCCACCAGAAAGTGCCAATTTGTCAACACCAGAACTATTTGCAGAAAAGCGTCAGTTCTGATGAATCTCCTGATTCAGGACAAAGTTTCACAATACGTGTTTTCTAAGTGAGCTGTTACTTTTTTTTTTAAGTTCAAAACAACTTTGTTTTGAAATTTTAGTTGAATTATACTAGAGAGTATATGTTTTTAAAAGGCTGAAATTGAAGCAAACAGTTTTGCTCAGATAGATACATATTTAATCAGTTTGAGAAAAGGTTTTTTGTTATTTCATTTTCCTTGGAACAGAAAATGTTTCTAAATCTTGCAAACTCTCAAGGGCTAGAAATACGATTTCCCACCCTGTTCTACCCATTATTCAGTCCCCTTCGCCTGTGCCCCACACCTGCTTCCATGGCTGTCAACAGAGCTGGCTGGTTTCATGTGCAGCCACAGCTGCCTCACCTCTACTTCTGCCCAGACTAAGACTTCCTGAAACCAGCCTCTGCGACAGCCTAGAAGCAGAGGAAAGACACTTCAGGTAAGTGGATGAATGAAATAGACACAAATACAGATTAAGTCTCTCTAGTCCGACACTCTCAGGACCTGATCAGTGCCAAACCAGAGAATTTGCCGAACCAGGGCAGGGTGCAATATTGTCTAGCAGCATTACCAATGCTACCACTGCACACTGGGCTCTTAGGAGACATTTGGGGTAAGTTAGAGCTAAAGAACAGTACAGAACCCTGAGAGCCAGGACTGGAAGCTGTAAACAAACTTTATGGGACCATGGGAAACTTGGCCACACCTATGATAAATAGACAGCTGGCTAACTGAAATCCTGTCCGATCACGAGTATTGCCAGACCAGAGAATGGCAGACTAGAGATGTTCAATTTGTACATGCGCAAGATGCAAACATGGCCAGGACCATCCACTCTGTGTCCAAATGGGGTCTGGCCATTCCAAGAGCAAATACTGTCTAGATCATCCCTGGTAGACAGTTATCTACCCTACTCTTAAATATCTCCAGAGATGAGGATTCCACAACCTCCCTGGGCAATTTATTCCAGTGTTTCACCACCCTGACAGTTAGGAACTTTTTCCTAATGTCCAACCTAAACCTCCCTTGCTGCAGTTTAATCCCATTGCTTCTCGTTCTATCCTCAAGAGGCCAAGATGAACAAGTTTTCTCCTTCCTCCTTATGACACCCTTTTAGATACCTGAAAACTGCTACCATGTCCCCCCTCAATCTTCTCTTTTCTAAACTAAACAAACCCAATTCTTTCAGCCTTCCTTCATAGGTCATGTTCTCTAGACCTTTAATCATTCTTGTTGCTCTTCTCTGGACCTTCTCCGATTTCGCCACATCTTTCTTGAAATTCGGTGCCCAGAGCTGGACACAATACTCCAACTGAGGCCTAACCAGCGCAGAGTAGAGCGGAAGAATGACTTCTCGTGTCTTGCTCACAACACCTGTTAATGCATCCCAGAATCATGTTTGCTTTTTTTGCAACAGCATCACACTGCTGACTCATATTCAGCTTGTGGTCCACTATAACCCTAGATTCCTTTCTGCTGTACTCCTTCCTAGACAGTTGCTTTTGATTCTGTATGTGTGAAACTGATTGTTCCTTCCTAAGTGGAGCACTTTGCACTTAGCATGGCTAAGTGATCACCTTGCCTCACCTATCAGTACCAGGTACAGGCTGGGATGCTAACAATCCAGCCAGAAGACCAAATTCAGTGGTGAATCCTTGTTGTGCAGTGTCTCCATTTGCTTGCTGGAGAGAACAATAGCAGAGTTCTGGGCTTCTCACATGAATGCTGTCCTACAGCCCTGATTCAGGACAATGCTTAGAGTTCAGCATATGCCTATGCACTTTCCTGTCTCAGGGCTCATGGAAGAACAGAAGAGTGGCCAGACTGGGTCAGTCCAAAGGTCCATCTAGCCGAGTGTCCTGTCTTCCGACAGTGGCCAACACCATGTGCATCAGAGGAGTGAACAGAACAGATAATCATAAAGTAATGAATTGCCAAGTGTCCTCCCACTTGTGATTCAACCTGACCGGAAATACCAAGAGACTTTGTGCCACAGCTGGGGACACGAGAGTGATGGCAGAGACACCTGTTAGTAGATCAGACATGGGCAGTGTTAACATGGAGACGGGCATATATCACAGGTGCCTGCGGTTGCTGACCATACCATACCTTGGACTATATCATACAGACTACATGCAATGACTCCTCTGTCTTGGGATGCTGTGGACAAGGGAAGGGGGTGGCTGGCTATGCACAGAGAGAGCAGCACTTGGTCAGCTGGTCCTTTAGGATTGCTTTGCACCCTGCTGATGGCATGAAACAGCCTAAGAAGGCTGGGGGAGAATCCTCGCAGCATGCAGCTGTAGGAAGGAGAGTGTCAGCTCCTAGAATGACCCTCTAGGGGGCAAGGCAGCCAGATGGTGAACAGAGAAATCCTGAGGCTGTTCTACTTTATGCCAGGGACAGGCCTTTGCTCCTCTCAGTTCCCTGCATCAAGGCCGTCCTACCCAGACCAGAGAATGCAGGCTTTTCTCTGGATTATGGGGCCCACACAGAAGCCTACGGCAGCTTGGAAGAGAAAGCCCTGGATAACACCCATCTCTGTCTAGCGCTGTGGGCAGGGGCAGGACATGCCCCTCTTTCCATGCCAAGGCAGAATAAATGACCTTCGTGTGGAGAGAGAGCAGGTCAGTGGAATTCCATTTGTCATTTCCCCACCACCTCTGGCAAAGAGCCACAGCGCAAACCCAGCCTCTAAGTGGCCCCTGAGCCAATCCCAGTCTGTCCCGTCTCCCTGAATAGACTCAGGAGGGTGGGGACATATTAACTATAGAGCTGTGCAAATACTGGCAGGGATCTTAACCCTTCTTGTGCTGTGCTTTGCGCAAGTCTCATGCAGCAACCTCCTCTTTCTCCAGACCTGGTGTGGCACTGCTTGAAGCTCTTGAGAAATGACCTCTGCCATTTCCTTCACCCTCTCCCTCTCATCCCCACCCCCATGAGCGCTGACTGCCTGGAGCCAGATCTGAAAGAATATCCCCTTCCTCAGCAGTGTTGCCAGCTCTCCCAGTATTTGGGGTTTGTTTTCAAGCCCCAGCTCCTGGAGGCATGTGATTGGGTGTTACTGTTCAAAACAGAAAGTTTCTAGGCTTTGTAGTTGCAAAGAAAAACTTTAAACCATGACCTAGGTGTGACCCTAATTGAGCAGAAAACGACCCCACCATGCATTATTTGTCATTCGTGATGTTTGATCTCTTGGGATTGGCAAACCTGAGCCCTTGATTTATAGGAATCGTCAGAGCAGGATCTGAATCTAAACTAAGTGACTGTCAGTCGGCTTCATAATGGCTCAAGACTCCCAGCTCCCACCGTCGACTTACAGGGGTCTGCGCATGGACCCTCCTTCAGGCCTACTCCTCCCACTCTTTCTTCTGGGAACATTGGAACTGCCAGAGGAGGCAACCAAACGCAGTCTCTTGTTTCTCAAGGAGCATCACCACCAGCACCAGTTTCTTTAGACCAAGATGTGAAACCCCATCAAGTGGCAATTAGGCAATAGAAAGTCCAAGAGTTAAGGGTTGGTTTATTTCCTGAAGCAGGGGCATTTAAATCCCTTCACACATTGTATCTGATGCAGCTGCAGAGACATGGACCTAAGGAGCTGCTTCTTTGTACTGTTGTTGCTCAATATTAATAAATAAAGCTAAGAGCAATAGCACAAGCAGAAAAGTCCATGCGACACAAATCAAAGGAATAACAATGAGTACATATAAAATGAGTACCCTAAAACGAACCATATCTGCTCTTTCTGGAGCACCATCATCCAGTGCTCCTAATGTGCTGTGCAAACCCTAACCAGTTAGTCCCTCACTACTTACCAGTCTCATCATCACCATTTTATAGATGGGGAAACTGAGGCACAAAAAGGTTACAGGACTTGTCCAAGGACACAACTCTCAGTCCTGTGCTAGAAAAAAAGATTGGAATTAAGGAAAGAATGAGATGAGCCATGAAGATTATGTGATTTGTCTAAGAGCAATACCAGAGCTAGGAAAAGAACCCAGAGCTATGTCTACACTCACGGCTTCTTGCACCAGAAATATGCAAATGAGGCTAAGCGTGGAATATCGTCGGGCCTCATTTGCATTCCTAATGAGCCGCCATTTTTGCAGAAGAGGTTCTTGCACCAGAAGGAGCTGTCTACACTGCCCCTACTTGTGCAACAAAAACCCTCTTGCGCAATGGTAGATAAATGTCTATCAGGGATGGTCTAGACCAGTGGTCCCCAACGCAGTGCCTGCGGGCGCCATGGCGCCCGCCGGGGCATTTTTAGGCGCCCGCCGACAACCCGGGCTGGCCCCGCCCCCGGCGCACTGGAGGTGCCGGCCCCAGGCGCGCGACACTCACCGGCGCCTGGTGCGCAGCGCTCGGGCGGCCCCAGCCCCGGGGCACATGCGGGCACGCGGCGCCGGTGCCGGCCCCAGGCACGCAGCTCGGGCAGCAGCGCCAGCCCCGGGCCCACGGCACAAGGGGCTCGGGCGGCCCCGGCCCTGGCGTGCCCCAGGACGCGCGGCCCCGCCCCCGGGCGCCCGGCACGGCCCCGCCCCCGGCGCGAGTGTGGCCCCGCCCCCGGGCGCCCGGGAGCCCGTAAAGGTTGGGGACCACTGGTCTAGACAGTATTTGGCCCCGCCATGAGGGCAGGGGACTGGACTCGATGACCTCTCGAGGTCCCTTCCAGTCCTAGTATTCTATGATTCTGTGAATGCCGTTACACCAATTACTTTTCAGGAAGAACGGCATTGTGCAAGAGGGTTTTTGTTGCACAAAAAGGGGCAGTGTAGACAGCTCCTTCTGGTACAAAAGCCTTTTCTGCAAAAATGGTGGCTCATTACATATGCTTTGATCTTAACTATCTTGAGCAGTTTAGTACCATCTGCAAATTTTGCACCTCACTGTTTACCTCTTTCTCTAGATCATTTATAAATAAGTTGAATAGGATTGGTCCCCGTATGGACCCTTGGGGGACTCCACTAGTTATCTCTCTCCACTCTGAAAACTTACCATTTATTCCTATCCTTTGTTTTCTGTCTTTTAACCAACTGATAACTATCAGTTCATGAAAGGACCTTCCCTCTTATCCCATGACAACTTACTTTCTGGTTCTAGATGATCTTTTGTTTCAAAAATAAACTAACCGCGGTCAGAATAAGTGAACAAATAAATACAGCTGAAATCAAAACAAAACATTCCCAATATTTCATTCAATTCAAACTTTTCTTCCCCCCCCCCCCCCCCCCGACTTCCAGTTCATGAAAAGATTTCAACTTTTCATACTAAATCAGGCTGGGAAAATATTTTGATCTTTAAAAAAAAAAATTGTGGCATACGAAACTATTTTCCACCCATACATCAGATTCACTCTTTTGTTTCAATTGGGTAAGATAGCCCTCTCCACTTCCTGTCTTAAACAGCTGCTGTGCATGCTGGTAGCTGCTTTGTTTCACCCAGGAAGTTGTGAACATAAAAATCTGTAGTACAGGGTTACTCAATGTAGTACAGGGGCCACAATGATACTCACAGCACATGCCGAGGGCCACAGCTTAAGAGTGATTGTGTATCTACTAGGTCAGGCCAGAGGGCTCCTGCAGAGTGGGAGAAAGGCAGCCCAACCATGGGGAAAGACCTGCTAAATAGGGGTAGAGGACAGCAGGGTAATTAGAAGCAGCTGGGAGGGAGCTGGCTCAGGCAGATTGGGGCCAGCTGACTCCACTGCTGGCTTGCTGAAGGCCTTTAAAAGCCTCCACAGCTAGAAGGTGGGGGAGAGTGAGAGGACAGGAAGAGAGAGGTGTAGGAGAGACTGAGGGCAAAAGTTGAGTGTGAGTCATACTAGCTTCAGTGCAGAAACAGCAGGGGAGAGAGTCCTAGGGAGTCCCTGCCACAGACACCCACTGCAAGTCCCAAACCCTGGGGAAAAGGGTGAGAGACTGGCCCAAGCAGTGGCATGGGTAAGAGGGACCCTTGCCACAATATATGCACACACATATATGCAAATAGCTTCTTTCACACTGATGGGCATGAATACAAAGCACTTCCCACAATGCTCTGGGGCTCCCAGCACCTCCTTCCTGGGGGCTAGAAACGCCAACACCCTGTAGCCACCTGTTCACCTAGCCCATCTGCTTGTGTCTTTCAATGCTCACCCCACCTGGGAGATGCCTCACCATTGTGGAGCGTGTTCCCATTGGAGGCCATGTTCAAAGGATCCCACCCGCGCACAGTTGCCAGGTGGCCGGTATTGACCCAGACAGTCTGGTATTTTTACCTCCTGTCCGATTAAAAAAAAAAATTCAGAAAATACTGGACACTGGTTCTGCAGGGGAGCTGTCTGGCCCAGAACAGAGAGACAAGATGGCAGACTACAGCCTCTTAGGGCATAAAAGCCTCAAAGGCATTTCTTAAAGGGGCCATACTGTTTTTTAAATTTTTTTTACTTAACCCTTGGGGTCTTTCCCTCCCCTCCCCAACTTTGGTCTCCTCCCTTTTTTCCCCTCAACAGAACTTTTCCCCCCATTTTTTGGGGGGCGGTGGTGGTATTTTTGGTTAAACCATTTGGCAACCCTACACCCATGGGCCGCATGTTGAGCCTCGCGTAAACTCAAACTGCACTGCAGGCCACAAACAAATGGGCCGTGGGCCACATGTTGAGTGCCCTGCTGTAGTACTTGATCATAGGCATCAAGGAATTAACAGGACACTGCCAGTATCAACTCCAGCACTCACCAACAGAACTAAAATTCCTTATTACTCCCCTCCCCTGTCAGATGCTACAATAACAGATTGAAACAATACAACTTAGTACTGAGATAAAGGTACAACACTTCCTATTTGTAGAAGTGCTGTCTATACTAATCACCGCAGACCTTAGTGCTTTGGGATCCTTGGGATGAAAGTGACAGAATTGGGACTCACTATGTATGTCTGTAGATGCAGAGCTCTGGTTTGAGAACACTGTCAAATGTTCCAGAGCTTATGTATCACGGTGAATGGTGCAATCCAAGTCAGGAGAAGGTAGCAGGAAACAGGTTACTGTTTAATTAGGAAACATACAAACATACAAACCCTAAGTTCCCAACTGTGTTAATTTCACCCATTGTGTGTCCTGTGCCTCTAGTCACATGGCCAACTCCTCAAACCTTCTTTCCCTCTTTAAGCTCTGGGAGCTTGGATAAGTTGAGCCAAGTCTGTTTCCTGGGCAATGAGAGGTTGCCGAATTCTAACCTTGACCTCCTGCAGGAATGAGACAGCAGTGTCAATACCTCCCCTGTCTAGTGTGCCTGGCCTCAGAAGATCTCAGAGGAGCACTGCTGAATTACATTTCATAACACAAGTGTGTTGGGTCATCCTCTTTGTGCAGTAAATGCAACTGAGGTGCTGAGCTGTTAAAGTGCTTGCCCAAGATGACGGTCACACAGGAAATCAGTAGCTGAGCCAAGACTGGAACTGATAGCTGTTTGTTAACCACTAAAGCATGCTTCCTCAATCAACACCGCACACAGAACCACAAGAGTGGTGGTGATGGCATCAGCAGTGGGAAAAGGAAGTTCAGAATGACATGGCAATTTAATGTTAGCACATTCTAGTGCCTAGATGTTAGGACTGGACACTAGAATCCTGACTTCTTGTCCTGATTCCTTTTGCATTCTATGCCTCAGTTTCCCCACCTGTATAGTAGAGATGCCTCCTACCTAGACAGGCAGGGTGCTGTAAGCATTAATTGCTCAGTGTTTGTAAATTGCTGCATTGTTCTAGTGGCCCTGACTCTGAAAGCACTTTACAAATGGAACCAGGCAGAAAAACCCTTCATAGGAATCACTTGGGACCTGAGCATCTGCCACTCCCATTGACTTGTCTCTTCCCAGCCCATCTGTTTGCTTTACTCACCTTCTCTGCCTTGTCTTAAGCCAAGACTGCATGCTCTCTGGGGCAGAGATGGTCTGTGTGACCCTGCAGCATCCAGCACAAGGGGGCCCTGCTCTTGCTTGGAATTTGTAAATGCTTCTGAAGTACAAAGCGCCATGAGTCAGGCACAAAATCAGTGGCTGCTTCCAAAAAAGTTGGCCATGGTGTAAGAAACCCCTTTGGTATCGAACTTTGGGGAGGAGCAAAGCTCAGCTGGCATGTTCTTGTGTTAGGGCCAGAGTGAGCCCTTTGGTTAGTGCCAGGCACAGTTCTTGGCCTTTGCCCATGGTAAGGGGCAAGGATGAGTCCAAGGCACACACCTGTAGCTTAGACCACAGGGAACCCCACCCTCACCCACCCAGCTTACCACTAGGCTGAGCGCCTTCATGGCACCTTGCCCACTGGCTAGATCTCAGCACATTTCCAGCCTCAGAGTGTGGTCTTTCCCTCCTCACAACCCACTGCCTCTCCAAGGCTCCAGCGCCTTTCTAGAGGGTATTTTAGATCACACTAGAAGGGAGAGCTGAGCCTGCAGGAGCTTGGCTGAGCTACGGAGGCACACAAAAGCCATGCTGGTCTTTGTCCCAACCCCTTCCAGCACTACATTAACAAATAGCGAATCAACTGCTGGGATCTTTGGACTCCAGTGGCCTGAGCTGAGCAAAGTTTGCTAGTCGTGGTTCAGTGTGACAAAACTGCTACCTCTGACATGGGGTGAAGACAGCAGCTGCCACACAAATGCCTGGCTGAGTGATAAACAGCAGCACAATCACACCAGAGATAAATCACATGACTCACTGTACACATGGGCATCTGGACAGGTGGCAGGACAAAGGGCAGCCACCCCAAGCAGAGGGAGGTCACAGTGACAGGTGGGCTCTGAAGTGAGTTCCCAGCAACTCTCAGCTGCCTGTCCCCAGCCTCCTTGGTCTAGCCCTGAGCCAGTCCAAGCCATGTAAACATAAACACATTCCCTACTGCAGTGTCAGCATTGCATCTTCTCACTCCGAGCCAGACCCACTCGGAACGGAGCTTCATGCCTCCAGTCGTCGGGCTGGGGGCTTCCGACTGGATGTCAGGTACCACAGGACGGGTGCCCTAGAAGTGTAGAGACTGTCTCCCTGTGCAACCCCTGGCACAATAAAGCCCAAATTTAGCCTAGTCCTGCAGACGCTACCACTCACGATCAGCAACAAGCATCCCAGCCCCTTCAGTCTAGGCAAGAGATGCTGCAGGGCTGTCAGCTGTCAGCACTAGGGGGTTGACGACAGGACAGGTGCTGGGAAAAAAGCCTGCAGCTGGAGGAGAAAAATGGGGAGACAGGAACACATGGCTCAAGGCGTAACATTCCCAGAGACACAATCTGAAAGAGAAGGCACTTGGAATCTATCCCAGCAATGTGGGAAGGGGCACAGTTGTGTGTATATGACAAAGTTCTTAACAGCAGGATGTCTGGTCAGCCTAAACAACACCTGCCATGCCCAGCACCAGCCCATCCCAATGTGGGCCCAGCACAACCCCAGGCTTTCACTGGTCCATACACACAGGCCCCAGACCCACATGTGCACCCATCTATGTAATTGCACATACACACATGCAGACAAAAGGATCCAAAGAGCCTTTTTACCTCAAGTCCTCCGCCTTCGATGGCAGTAGTGGCCTGTGTGACATAGGGTTGCCAGATGGTTTCAGACAAACTTGACATGACATCCTAATCTACATTAAATCTGAGTTAGAAAACACCGCACAGTTCTATTTTCTCAGTTCTAGTCTCTCAATTTGTTTCCCGAACAGAAAGCTCAAATACTGGACTGTCCAGTTCAAACCCAGACACCTGGCAACTCTAGTGTGACATAAGCAGCATGCGGGCTTTTCTCCAGGCACACCAGAGTCTCTGGGACCCCTGGAGCAGCAGGATGGCTAAGTGCATTCACTTTTGGGACCCATACTGTTCAATATCTTCATCAATGACGAAGATATTAGGATAGAGAGTACGCTTATTAAGTTTGCAGATGATACCAAAATGGGTGGGGTTGCAACTTCTTTGGAGGATAGGGACATAATTCAAAATGACCTTAGCAAGATAGGGTATGTCTACACTACCCCGCTAGTTCGAACTAGCGGGGTAATGTATGCATACCGCACTTGCTAATGAAGCCCGGGATTTGAATTTCCCGGGCTTCATTAGCATAAGCGGGGAGCCGCCATTTTTAAATCCCCGCTGCTTCGAACCCCGTGCAGCGCGGCTACACGGGGCTCGAACTAGGTAGTTCGGACTAGGGTGCCTATTCCGAACTACCAGTACACCTCGTTTCACGAGGAGTAACGGTAGTTCGGAATAGGAACCTAGTCCGAACTACCTAGTTCGAGCCCCGTGTAGCCGCGCTGCACGGGGTTCGAAGCAGCGGGGATTTAAAAATGGCGGCTCCCCGCTTATGCTAATGAAGCCCGGGAAATTCAAATCCCGGGCTTCATTAGCAAGTGCGGTATGCATACATTACCCCGCTAGTTCGAACTAGCGGGGTAGTGTAGACATACCCTTAGAGAAATGGTCAGAGGTAAACAGGATGAAGTTTAATAAAGAGAAATGCAAAGTGCTCCACTTAGGAAGGAACAATCAGTTCCATACATACAAGATGGGAAGCGACTGTCTAGGAAGGAACATGGTGGAAAGGCATCTAGGGGTCATAGTGGACCACAAGTTGAATATGAGTCAGTGTGATGCTGCTGCAAAAAAAGCAAATATGATTCTAGGTTGTATCAACAGGTGTGTTGTAAGCAAAACTCGTGAAGTCATTCTGCCGCTCTACTCTGCACTAGTTAGGCCTCAGCTGGAGTACTGTGTCCAGTTCTGGGCGCCACATTTCAAGAAAGATGTGGAGAAATTGGAAAGGGTACAGAGAAGAGCGACAAGAATGATTAAAGGTCTAGAGAACATGACCTATGAAGCCAGGCTTCATGAACTGGGCTTGTTTAGTTTGGAAAAAAGAAGATTAAGGGGGGACATGATAGCGGTTTTCAAATATCTAAAAGGGTGTCACAAGGAGGAAGGAGAAAATTTGTTCCTCTTGGTTTCTGAGGACAGGACAAGGAGTAATGGGCTTAAAGTGCAGCAGGGGTGGTTTAGATTGGACATTAGGAAAAAATTCCTAACTGTCAGGGTGGTCAAATATTGGAATAAATTGCCAAGGGAGGTGGTGGAATGTCCCTCTCTGGAGATATTTAACAACAGGTTAGATAGACATCTGTCAGGGATGGTGTAGATGGCGCTTGGTCCTGCCTTGAGGGCGGGGGGCTGGACTTGATGACCTCTCGAGGTCCCTTCCAGTCCTATGATTCTATGATCTATGACTTGCTGCTGGCTGTAGGATCTGAGGGAGATCCCAGTGCACCCTGGACAGATCTCAGCCTGAGCTAGTGAAAGGGTTTTGTTTGTTCTGGTACCTGGATGCCTCGCCGGGTGATCCAGGTGATTTCATTCAAGCATATTTACTCTTGGTTCCTCAGCCACAGGAATGATGCTGATAAACCCTTGCTATGTTTGGAGACTATAACCTACATGACCTACTCTGCACACTAGTGGAAAGGGGTGCCACTCCTAACACCTATATTGATTCCTTCTGGCCAAAAGTTTGGCTGTGGCTCTAAAGCTCACATATTCCTCCTTGAGCACCTGAGTCCCTTTCTTTTCCTTCTCTAATAGAGCCTAAGTCCTCCCATATGCCTTCAGCTTCCTTCCTATCCCTCAGATACATTCCAACACTTCCCAGCACACAGGTATCAACAGGCTCAGAGCTTTCCTTCCTTTCCATGCCACCCACTCCTACTTTTGATGAGCTCTCTGCAGGGCATAGTTCCTCTGGCAGGCTCCCAGGGGTCCCAGAATTCAAGTTGTGTGCACACCTATGTGCATTGCACAATCACGTGGCCGCTAGATATGGGAACCTCACCTGAAAGTTGGCTTGAAGGAATGGGGTGGGGGCATGAGTGAGGGAGTTTTATGCTGAGAAGGGCCTGAGAGGTTCCAGGGAAAGCCAGAGGCTTACTGATCAAATCAAGGGAAGTGTCAGAGCCCCATGGGAAAATCAGAGAGAAGAGAGTCTCTCTTCAGACTCATCTGAACATTGTAAACACTTCAGGTTTTCCTTGATTCAGTTCAGCATCTGAGCAGATGTTTGAGCTGGTTATGGTTCCTGAATCAAGGCAGACAGGTGGACGGACGGACGGACGGACACACATAGTACCAGCAAAGAAAGATGGCAATATTTACACGCAGGTTTGAGCTCACTGCGGCCTAGGCAATCACATCCAAACCCACAGGGCAACATTTCCACCTGAAGTCATGTGAACACATCTGCCTGGAGACCAGCACTTCAAGATCAAAGAACACTAGAACTGGAAGTGACCTTAAGAGGTAATTAAGTCTAGTCTCCTGCCCTCACGGCAGAACCAAGCACCGTCTAGATCATTCCTGATAGATGCCTGTCTAACCTACTCTTAAGTATCTCCAGTGATAGAGATTCCATAACCCCTTAAGCAATTTATTCCAGTGTTTAACCACTTGACAGTTGTGAAGTTTTTCCTAAGTCCAACCTAAACCTCCTTGCTGCAAAAGCCCATTGCTTCTTATCCTACCACCAGAAGTTAAGGAGAATAATTTTTTCCTTAGAACATAAGAACGGCCATTCTGAGTCAGACCAAGGGTCCATCTAGCCCAGTACCCTGTCTTCCAACAGTAGCCAATGCCAGGTGCCCCAGAAGGAGTGACCAGAACAGGGAATCATGTGATCCCTCTCCTGTCACCCATTTTCAGCCTGTAACAGAGGCTAGGGACACCATTCCTACCTATCCTGGCTAATAGCCACTGATGAACCTAACCTCCATGAATGTATCTACCGTAATTTCGCAAATATAATCCGCACCCGAATATATTCCACACTCGAATATACCCCGCAGTTTTTTCTATTTGAGTAAAAAAAAATCTTGTATACCCCGCGCACAAATATAACCCGTGGGGTATATAAGACTTTTCTGTGTCGGGCCTATATTTGCTGGGGGTATATTTAAGGTGCGGGGGTGGGGGATTAGCCACTCACCGCCCCAGGTTCCAGCGCAGCCTCCAGCCTCCGGGCTGGGGAGCACTCATCCCACAGGTTCCTCCGCAGCCGCAGGAAGGGACGGGGGAGCAGGACCCACCAGCCTTCAGGCGGGGGAGCACTCACCGTCCAGTTCTTGTGCAGCCACAGGAAGGGGCATGGGGATGAGCACTCCCCCACCCCTTCCTGTGGCTGCGCAGGAACCGGGGGGTGAGCGCTCCCCCACCCAGAAGCTGGCAGCTGCACAGCCACAGGAAGAGGCGATGGAGAGCTCACCACCTGGTGAGTAAAAATAATTCTGTATACCCCACACCTGAGTATACCCTGTGGTGGGGGGTACGGAGTTTGTAAAAACAAATATAATCCGCGGGTTATATTCGCTAAAACATGGTAGTTCTTTTTCCAATCCTGCTGAAGTCCTGGTCTTCACAATTCCTCTGGCAAGGAGTTCCACAGGTTCACTGTGCATTATATGAATTAAAACTTTTTTGCTTGTTTTAAATCTGCTACCTATTAATTTCATTTGGTGACTCCTAGTTCTTAGGTTATGGGAAAAAGTCAATCACTTTTCCTTATTAGTTTTCTCCACACCTGTCATGATTTTATAGGCCACTATTATATCCCACCTCAGTCTCCTCTTTTCTAAGCTGAAAAGTTCCACTCGTTTTAATCTCTCTTCATCTGGCACCTGTTCCAAACCCTTAATCATTTTTGTTGCCCTTTTCTGAACATTTTCCAATGCCAAATGTTTCTTGTAATGCCCTTGAACAGAAGATGAATGGAAATGAGGTTAAACTCAGGTATACCTACCAAAGGCTCCCACTGCTCGGGCTCTACAAGACAGTCAGCATAAAGACAGGTTTCAGGCAGTGTTGCCTAGTGAGTAAAGCATTTGCCTGGACATCAGAAGATGTTGGTTTCATTCTGGGTGACCTTGAGCAACTCCTTTTAGCTCAGGAGCTCCTTTTTTCCATCTGTAAAATGGCACTACAGAGATCTTACAAAGGGGCTCACACTACGTGCTCTATAAAGAGCTAGGCATTAGTATTATTACAGTACTACATCCATTTTCACTTCCTTCTGAAAGAAGCTGACATTTCCTGGATTGCTAAATAGAACCCAGCATCATCCTGTGATGTCCTGGGTAGTTGAAGCTCTATCATTCATGGTCGTCAGAGTGGTGTGTTCAGAATGAGGAAGTGGCCGGAGCATTTCAGAGCAGAGAATAAAGAATTTGAAGTAGTGTATGTTCAGAACGCTTCCATTCCTGCCTTGTCTTTCCTTCCCTTGCCACCTCCCCAAAGAAGAATCCCACTGGTGTATGACGATCACATTGATTTCTGTGCTAAATGCTTCTTTCTAGGCTGCACTCCAGTCAAAAGGAAAATTGCAAGTGAAACTAATCAGACTTCTTGTGGAAACTATCCACATACACTGGTACAACATTCCAGCCAGGTCTTGCAACTAGCAGAAATTCTATCAGCCAATAGAACAACTGTGAGTGACAAGAGCACCGTCAAGTAGAAATTCTGTGTTTGCAAAGCTAAAAGAGGACAAGATGAACCCCCAGGAGCCACCTGCTAAACCCTGACAGGTGCTTGGAGCATGGAATGTGAGGGACTGGTTGCAGAGCAGTAATGCCTGTGGATGTGACAGAGTCACATCCTGTCCCTCTCCCAGAAATGGGGCTCCAAATTCCTGTATGCAATCTGTCTGCAGCCTTACAGGGAAGGAAAGAAGAAATCAGCTGTCATGGGTATTTTAGGGGAAATATCCGTACATGAGTTAATGCTTAAAATCCTTAGTTTATGGCATTGAGATTCCTCCTGGATGAGGGGATGAATTGCACCCTCAGCATGTTTGCAGATGACACTAAGCTAGGGGGAGAGGTAGATACGCTGGAGAGCAGGGATAGAGTCCAGAGTAACTTAGACAAATTGGAGGATTGGGCCACAAGAAATCTGACGAGGTTCAGCAAGGACAAGTGTAGAGTCCTGCACTTGGGACAGAAGAATCCCAAGCATTGTTACAGGCTGGGGACCAACTGGCTAAGTAGCAGTTCTGTAGAAAAGGACCTGGGGATTACAGTGGCTGAGAAGCTGGACATGAGTCAACAGTGTGTCCTTGTAGCCAAGAAGGTTAATGGCATATTAGGTTGCATTAAGAGGAGCATTGCCAGCAGATCCAGAAATGTCATTATTCCTCTTTACTCAGCTCTGGTGAGGCCACATCTGGAGTATTGTGTCCAGTTCTGGGCCCCCAATTACAGGAAGGATGTGGATGCACTGGAGAGGGTCCAGCGGAGGGCAACCAAAATGATGAGGGGGTTGGAGCATATGACTTACGAGAAGAGGCTGAAGGAGTTGGGTCTGTTTAGTCTGCAGAAGAGAAGAATGAGGGGGGATTTGGTAGCAGCCTTCAACATCCTGAAGGGGGGTTCCAAAGAGGCTGGAGAGAGGCTATTCACAGTAGTGACAGATGGCAGAACAAGGAGCAATGGTCTCAAGTTGCAGTGGGAGACGTGCAGGTTGGATATTAGAAAAAACTATTTCACTAGGGCTGTGCCTAGACTGCATCCCTTTTCCGTAAAAGGGATGCAAATTAGACACATTGCAATTGCAAATGAAGCGGGGATTTAAATCCCCCCCGCTTCATTAGCATAAAAATGTCTGCCGCTTTTTTCTGGCTCGGAGCTTTGCCGGAAAAAACCACCAGTCTAGACGCGGATCTTTCAGAAAATAAAGCCTATTCCGAAAGATCCCTTATTCCTCTTAAAATGAGGGATAAGGCTCGGCTTGACAAAGCCCTAGGTGGGTTGATTGGGATTGGTCTTGCCTTGGGTAGGGAGCTGGATTTGATGGCCTTCTAAGATCTCTTCCAGCTCTATGGCAGCTCTATGGTTCTATGATTCTTCTGATTACAAAAGAAAGCCGTGTGTTTGTAGTCGATACCTAACTCTAGTATGCAGCCGACTGGTGGCTATAAAAGGGGACTGCAAAGGGTCTCCAGTCAGCAGGTGGGGCACCTCTGACTCTCTAGGGTGCTCACAAGTCTGTGGGGCATGCTTCGGCCTCGCTGCTGGCCAAGCGACAGCCCCATATGGCCAAGCCCAGGATCAGGGCGCTTGGCAGTGGGGGGAACACAGACAGTTTAAGGTAACCATTTAAGACACGGCCCCGGGCCAGCGCAGCGAGAAATGGGGGGGAGCAGTAGTTTAAAGCTCCGGCTGGGTTCAAGCTGGGCAAGGGTTGGGTCTCCTCACTCCGGGAGAGACGACAAGCACAGGGGGTTTTGACCTACAGGGGGAACCTGCCACCCAACGGAAGGACTGTGGGGGCGGGGGAAACACAGGACCACCCACTCCCACTGTGTCCCAGAGCCCTGATAGTGGCAGCCTTGCAGCCACTTGGTTGGCAGGGATCCAGGGGCATTACACTCCAACGAGGTCGAGGGTCAGCAGGGATCCTGACCACAACATGCTGCCCACCCGACCTCAATGTCTTCAGCTGGCCCGAGGTCGGCTATCCCTGGGCTGCATTCCAATCCCCCCTGCAGGCCTACCAAACTCCAGCGCTGCTCCAGCGGGGAGGAAGGCTTTGGGCAACAAAGGGACTGGCAGGGTGTCCATGGACTCTGGCTCAGGCAGGGGTTCCAGTGGGTTGGCCCAATCATCGGTGCCCAGCAAGGGTCCCAGAGGGGTCAGCGTGGGTTCAGGTTGCAGCCAGTGTCTCAGCAGTCCCAGCCAGGGCTGGTAGGGGTCCTGGCATCCCAATCCAGTCCTCTGGCCAGGGCAGCATGGCCAAGCCCTTCACTGTGGGAGCCAGGGCCAGGCCTCTGCTCAGGTCAGCTGCTTGGCTCTGTCTGAGGTGTGTCTCTTATAGTACTAGATACGCCCTCTGGCTTCCTGTGGGCGGGGCTAAGTTCGGCTGGGTCCGCCCACCAAGGTGTCTTAGAGCAGTGGTCCCCAACCTTTTTGTGGCCAATACCACATTCAAGTTTTCAGAAGAGTGTGGTAGGTGCCAACAAAAAAAGGCGTCAAATATGAAATTGAAGGCTATTTTCATATTAAATGTGAATTGGATAAATTTGATAGAAACTTAATTTTATTGGATAATTTTTATTTTAATTATATTGTAATTCATTTTAAACAAAATTCTGCATTAATAAAAAGGGGGGATGTCCAAATGTTGAGTAAAAAAAGCACCCCCCCAAAAAAAATCATGGCACCTTTAAATTTCACACTCCCTTCCACATGGCAGGGGAAGAATGTCCCAAGTGGCTTTCCAGCTGAGAAACTGAAAATACCAGACATTTTACTGGGAGGAGGGGGGTCAGGCCAGGGGTTTGGATTGTGCCCCAGGGCAGGGGATTGGGGTGCAGGGTCTGGGAGGAGAGTTCTGTGGGTGAAGATATCGGAGTGGGAATAGCTGGGGGGCTGGACATTTACCAGCAAGACGCGCTGCTCTCCTGTTTCTCCCACAGGACCTGCCTGGCCATGTGCTTGGGGATTGGTAGGTTCCCGCAGCTGCCATTGTTCAGGTCCGGCCAATGGGCTTGTGCGGGGGGGCAGAAGCGGCCATGAAGGACCCTCTCCTGCCGGCTCGCAGCTCCTGCACCACAAAGGGCCCCACCACGGCTGTTTTGCGTGTGGGGAAGGAGGGGGGCTGTTGCTGCCTCACAGCTGGACCAGACCAGCGTGGGGTTTGCTCTGGCTATTGAAGCGCCTGTGCGGCCTGCCTGCTGCGGTAGGGGCGGGGCTCAAGCCTCCAAAACGCCGCGTCGGGCTCCCTCGCAGGCCCCAGGCTGCCGACCCTGCTCTAAGCAGGGGAGAATGTGAGTAGTTTTAAAACGTCAGGGTGGGCACACATAAATGCCCCTGCGGGTGCCATGGCGCCCGTGGGCACCGTGTTGGGGACCACAGTCTTAGAGAGTGCTTTCTTTTCTGAGTCAATGGGCAGCCATGTTGCTGTCCTAGGCTCATTACAGGGACCAGAAGCCAAAACGCCAAGGATTCTATTCCTAGCTTCCGGGAGGAGGTCTAGAGTCTGGTGGGGTATGTCTACACTACCACCCTAGTTCGAAGTAGGGTGGTAATGTAGGCAACCGGAGTTGCAAATGAAGCCCGGGATTTGAATTTCCCAGGCTTCATTTGCATATTGCCGGGCGCCGCCATTTTTAAATATCCGCTAGTGCTGACTCCGTGCCGCGCAGCTACATGCGGCACGGACTAGGAAATGAGGAGTAACGGTAGTTCGGATTAGGATGCCTAGTCCGAACTACCTAGTTCGTGCTGCGTGTAGCCGCGCGGCACGGAGTCTGCACTAGTGGACATTTAAAAATGGCAGCGCCCAGCAATATGCAAATGAAGCCCGGGAAATTCAAATCCCGGGCTTCATTTGCAACTCCGGTTGCCTACATTACCATCCTAGTTCGAACTAGGGTGGTAGTATAAACATACCCGTGGTTAGTAAGGGGTAGGCAGATATGCTTACATTCTATTCCTGACTCTGCCATGCTGATACCATATGAAAGCCTGGTTTTACTCACCAGCAAAAAGGGAATAATCTATGCCAAACTCCCATAGACAGAAGAGGGGGCAGCTGTTAGGGCTGAGGTTTGCAGAACACTTGGATAGATCAACGGCTCTCACCCTAGGCACTTTTCAAGAACCACCAATGTGGCATTAACATGATTCTGGGATGCATTAGCAGGTGTGTTGTGAGCAAGACACGAGAAGTCATTCTTCCGCTCTACTCTGCGCTGATTAGGCCTCAGTTGAAGTATTGTGTCCAGTTCTGGGCACCGAATTTCAAGAAAGATGTGGAGAAATTGGAGAAGGTCCAGAGAAGAGCAACAAGAATGATTAAAGGTCTAGAGTACATGACCTATGAAGGAAGACTGACAGAATTGGGCTTGTTTAGTTTGGAAAAGAGAAGATTGAGAGGGAACATGATACCTGAAAACCGCTATCTAAAAGGGTGTTGCAAGGAGGAGAGAGAAAAATTGTTCTTCCTGGCCTATGAGGATAGAACAAGAAGCAAGGGGCTTAAACTGCAGCAAGGGAGGTTTAGGTTGGACGTTAGGAAAAAGTTCCTAACTGTCAGGGTAGTCAAATACTGGAATAAATTGCCCAGGGAGGTTGTGGAATGCCCATCTCTGGAAATATTTAAGAGTAGGTTAGATAAATGTCTATCAGGGATGGTCAGACAGTACTGGGTCCTGCCATGAAGGCAGGGGACCTCTCGAGGTCCCTTCCAGTCCTAGTGATAGAAATGTAGCCATGTTAGTCTGGGGTAGCTGAAGCAAAATGCAGGACAATGTAGCACTTTAAAGACTAACAAGATGGTTTATTAGATGATGAGCTTTCGTGGGCCAGACCCACTTCCTCAGATCAAATAGACCTATTTGATCTGAGGAAGTGGGTCTGGCCCACGAAAGCTCATCATCTAATAAACCATCTTGTTAGTCTTTAAAGTGCTACATTGTCCTGCATTTTGCTTCCAGTCCTAGTATTCCATGATTCTAGGCACTAGGGTCAGAAAAGAGAATTGTATTATTCCACATGCACTGTTTAGCACAGTGATGGGCAATAGTAGTTTTGATGGGAGGGTCACTCCAAGATGTTAGTAAGTGCTCAAGGGCTACACTTTTCTGTGGAGGAGGTGTGGGGTCTGGGATGGACGTTGGGTGCAGAAGGGAGCTTGGGGTAAGAGACTGGGTGCAGGAGAGGGTGCGGGGTCTGGGATGGACGTTGGGTGCAGAAGGGAGCTTGGGGTAAGAGACTGGGTGCAGGAGAGGGTGCTGGGTCTGGGATGGAGGCTGGGTGCAGAAGGGAGCTTGGGGTAAGAGACTGGGCTGTAGGAGAGGACTGTACCCTGGGGGAGAAGTGTAAGAAGGGATTCAGGGTCTGGGAGGGAGCTGTAACCTAGGAGAGAGTGCAGAGGGTTTGGATGGGTGACCTGGGACAGGAGGTGGGGCTGGGGTGCCAGAGGCAGTCTGTGGCTGGTAGGCATTTACCTAGGCCGCTTCTAGCCAGCAGCTCTGCAGGACTCTGAGGCAGGCTCTCCGCCTGGCGCAGCCCCAGGCAGCTCAAAATGGCTAAGAGCTCCCTGTGGCTCTCTGCACTGGGTGGAAGGGTGGGCTTCACATGCTGACCCTGCCCCCAGCAAAATATCTTAGCTCCCATTGGCTGGTTTATGCAAAGCCTCCCCTCCCCCAGGACCTGGCGTAGAGAGCCATAGGCAGCAACTGGCCACTTAAAGCAGCTTGGGGCTTCTCTGTGCCTGAGTGTCCCACTGAGGCAGCCTGTGGGCCAGATCCACTGGCTTGGCTGGCTGAATCCAGTCTGTTCCTGGTCTAGCAAGTCTTGTTTAACCCATTACAGGCAGTCCCCGAGTTGCGCAGATCCGACTTATGTCGGATCCGCAGTTACGAATGGGGTTTGCTCCACGTCTCCCTGGTCTGCTGGAGACCAGCAGACCAGGGAGACAGGGAGCAAAGCCTCTGAGGATGCCGGCAGCGGGACAACCGCGGCGCGTCTGGGCTGTCCCGCTGTCAGCGTGCTCCGCGGCAGACACCTGCAGGGGAGGGACCAGCACCAGAGGAGAGAGGCAGGGCAGGTCTGTAGAGAGAGGTATTAGGAGAGGGGATGAGGAGAGGTAGCTCACATGATCAGAGTGGGGCTACTGGAGGAGTGGACACAGGAGGGGAGAGAAGGGCTGGTGGAGGGGGGCAGGTCCCAGGAAGGCTGAGGGCAGTGAGAAGGGCAGGAGTCAGGACAGCAGAGGTGAGTGAGGGGTTGGGGGAGGGGTGGGCAGCAGGCACCAGGGGAGCTGATGGAGCAAGGGGAGGAGACAGGGCAGCAGAGGGGAAAGGTCGAGGTTTATAAGATACTTATTAATAACGTGGATGCCACAGTGGTGCATCCAAACAAGTCACACACTCAGTTTTGGTGCATAACACAAAATTTACTGTGCTCATGGAAGGAAACTCTTAGAGGGGACACTTCCCCCAGCCTCTCCACCCCCCCAAGTTAATATTACACACATTGGGTTAATGCAATTGCAGGATAGTTGCATGGGGGGGGCAGGTTTGGTGAGGGCCAAACTAATCCCTATTGGTAAGAGGATGGTGGGAGAGTCCTTGGGGGGGGGCTCATATGACAGCTTTTATTTCTGGTCATGTGTCCATATTGCCCCAAAAGTATTACCTCCAGAGGCGTGGCTAATGGGGGTCAGGGGTGTGGCTAATGGGGGTTAAAGAGTACAGTTTTAAAAAATTCTTTGGGTGTACACCCTAATGAAATGTGCTGCGCGCGCCTATGTTGCATGTGCTGCGTACTGCTGCACGACATGCAGCTTGGACTGCCTGAGTGACGCTTCCTCCCTCTCTCCTCCCCCACCACCCGGGGCACCTGGCTCCCCCACCCTTGCGAGTGAGAAGCGCAACACTCACCAAAGGAACCCTCACCGGCCTCGGATGAAGCCTAGGAGACTTCCTGGCTGCTGGGCACTGGCTCCAGGTGCAGGGTGATAGTGCTGCTGCAGTTGTCACCCTCATCGTCAGACCCAGAGGGCAGGTCACCTGCCTCTTCTGCGTCAGGTGACCTGGTCACTGCAGGGCGCAGGCTGGTGTCCACTGTCACCGAGGGTCCTGGGACTGCTGTCTCACCAAAAATGGCGTGGAGGTGGTAGTAGTGGGGGCAGATGTTGGCTCCTGCCCCCTTGCTCTCGGTGGCCTGGACATAGCCCAGGCGCAGCTCCTGTTCAAGGGTCCAGGCCGGATGTCCCTGGTCCGAGAGCACCTGAGCCATGTGGCTGAAAATATCCATGTTGCGGCAATGGACCTGGGGGTTGTGGAGGGCTTCCTCCTCAGCCCACAGATCCAAAACGGCCTCCACCTCAGCCCGGGACCAGCAAGGGCCACATCGCTTGGTGCCCCTCCAGGCCTGCTGGGAACCCTGGGGCGGCTGCTGGGAGGAGGGTGCAGGCTCTCAGGGTACCTCTGGAGCAGACATCTGGGCTCCTGGGTGCAGTAGGGCAGAACTGCGTGCTGGAGCTGCTGGCTGAGCTGCTGCTGCCACGCAACGTCTGCAGGCTGTGTGTGGCTTGAAGGGTAGATCTGGCAACCAGGAAGTAAAGAGCTGTGAGTGTGGGTACAGAGTGTCCAAGCAGCCACTTGGGTTTTTTCCTGGGAGGCCAGTTCTTGCGCAAAAACTCTTGGCTGCCTCTTGTGCAAGAAGGCTTCTTCTTGATATGGAGCATCAGAGCTCTCGCGCAAGAAGCCCTGTTTTCTGATGCTGTGCTGTAAATTTACTTGCGCAAGAACGCGCGTGCTGTGTAGACACTCGGCACATATTTGTGCAAGAACAGCCATTCTTGCGCAAGAAGCCTGCAATGCGGACGTAGCCTACACGTTTTCTTGGCCAAAAATATACAAATTAAGGACTCAGTTGCATGAATTGTGATCTCATTTGCATATTTTCTGCTGATCCATTTTTGCACTAGGGTTTTTGAGGCATAAGGATCTTGAGGCATAAGGATCTTGCAGAAAAAGGGTTTTTTGCACAAAAAGAAAACATCTACACTGCTTGTTTTTGTGCAAAAATCCCAGCACAAAAATGGATCAGCACAAAATATGCAAATAAGATTGTGACACAAGATCTGACAAAGGCTTTCTGGAAATCTAAGTATACTATGTCCACTGGATCCCCTTTGTCCACAAGCTTATTGACCCCTCAAAGTACTCTAGGGCTATGTGCACACTACAAGTTTTCTTGGCAAAAAACTTATGCAAAAAATGTGTTCACTTTTTTCATTGTATTCCTTTGGTATATATGGTCATGCCAATTCTCTTCCAGAATATGATCTGAGGAAGTGGGTCTGGCCCACAAAGCTCATCACCTATTAAACCATCTTGTTAGTCTTTAAAGTGCTACATAGTTTTTCCTTTTGATTACTAAGATTTACTTTCCTTCTGGATGTATCCAAACTTTCACTTCCACAGCCTGCAACAGTGGTTAGATAAAGGAGTCATTGTTTTCATGTGCATTCTATGTCAGAAAGAAACTTCCCCATCTCCAGTAAAAGAAAGTTTGGAAGTTTTCAGAAGTGCCCCCCTCCCATGCATTTGCATTACGGAGTGCAATGAGCAAGAGAGGCTGCATCATTCCCTGACTGCCTGCTCTGTGTATTCCCGCAGGGCTTTTCCAAGCGGCACGGGCCTGGGCAACCGCCCCTCCGCTGCAGGTCCCAGTCCTGCCCCTGCTCGGGGATTACAGGGGGTCTGGTGCAGCAGCAGGAGAGGTCACCCAGCAGCCTGCATGCCCGCTGCATCCCACTTCTCCGCGGCGAAGGGAAGCGGAAAGCCCAGGGCCCTGCTTCTCACCGCTGAGAAGCCGCGCGCAGTGGGCTGGGAGAGGAGCAGGCAGCCGAGCCGGTTGCGCGGTGAGTGCGGGGAAGGGAGGCGACCGCTAGCCCCAGCTTATGCCCTGGGTCCCGGCCATATGGTTGGGGCAGCCGCCGCAGGGCAGGGCAGGGGCAGGGGCAGGGGCAGGGGCAGCCGCCCTGCCTCCCCTCCCCGGGCCGGCTCGGGTTGGAAGACGGGACACGGGCCCAGATGGCCCAGCTTAGCCGTTCTCGGGCCACGCGGCTGCGGATCCCGAGGGACGGATTCTCCTTTCACGCGCTGCAAACCGGGAGCCACCGCACTGACTTGGCTGGAGCGAGCGAACGGAAGGTCGGTCCCTGGGAAGCGGTGCACGTGGCCAGCAGAGCAGGCCCTGCGCTCTGCCAGGCCGCGCTGGCTGACAGTTCCCACGCCCAGCGCCTGCCTGAGGCTGGCGGGGGCGTCGAGCCTATTTCGTGCCGCCTCTGGGATTGGCTGGGCCTAGGGGGCTGGGCAGGCGGGTGTGTCCATTGAAGGGGAAGGGACATAGGGAGAGAAATTAAACCCAACTCCCCGATAGAAACTGGCCATTCATCCCTCGCTGCCGCCTCGCTCCGGCGCCCCCCTGGCCATTCATTCCCTCGCTGCCGCCTCGCTCCGGCGCCCCCTGGCCATTCATTCCCTCGCTGCCGCCTCGCTCCGGCGCCCCCTGGCCATTCATTCCCTCGCTGCCGCCTCGCGGGCCACACCCGGGCTGGACGTTTGTTCGCTGGCTGTGCCCGGCGCCCTCTCGCCCTCTGCGACTGCGGCGGGAAGTGCTGGCTGGAGCATGGCCAAAGGCGAGGGGGCGGAAAGCGCCTCGTCCACCGGCCTGCTGCAGCCCGGGCTCCTGAAGCAGGACGAGCTGCGGCGCCCCAAGGTGAAGCCAGCGGCTGCGGGGCCCAGGAGCGGGTGGAGCGGGAGGCAGGAATTCCTGGGGCGGGGAGGTATAAAACTTCCTCTGCGAGAGGGAAAGCCCCAGCGGCGGGCGGATCTGGGCTGGGGGGGAAGCCGGCCCGGCAGGAGGATGTGGCTGGACGTGCCGGTGTGTGTCCTCCCCCCGCACGGCGGGGAGGATCGGGGCCGGGCGTGTCTGGCTGGCTGGAGCGTGGGGATTGGGCGCGCCGCTTGCTCTAGCCCAAGTTCATTGATCAGACTTGTGGGCAAACTTTTCTTAAAGGAGCCGCGTCCTTTTTTCCCGCCTTTCGGCCATCGCCGAGTCCGAGCGCGGTCTCCTGGGCTGCGGGTCCTGTGGGAGATAGGAGGCTGGTCTGAAAAGGAGAGTCGCCTGGAGAAACCCTCTCATGGGTAGACGGGCTTCAAAGTGCTGCTTGGAAGGGAAGCTTCCTCAGGTCACGGCCCGGCCCGGCCCGGCCCGGCAGAGCCCCTTTGGGTTGGGGGCGGGGATCGGGGCTGTGCTGGGCTTTGAGGCTCTGTTAGCCCTTGCTCTGGGCTTTGTTTACATTGAGTTTCAGACTCTGGATACGCTCTCTGGAGGGGGCAGTGGAGGGGCGAGGCGTAGCATTTTTAGCCTCTGGATGCACAAGGTAATGATCTCATGGGCTCTTAGAACTAGGCGTGATCCTTTGTACAGCCTGGTAAGAGTGTTAGAGGTGCTGTGACGCCAGGCTGCTCCTGACAAGGGTAAGCAGCACTTAAGCACTTTATATCCAGCATAGTATCCTCAAAGAGCTCTGCAAACATGAGCTAATCCTTGCAACACCTCTGTGAAATAGGTAAATACCCTCTTCTTGATATCAAAGGAGAAACTGAGGCATGGCACAACTTGCCCAAGACCACACAGTGACTCACCATCCCAGCTGCTGTAGCACTTGAGCTCCTGTTGCTCCCTTGCCTGCGTAGTCCTATGGCCATTATTCTGCCTATCTGGTATTGCCTATCCCCCAGCATTGTCCTTTGTGTCCCCAGGAATGGGTCCAACCAAAATTGGCCGGTATTGTCTGATTATTGACTTGTATTCTGTGTCTGTCTGTCTCAGACTGTTGTCCCTTGACTTGTACTTGGATTTTAAGTCAGGATTGTCTCTTTTCTGTGTTTGTATAGCACCTGGTGCAACAGGGTCCTGGTTCATTAATAAGCTGTCTGATAACACTATTAATAATAATGATTTTCACCCAACTATACTGCTGGGATACTGCCACAGTCTGTGTTGTGTGTCTGTGGTGTACAACCTCCTTCCCAAGGAAATTATCAATACATCTTTCACTCCTTTGCAATTCCGCTTGCCTGTTTGCCATCAAGGCTCCCTGTTTTAACTGAACCCCAATTCCCCAGGGCTTTCTCTCTCCTCTCTATATGTTTAGATGCAGCTGTAGCTCTAATTTGGTGATGGTATCAGTTTGCAGAATTAATTTGACAGCCTGCCTATCTAAGACTGCCCTAGTAGCTTTCTGGTTTTTTTTGCACCCCCTCCTCTGGGGAGCCCTTGTGTCTTGGTTAAGACCCTTCATTTGAGAAGGCACACAGACCAAGGGAGCAGGCTCCCTGGTGTGATTTTCCTGAGTTTGAGGCTTTTCTAGGGAAAGTGAGGAATTGCACATATATCATCTGTAGAGCCCTGCATGGATCCAGAACAAAGATCCACAGATAACTGCATCCATGAGTATGGATACCTGCAGGTATAAAGTGAGTATCCATGGATTTGCAGGGCTCTCTAATCATCTGCCTCTTTTGCCTGAAGATCACTGCAGGATCAGAGATTCTGCCAGGCATGAGATGCAGATGGAAACTACTCTGGCTTATTCTGTGTGGTGTCCAACCCAGCCCCCTGTTAGCTGTAAATCTGGATGCACCAAGCCTGCATTCTTGCTTAAACAATCTGTTAAATACAGTACAGCCTTTGGGAGTATGAGTAACAAGGAAAGTTATTTGGATGCTGCCTGTATGTCACTGGAATTCCAAGTCCTCTATGTAAAGTGAGGGATCTGACTACTTGAGGTGGATTCTGGATTGCCCTCCTCCAAGATGCTCATACACCCACACAGTGAAGAGTATAGGATGGCAATAGGCCTGTCCGGCTGATTATTCTACTGCAGGTGCCATCTTAAAAGCCACAGAGAGAAGGCTGTAGAAACTTGCTCTCTGTGCTCCCCTTTCTTGGCATGCTCCATCATAATGCTGCTAGTCAGCTGTGGAAGGCAGTATGGTGCAGTGGGGATAACAGGACCCTGAAAGTTAAAAGAGCAGAGTTTGGAAGCATGGTACATTGTGTCCTGGATACAGAGACACAAATTCATTGTGTCCTCCACTGAAATCAAAACTTTGGGGGCTGTTAAGTGAACAACAAGAGATGAGTCCGGTGAGCTCCCTATCTGTAGCGGAGGCTGGGGGCCTGTTTGTGTTCTCTATTGTGGCCTTAGGTTGCAATTGGAAGTGGGGGAATGACTGAGGGAGGAGAGGAAGCTCCCTGAATTTGATGGCTATAGATCTGACACTTAAGACCAGAGTGACTAAACTACTGCCTTTTGTTCTTTTTGCAGAAGGAAAATAAAGAGAAGCTGTCTGTGTGCAGCAAACTGTGCTATGCGGTTGGTGGTGCTCCCTACCAGATCACTGGCAGTGCTCTTGGCTTTTTCCTGCAGATCTATCTGTTGGATGTGGCACAGGTAATTCTTTCAGCCACGCTTGCCTGCCTGGGGCTGAGTAGTTAGGATAAGGGGGCTCCAGGAACGCCTCTGCATCATGCAGTCATGAGATTATCTTGATCCATGTACTTATAGAATCTTAGAATAATAGGACTGGAAGGGACCTCGAGAGGTCATCGAGTCCAGCCCCCCGCCCTCAAGGCAGGACCAAGCTCCACCTACACCATCCCTGACAGATGTCTATCTAACCTGTTCTTAAATATCTCCAGAGAGGGAGATTCCACCACCTCCCTTGGCAATTTATTCCAATATTTGACCACCCTGACAGTTAGGAATTTTTTCCTAATGTCCAATCTAAACCTCCCCTGCTGCACTTTAAGCCCATTACTCCTTGTCCTGTCCTCAGAAACCAAGAGGAACAAATTTTCGCCTTCCTCCTTGTGACACCCTTTTAGATATTTGAAAACCGCTATCATGTCCCCCCTTAATCTTCTTTTTTCCAAACTAAACAAGCCCAGTTCATGAAGCCTGGCTTCATAGGTCATGTTCTCTAGACCTTTAATCATTCTTGTCGCTCTTCTCTGTACCCTTTCCAATTTCTCCACATCTTTCTTGAAATGTGGTGCCCAGAACTGGACACAGTACTCCAGCTGAGGCCTAACTAGTGCAGAGTAGAGCGGCAGAATGACTTCACGAGTTTTGCTTACAACACACCTGTTGATACATAGCTGTTGGGATCCAGTCCTCTTATGTAGCTATTTTTAGTCTGTCTTGATCTAGGGATGAGGAAAAATGTGGGGCTTAAAGCTCATGTAGTCTGTCAGCAGAAGCAATGGATAGAGATTGGGGGGGGTCAGAGGAGAGACTGTATCCCTGATGGATTTTTCTACTTGCCCAGAAGTAGGGATGTAAACGACTAGTTGACTGCCTGATAAACATATGCTTATCAGGTAGTCGAGTAGTCACTCAACTAGTTGCCTCTCCTCTCCCCTCTGCCCCCCCCCCCCCCCAAAAAAAACCTTGCTGCCTCTATCAGAGAGAGGCAGCAAGAGACAGGAGCAGGAACTAGTTCCCCCAGCACCGTCTCTGAGGAGGGCAAGGGAGGCAGAGGGATCCCTACTGCAGCTCTTGTACATTCAAAAGGAGGCGTGCAGCAGGATAGCGAGTGCCTCCCATTTTGACTAATGGAGTCGTTGATGGAAATTCTATCGATTAGCTGATTAATCGAAATTTAACATCCCTACCCAGCAGACCAACTTCCCTGTGTGGAACAGCTGCCATATGAGGAGAGATTTATAAAACTGAGACTTCTCAGCTTGGAAAAGAGATGACTAAGTGGGTGGGGGGGGGGGGGAGGAAATATGATAGAGGTCTATAAAATCATGCCTGGTGTGGAGAAAGTAAATTAAGAAAAAAGTTATCTACTCCTCCCATAACAAAAGGAGGGGGGAAGGGTTACCAAATGAAATTAATAGGCAGCAGGTATAAAAGAAAAGGAAGTATTTCCCCTTACAACACAGTTACCCTGTGGAACTTCTTGCCAAAGGATGCTGTAAAGAGCCCCTTCCCACAACAGTATCTTTCCTTGTTGCATAAAGGAGTCTTAGGATGACTCTTACAAGTCCTAGATGAGCCCTGGTTACCCTGCCAGACAGTGTCGTGTCCTGTTCAGATGGGCTTTTAGTGGCGAGGACTGCTGGAAACTAAATAAAGGGACTCTTCACACATGGGTGCCTAAAGTGAACCGCAATACAGGACTATGTAGCACTTTAAAGACTAACAAGATGGTTTATTAGGTGATGAGCTTTCATGGGCCAGACCCACTTCCTCAGATCAAATAGTGGAAGAAAATAGTCACAACATTTGATCTGAGGAAGTGGGTCTGGCCCACGAAAGCTCATCATCTAATAAACCATCTTGTTAGTCTTTAAAGTGCTACATAGTCCTGTATTTTGCTTCTGCTACACCAGACTAACGCGGCTACATTTCTATCACTAAAGTGAACCATAGCACCCTCATTTCACACCAAGACTGAAGCAGCTGAGGACTGGGGGAGGTCCGTGTTGCAGAGAAATGAAGGCTCACTGAATGCAATCAAGGGTTCAGTGCCCTTGGAAAATGTGACCTGAATTCAGGTGCTAGCATATGGATTTAGGTGTCTAACTTAAAGCATTCAAGTAAAAAATTTTGCTCCAAGTTTGTAAAATACTGCCTCCAGGTAAAAAGGAAGCATGGATCAGATTGGAGTGATTTATTCAGAGTGCTTAGAGCTGGGTTTATACTAGCTACCACTGCAAAATACTGTCTCCTGTGATTTTATTTCCAGTTTTACAACCTCTGTACTGTGTGACCTTGTGCAGTGCTGTGCCTTGGTTTGGCCACCTGTAAAATCGGATACTGACCCATCATTCTGGGTTTTGAGATCTCTAATGACCTCTATTATATGCATGTAAAGTAGGAGTTCTGGGTGTAAGTGCTCTTCTGCTCCTGGTGCTGCTGGGGGCCTAGGGCTGGGATTGGTACCTGCAGAGAGTTGTGTTCTTTCCTACTGATCTTGTGATGGAGGGTGTGGCTGGGGAAGGGAGCTGTTGCTGGCCGTACTTGTGGCATGTTCCAGAAATAGCTAGGAGGGAAAAAAATCTCCAAATGGGATTGCAAGAAGACCTGGGAAGCAGACTTGAGCTACTGTGGGATGCTGCAGGTGTTGGGTTGGTGTGGGCCGCTAAGAAACTGCCAAGAGTTTAATGTGGAAAAGAAGGCAGGAGGGCTGAAATCCTACTTCCAACTGCAGGCTGCCTCTCCCAATACCCAGAGTAGCCATCTCTGGGGGGAGAAGGAAGCAGATAGTCCTGTTGTCTCTGAACTGCCCTGGAATGTGTGGAGGAGAGGCACATGTGCCCCAGCTCCATTTCCTAATGCTAAAGGTCTAGGCTAAAATCTTGAGAGAGAGCATTCAGCTGGGGGAAGGGGATTGGACAGCCTCAGGGTCATGGGGTGTCTCTCGCCATCTCCTGTCCAGGGCTATACAAATGAATCCTGTCTCCTCTTCCTGTAACAGCTGGACCCTTTCTATGCCTCCATCATCCTCTTTGTGGGTCGAGCATGGGATGCTATCACTGACCCCATGGTGGGTTTCTTCATCAGTAAAACCCCTTGGAGCCGCCTTGGACGCCTGATGCCCTGGTAAGGGAAGCTTGTTGGAACTGGGAATTTTTTGTCATGGCCTGAACTTGGGGTTCAGCAAGGACTATCCTGGAGCTCCTCAGAGGTAAAAGCAGCAAGGGACTTTCTGAATTGGCTTTAGGCTCCTGGGGGCCTCCTAGAGAGTGAGACTTGTCTTGGTTACCCTGTATGTGACTCTTGCTCTCCCCTGGAGGTCTCAGAGAAGGGTGGATGTTTTCCATGTGTTGCAGAGGGAACTTGCCCAAAGTTGCACAACGAGTCCAAGCTGGTACTAGATACATTCCATTCACCGTATGGAACAGACGCTTGGCCGTCAGCTGAGACTTAGTAATCTGGATGGCTGGGATGAGAACAAGCCCTGGAGACCAGCCAGGAAATTCTATTACCTGGTCCTTTCATAGTCTCCTGATGGGGGAGAAGGAAACCTTTCTGTGTGGGAATCGGTGAACCAAGCAATGGGTAGTTACAGGGGCCTTTCCCAGCATCGCTGCTAGTTCAGCCCCTGGGCTGGAGGTGCCTGGCTAGTTCTCAACCCACATGGGGCTGAGCATGAAACTCCTTGGAGAGGTGCAAGGACAAGGACTCGGCTGTAGCAAGGAAGGGCAAGTGGGGTGCTGGCCCTGGGTGCATCCTAATCAGGGGTACAAAGACACAGTAAGTAAAAATAATAAGCTGCAAAAGTAAAGAGCATGACATGTGCTAACCTAAGGAGAGGAAGCACATAATTCATGTTTTGCCTCAGGCACAAAAATACGTAGTTAAGGCACTGCAAAGACTGGCAGCAGTGCCAAGCTCTGTAGCCTTGCATGATAAGAGGCATTTCTGGTGGTGGCCATATGCAAGCGGGGAGTTCTGTGATAGATCTGCAGGGTGGCTTTTTTCCCAACCTTCCAGATCTGTTGTCACGGAGGCTGCCTGTTCTCCTGGAAGGGGTAGCCTGCATGCTCAGCTGGGTCTCGACATTAGCTCCTTGCTTATTTGTGTACTGGGGTAGTGCCCGGAGGTGACCCAGGACTCCATTTTGCCAGGTGCTGTATGAACATTGAGGCCAATGGGGCAGACAGGAATGGGCCTAGGAGGCAGATGGAGTTTTGTGAAGTAGGATTGCAGAGGGGAGGGAATAAGGCATGAGTATGTAGACTGGCATCTGAATTAGATGGAAGACCATTCCATGTTCCTTTGTCATCCTGCTGGGACCTGTTGCCCTGGGGGTGGGAAAAGGGCAAAATTCCTCTGTCTGACTTGTGTATTGAGACAGAGAGACTCTCTAGTTGGTGAGAAGTGTAAATGGCCCCTGCCCCTGACAGTTTCTCTTATCTCCACCTGCCTTGGTGGGAGGCCTTTTTCCCCAAAGGGAGTAGCTTTGTAGGTTTCCCATTGCTCATGGCTGTTCGCTTTGCTAAGACCCATGTGTCTCATTCACACAGTATCTGAAAATCCATGGATGCTGCGGCTCCCAGTGCTGAATTGGCACTGGCCGTAGTGGGGGAGTCCCTGGGAAAATGTTTACTCAAGGACTGGTGGGTCGATCTTGCAGGCAGGCTGTGTTCTGTACTTCATTTTGGGTCCCCTTCTTCTGAGGAGCTTTTAGCTTTATATTCTTCCGCAGGGAGCTGGTTTGGCTTGGACGGATGGAGTTGGGGAGGAGTCAGTATATAAAGCAAAAGGTGGATGGAAAGTATATGTTCAAGCCAACTTCACTCTCACCCCGAACACAATGGGCTTCATTTTCCTCTACTTATACTTGTGTAAATCCATAGTCGCTCCACTGAAAGCAATGACTGAAGGTGATGTGAAAGGCTGCCCACTAGGCCCTCCTGTCCCAATGAGCAGAACTGTAGAGCTTTGCTCAGGTGCATGCGTTGCTGGGTGGTAAGGACCATATGAGCTTTGATGCTCTGTCCAGGCTGCTTTCCTGGAAAATCTGCCCCATGTTGGGAATGAAGCAGCTGTGCTGCTGGAAGGGGAGAGCCTTCTGTCTGCGGCGCAACATGTGGCATTGCAGTGTTATCCACACTCCCCATCTGGGGAAGGGGTGGGCATGCAATCGAGTCTGAGCACTGGTTACTTCTGCAGCCAGGGTTGGTGGGTTGCAGAAAGTCATGGGATTTACAGCTGATCGTGGGGGAGGGGGAACAGAAAGCAACTGGAGACAGGGCCTGAGTTGTCAGTTGCAATCCACGTGTTCTTTCTTAGCCATGTTCCCACTTGGCTCCTCTCTGAATTCCCCTTTGCAGAGTAGAGCTCTAGCGGGGCGGCCGACCCGCGGCTCTTTTCCCCCAAAAGTGCAGCTTGCAAAGCTGCTCCTGCGCTCACCGGGGCGGCGATTCAAAATGGCGCCCAAGATGGCAGCCATCGACAGGAGCCTGATATGGCCAGAAAGCCTAAGCTTGTTTCTTAAATGGGCCGCCTCCTATTTTAAACAATTCTGAGGGGCTTTCTTCCTCCTCCCGCCCCCTGCGCCCCGTGACAATTCTGGTGCAGCTCTTAGCATTTTTTTCTGCCACTGTTTCTGCTCTCTTTGTTAAATGGGTTGGCCACCCCTGCTGCAAGCACTTGCACAGACGAGCACCATCCCAGAGAGGCAGGATGTGATGTGGTGTGGACAAGGGCCTAGGTTAAGAGGACTGTGCGCATGGGGAGCAGATGAAGCACTGTTCCCCTGTAGGAGCACAGGTTCAATTCAGCTGCACAGTGCAATGTAGCTCATTGGTCTCTGCTGAATGAGCTGGTTTCTATTTCTAGCAGGCAGGTGTCTGCTCACAGAAAACAGCAGAGAAATTAGAACCAAGTCTAGGGGGTTGATCTCCACCTGCTGCCTCTGTTAGCCTGCAGTGTTCAGAGGGTTGGCCTGCATGGCTAAAGAGCTAATGTCCCTCTCCAGGGCAGTGGATGGAGCACCCTGCAGCATTGCTGTAATGCCAAGTGGGGAGGGAGGAATTAACAGGACTGATCCTTTCCCCACAGTTGGCAAGTGTATCCCCCTGCTCCCTGGGGTTCCTAGAGTAGTTGTAATGAAAACACACACTGTTCTAGTTTTGCTGCTCTAAACCAGGCTTCTCACACAGACAAAAAAATAGTCGTCCCATCTCTTTCCCTCCTCCCTGGGTGTATGTGGAGGAATTTGGTGCTAGCAAGCACCAAGCAGCCATCCAGGTGTGTTCCAAAGCACAGCTAACAGCAGGCTGCTCTTTAATTGCTCCATATTTGAACTTAGTTATCCTGTGTGCTATGGTCTTGTGCTGGTAAGGCTGGGCTTGGGGAGAATGGGCGTGGGGGACTTGAATATTCACATTCCATTGAACAGTACCTGTATCCTTAGAATTCTACTGAGCCTTAGTCTGGGGAATCCTGCCTCATTGTTACCGTAGGGAAGCAGGTGTCGAGTAGCTGCGTGGTGGCTTCTATTCGTGGCTTTTACACTTATTTGCTCTGTGTCACTGAGCAAGTAGCAGGGTGCCTGATTGTGCCACCTTTTGGTGATCCTCGATAGCTAGAACTATGGACACAATCCCATTGGCTTTAACAGGATGCTGTGTGCACGGGCAAGGAGGTACTGCTGGGGCCCTGTGTCAGTCTTCCTCCCTGTATCTGTAAAGTAGGAATGATGGTTAATTTTTCATCTGTATAACCCTGAGATCTCTGCTGGGTCAGTTTGAATGACTTGCTTTAATGAGCTCTGATCGCCTGTCAACATCCTCTTATCACCTGCTGCTTAAACAAGGCAGATCTACCCAGGAATGTATTGCCAGCTACTCTGAATCTCACTCACCTGTAACTTAACGAGTAAGAGCCACTTGGTGGGTGTAATTCCACTGAGTGTGGTGACAAGGGGCAGTGCTTGTCGCCTGAATCCAGGATAAAATTGTAATTTTGATCCCTTAAGCTTGGATCCATATCCTCCCTGTGCCCCCAAATTCATTCTGGTGGCCCATGTAAATTTCCTTCTTGTTCCCAAAAGGTTGCCCAACAGCTGTGCCCAGCCAGTGATTGCTCACTCTGATCTTCCCCTGCCCAGATCTCACTTCCTCAGGGTGACTCTTGGGATGGGCTCTCAGCACCCCATTTGTTTGAGAGGGTCTCCTTGCAGATCACGTTTTCAGCTGACTTCGGCTCTGCCTCGTCCCCAGAGGATAGTCAAGGGACTGAATCTGCTCAAGCAGAGGAAATAGTTAAACATTAAGGGAGGGGGGGTGTGCCACTTACAGAAGAACATGCCATCCTCAGTGGGCCAATGGGAAGACAGACTAGATCTCACGGGGCTGCATGTCCTGTTTCAGATGTCTCTGCTAATTGCCACACTCCTGCTCAAGGGTTACTAGAAGTCAGCCTCCAGACTGGGTGCAGCCTGTGAGTGGTGGCTGGGGGCGGGAGGAAGGCTGAGCTGCTCTCCTGACTTTAGTTACACAAGCCACACACATGGCTCTACTCCCAGACACCCAAGAAGAGGAGAGATCTGCTCAGCAGGCATCCGAAATGTACCCTTGTTTGTAACCTTGTAGCACTCCCTTGCAGTACCGCATAGGGGGCCCCTCCACAGTGGGAATGTGTTTCCTCCTGTAGCTTTGGATCTGCGTAAAAGTTTATGGAAACTGAATGACTCAATGTGTGACTGATGCAATGGGAGGGAAGAGGAACAGCTGAAGGGTTCTGTGCTTTCCACTGCTTCCTGGCCTCGTCATCACACTGGCCTGCTCCCTCCCACCACCTGGAAATGACCCATTCAGGGAAAAATGTGTGTGTCGGGCCATGTATTTTTCCCTTCTCTTGTTCCCCCCACGTGGCTGCTATACAATGTGTTTGGGTGCCGTGTTTCTCTCTCACCCCAGGCATTTAAATTTAACTCCATGCCTTGCCATCTCAATCAGGAGAGGAAAGAGACCACTTACCAAATCCTGACCCTCTCTGACTCCTCGTGGATTGTAAAGGAGGCAGCGACTGTCAATCCGTTTGTACAAAACCTAACCCAGAGTCCAAGTCTGATTAGAGTCTCTAGGTCTTTCCATAGGCATGTGTTAGGCTCCATTTCCCCATGGGATTGATTTAGTCCTAGCTGCAACACTTGGGGGAAGAAGGTTGCTTTACTTTTTGAAAGAAGAAATTGCGTCTTTCCCCTGTTATTGGGTGGAAAATGGGAAGCAGGTCCAGATACCAAATTCCTGCTGCAAGCACTGTGAGACACTGTCTCCTGCATTTTTTTATTCTTACCTTTGCCACCTCTGTACTGTGTAACCTTGTGCCAATGCTGTGCCTCTGTTTGCCCAGCTGTAAAATGGGACAATACTGACCCATCACTCTGGATCTTGATATCTCTAATGACCTCTATTATTGTATGCATATAAAGTAGGAGTACTGGGTGTAGGGGCTCTTCTATTCCTGGTGCTGCTGGAGGGTCAGGGGCTGGGATTTGAACCTATAGAGCTGCATTGTTTCTTACTGATATTGTGAAAATATTAACTGGCTCCAGGCAAGAAGGGAGGCTCAGCTTGAGGCCCACTGTCCCAGGCTGAAACCCTCAGACTTCGGCTTCAACGTGGGGCCCTAGCAACTAACACTGGCCCTGGTGACCCCATTAATATAGGGTTGTGATGCACTTTGGGATCCCAAACTTCCGTGTTAGTCTCTCATCTGTGGGTCTTGCTGGTGGTGCATTCACCAGGATGTCCTCCCTCTCAACATGTCCTCCCAAGGCCTTAGCCTTGCTAAAGCCTGAACTCCAACAGGCCCCTGTGCACTGTCTGTCCCTCCCCCTCCCTCCCCCCCAACCACATTTGCCCTTCTCAGCTGGAGAATCTCCTCTGCTCTCTGGGTAGGCCTACCTCCCTTTAATCAGTTACCAGTTAATACGAGCACCTTTGCAAAAGCTGGATGCTCCCTAGGGACAGCAACGTGTGGCTCAGCCAAGCGAAAAGGACACTCTCCCCCTCCCCTGCGACTGTGTGGTAGCTGATGGTGGGTGCCCAGCCTCCAAGCTGCTGCAGCATCCCCAGGTAGGGCCAGTCTGCAGGGTAGAGGGGAGGATTTGGGCTCTTGTTCTGGCCAGTGGTGAGTGAACCAGCTCCCTGGGACTCTGATGGCAGCTCCTGTAGGGTCTTGCTCCCAGAGTTAGATCAGGCTTTCTGCTTTCCAATCCACATTTCTCTGACCCTTCCACATCTCTCCCCACTTTCATCCTGTCCAAATGACAGAGCCAGCTCTTCTCTCGGGGCTGAAGATCAGCTCTTCCTTTGCTAACCGATGGCTCTCTGCTTGGGGAAAGGGGCAGTCCCCTTATGCTGGAGATTTGGTTGGTGTAAAATGCTTTGGAACCCTTGAAGCTCTGCACTGCTAAGGCTTTGTCAGTGGGGCCATGGCTCCAGTGCTGGGGGAGAGCTCTCTCAGCACTGTAGGAAAAACACCTCCACAAGGGGGGTCGTTCCCAGTGTTGGGAGCCTGTCTACACTGACAAGTGGTTGTGCTGAAGCTGCCTGTGTTAAGGTGGGTTGGAAATGCCAACTCAAAACTTTACTAATCGAGCAGTCGATGCAATTTGCACCAACTATTCGATTAGTCGATAAGGGCACTTCTGTTTTGAAATGTAGCAACAGTCCCAGAGCTGCTACACTTCAAAGGTGAAAGTGCTGCAGGGAGCTCGGGGCAGCAGGGGACTCAGTTAGTCGCCTGCTGGCCCCGTGTTCCTAGTGGAGTTTCAAAATGGCAGCACCACATGGAGCATGGGGTCAGAGGGAGTCCCCAGCTGACCCCGGGCTCCATGTGGCACTGCTGCGTTGAAGCACCCCCTTCTCTGCCCCTTTCTGATAGGCAGCAAGGGGGGAAGTGACGTGTCAACGAGTGGGTCGACTGTCCAATGAACATTTGCTCATCAGATAGTTGACTAGTTGTTCACATCCTTAAGTTGTGTGATTCCCCCCCCCCCCCCTTCCTCCGAGCATGAAAGTTTCAGCACAGTCACTTGTCCATGTAGATAAGCCAGGCTAGGGATGTGATGCCTGATCTGGTTTCTTCACCCCCAGAGAAGAACCATTGAGTTGCCATCCCCTGTTCACCCAGCAGCCTTTCACTGCTCCGGTCAGTGAATTTGGTCTCCGAGATCAAAGCCTTTCTCCATAACCCTTAGTCAGCGCTTTCTCTCTTTTTCAGACTTCCATCTCCAGCAAGCTGGAGTTCTGAACTTCATTGTGATTAAATAGCCCCTTTGGGGAGGGGTCATGGGGATGGAGATCAGGATTGCAGCCAGAGTTTGGAGAGAGCTGAGGGAAAGACTCACGAGAAATCCCTTAGGTTCCTTTGAAAAGCTTTAGGTGCCCAGACCCCTTTGAATTCCAGTGACTGTCACATGCCAGGAAGGGGAATCTGAGAGGTTGGATTTGCTGCCATATGAAGGTGTCATGGGTCCAAACCTCTTCCCACAGGGCTCATGTGGCGTGGCAGTGGGCAACGTCTGCCTTCATGTTAACTGAGGTAGTGAGCTAGAGGCAAGAGGAAAGATTCAGAGGGTATGATCAGTCAGGCTGGGGCACCCCATTGGAAGCTCCCTGTTCTCACTCTTCCGGAGTCACTGTTGATTAGATCAGCTCATAAGAATCTTCTGCATGTCTAAGGACCAACCCGCATGAAATAGAGCAGTGGTCCAGCTCGACCATCTTGTCTCCAGTGGTGGCCTATGCAGGGTACTTCAGAAGCCTGATGTGATGCTTCTAGTTAAACGATATGTTGTCCAAGGGCTGGAATTGCAACTTGGCTCAGCTCATATCCTGCATCTTGAGGAGCAAGGCCCTTGTATTATCCCAGCTGCTCGAAGTACTGGGAGCTTATCGCTGTTCATGTTGACTTTTTTCCTCTTGCTCTCATTCCTCCAAAGGATCATCATCTCCACTCCATTTGCTGTGATCTCCTACTTCCTGGTATGGTTTGTGCCAGACACTTCAAGTGGCCAGGTGATGTGGCATCTTCTCTTTTACTGCATGTTCCAGACGCTTGTGACGGTGAGTCCCTTGCCACACCCACCTGGGCTCCTTGGGAGGGAAAAGGACAACCTCTTCTCAGCTTCATCAGGCAGTTGAGAAAAAGGCTTGGCATAAGCCATCCTGACAGGTGTAAGAGGCTGAGAATTTGCAAAGGCTGTCCTGGGACCACCAAAGTCATCTGGGTTTCCCACAGTCCTGATTGTACAACTCAGTCGTGCCTCTGGCCATAGGTATTTTTGACTGATCTGCTGTTGGGACTGGAGAGGTGAGACCAGTCATGGCTCCTCTCCGCCCCTCCAGCAGTGTAGGGGACTCCGAAAGGTCGGCCTTGAGTGGGGTGGAGCATTGCAGATGGGAGCCAGGATTCCTGTTTGTTCTGGTATATAGTCTTGTGCCTGGATGAAGCTTTCTTTCCACAAAAGAATCTTCCAACCCATTCAATCTATGCCTGCTCTCAGCATCTTGCTCTGGTCCGTAGCATGAATTCCCAGGACCTCCTTCAACATGTCTGCACCAAAGGGTTAACTTTCTCTCTCTCTTGCAGTGCTTCCATGTTCCCTATTCAGCACTCACTATGTTCATCAGCAGGGAGCAGAGTGAACGGGATTCTGCCACTGCCTATCGTAAGTGCCCTTCCCTTCTCCCTTACAACTACAGTCTGTGCTTCCCTCCCCCCCCTCCACACACACACACACACACACACACACACACACACACACACACACACACACACACACACACACACACACACACACACAGAGCTTGGTTGCAGGCTCAGAAGTACATGTGCTCCTGGCATTTCATTTCTGGTCACTGGTAGGCAGCAGGCTTCACCATTGAGTATCCTGCACACGTAATGGACAGGTGTGTGTGTGGGGGGGTGTCTCTTGCTGCTCCCACAAGACGTATGTGAATCATACACCGACGTTACTGGCAGGGAGCATATTTGCACATGGGCTCCTCCTTGCCTATGTGCATGTTCTGAATGGCTTCCAAAACTCCTTGCACTTCACTTACACTGCAGCCACCAGATCCCTCTTATTAGACTATAAGGAAGGGCCTTTGGTGCTTCTCATGTGAAGTCCACATCTAACCTGTGGCATGAGTCTGTCTGGACACGAGTGGTTGGGGGACACTGCCTGCTGAGAGTTTGTCCATTGGAGAGCATAGTGGGTAGAGACTTGAATCTTGGGTTCTGTTCCCAGCCTTCATGCTGAGCTGTTGTGTGATCCAGGGCAAATCCCTTCACCTCTCCATGCCTGTTTTTTTTCCCCCCCAGAGTTGCTTCCTCCCATATACTCGGAGAGCTGTAGAAGCAATTACAGTTACGCGCGGAGCTCTTGTGGCTGGCAGGATGGGTGCCGTGTGCCACTTGAGGGTTTAAAGTTAGGGGTGTGTACAGCATGAAGCTTGCCTCTGGAGCAGCAGACATTAGGATCCACTCTCCTTATTCTGTTGGCCCAGGGCATTGACGTGGACAACCCAGTTACGACCAGTGTGTCTCCTCTGCTCAGGTATGACCGTGGAGGTGCTGGGCACAGTGCTGGGAACGGCCATCCAGGGGCAGATCGTGGGTAAGGCGGGTACTCCCTGCATTCAGGACTCCCACTTCTTTGACATCACTAACTCCTCGGTGGCCATGGCGGCGGTGAACGTAACCCGTGACACCGGCTCCCTCACGGACACGGTATGTCTGTGGCACCCTGGCCACTCACCCGCACTCTGCTCTTTCATCGCAGCCTCTCCCTGCTGACTCAGCTGGTCTCTGGAGGCAGGAAATAATGTGAAAGCTGAGTCTCTTGGTCTCTCTGTCCTGTCTCCAGAGAGATCCCTGCATAATGAGAATGGAGCTGCTGTGGCGCTAAGGCACTGGTGATGCGTGAGGAGGGTCGAGGAGCCTGTGGGGGGGTCCCTCCCCCCAACACTGTGGGTGGGAGGAACAAGGAGCCAGAGCTATGCCTGCTATGGGCCCTCACACTCACCAGCAGCGGAGAGGAGGGGGTGGAAATGGAGCCATGTGACTCTGCTCCTTGGCTCCCAGCTGCATCAGTTGCGGGAGGGCAGGAACATCCCTCACATTCAGCAGCAGGAGATGGAGTGAGGCAGCTGGGGGAGCAGGCTGGGGCAGGGTTGCTGCACTTCCCCTGCTGCTTCCAGTGAGCATGGGGGGTGGCTGACCCCAGTCGTTCCCTCCCCCATGCTAGTCTCCTGGGCCATGTTGCTTGGAGGAAGGGGTGGGGCAGGACCTAGGGCAGAAGAGGTGTTGTCCTGGCCCTCTGCCACTGGCGTAGGGAGGTCACATAGCCAGTGCACTGCCACCACCCATGTCCTTCTTTAATGGCTGCCCCTAAGCGAAGAGACTTAGGGGTACTGATCTCCATGCAGCAGGTATAGGGGAGAGTCTCATGGGTACTGCCCACTCCAGTCTTAGTGAGAGCTCCGTCCGGTGCCTGCGTGACCCTGGCTGCACCATTGGCTAGTGCTCCCCAAGAAAGGCTGATAGAAGGATCCTGGGGGAGCAGCCTCACTAACTGGCTCTGCATCTGTCTTGTGCAGAGAAACGCGTACATGATTGCAGCCGGCGTCATCGGTGGGATCTACATACTCTGTGCGCTCGTCCTGTCGCTGGGCGTGCAGGAGAAGCGAGGTGAGCGCTAGATGTTCAATATCGATTTAACTAAAGTCGATTCACCCCATGATTTCTTATCGGTCAGTCGACTATTCTATAGTCCCTGGGCAGCCCCTGGTGGTAGGCGGGTGGGTGGGGGGGAGGAGATCTGAGCTCCTGGACACGGCACGAGCTGGAACTGAGCCAGGCAGCCTGCCCACCTGGTTCCTGATATACTTGAAATGCAGAGCCATAGCAGGGGTAGGTCCAGGACGCAGTGCAAGCCGGGACTGAGCTGGGCTGCTGGCCAGCCTGCTAAACAATGCACTGGCAAGGGGTGGGGGGAAAATGCATGCAGTCTGTATCCTTAACCTATAAGCTATTGCTTCTCAGTTAATCGATTACACTAATACAGCCCTAGTGAGCGCGGGAGGTGGTGTCCCTTAACGTCATATTTGCAGTGTCCAGAAGAGCTTTCTAAGCAACTGGCCAGCTTGAACCTGAGTATGGGCCATCTCACCTGTTTGAACAGCATTATACCAGTGTCTCCACCTGACTCTCCCCTAATAATATGGGCGGGAAGGACCAGGGAAGGGGAAATTGCACAAGGTGGGAATTCCTATTAAAAGCTGTCCTCACCTGCTGTAGGTGAAGCTGCCTCCAAAGCAACACCCTGGCTTCAGCCAGCCAGGAGCAGATGACCATGTTTTCTGCCAATCTCTTTAAATGGGCCCCATTGTGAACCATGTCCTTTGGACTGTAGTAATTCACCAGCCTCTCCCCTGGCAAGCCCTCTCCCTCTCTGCTATAAGTGAACACACCCCAGGCTGGCTCCCAACCCTGCTCTTGAGTAGTTCAGATCTGGGAAGGAAAAACTTCTAGCTTAGCATGAAGCGGGGACTGTGGCAGCCCTGCAGCACCAGCATGAAACCAAAACGTTCCAGTATAAAGCATGGAGACTAGGGTGCTTGTAACACACCAGGTGTGGACACAACTCCATTTGGGGTGGGGGGGGGTGCTCCTTTCTGGAGGGGGATGCAAAGCAAATGCAAAGAATCCTATTCTGGGCTCAGTGGGTTCCTGCTTTATTTACCCTTCCTCCTCCCTCCCCCGATTCAGTGCATGAATCCCAACTCTCCCTGGGAGTCGAAGCACTTACTGCTCCTGCACCTTTCCTCCTGGCATCTTCATCAGCCCGTGCTATTGACTCCAGCTTATCAGCCAAAACTAGGGAGGGACGGAGTTCAGGTGAATGTAAAGCAGGAAGGTGGGGGTGGGGAACAAGCACACCGCGTCAGACCATTTCTTGTGTAAACCTCGTGGGAAGGGCTGTGTCTGACAAGACCTCCTCTCTCGCTGGGCAGTCTGAGGGGACCATATCGCTGCAGGAAGCTCCTGGGAACTTGTCTTCCCTGCTGTTTACCCATGTCCATCTTGCAGCCTGGCTTTGTCTGACCATCTAGCCCCCCAGATGCTGGTGGAAATTGGATTATTCCATGGCTGCAATAACAGTGTGAAGTGGGATTTTGTTTGAGCACAGCTGGGTTTTATCCACTCGGGCAGTGCTCTGCTGATGCTGGGAGAAGAGATCTAGATGACAGGAAGTTTAGACTTTTCTCCCAGCACTGCCACTGGCTTTCTGTGTTGTCTTGAGCAAGTCACTTAACTGGTCGGTGCCTGAGTTTCCCATCTCTAAAATGAGACTCATGGGGACTTGGCTCACAAGAATGTTCCAGGAAGCTGGGAGAAGTCCATTATCTGAGACTGGTTAATACTGAGTCCCAATGGTGCATTTTTTTTTAAACCCAGTGTACTGCAGTAATGCCCCCCAGCCACCCCTGCTTGTCTCTTGCAGCATTGTTATGCCAGGGTGTCTTTTTCTCTTGCGGTCTAATCACCTGCTGATCATGCTCTGCTCCCCAGATGCTGTGGCGCTCCAGCTGGATAAGCCCATCTCTTTCTTCCAGGGGCTGAAGTTGGTGATGAAACATGGTGCCTACGTTAAGCTGATTGTTGGCTTCCTCTTCACCTCGCTAGCCTTCATGGTAAGAAAACGGCCTTGGGCAGGAACAGTGTGGCTTGGAGCCCGCCATCAAGGGGGAGGAAATGCATAACTGGCTGAGGACTACCAGCTGTAGGAAACTGTAGAAGAGCAAAGGGGGCTGAGGGAGTCAACTACTAGAAACCTGCCCTGAGGCAGATAACATCAAGGCTTGTGGAATCTCCTGCAGCAGTCAAGATGGGCTATGTGCCCTAGCTGGAAATCATGTCTCTCTCCATGCTTCCAGTAAATGTGGATTGTGCCTATTCACTCTTTTCCTCTGCTTTAGGGACCCTCCCAATCCAAATGCCACCATCCTTTTGCCTTAGCTATCTTCCCTGTCCTCCTGGCAGCAATTGCTGGTGCCCTGCCACCCGCTTCCATCTTGTGACCTTGGCCTAAACCCATCTTTGGCCCTGTTGCTCGACTCCCCTGGGTCTTGTTTACAGATGTGTCGGGACAGTCTCTGCCCTGAGAGAATTCCTGAGAATTTGAGGGCGGGGGGTTAGAATCTTAGCCCTATTGGAGGGGGTATCTCCCTCATTATTCTCAAGGCCTGACTGCAGCAGCAAGCTGCGTTCATAGAGTCCCCAGCCTCAGTGTGTCTATGCACTGGATCCAGCTAGAGCTCTCTGCATTTTTCCTGTGGGGTAGGCCTGGGGTCTCCAGGGAATCCAGTTTCTCGGTATGGGGAGCAAGGGCATTCAATGTATTTTCCTCGGGAAATGTGAATCTTCCCATTCAGCTCTGTGATCTTCCCGTGTCTGTTTCCTTCTCCAGCTGCTGGAAGGGAACTTTGCCTTGTTTTGTACCTACACCCTGGGATTTCGCAATGAGTTCCAGAACATCCTCCTGGCCATTATGGTACATATCGTGTGTGTGTGTGTGTGTGTGTCACCCTTCCCATCCCCAACCCTGTCTTCCTGGCCAGCTCTTTGAGGTAGAGAGTTTGTCTGAACAGTGCCTAGCTCAATGGGACCCTGATCTCTTTGGGTCCTGAAACAGTACAGTAATAAACCTGAATAGGAATTGCTGTCCCCTTCACCTGGCCATCTCCTTCCTCACCATGGTGGCTCAAGGCTACTGGTCACTGGGGGTGGAGACTTGACTATGGAGCTAAAGCAAAGAGGGAACCCCAGGTGAGAAGCAGGAAGGTGGAGGGAGATCCTGGCTGGAAGTGCCTGGCATGTGGGGGGGAAGGTGTTTGGAGATGGCCTCAGGATGGGGGAAGGGGAATGAGTTTCTTAACCTGGTTCCTGGCAACCACATGGCCAGCTGGCAAGAGCAGCAAGTCCTTTGTTTGCATTTGAAGCTGACCATGAAAGGGGGAAGAAGAAAGGCCGCCTGGGCCCTTTGTCCAAACCCTGCCATTTTATTTATTTTTTCTTTCCATGAGGGGGTGGGGGGAGAAAGAGCCCTGGGTATTTGAGTGCAGGGAGATGCTGAATGGAGGGAAGAGAGGGGATTGTCTGGGAACCCTTTGGATAATGGAGAATGAGGGGGCCAGGGGAACATTGTACCGTGAAATGCTTTGTCCTGCCAGAAAGGCAGTGAAAGAAAGAAAATCCGCCCCTGGCTCTAGGGAAACATAAGGGCTCAAAAGCGATGGAGGCAGGAGACCAATCCCAGAGCTGAATGTGCCTGCCCTGCATCCATGAAGCCAGTGGCCTGGTGCCTGCTCCACCCAGGGCCCCTCTTGCACAGGGTGTTTGTCACATGTCTGGCTGCAGCATGTTGGGTCTCTTGCTCTGTTCTAGGGGCCATTTTGCTTCCGAGCCATCTGGCAAAGTGGTCACCAATGTTCCCCCGGCCTGGTCCAGAACAGACTCTTCCAGCGCTTGCTGAGCCCATGGGGCTTTGCAAGGCTGCTTCTGGAGAGAGTCTAAGGCGTCTGCAATGAGGTCCTTGGAGCTTGGGCCATCTGGTGTACATGAAAGAACCAAGGGGGCTCCAAACACAGGCAAAAGCCCAAATCCATCCCTCGCGCATCCTGGCCTGACCTCAGTCTGACACCCCTAACCAGTGCCACTTCTCCTATGCTGGAGGTTGATACTTGGCATGTCTGGTGGACAAGGCTTCTGTAGAGACTGGCTGGCCCAAGACCCAGCTCTTTTTTTTCGCTCTCATTTGTAGCTCTCTGCCACCTTGACCGTCCCCCTCTGGCAATGGTTCCTCATGCACTTTGGGAAGAAAACTGCCGTGTATCTTGGGATCTCGGTGAGTAGGCCTCCTGGGGTTCTTGCACGGGGTAGAGAATGGTTTGTCGCTCTGTGCCTCCTAGGGAATCCTAACAAGTGGAAGCAGAGAAAGACCAGAGCAGGGGATATAAACCATATGCCTCCAGGCAGCCGATCCAGAAGGGGGAAGGAGTGAGGCTGTCCCATCCATAGGATGGTTTGGGGTGGCCACCCCAGGTTCTGTGCTTTGGGGGGAGCCCTACAGTGGCCACCTCACTGTCCTATGGGAAAGAGGATTACAGGGGGCCTGGCGTGGGGCTGCAGCAGGGGACACTTCTTCCCCCCCACTTCATACTTGCTGCAGTGGCAGAAGCCGGAGCAGCTTGGCAGCCTGCTGCACTGTGCTCTGCCCCACCACCCCCTCTCGGCCTGCTGTGCTTAGCTTCTCCGCAGCCCCAGGAAGCAGAGCGCCCTGTTCCTGCCACTGTGGAGAAGTGGTGTGCAGCAGGCCTGGAGAGAACAGGAGGGTGGGGCACAGCAAAGCCAGCTGCCAGGCCACTCTGACTCCCGCCATTGTGGTGAGTGGGGTTAGGGAGTCAGAGTGGCCTGGCAGCTGGCTTTGCTGTGCCCCACCCTCCTGTTCTCTCCAGGCCTGCTGCATACCACTTCTCCACAGATGGTGTGCGACCCCCCCCCCCCCCACTGCCATCCTGCACCAGGCCCCCCATCCATGTTCCCTTTCATTTTTTTTCCATCCGTGGGTGGAATAAATGTTGGCACATGCCTCAGTGCACCACCATGCTATTGGCTGTGGGCCCTCTGCTAATCAGATGGGCTGCACTTGAATCTCTCCTGGGCAGCTGCCTAAGCGCTTAGCTTACAAGGAGAACAGACCTCCCCATTCCCAAGTAATCTGGCTCATGTTGCTCAGCGGAGGGGAAAAGGGCACTGCAGGGGAGGGAAGGGGTACAATGGAGAGTGGGGAAGGATAGAGAGGGAGTGGGGGCCTTGGATCCCATGCCTGGGGTAATGGTGTGGGGGTTGCCCCACACTGTGCCCTCTTAGGGAGAGCCCTGGCAGCAAAGGGGAGGAAGAAGGGGTACTTCTAATTATACACTGCCTGGTGGGTGAGGTGAAACCTGTTCTTTCCTGCCTCCATAGTCCGCAATTCCCTTCCTCATCATGGTCGTTGTCTTGGAGCGTAACCTGATTGTCACCTACGTTGTGGCCGTTGCAGCTGGGATCAGTGTTGCTGCTGCTTTCTTCTTACCATGGTGAGTGGGAGGCCTCCGACTACCACAGAACTGCAACCCCAGTTCTCTGTCACCGTCAGATGGGGAGGCACGTGCTGAAGCACAGCAGTGACATGTAGCAGTGACGTCTGGCTGACATCTCTACTGGTGGGGTCCGACCCAGGATGTGGGGGGGTTTGCCTAAGGCGTCAAGCCCCTCTTGTCGGCATGTAGGGCACTGGGCCTTTTCAAGAAGCAGGTGACCACACAGTCTGTGGCCCATTCCTCTGCCTCTGCCTCAGGAGAATTCTGCACTGTTCTTGGAGGGGGATTTGTCTAACCTGGGGATGAGGAGACTCCTGGAAAGGGAAGCGTGAGTATCCCTGAAGACTTGAGGATCTTGTAGCTTCTTGCTGAGGCTCACACGCTATCTTCTCTTGACTCAGGTCCATGCTGCCGGATGTCATAGATGACTTCAACCTGCAGCACCCAGACTCCCGTGGCCATGAAGCTATTTTCTTCTCCTTTTACGTCTTCTTCACCAAGTTTGCCTCTGGGGTGTCTCTGGGGATCTCCACACTCAGCTTAGAGTGAGTCTGCATGCTGAGCCTGGAGGCAGGGGACTCATTAGGAGACCTGGTATCTGGGCCAAAGAAGAAAAGCCTCTCACTCTCTGTAGTCTGGAGTGTCTGTTTTCAGCCACCAAGCCATGGAGGAAATGGGGATTAGCCATTCAGTGCCCGTGGAACTGCCTTCAGTGCCAGCGCAGCTCCCTGGCAGCTCCTGTGCTAGGAGGGAGGCTCATTCCAAGTTGACTGTCCATAGACACTAGGAGAAATCTTAGGAACTGGCCCATCTCTTGGGAGCCAGTGTGATAGTGAATTGAGGTGCTAGCTCTTAAGGTCATTCCTCTCCTTGGGACTTATATGGCCCAGAAGACCTCTGAGTTTTTGACTTCTCCTCCCGAAACCCCTGTGAAGCCTGTCTGTGCTGCTTGTTCAAGAGGTAGACTCTGCCCTGCTAAGTGACTTGCTCCAAGTCTCATGGGATGTCTGTGTCGGAGTGGGGAGCTGAACCTAAGTCACAGGCTGATCCCTGCTGGGCTGGCGGTCCTCCATTGCTTTGTCAGAGGACTGAACGGACAGCAAAGCTGGAAGCTTCAAGACCTTGACAGCTGTTTGGATCCATGGTTGGAGGAGCTGATGCTCCTTGTTAGATGGAGGAAGGGTGATGTGATGCTAAAGCAGCGCATGCTGGCCCAGCAGAAATTCCCTGGGAATCCTGAGCTGTCTTGTGGCCGTTTTCTCCCCTCCCCCCGTGCCCCCGCCCCTCAATGTACTTCTGCAGAGCTAGGGCTGGTGCAGATAGAGGAGGCTGGTAATCACTTCGCCTACATTTCTCTTGCTTGACAGTTCCTCTTGCCTTAGCTTTGCAGGGTACAAAACCCGGGGCTGCTCCCAGCCCAGGTTGGTGCACTTCACTCTGAAGATGCTGGTATCGGCAGCCCCTGTGGGGCTGATCCTGCTGGGCCTGCTCCTGTTCAAGCTCTACCCCATTGACGAGGACAAGCGGAGGAAAAACAAGAAGGCCCTGCAGGATTTAAGGTAAGAGCTAGCTCTGTGCTGCGGAGGAAGGGCTGTACTCATCCTGTTGGGCAGGTTCCAGCAGAAGATGATCGAGAAGGACCAAGATTCTCACTGGAGTCCTGACCCTAACTCAACAAACTGAAAATCGAATCACTCCCGTGCGGCGCTGCAGTTGCAGTTAGCTGCTGTCAGCCCTAAAGCACCACCTGCCTCGTGAAAGGGGCGGCTGCAAGACCCTACCGTGCTGCTCAGTGGCACCACCCAGCAGGTGGCATCCTAGGGCTGCGGCATCATAAGATGCCAGACAGGTAGCGTGAGGCTAACGGTGGAGCAGGGCACCCCCGGCCACGGTGCAGCTGCAGTATGTTGCTATGGGATGGTGAAGCACTGCAATAAATATAAATACTAGGGATGAAAGCAACTAGTCGACTACCTGAAAAGCCTAAGCAGGGGTGGGGGTGGGAAGAGATGAATGTAGAAGCCGGTTCCCCTCAGCACCACCTCCATGGTGTGTTTGTTGGGGAGGAGGCAGAGGCGCTCATGCCAGGTCCCAGACCTACCCCTGCTGCAGCTCCAGTGGCTCTTACTACAATTAAACTGCAGAGGCGCAGCAGTCCAGGACCCAGTGTGAGCTGGGACAGCTCAGTCCTGGCTCGCACTGGGTCTGGGACCTACCCCTGCTGCGGCTCTGCAGTTTAAATATAGTATGAGCTGAACTGCCTGCACCCCTGGCTCCTAGTAAGTTTAAACTGCAGAGCTGCAGTAGGACCTCTTATCAACTCATTGTGTAGCTGATACAACTTGTATCGACTATGTGATTAGTCAGTTACCCGCTTCTTAATAAATACTCGAAGTGTGGGCATTGCCTGTTTCTGCCACACCCACACAGTGCTGCATTTGCTGACTTGATGGAGCTTGACAGAATGAAAAGCTCTTGGGCTCAGGGAAAAGAAGTCTTTCCCTAGAACATCTTTGATTCACCTTGCTCTAAGACAATGGGGACCAAAAGCTGTTGAGCATTTCTTAATAGAGCATTTCTGTTGAGCTCTGACATGGGTGAGCAGGTCTCCATCCAGCTTCTGATGGAGGGAAAAGCGTCTACCTAGCAGAAACTGACTGTTGCCCTGCTGGTCATCTGGGCAGAGAGACTAGGGGCTGGACAGGGAATGTACAGTAGCTCTGTTCTGGCATTGGTCACTCCAGATCCCTGAGACATTGGCAGCACGTGGGGAACCTGGCCCCATTGTGCCCATCCTGCAGCTAAAGGAGAGTTCCATTTCTTATCACTGCCCCTCTCTTCCCCATGCGGGCTGGCCGGCCCTTGCTTTAAAGCCCAGAATGCTCTCTGAATTGAGATACTGGCTAGAGGGAAGAGGGTCAATCCTGCCTGATGCTCTCTAACCCAACCCTTCCCTTCCCTTCCCAGGGGGGAGGAAAACAGCAGCACCTCGGACTTGGACTCCACAGAGTTCGCCAGCATCGTGTGACACCGGCTCCCTTCCATCCACAGTTTAGACACTGGGCGGCTTCTGCAACTGGATGGGATTGCTACTGGGCAACTCTGTTACCCAGGACCCCTGGAGGTGCTGGTGATGTGCTAGGTGGGGCCGTGTGGTGAATGTTACATGGGATCTGTGGGTAGTTGTCTTGTGCCTTCCATGGGATCCATAGTGTTCTGGTAGCATACATTCCACGGGATCTACTCAGTGCTATACTAATGTGCCTCTATCGAACAACACCAGCCTGGCCCTGGCAGTGCTGTGTGCAGAGCACAGTAGCCGGGCTAGGAAGCTATTGCTCATAACATGCAAGAGACTTGTGCATACTGTCTGCCTCTCACGCCAATTTGCCTGGTCCTGCAGACTCTAAATACAGCACAGACCCTTGGAGTACTGTCTCTGGATCACTCGTGGACCCATGTGGTGCTGGTAGTGTACATTACACTGTCAATGTGAATAAGCTGAAGGGTAATGCACCTGTATTGTCTGTAAAAGGCGGACACTAACGTAGAAAGAGATGTGAGGGTTTTTATAAAGTCTAATTAACTTAATGATGTTGTAAATAAAACCCTATTTGTATATGTATGGAAACCAAAGGAGAACTATTAATATTAATTTCCATAACGGTTGGGCAATGGCCCTCGGAGTGGTACAGTGGGGTTTTTTCCTCTCCCTCTAGGGGCTGTCATCCTTGCAAGAATAAAAGGGCCAAGCTAGCTGAGCATCTGAGCAGGCCGGCCCTACTTCACCATGCAGGACACCTGTCGGCAGCCTTTCTGTCTAGATGGAAGGCTGACTTCAGGGCAGAAATGACTGGACTGGAGGAAGGCCCAGTTCCCTCCCCCTGGAACTGGAATTCTTTAGCTTCCCAGCTCCACAGCCATGAGTTCCTGTCCTCCCTCAAGTCAGCCGAGTAGGATTGACTCCTCTCACAGATCCAAGGCACTGGAATGCCTTAATCCCTGGCACTTTGAATGTGCTGCACAGGCACTTAACCCTCTGCTTCCTCTCTACTCAATGCCCACGCAGAAGGAACCTAACAAAGCTCCCATTCTTTTCTTCTAAAAATCAGTTGGGCTGGGGGAGAGAAATGAATAAAACAATTAGTTGCAGAGATTCTTAACATGGGCCTGGAAAAGGGAGAGGTGGCTGGGGACCCAAAAAAAAGCCAAGGCCACTTTTCTGTGGTACTTAATATGTAGCCAGGCAAAGGCTGTGTAAAGATTGTAATCCTTGCTAGAACCCCCAACAACAGGTGAGATGTATGCACCCTTGGTTTGGAGAGGGGAAAGTAATGGGCCAGGGAGGGGGTCCCTACCTCTCCCACAGCCATGTGGCAGGATCTGAACGAACACCAATACAGCTGGTCTTGATAAGGAAGCAGGGAAAAGCTGGGTAAAGTTCAGTCAAGGGTAACAAATGTGATGCAGCAGCTAATACGGGGGGGCAGGAGACAGTATTTAGCAGGGGGGCTAATGCCTGCAGTGCAAGTGGGAATGGACACCACAGAGGGAGGCTGAATTTCTTGCTACTCCATAACCAGGGCATGCTGCAAGAGTTCTTTAGGGCAGGGATGGTGTTGGCTTTATATAAAGGGCTGTGCATGTTTCTGGCACTGAATGAATTGTGCGCAGATGGCAAAAAATGGCAGAGTGACTTCTGGGGGATCTGAGTGGTAGGAAGGGGTAAATGACTCCTGCAGTCAAATATAGAACAAAGTAAAGCGCTGTGGAGAGGGGTGGGTTTACAAATAGAAAAGGGATTATTTTCAGTAGGAATGCTCGACAGGCTCTGTGTAGGCCAAGAATGCAGGCAAGTGAAAACGAACCATGGAGCTAAATGAAGCAGGGGCTTTTCTGTCAAGGGGCAGTGACAAGGCCATGCCTCTGGACACAGAGGGGCTGATCAGATGACATCCACTGAGGGTCTGGGGCTGAGTAAGGTAACAGCTGAGGCAGCACTGTGTACAATTCCAGATCCAGGCTGGGTGGCAGTGCTGGGGAACTGCCTTGTTTTGCAGCCAGAGGATGAGAAGCGCCTTATGGCTACTAACTGAAACTGGACTTTACAATTCATTAGAAGAGAGCTTTTTGTGAGTGACAAGCGGAGCTGGAGATGCGTCTGCTCTGAGGGCAAGGGGGGGGGGATGTCAGAAAGGGCTGGGCTGTGAGGGACTCAGGAGACAGACCATTAGGCCCTACTGAATGACTGTGAGCAATAGCTATCAAAGGCAGCCTTAGAAATGGCCTTGGGGCCTGGAAGAACAATGCTGACCAAGGCAGCCAGGCAATTCTCTGGCTTGGAGTTTATCTTCAGGGGCTGGGAGGACCCCTGAGCTCTTGGCCCTCCCCAGGCATGGATGAGGTAGGATTTGCTCCCAGTCCCAGGCTGTCCCTGTAACAAGTGGCTGTTTTCTCACTCCACTCTGAACCTAGGGGAAAGCACAGATTCCTTTGCACCCCTACTTTGTAGTTCTCATGCTTCTCTTGGCCCAGGGAGTTATTCGCTGCACTAAGATGTCAAACAAAAGCTTTTCCCCCTCCTCAGCACTTCCCCTCATGCACACTCCACCCAGTTTCCTTACTTACATTCTTCCAACACCTGCCAGCCAAGCCATGGCTCCCAGGGTAAAAGAACAAGCATTCAACTATGCCTGAGTTTACATCCAATGTACTGTTAAGAAAGCCTAGTGTGGCTGTATCTGCTTAACCCACCTCTGGGGGTCTCACGTGGCACATAACAGGTGCAATGTTCCCTCTAATTTTTTTTCATTCATGTGTAGAATAATTTTATGGGCACTGAGCATGTGTGGATGTGCACCACTAGTAGAAACACTGCCAGCTATGGATGCTCTGCTAATCAGCCAGGCCGCACCGGGATCTCTCCTGGGTGGCTGCCCAAGGCATAGCTTACAGGGAGCAATGCAGAGGTGGTGCCTCAAAACACCAGTGGGGCAATAAAAGAATTAATCTGAAATTCTTCTTCCTTAAAAGCAATAGGCTGACAGGGTTCATGGTAACAGGCATTTCCCTGCCCAAGCCTCTGTGTGCCACCCTAGAGTGGCTGGGATGGGCAGAGAGAGCACGAGCAGGATGTTTGGAGAGGGGGGACAAATAAATATAGTGGCACTCTGGGACTGGCCCTAGAGAGCCCTTTCCTTTATCTCAAGTGTGAAGCCAGCGAGATGTTTGTTCTCTTTACTCATGTGTAATGTATTAATGGAGGAACCCAAAGCACCACAGCTAGGCTGTACATTCTTTCCTCAACCACTCCAGCACTTCTTTGCACTAAATTAGTTAGGGATCACTTCACCCAGCACTGACTTGCAACCATATCTGGGGTGGTTTTCATAGACCGTGACTGATGGAAAGACATCAAAACCAGTGGTGGGCAACTTGTGGCGCACTGCAGCCCACTCACCCCTATATCTTCCCCTTCCCCACACACCTTTCATGTACTGGTGCCCGGCAATTCCTCCTCCTCCTTTCTCCCAGCATTTTTGGAGGGCCATGAATCTGCTAATTCGTGCTCATCATCCCACTCCTCCCCCCTGCTTCCAGCTGATTTGTGCTATTCCAGCTCTGGACTGAAAGGGGAGAAGCGGCGGTGGAGTGTGAATCAGCAGATTCATGGTGCTCCAAAATTGCTGACAGTGGGAAGAATAGGAAGTGCGGGACTCCTGTACCCCAGTGCACGAGAGGTTTGGAAGAAGGTGGGAGAGAGCAGGTGCACGGGCTGCAAGTTGCCCACCACTGGGTTTCAATCTTGTGGCCCGCTGAGTCAAAGGAGGGTCACTCAAGGGGCCTACTCACTATTCTTGGTTGGCCACTGTGATCAAGGCTCAGGTCTATAATCCAGTTGTCAGCCCTAAGCTCCTCTATGAATATAAAAGCTCTGTGACCTACTGACAGCATCTCACAATTCTGGAAAGGTACAACCACAGATGCCCTGGGAAGACCACCTGCCTATCACCAACATCTCCCTGAAACCAGTGTCACCAGCATGGAAGCAATGATCTTTCCACATCGACTCCACTGAGTGGACATTCTGAGCTTCTCACCTCCCAAAACAAGCCCTCTATTCTCAGCTCCAGCAGAGTCAGAGATCCCGTGGTAGTCAGAGAAAATGCTACAAACACCCACTGAAAGCATATTGCAAGAAAACTGATGTGGATCTCAAAAACAGGAAGGAGCAAGCCACCAGACAACTTCAGTGGTACCACAAGGTCCATCACGCATGGTGGCCTGCTTCAAGGAGAATGCCTTGTGGAAAAGAGAGAGAAGGAAAGAACTTTCTCCCAGCAGCCAATTGCCCTACTGGAAAATACCTGTACCTACTGCAAGCACATCTGTGGTTCCAGGATTGGACTCCTGAGTCATCCTAGGACCTATATGTAAATCCATGATAGAGACTATTCTAAACCGAGGGCTTGCCAATGCTAACAATAGTACACAGCTTTGCCTTGAGCCTTCCAAAATCATGAGCCTGGCTTCAAAATCATGAGATTTAAAAAAAAAATCTCATCCAGTTTTTTTTTTTAAATCAGTTTGGGATCCTTTTTCTTTACTTTCTTGTTTCTGAGCCTTTAGAGTCATAGTCAGGCCATGGTTTCAAGCTGCTATCTGCAACAATGAGGTTTAGAAACTTCTTTAAATGAAAGCTGAGCTGCACACAATTGCCTGCCTCTGGGAATGTTAAGAAAAGCACTAAATACCATGAGAACTGGCAACACGGACAAGACGTGAAGGCTGGAGGTGAAGACGACTCTATCTAGTTGAATCTGCAAAGGGGAATGAGATTACAAAAGGGGACAGACAAGAAGTTGAAGCTTGAATAATTATCAAATGGGGAAATGAATTGGAATAGGCCCCCTATGGACACTTGTTTTGGAGTAAGCATGTCTGTCTTATTCATTTAAATTGGTGATTTTCCCCTCTTGCCCCTTCCCCTCTCCACATGGGAGACTAGCCTGTTGGCCCCTCCCCTTCTGCCTGAGGCCCTGCCCCTGGCAAACCAGAACCTGAAAAAGTCCCCCCACACCAGGCCAAGGTGCCAGCCCGATGCCAGTTGAACCTCGCTGGCCACCTGCTGACTTGCCATGTCCCTCCTCACTCTCCCACCCAAGAAGAGGGACGCAGTGGCTGTGTCTAAACTGGCAAGTTTTTCTGGAAAATCAGCCGCTTTTCCGGAAAAACTTGCCAGCTGTCTACACTGGCCGCTTGAATTTCTGCAAATGCACTGACTTCCTACTGTCTGAAATCAGTGCTTCTTGCAGAAATACTATTCTGCTCCCGTTCGGGCAAAAGTCCCTTTTGCACAAAGCTTTTGCGCAAAAGGGCCCGTGTAGACAGCTCAGTTTTGTTTTCCGCAAAAAAGCCCCGATCACGAAAAATGGCGATCGGGGCTTTTTTGCAGAAAAGCGCGTCTAGATTGGCACGGATGCTTTTCCGCAAAAAGTGCTTTTGCGGAAAAGCATCCGTGCCAATCTAGATGCTCTGTTCCGAAAATGCTTTTAACGGAAAACTTTTCTGTTAAAAGCATTTCCGGAAAATCATGCCAATCTAGACGTAGCCAGTGAGTAGCAGGGACTTCCAGAGGGAGGGAGGGTGGAGCAGCAGAGCCACCGTGGCCTAGGACTCCTGGGCTTTTGTGACAGATAGGGTTGCCAGGTTTTCTACCAGACAGTATGGTTTTTGGGCTCTCTGCTCAGTAAAAAAAAATCCAGAAAATACCAGACATGTGCAATGTCCGGTATTTCCTGGTTTTCTGGCTGGGCGCCAGACGGAAGCCTGGTGGGGATGGGGGGAGTGACTGGGAGGTGGGGTGCAACTGGAGCTGGGAGTCCTGGTTGCGTGTGAGGAGATGGGGCAGCACGGTCCATGCTCCTGCGCACTGGTCAAGTGCGTGGTGGAACCACAGCCAGACTGACTCGCGCAGGATGGAATTGCCCTAGGATCTGCACAGCCCGGGTGAGTTCTGCTCCCCGCCAGCTGATTCGCTCCCTTGCCTCCTCTGCCAGCTTCACGTCCCGCTGGCTGGTTCCTCCTCCAGATCTTCCCCGGCCAGTCCCTCCCCCCCCCCCCACCGCTAGCTCTGTGTACTGCTGGCCAGTTCCTGCTCAAGCCAGCCCCACTGCACCCCCCCACCAGCCCTGCTTCTGGCAGCCAGTTCTTCCCTCCTGAGCTCCCCCAGCCAGCTCCGCCCCCGCTGGCCACTCCCTCCCGATATCCCTCAGCCAACCCCATTCTGCCCGACCAGCCCTGCTTCCCGTCGGTCCCCACATCTCCCCCAGCCAGCCCTATTGCCCCCCCCCCCCGTTAGCTCTGTTTCCCAGCCCCCCCTTCCTGGCCAGCACCATTCCCCTCCTGGCTGGTCCTTCCTCCTTCTCCCCCCATGAAGCGTATCCGTTTTTGTTTGTTTGTTTATGACTACCTGGTAACCCTAGCAGTGATTCTATCCCTGTGATTACCACAGAGATTTAAACTGAGAAGCAACTTGCCTCCCCTTCCTTGATCCCCCCCCCCCCGAGCACCTCTTTTTGTGCAAGAAACCCCTGCAGAGCGTCCACACATGCCTTTTTGCACAAGAGTTGTAGCGCATAAAGGAGTCATTCCTTGTGGGGAGATGAATAACTCTACTGGAAAAAGCCCCCTGTCCTGTCGATTTACTGTTTGGGTTTTTTGCGCAAAAACGCACTCGAGGTGTGGATGCTCCGCCTGTTTTTGCGCAAAAACTGCATTAAACTGTTCAACACTCCTTTGACTGCTTTCTGCACAAGTGTCCATCTCAGCTATCCTCCAAAGATTTCCCAGTTGCTTGGTTGGATGAGTCTAGACAGATACCAAAACCTCCACCAGCATCTCGCAGGCAGAGAAGCAATTCAAATAAGAGTTAAAAAAAATACAACCAACAACCAATCAAGTTCCAGAGAGCAAAAGCTTCAGTTAAAAAATGACTAGTTCACCTATTAAAGAATTGTACCATCTGCTGGAGATGTGGGAAATGGCATCTGTAACTGCACAGAGGGTGTATGTGTAGAGCCCTGTGTGGATACAAAATTTTGCCTCTATATAAAACCCTGATGCGCTCACATCTTGAATAAAAAAAGATATATTGGCATTGGCAAAGGGTCAGAAAAAGGCAACAAACATGATGAGGGGTTTAATCTCCCATATGAAGAGAGATTAAAAATACTTGATCTTTTCACCTTAGAAAAGAGGTGACTAAAGGGGGATATGAGAGAGGTCTATGAAATCATGACCAGTGTGGAAAAAGTGAATAAGGAAAAGTTAACTATTTATTCCCACAATATAAGAACTAGGGGGTCACCAAATGAAATGAATAGGTAGTAGGTTTAAAACAAAGAAAAGGAAGTTTTTCTTCAGTCGGTGCACAATCAATCTCTAGAACTGCTTGCCAGAGGATGTGGTGAAGGCTAGGACTTTAGGGCTGTGTCTAGACTGGCCAGTTTTTCCAGAAAATCAGCCACTTTTCCGGAAAAACTTGCCAGCTGTCTACATTGGCCGCTTGAATTTCCACAAAAGCACTGACGATCTCATGTAAGATTGTCAGTGTTCTTGCAGAAATACTATGCTGCTCCCATTCGGGCAAAAGTCCTTTTGCACAAAACTTTTGCGCAAAAGGGCCAGTGTAGACAGCCCAGATTTGTTTTCTGCAAAAAAGCCCCGATGGCAAAAATGGCGATCGGGGCTTTTTTGCAGAAAAGCGCATCTAGATTGGCACGGACGCTTTTCCGCAAAAAGTGCTTTTGCGGAAAAGTGTCCGTGCCAATCTAGACGCTCTGTTCCGAAAATGATTTTAACGGAAAACTTTTCTGTTAAAAGCATTTCCGGAAAATCATGCCAGCCTAGCAGGGTTCAAAAAAGAGCTAGATAGATTCATGGAGGTTAGGTCCATCAATGGCTATTAGCCAGGATGGGTAGTAGTGATGTTCCTAGCCTCTGTTTGTCTGGAAATGGGTGACAGGAGAGGGATCACGTGATGATTACCTTTTGCGTTCCCTCCCTCTGGGGCATCTGGTTTTGGCCACTGTTGGCAGACAGGGTACTGGGCTAGATGGATCTTTGGTCTGACTCAGTCTGGCTGTTCTTATGTTCACCTTTCCTACCCATCCTGGCTAATAGCTATTGATGGACCTAACCTCCCTGAATGTATCTAGTTCTTTCTTGAACCCTATTAAAGTCCTGGTCTTCACAACTCCTCTGGTAAGGAGTTCCACAGGCTGACCTATGCACTGCATGAAGAAAAACTTCCCTTTGTTTGTTTTAAACCTGCTACCTGTTAAATTGGCAAGACAAGGAAATCTGCACCTGCACCGCCCACACTCCATAGGTCCTGTTGGTTTAGCTGTAGACTTCAGGACTGTCAATCTGAGTGAGTTAAAAATATCAGAGCAGAACTCCAGCAAGGAGTTACCTTTTCCCCCCTGACATGCTAAAATGATACCGAAATGAAGAGTGGCCATGATGTCAGATGTAGCTGCATGTCATGGCTTAGACTGTACATGTGCCTAATGTGATGGAGCAGAGTGGAATATGAACTGCTGTCCCACTGAGATCTGGATTGAGTCCCTCACCAATGTTCCCTATAAGCTAAGCATTTGGACAACCACCTAGGCGAGATTCAAATGCTGTCTAGCTGATTAGAAGAGCACCCACCACTGGCAGCATGTGCTTCTACATCCACATATGCCTCAGTGAACATAGAAAAATTTATTCTGCACATGGATGGAAAAACATTAAAAGGAACATTGGTCCCTCTGCCAACCCATTTCATATGGCCACCAAAGGGAAACAGGTCTCTACTGAGCTGGGCTGGATTTAAACTGGCAATGTAGAAAGTCTCTGATCCTCATGTTCACACCCCAGCATTGTCAGCTCAGGTCTGAAATACATCACTAGATGTCAGTATAATCACATTAACAGGACACACATATTAGTGCCAATACCTTGATTTAATTCCTAGTAACAAAACAAATCTAATCCCCCTTGTCCCCTCCCCTCACTAGAGTCCTGGAGGCCAAGCACAGAATTACAGTCCAATTTAGGCAGCTCCTTTACAGTTTCCACTCTGCTAGGAGGCTACTGCGCTAGACATTACCATCTATGGTAACAAAGAGCAGAGGACAGGAAGCAGTGGTAAAGTCAGCAGATCTCACTGGGTTTTCTCCTTTCCCCCCTCCCATCAACGTGTTCCAGTGGTGTTGTAGATGCTGGAAATTCTCCCCTCACCCTCCAGAGGCTTAAAAAGTAGCTCCATCTCCCCTTCCAAAGCCTATAGTCTAAGACTTGAAGAAGAACCTGGGAATGTATTGCAGAAGGGCAATGCTCAGACAGTAATATGCAAGGGATGAATAGGGCAAAGTCTCCTGCTTTAAGCAGAGGCTGGCAGTATAGACTCCTGGATTCGATTCCTATGTGATTTCACAGGAACTCTGTGACTCAGTTTCCCATCTAGGAAGCAGGGATAACAATATTTATCCTCCCTTGGAGCGCCTCAGCTGACAGGTGCTCTATAAGTGCCAAGCCTGATTAATTGCAAAGGTGCCACTAGCACGCATAACACTTTACAGCTACAAGAACAAAGGAGACTGGCATATATTTCAGAGCTATGGGACATTAGGTGTAAGGCAGTGCATTCCAAAGGCCCAAAAGATTTGCTTTCCAGAAGTATAATTATGAGCAAGCAACAAAGACATTTCTGGTAGGGAAGATTTAGCTGCACTCAGAGAAGAGGAATGATCCCCTAGGACAAGCAAACTCCCCCCCCCCCCCCCATTATTCTGGGAGAGCAGAGGAGTATGAGGGTAACACATGTAGTTATATCTGTTTAGTTGCCATACGAGCTGCTTTCCCATTCTCTAGCCCCCCCCTCAAAGCCCATCTCTGGGGGGGCCCATTCTACAGCCGCCTCAGATCAGACCCCGCCCCCTGGACTCCTTCTCCTGCCTGCAGCAGTGCTGCTAAGCCATCCCGCCAACCACGCCCCATCTCATTGTCCAATCCCGAGCCGCCTTCCCGGAGAGGGGCGGAGCTTTCCTCTGTCCCACCCCATGCGTAGTGTGGGTGAGGCCGGAGGCCGGAAGTGGCGGCGCGGGGGTTGCTGGGCGCTGTCTGCAGGCGGAAGCGGAGGGAGCCGCGCGCGGAGGTGAGGGGAGAGGCCGGGCTGGGGTACCCCGCCCGGACAGAGGTGCTGGGACTGGGGCCTCCGGCGGGAAAGCGCGGGGCACCCGGATCGACGGGCCCCTAGAGAGCGGCCGCGCGGGGGGCAAGCTGCCTACAGCCTGGGGCTCTCCTGGCGCCTCGCCCTGGAGCAGGGTTCCGGGGGGGCAGGCCGCCTGAGGGGGGAGAAAGGTGTATGGGGATGAAAGTGGGGGCCTCGCAGGTGTATGGCGGGAAGTGTACCTGGGGGAGCGGAGTCCTTCCCCCCCCTTGAGTGAGGAGGGTGGGGGTGGGATGGGAGCAGAGTCCTCCACAGGTGCATGGCGGGAAGTGTACCTGGGGGAGCGGAGTCCTTCCCCCCCCCCCGCCTTGAGTGAGGAGGGTGGGGGTGGGATGGGAGCAGAGTCCCCCACAGGTGCATGGCGGGAAGTGTACCTGGGGGAGTGGAGTCCTTCCCCCCCCCCCTTGAGTGAGGAGGGTGGGGGTGGGATGGGAGCAGAGTCCCCCACAGGTGCATGGCGGGAAGTGTACCTGGGGGAGTGGAGTCCTTCCCCCCCCCCCTTGAGTGAGGAGGGTGGGGGTGGGATGGGAGCAGAGTCCTCCACAGGTGTATGGCGGGAAGTGTACCTGGGGGAGCGGAGTCCTTCCCCCCCCCCCGCCTTGAGTGAGGAGGGTGGGGGTGGGATGGGAGCAGAGTCCTCCACAGGTGCATGGCGGGAAGTGTACCTGGGGGAGTGGAGTCCTTCACACACACCCCTTGAGTGAGGAGGGTGGGGGTGGGATGGGAGCAGAGTCCCCCACAGGTGTATGGCGGGAAGTGTACCTGGGGGAGCGGAGTCCTTCACCCCCCCCCTTGAGTGAGGAGGGTGGGGGTGGGATGGGAGCAGAGTCCCCCACAGGTGTATGGCGGGAGTGCAGGGGCATGCATGGGAATGGGAGTGGAGTCGTCCCCCCGGGCCTGTGAGGAGAGTGGGGGGCATGTGCGGGGATAGGAGTGGGGTCCCTCCCAGTACTTTCTGCCCTAAATCAAATAGTTGGCTCTAAGGTGCTTTTCTGAGTAGATTCCTTTAGCCACATGTTAAAATCAATTACATTTCAGTGAGAATATCATTTTAGGGGAACTACTTCTGTTTAGTTGTCATATGAGCTGCTTTCTCTGCCTAAAGGGATTTGCATGGAAGTGAAAGGGAAGGGGTGTGTGTGAGAGAGATCTGCTACTCTAGATATAAAACAAAGTTAAACAGGGTCACTTAACTATTCAATAAGCCATAAATATTAATGTGCACTTCTCTTGCTGTGGTCAGTTTAATGATGACTGTTAGTTACAGCTGTCATCCATTATGTCAGGAAAAGAGGTTTGGGCTTTTCTGACAACTTCCTGCCTCAACAGTTGGCTGTAAGCAACACTTCTGTTGTCAACAAAATAAACTCTGAGTTTAATCGGAAGAATACATGTTTGTGACTGTTACAGAAATAATTAGATCCAAATACTTTCCAGGGGAGTAAATGTTAAATTCATGTGTATTCATAAAGCATTTGGCAATCCTCACATAGGCTTAGTATACCAGTGTAAGTGTGTGGCACTCTAACAGAGTAGGTCTGTTTTCCTCCATATAGCACCATTCTGTGGATTGAAGTATGAGCAAATGCAGATAATGGTGAAAATCTATGGTGAAAACCTTGTGTGAAACACAACTCAATCTAGAAACTCTACCCCCTGGGCTTGGTTTTACTTCAGTTTTTCTGATTGCTAATTCTTCACTGTTGACCTATAGTCATTAACACGAAAAGCTGGGCATGTCAAATGCCTATTCACCTTTCTGCAGAGGTGTAGTGTGATGTGACATATTAGAAGGTGAACCAGAGGTGCAGACTAAAGAGACTGGCATCTCCTGAATAGGGATGTAGTAGGGTAGTCGTTTAACCGATAAGCAAAAGGTTATATGTTAATGCTATAGCCTACACGAATTCCTCTCTCCCCCTCTCCCTGCCTCTGGGACTATAGAATAGTCGACTGACCGATAAAATGTCATGAGGTTACTCGACTATTCAGTTAACCGATATTTAACATCCCTACTCCTGAATGGGTTAGGGATGTTCACTATCAGTTAATTGACTAGTTGAGTAACCTCATGAATTCTTGTAGATTAGTCGACTATTCTATTGCCCCCGGGGGCAGGGCCAGCAGCCAGTGTGCTCTGTATCAGAGGCAAAAGTGTGTAGTGGCAGAAGCCCCTGTCTAGGGTGGGGTCTGAGCCCTGGACCCAGCACAAGCCAGAACTGAGCCAGGCTGCCTACCTGGCCAGCTCCTAGTACACTTTAAATGCAGAGCTGCAGCAGGGGTAGATCCCGACCTGTTGCAAGCCAGGACTGAGCCGGCTGCTGGCCAGCCTTCTAAAAAATGTAATGGCAAGGGGAGGAAATGAATGTTATCTGTAACATTAACCTATAAGCTTTCGCTTACTGTTAATCGACTACACTAATACATCCCTAAAATGAGTCATTCGGACATAAGTGGTGAACTTGATCACTGTATCTGATTTTCAACTACAGTACTGCATATACAGTATCTTTTAATGCTGCTGTACCGAAAGAATTTTCCTTTAATAAGGGTAGGACAGCTATTTCAAACCATTGGTACCTCTTTACATGTCACCTTGATGTTCTCTTTCTCTTGTTCTCTGTACTGCTATTTTCTCCTCACTCTTCCATTTCACAGTGAAATTGATATCAAGGTTTAACTTTCCTGATCAAAATGCAACTGATCCTCCGGTCTTCACTGTGCTGGTCCACTGTCATGCAAAACTGGAGTGGCAGCTCTTCTGTGCCAAACTACGGGATTTGTCATGTCAATTTCTGGTACCATGCTAGAGTTACCAACACCTGAATTAGACATGCATAACAGTTGTAGAAAGTTAACCTCAGGAAAGCACTCTGTCCTGTTGTGACAAAAGTTAACCTCCTCTTGGGGAGAAAAGTTAAAGTGGATCTTTGTGTGATTTTGAGGACTCTAAAATACTTCTCTGCCTCTAAAGAGCCCATTGTGACCATGGTCTATCAACTTTAGACCAAACTATCTATATTAAAGGAAGCATATTCCATTCTCTAGTCCTGAATCCATGATGACTTAGTACTGTGTCAAACTAGTTTAAATTTTGAGTTTCCAAATTATTTGTAGGATAGGTGTATGTTACATACTCAGATTTTAAAAAGAGGGAATCTGTGCTGGACTATTCAACCTGATAGGAAGTGTAGCAGGGTATTTGATAAGTGCAAATCTTGTGTTGCAAGTAATTCTAGAGAAAAAAGAATACTTCAGAGTCATGTCACTCAATTAACAAAAAATTTTGCTAGCAAGCTTTTTATCCAGGTAAAGTTCTAGTGATTTCAGTTGAAGTTGTTATATAGGAGTGCTTAATAGGATCCAACTAGGTGGTTGATGTTTTTTCTCTCATGTTTGACAGAATATCAATTATGGGATAACTTTCTAAATCAGAAATAAGAGTCCTGAGGTATTGGCATTAAATATCTTCATTTCAGGGTCAATGTAAAAAAGTATTTAGACAGGAGACTACAGAACCTTGTGTCTTGGCAGCCATCGGGGGTGAGCAGTAATAATGTATTCACTGCTAGCCCTGGTAACTCCCAAGATGCATCAAACCCTTAGTCAATCATTCTGGTTACTGCCTTGCTCTCCTTCAACTGAAGCCTCACTCAGATGGTGTACTGAACTAGTTAGAAACAGATTTTTAAGCTTTTAGAAGATACAAGTCTCAGAAGTAGTATAAAACCTCTCAGGAGGTCAGCTCAGACTGTTAACTTAAAAATAAAGTCCTATATTTTCTCAGCTTAATTGTCGGTAGGATTGCAGAAATAGGAAATACTCATAATGCTGTTGGTAACAGGAGGCTCACAGCTTCTTATACTTTTCAAAGAATGAATCTGAGCAGAGGGTGCACATCTAACTCTAAGATGTGGGGGACTGTTGAGAAGTTATAAAACTAACATTATACTAAAAAATGATTAAACTAGATAAGCTATAACATTAAGGTTTCATATCTTGACCTGCTAAGCTAGAATTGCTTCACCAAACCCATACAATTGTATCAGAACTTGTTGACTCGAAGTACTGGTATTTAACTGGTTATCAGAGAAAGTGTCAATTCCTGCACAGGAGGAAGTTTTCTATTTTAGGGCGTGTCAGAATTGTTTTGTTTGGATTAATTAGCAGTTATACCTCTAAATCTGACCGTTCTATTTGTTTTTTAAGTTTGTGTTACGTATTGTTTTGAGTCTTGTACAAGGCAGATTGCTAAGTGTAGTTGGAAGACCCATGTCTACGTGAAAAGTGTGAGAGAGTGCCAGGGTGTGTGGGGTCCTGAGAAAATAATCTTAATTAAATGCTGGAGAGTAGCTTAAAACCAAAAATCTTATTTTTAGATGCTCTGGAAGTAAATTGATCTCTGAGTGAAATGCATGGGAGAGTCAACATGAGTTCTTAACTGGCCTGTTAATAGATCTGAAACTAACTAGAGTTGGTTCTTGAAGACCTCACTTGTAACTATTAACAGAAAAGCAACATTTGGAAAAACTTTCCAGGTGAACAAGACCTAAACTTAATTCTGGGATATAGCTACAATGTTAGGGTCTCCTCTGAACCTCAAAACCTTGTTTATCTGAAGAGCTAGCCCTGGTGTTTGATGTAAAATTCCAGTTCAGAAAGTCATTAAAGTTTCCGCATGCAAAGATTGTAATGGATAAAAATAATCCCTGAGATCTCAATTTACAATCCTGTTACTGATAGTGAAATCTTAATTATTTGTTTGTATCTTACTGCATTACAGACCTTCAGAGAACCAAGTTAGAATCCATAATTTATAGATTATCATTTTATTACCTTTTTTGTTTTGGCATTTCATATTATATTAGATGACAGCTCAACCAGTACACTGCTATGATCTTTTCCTGTCACTAAATTCAAGTTGGCTGGTTTGCAGGTTCTGCTTTTATCAACATCAGTAAGGTTCTGGTCTGTATGATGAGAGCTCTTAAATAGTACCCTTGAAGTTGTTTACATCTGGAGAGTAACTGTTTACATCTGGAGAAGAGAGAGTGAGCAAGAAGAATGAGCTATGCTAGGCAGTTCTGGTGAAAGATAGTTGAAGTGAAGCAGACTCTTGCCTGAGTTTGCAGCAGTTAAGTAACTTGATGGTGCCGTGGCAGCAAAATCAAAGTGGTTACTATATAAACTGGGCCCTAACGCTGAGGGTACCCATGTTTGTCTATCACAACTAGAAGATAAAATTAATTCACCACTTGTTATGTGGTGCTAAGTTTACAGAGTTGACCTCAAATACTATACATGTAGGGTGTTCCTGACACAGGCTATAAACTGCCCAAGAAAATTCTGACAGAGCAGTGGTGGGAATGAGGGAGCCCATCTCAAGTTCTGTGAGAACCTTAGTAACATCTCTCTGGCTTCAATAGCTCCCTTGGAAGGGGGGTTGTGCATTCCACTATGTACAAGCCTGAAACATGTTGAATTCCTCCGGGTTGGAAACATCCCTCCATCTGGACTCTTTCCTGTTGTTCATAATCCCTATCTGAAATGCAGACAGATTCAGGGTAACAGGTCTGATCAGATTAAAGCCCCATATGGACTACACTAAGGATCTGTGATGTAGAATAGCAGCTCTGAATGCTTGCTTTTCTGTAAACCTGAGATCTTTTTGGAAACCTGCTTCCTTAGAACATTGCTTCCCTGAGTTTGGGGAGCGGGGTGTTCATTCTTGAATTCAGGGTGGGAGGGGAGGAGTCGAGTGCTGTAGCTTCTTTGTTGTATGGAGTAGGATTCACATGTACCTGGGCATCCTAGGAAATTGTGAATCAATGACGTATGAATCATGATCAACATCACATACACGCCTCAAACATCTCTAAACTCCTTCTTGCTGTAATTTGTAGCTGTTGATCACCTTTCCGTAAAGTCAACTAAAGGGGATGCTGTTCCAAGGAGGAAACTGCTCTCTTCCTCTCTGAAGTTGTGTAAATGTGCTGGGGTGGAACGTTGCATCAGATCTCCCTCCCCCCCACCCCCCTCCTTTCTCCAGTGTTTCAGTGACTCTCTTGTTGATTCTTCATACAAATCAGATGGAAAGTGACCTTATTTTTCCTAGTGACATCAGTGTTTCTTAACTGATGCTGGATCTGGCTTGTATCCTCAATGGGACAGGGAGAAAACATTTTATAGCAGGACTTGGGAGGCTTGCAAACAAAAGTAAAATCAGTTAAAATAGAAGTCTGCTTTACGAGACAGTTCTATTATCAGCTTTTTAAATAGTCAAACAAATCCAGTTTCCCTTTTGAGCATGTTAGAGCCAGCAACAGAAGGTGAAATTCTTCCTGCTACGGTTCTGAGCCCTGGAGGCTGTCTGCAATAAAAGGAAGTTGTGTGCTCAGGCTATAATAGTGATTCATGCTTCAAAATGTCTTAATGTATGGTGATAAGATTGAAGCATATGGCTGGCTGCCCCTCCCTGCAGTCTCTTTGCATTAAGTGTTCCTAGGGTGAGTTCTGAAGCTCTCTGGTACTGAGCAAAGCAGGAGTTAATAGAAAGTTTTTATACACTTCTCCAAATGAGAAGTTTAAATGACTTACGTGCCTAAGTCACCCTTGTGCAGCACTGAGAGACTAGTTCCCTGGTATAGACACATCAGCATGTAGATAGAAAGTATTAACAAGGGACACGTTGTTTCAGAAGCAGCTTTGCATTCTTCTCTTGTGCAGCTGCTTGTCTTGGCATGTGCCAGAGCATGTCTCAGTTTGGCATGCTAATTCTGTGGGTTGAGACATTGCTGGAGTCTTGGAATTCAGGTGTGGGCATGGCCACCTCAAATGTATTTTGAGGAATCAAAACTGCCAAATCTTATCTGAAACTTTCTTTTTCTAATGAAGCTGTTATACATGTAGAAAAAGAACTGACCCTTTGATAGCAATCTTGCAAGTAGTCCGTTATGGCTCTAATCACAGCCGTGGTTTTCCTGTATTCTGTAATATTTTGTGTCAGGATCTTCTACTTCACATACTGCCATGGTACCTGAGCACCTACAACAAAATACCTGGAAGCTGTCCTTGCTAGCCTAGCATGGATAGGCTATGAATTACTATGTAATAGATATGACTTGGTCTTTATGGACTGGCCAGTGGAGCCTCAAATGGGTTCTGGCAGCTGAGCTATCAAAGGTATTATCTGAACAATGGGTAAGCATGCTACATCTAAAATGCCTAAACTGGATGATGTGACTAGTCATGCCCCAGTCTGAGCAGGAATCTTAACATTGAGAATGCTAAGAATATTGAGCATTCAGTTTATGATGTGTACAAGGAACTAATTGTGGTAGTCTGTCTCTGCAGGTGGTGAGCAATGGCAGGTATGCAAAGCCTGGTTGAGCGGTTGGAGAAGGCTGTGGAACGCTTGGAAACTGTGTCCCAAAGCCGTGATCTGTATGGAGATGGCTCTTCTGAAGGTAGGGACCCTCTACTACAAATCCCTGTAGGTGGACTGAACACACTGTCTAGCTGATGATGTTTATACTAGACACTGAAAGTACTGATACTGGAAGGCAGATCTTCTGCAGAGCATGCAAGCTGATGTTGTGTAAACCTGAATAGCTGTACTAGGAGGGGAAATTCAGTTTCACACAGATAACATGCCCACGTAGAAATACAGGGAGGGCCTGTGGTTACTGTACTGTTAAAACAAGAACTTCCTGTGGGTGCAGTACTTCCTTTGTCTCCTTATTATCAAGCTGCTTCTTTCTTAAGCAAAAGTACATTTAGAACAGCATATGTCTACAAACTTGAGGATTAGCTGTGCTCACTGCACATCCCTTCTGATTTGAACAATCCTACCCACAAAGTGCTCTGCAAAACGAATGGAAGGAAGGTGGCAGGATTTGCTGAAAATACTCCTGATTAATACTTCCATCTGGTGCCCCTTAACTGCCCACACTTCTGCTCTTTTCCTGCAGGAATAGCTCAGTTTGTGCAAGCTTTTGATGCTCTCCTGTCTGGTCCAGTAGCAGAATATATGAAGATCAGCAAAGACATTGGTGGTGATGTTCAGAAACATGTAAGGATTTAGCTTTTTTCCCCATGTTGTAAATGGGACCACTAACCTAGACTTTTAAGAGCTGACTCAGAGGTCATTGAATTTTGCTTCCTTTTCCCCACTCCCTAGAGCAAAGAGCTAATTTGGGAAGATTCAGCATAGATGTAGATCCTTGGATAACCCTCAAGGGATCTTCATCTGCCTCTTGATTGTGTATTCCCCTAAGTGGGAAGAGGTGCCCAGTTTCAGTGTTGGTAAATTCTTGCCTTGTGTATCCTGACTCAAAAGTTTCTATTGAACCGATCTCCAAGAATAAGGGTTGTAATGTACATTAAAAACAGACCAAATGGCCCAGAATCAGCTGTCTTCACAAATGAAACAATGTAAGGGAGGCCAGAATGATCTCTGTAAATGGTATACTCCTGATGTCTACATGTAGTTACATTGTTCTATCTAGCTATCCTGTATGGCCTTCATTGTCATAGTGCAGTGGTCTCCAACCTTTTTACACCCAAGATCACTTTTTAAATCTCCAAACAGGCGAAGATCTACCACCCCGCCCCTTTCTTGAAGCCCCACCCCTTTCTTGAAGCCCCACCCTCTCTATTCACCTCTTGACCGCATTTGCTATCCCCAGCCCTTACTTACACACTCTGATAAACAGTTTATTTTTAAATTATGCAATGTATAAAATTAAAATCATGTGTTTATAGTTATGAAATAAATGGTCTGTTTTTTATTCATGCTATTTAAATCTAAAATGAAGCATTTATAATTATACATTTTGTGGGGACAGAGTTTCTGTGGCTGGGGGCAGGGGAGAGGGAACAGGGTGCTGGGAGGGCAGAGGACAGGGTTCTGCAGCAGGGGACAGAGTGCCAGTGGGGACAGGAATAGGAACAGAGTTCTGTAGCTGGGAACAGGGGAGTGGGGACAGAGTTAGCGGAGTGGGGACAGTTCTGTGGCTGGAGAGTGGGGGCTGGGGAGTGGGGTGCCAGTGGAGGCAGAGTGTCCCCTGTATCTGCCTCCTCCCAGGATTCCCCTGCCCCCAGAGGGAAACCAGCGTGTGCCTGCCCTGGGGCCGACCCACCCGCGGTGCAGGGAAGCCCCCCGCGTGCCTGCTCCAGGGCCGACTGCCCCGGCGCAGGGAAACCCCACGTGTGCCTGCCCCAGGGCCGACTCAACCCTCCTGTGCGGTGCAGGGAGCCGATGCACCCTCCCGCAGTACACCCGGCAGAGCAGCTAGCTCTACTTCCGGAATTGCCGGAAATGGCGCTAAGCTGCAGGACTTCTGTGCATCCCTGGGAAGCCTACACTACCTCCATTTTCACTGGAGGTAGGTAGTGGGAGAGAAATGGGGGCGGGGCGGACAGGATGCCTCGCGATCAACTGGTCGAGGCCTCGCGATCGACCTGTTGGTGACCACAGCCATAGTGTATGACCACCTCATGATCTATTAAATATCTTCACAATGCCCTGTTAGCTAAGTTTTACAAATGGTGAACTAAAGCTGTGAGACGCTAATTGTGTTTTTCCCTACCTAAGTGACTTCCCAGGGTTACCCAGGACATGTGGGTTCAATTCTCTGCTCCATCACACCTCTCCTGAATCCCAGGTTACTACCCTGATCACTGGAGCATCCTTTTTGCTTTTTAAACAATATGAAATTGTTTTTCCCTTTCCTTATAAGGCTGAAATGGTCCATAAGGGCCTGATGATTGAGAGGGGTCTCCTGGTGACCGCATCACAATGTCAGCAGCCATCAGCGGTAAGTCTGGGGAATTCTAACCTAGGTGTCACAGGTCTTGGATAATCTGGCAGAAAATGGCAAAAGCCAAGGAATCTGGGCTCTTAAAATTGCTCCCAGAGAAACCTAGCTGAGAGAGGAGGTGACATCTGCCTTATGACTTAGCACTCTTCTGGTCTGAATAGCACGCACAAAAGGTCTAGTTCCAGAGAGTGATTCAAGACTCACTGAAACTCCTAAAAGATGTGGAGTATTTTATGGATTTGCGATAACTACCTCAGCATGTACAAAGTAGAGGTGGTTCCTTCTCACACTTGGCAACCTGTATGAAAGTCATATTTTATCTGTCACCAATATTTGATACACTTCCTACTCATTGAGCCCATTTTCTGCAACACAGAAAATGTGAAATGGCAGCTGTACTGGGATTTAAGTAGATAATACAGTGCTCGTAAATCCGCAAAGCGCTACACAGACATTCTCACCGCGGCAGCATAGGGGTGTGATTCTATATGGCGTGACACTTGAATAATGGCTAGAGTCTTATAATCTGTTTTCCTTAATAAACAAATCAACAATTCCCCCAACCTGTAGCACCTCTGACTGGGAGTGGAATCTGATCAGTCATGCACTAGTTTTCTGTTTACACCTGGATTTCTCTAGTGATAAGCATCTAAACCCCTTCTTGCAGTGTCCCAGTGGGAAAACTACCACCTCTGCTAATCCTGCTTCAGAATGTCAGGGTTTCTGTGCTGCTTCCCCTTACAATAAGTACAGAGTATAGTTCAGCTGCAGGGTTCTCTTTCTGTCTTAAATGAGACTTCCTAGAACACAGAAGTCTGTTGAATTCATAAATGGGCCTTCTATGTAGATCTGATACAAATCAGCCTTGTTTAAAGTGGCTAATTCCTAGATAGCTTTTTGTAAAAGACATCTTGTAGGCCACAAGGCAATTCTGTCCCTTGTTTAAAATGCCAGATGCCTGAACTCTGCAGCTTTTTTACCCAAGCATACCCTTACCCCAGGGGTAGGTAAGAGGCTTCCAGCAGACCAGATCTGGCCCGTCAAGCCACTGGATCCGGCCCACAGCCGCCTTGCCGGAACCTGTAGGCAGAGATCAATTCATGTTTTAAAAAGCCAGCTCCGGATTGCTGGGGAGGAGGATGGAGACTTCTCATGCTGTTCTTGACCTCTCTTCTCCCCCTGCCCCAGAAAAATTTATTAGCTCCCATTGGCCAATCTCTCAGTTTCTGGCCAATAGAAGCTGAGAATTTTTGCTGGGATCAGGGCAGTGTAGGAAGCCTTCTCCCTTCCTGCGCCCAGAGCAGAGCTATGTGGAGCAGTGAGCAGCCTGCAGCAGACAGTCTGCCTCAGGTTTCTTCTTGTAAGCGCCTTCCAGCCAGAGCCTGCCTCTGGCACCCCAGCCCCTCCCTTCCCCAATCCTCTTCTCCCTTTCCCCTTTCACATATACAAACCCTCTGCCCCTTCTGCACCCATACCCCCCCTTCCAGATCTGGCACCCCAATCTCCTACCCCAAATCACAATTCCCTTCTTCCCTAGGTCACATCCCAGTCCCCTGCCCTAGGTCACAACTGCCTCCTTCTCCCAGACCACATTCTTCCTCCTGTACCCCAGTCCCTTCCTGGAGTGTCCCCCACCATCAAAAATTATTGCCCACCCCTGCCTTACCCAATCAGAGCTCTAGATCAGACTTTCCTAGACTGGAGCTGGCTGGTGGTCCCAGAGAGCTGGCTGTCCTCTTCTCCTTCTACAGCTGGGCAGATAGGAAAGAATAATGAAGAGATGAACTTAAAGACACAACACTCTTTGCACTTTGCTTTAAAAATAGCTTCCTCTATTATGCTCCATATCTATCACTGCTGACTGGGAGGTGTGTGATTCCATATGGAAAGGAGGAGGTCCATGAGACCATCTCTGGTTTGGTTCAAGCTATTAAAGTGTGTCCTGTAATAGAGTAGACCAACTAAATGACCCGCGAAAGCTGCTGCTGAGCAGCTCATTTCCAATGTCCGATTATCTCAATAAACATTACAAAGCAAGATCTCTTGGATATTGAAGTATTTAAAAAAAAATAAGGGTTTGAATTGAATTCACAAAAGTAATTTGATGGGGTGAGAGTCTCAAACTTCGAATTAAGTTTAGATAGTGAAGTGTCTTGGTTTGTAATGAACTTGTGACACAAACAATTACAGCATTGTTACTGGAGGAGCTGGGCTAGGGATCTAACTGAAACTTTGGCAATTCAAATCTTGAATGAAAGCTGTAGCTTAGAGGGATTCCAGTCGGCACAATACTAAGAACAGCTGTCTTCCACTTCTTTGCTACCTATTCCTTTCTGTGTTGCAGAATAACTTCTCCACACTCCTAAAACCCATTTCGGAACAAATCCAGGTGGTGCAGCACTTCCGGGAGAAAAATCGTGGCAGCAAACTGTTCAATCACCTATCGGCTGTCAGTGAGAGCATCCCGGCACTGGGCTGGGTGGCTATGGTAAGGACTACAGTGGATCTTTGGGGGAGGCAGGGTTTGCTGCTGCAACAGCCCTTCATTCTAATATGTTGTGTTCTCTCTAGGCCCCAAAGCCTGGCCCCTATGTGAAGGAAATGACGGATGCAGCCATGTTTTACACCAACCGGGTCCTCAAGGAATATAAGGATGTGTAGGTTCAGCTTGCTCTGCAAAGCGGGAGGGTGCAAACAGCTGAATACTGACATTTTTGTTTCTGATGTAATTATGGGGGTACATGTTAGCCATCTAGCGTAGAATCCTGAAGGATTAAGATAATAAAATATCTTGGTTTCAGAAATCGGCATCTACTGTGCCGGGCTGGAATGGCACCTCACTAATGCATTGTTTAACCTGCCTGCTTCAGCCAAGTTGCCTAAAATTAAACAATACCTAACACTTACATAAAAGTTTTGCATCAGTAGACCACAGAGTGTTTCACAGTCTCTAATGTCAGTCTCTAATGTGAGGTATTGCTGTGTTCCCCATGGAACAGATGGGGAACTGAGACTCACCCAAGGTCACATGTGGCGTGTGTAGCAGAGCAGTGAATTGAAGCTCTGCCTCCAAAGTCCTAGTTAGTGCCATGTCCCCTCAGTTGGCGTCTAGAATGTGGAACTTGAATGGCTGTGAACAAAGCCCTAATGCAAGCGGAACATAGCTACCATATCCCTGAAGACTTGCCTGTCAAACTCAATACCACTTCTTTCTTTTAGCAGTGTCAAGGTTTATTTAAAGCACCTCTACTTCAGAAACTGCTAAATTTCCATAAATATGTTGATTTTGGATTTGTTACTGAGCAAATCACTGGTAGCAAGTACATTGACATTGATCATGTACCCACTCAGTCCAGGAACCCTTTGGCTTTTCCCCCTGGCCTACGTATAGGGGGCTGGCTTTCTGACTCAAACACCCCACTGCCTAATTTCTCACAAGTAGGCTTTAGTGCTGGGAATTGTTGCTTTTTGCTCTCTCCTTGCACTGATGTTGCTACTCAGCTCCAAATAAACTCCTCTGAAAACTAGGGGTGGGGAAATTTGAGGGTCCAATTTCAGCCACATGGTTTCAGATCTCTGAGATACTAACAAGCACTACTTACCTTGTATTGATCTTGTACCTCTTAGAGATAAGAAGCATGTGGACTGGGTGAAAGCTTATCTGAGTATCTGGGCGGAGCTGCAGGCATACATCAAAGAGTATCACACCACTGGACTGACCTGGAGCAAAACAGTAAGTGCTGACTGTATGTTGTCAATCAATAGTTTTGACCTAGGGAAACTGGTATTATAGGACTGTCACAGGAAGTAGTGGTCGCACAAGTTTAACTCCCTCTTGGGCATCTCTTACAGGGTCCTATAGCAAAAGAGATGGGTGCACCTACAGTACATTCAACTGGTGCTGCTCCTCCTCCACCTGGACCTCCTCCGCCTCCTGCTCCAGTCCCCACACACACTGGTACAGATGACTCTGCTTCCCGCTCAGCGCTATTTGCCCAGATCAATCAGGGAGAAGGCATTACTTGTGGTGAGCAAACTGGGCAACTGAAGGCTGATGGGTGGTGGGGAGATGAAGGGGAGCCATTTGGCTAGTAGGTTATGGAAGGAAAATATTGTAGGTTGTCTCTGCATGGGGTTCTGGGTCACTACCTGCAGACCCTAAAAAGTGATCTCTTCAATGCAGGAAGAGTTTTCTTACCTAACAGCATCCCCTGGATGAATGGGCAGGGACTGCTCAGAACATGAGATCCACAAAAGAACAAGGTTAAGATTTTGTAGTTTAAAAACTAGCGGGGAGGAGGGGAAGGAAGCTCTTCCATGTGCAAACCTGCACACAAATTACCATTTGCATGTTCAGTGACCCAGTGAAATGTGGGTAAAACAAAGCTCACGAAAATTTGGTCCTAGATTTGCATCTTCCCTAGAGAGCATGGAACAGCTGGAGAATTCTCGTTCTAGTTCTAAACAGAACACTTTAAATCTGGCTCTGGAGCTCATATAATTAAATGCTGAACATTTCCCCCAGGTTTCTTTTTTCATAGAATCATAGAACTCTAGAACTGGAAGGGACCTCCAGAGGTCATCGAGTCCAGTCCCCTGCCCTCACAGCAGGACCCAGTACCGTCTAGATCAGAGGTTGGCAAAAGGGCCTCCGCAGGCCAGATCTGACCTGCCAAGCGGGTGGATCCGGCCAGTGGAGGCCCTGCTGCTCCTCTGCCACCAGGCCAATTAGGGCCTTGGGGGTAGGGGACCGCGCAAAGCCTTCTCCTGCCCTGCCAGGAGCACATGGTGCTATGAAGCACCACGCAGTGCTCGCAGGGAAGGGGCGGAGTTGAGAAGGCTTCGTGCAATCCCCCACCCCCAGGCTGTAATTGGCCAGTGGGTGGGGGAGCACGTGACAAAAACCCATTTTGTCAGTTGCATCTGTGGATTTTTTTTCCACAAAAGCGTATGTCCACATACACTTGAACCTCTTTAATCCAGGAAGCCTGGGAAACTTGCTATGCTGGATTGTGGAATTTTTCAGACCATAGAGGATATGAGGGTGCATCAGGGGGTTGGAGGTGAGGCACTTGCGTGGCACCCTACTCCTGGGGCACATGGCTCTGTGCCTCCCCGCTGCTATGGGAGCGGTGGGGAAAATCTTCCAGAGAAGCATGTAGCTGTGCTGCTGTTCCCCCTCCTCCTCGGGGAACAGGGAGAGGATGGAAGCAGCAGTGTGTGGAACTACTTCCTCCTTCACTTGCCAGGGTCTGTACCACCGGTGTCCCTCATCTGGGACATCTGGAGTACGGAGGTGTCAGTGTAAATCTGTTAGTCTTGTTGTTTTTTGTGGATACAGACCAACCCAGCTCCCCCTCAGATAATTACCACATTTTCTTGTAGGCTTGAAACATGTCTCAGATGATATGAAGACGCACAAAAATCCAGGGCTAAAGAATCAAAGTGGCTCTGTCCGAACAGGACCCAAACCTTTCATTGTTCCTAAACCAGCCTGTGCTGCTAGCTCACCAAAAATATCATCCCCAAAGAAGGAACCACCGATGCTAGAGCTGGAGGGCAAGAAGTGGAGAGTGGTGAGTGTCCATGTGCCAGCAAGAGTGATGGGAAATCAATAGCTGAGAAGGGTCTGCAAACATCTTTCATTTGAAATAGCTAGAATGTATTAACTTGAAGGAACAATCAGTCTCTGCAGCCTTTTTAATTCTTCAGAGAAGTAGAAGGGTCTTTGTTCACATGACACCTCCATAGATATTTACATCTGTAGCTCTTGAAATCAGAATAACTGGGTATTTTTCACCTTTCATCAGGAAAACCAGGAGAATGCCTCCAACCTGGTGATCCGTGACACAGAGCTGAAGCAGGTAGCATATATTTACAAGTGCATGAGCAGTACACTCCAAATCAAAGGCAAAATCAACTCTATCACAGTGGGTAAGTGCTGGGTCCCAATGGGTTGGGCTTCTGCCTGCTGGCACATCAAAGGGCTGAATCAAATTGGGGCTATGGTACAGTGAGCAATCTTTTCTCCTCTGCAGATAACTGTAAGAAGTTAGGCCTGGTGTTTGATGATGTGGTAGGCATTGTGGAGATCATAAACTGCAGGGACGTTAAAATTCAGGTAACTGCCCCCAACCTTCCTTGTGACTCTGATTGTATAGAACTCTGTCCTGCATCTTGTAGTGACACCTTTCCAGATCTGCCAGTTCACTTTTCAGGATGCAATCTGTCTACTTCTAATTAAGCATCTCCCTCCATTCAGGGGTTTTCAAACAGCCCTGTCTAAACGGGTGAAGAACAGAGAGCAAACTCCTCATACTGAGTTGGATGGATTATCCAGCTTCAGAAAGGCAATGTAATCTAGTAGGGAAAGCCAGGGGCTGAGGATAGGAGTCTGATAGAATTTCTGCCCCAACATTTGATTTGTGGTTATGGGCAAGTTGCTCAACCTTCTGTGGCACAGAGGTGTTAATTGCTTCCTTCCAGAGATATGGTAGAGTCCAGTGTAAAAGACTTAATCCCCTGAGGAAAATGCAAAACAATAAACAAATTAGTGGTTCCCTAGGAAAAGCTGATGCTACTGTAACCACGTCCTTGTTTTCCTCACTAGGTAATGGGTAAAGTGCCAACAATTTCCATCAATAAGACAGATGGCTGCCATGTGTATCTGAGCAAGAGCTCTCTAGACTGTGAGATTGTTAGTGCCAAGTCTTCAGAAATGAACGTCCTCATCCCCACAGAGAGTGGTGACTTTGTAAGTGTTTCCTCTTCATGAAAGGATTGGAGAGGGCAGCAAGAGCTGGAACGAGGTTGGGGGGGAGGGTTCAATGGCAGGAATTGGAGATTTAAGAACTATGGTGTCACATCTTGTTCCATTGTTTTACTGAGACAAACGCTAGCCCCTTCCAGGGAAGGATGTTCAGTGAAGGACCTGCCAGTTCACTCCAGAGAGCCTTTCTAATATCTGGACCTTGTTCCGTATTTTACCCTTTTAGAACATTAGAACGGCCATACTGGGTCAGACCAAAGGTCCACCTAGCCCAGTAGCCTGTCTGCTGACAGTGGCCAGCAGGGTAGATTAAATTTGCAGGATGGATTCTTGAAGCCCATCAAATGTAAGACATGGGTGCCCTCCCTTGGTCTGTCTTCTCTGAAGGCATATTCACTAACCAGCTGGCACTTGTTATGAAAACACTGTTGTTGGAAGTAACCCTCAGCCCTCCTAGTCCACAGAGGAATGAAATGTGTGATCTGTTAATTTTAGACTTGTTCAGTTTACTCTTCTAGAAAAAGTTGTTACATTTAGCAAGTCACATCTACTTGTCAAACCAGTTCTCTGTATTTGGGTTTTAAATCAAATTTTGTCCTTTTTGCTTATCCCAGAGTACATGTCTGCAGTGCTCAAAACACTATAGCAGGGCTACTCAACTTTGGAAGCCCCAGGGACCACAATGATACTCACAGCATGTGCCGAGAGCTGCAACTTAAGTGTGGTTGCATATACATGCACACGTATATGCAAATAGCTTATTTCACATATACATGCACACGTATATGCAAATAGCTTATTTCACATTGACAGACATGAATACAAAGCATTTCCCACAATGTTCCAGCGCTCCTGGCACCATCTCCCTGGGGGCTAGAAATGCTGACACCCTGTACCCATCTGTTGCAGCCAGCCCATCTGCTTGCATCTTTCAGTACTCACCCGCCTGGGAGACACTTCACCGTTGTGGAGCATATTCCTAGTAGAGGCCATGTTCAAAGGATCACACCCATAGGCTGCACGTTGAGCTCCGCATAAAGCCAGACTTCACTGGGTGGCCACAAAGAAACAGACTGCATATGGCCCATGGGCGATGTGTTGAGTAGCCCTGCACTATAGAGGAATACGGAACAGGGGAGCGGAGTAACTTCTTAGCGGAAGACAAATTATCTTTTGTCCGCCACTAGGTTTGTCAGGCTAGGCAGAACGGGAATAGTCTCTGGTCTTTCATATAAATCAGACTTTTCATTATACATTTCTTTCACCCTCCAGAGCGAGTTCCCTGTCCCTGAACAGTTCAAGTCCCTGTGGAATGGGCAGAAGCTGGTTACCAGCGTGACGGAAATTGCTGGCTAAGCAGAATGGCATTGCAGCTTGTGCCTCTCCTTGCCCTAGCTGTGGGACAAATCTGCTTTCAGATGATTCTCTTAGATTTCCTGTACCTTTCTGCTCTCAAACTGCTTCTGTCTTCTACCTGAGACACAGCTACCTGCCTTCACTGAAATACCTCGGGCTGGGATTTGGTGTAGGGTGGCGGGTCAGTTGATCTTCTGCAGGAAGGTGCATCATCCCCCTCTTGTCAAATCTAACTGCACCATCAATCACGTCTGACTTCTGGTGAACTTCAGAGCCAGGTTTGGTGGCTGGCGTTCAGATCGTTACATTGGTTTGTTTTGTGTTCTCTTCAGACAAATTGCTCATGTGAGAAAGGAACGCTGCCCCTCTTTGAATCCAAATAAGGGTGTCCTCCCAATGTGGTAAGTTGAGCTGGCAGGTGTGTTTCAGGAAGGAACTGGGAGCTGCTACTAACTCCAGCTATGTGTACTAATCAGTGGCATTACAAGATGCAGAGAATGGCTTTGCTGGACCAAAGGCTGTGGATTGGCCATGTAGCAATTCCACCTTGACTTTCCCATTCAACATTCCTATTTGCTCTATGTAATTCTCTTTGTGCCATGGTGGGAAGATTTGCAGTAAACAGGTGCCACAGAAGATTGCATTGGAGTAAATGATCCATTCTGCAGTCTGTCCAGGTAGCAGCTGAAGTGTCCACTTCCCTATGAGCCCTTCTCCACAAGGGATCTTTACCCAAAGGGTTCCTTCTAAGCCGCTGAACTCTCAAGTTCAGTCTTCCATGACAGTTCTTGTGAACCTGTCTCCTTGCTAGCAAGGGATGCTTTTTATTCATTCCAAATTCAGTATTTGTTTTGTAAACAAGAGTTCAACTAAATCAGGTCCGTTCATCCTTGCTCATGTTTAGTTGCTATAGAATGTGAAACTATTCTCAGCCTCTTCTCCTTCCCTTATTGCTTGGCTCTTTACTCGGCTGGAGGCATGCCATCTCTGTTCCAGGGCCTACACTGACCCATCAAGGGAGCTGCACGTGCTTGATCTTTGAGTTTCCCTGCCTCTGGTGGCACAAGCATATCTGACTGCATTTCCTCTATACATTGTGAGTGATTTTTTTTTCTCTAGGATGAAACTCGCAAAATATGCAATTTTTTTTAAATTTTGAGACTGTCTGTAACTTGTACTCATCTTCTCCTGAGGCTTGTGGAAAAAACCTTTATGTACTTAAAATTATACAGAAGGTAGAATAAAGTTCATGCCAACCTGCTCATTTCACTAGCCCTTGTTTGCTGTTCAGAGGAGAAAGTACAGCTAGGAGGCTTTTTATGGCTAATAACATGCTTCAGGTCATTGGGAATGCAAATTGCCCCCACACACCTGCTCAATGAGCTCTCTGCCAGTGGACAGATCAGAATTGTGTGTGGGTGCAAAGCTTATTGCAGAACCACAGACTACATGGAAGGCACTGCATCTCCTAGCGCTACTTTCCTTTTTTCAAGTTGATGCTGCTAGTTCCCTTGCTGAGGAAGGGAACAGTCACTGCTATGCCAGTAAGAGGCTAACCCTTAGTTCATTAGACATATATAAAACATTCTTTATTAAAGAGTATCAACATCAAACCAGCAGAATAGTAGTTAGTCAACCAACAACTGTTATAAAAACTCTTAATCACTGAAACATAATCCCATGAGCTGGCACCTCTAGCTACCCCAGTAGTAACCAGGTCTTCTCCCCTATCTCTAATCACAGAACTTTAAACTGGAAGGGACCTTGAGAGGTCATTGAGTCCAGTCCCCTGCCCTCATGGCAGGACTCAGCACCATCTTAAGTGGTGGTCCTCCTCACTCTATGGGCTGTATCTAAATTAGTTATGTCTGTTACTATTAAATCCCTGGTTAGAGGGACAGCACATGTGGTTAGAACAGGGGTGAACAATAACTTTTGCAGGGGGGCTACTTCCCACATTTCAGAAGTGGTTGTGGGCCAGCCCAGAAGGGGTAGGGCCTGGGTTAGAAGGGGGCTGTTCCCTCTAGGAGTGGTCCACCCTGGTGAGGGGAGGTGACTTTGTGTGCTCTGCTGGCCCTGATTAATATAGGGGTGGGGAAGCATGTGAAGTCTTTGCCCCTCACCCTGTCAGGGGCATATGGTGCTGTAGAGATCCACCAGCCATTTCAAACAGCTGACTGTTCTCTCTAGGTGCCACACAACCCTAGCAGTGGGAGGAGACTGTGTGCTCCCTCTGCCCACAGGCCAGTCTGTGCAATTCTTCACCCTTAGGCCCTGTCTTTTTCCCCTGCCCTGCCAGAGGTAGGGTGTGCAGTGCCTAAAGGGAACCACCAGCCATTTTGAACAGCTGGTGATTCCCTCTGGTGCTGCATACCCCTGGCAGGAGGAGACGCTGCCCACTCTTCCATCCCCAGGTCTTGATTGGCCTAGGGTCCGCAGCAGGGCACCCACAGGCTGGATTCAGACCATGAACCCTATCTTGCCCCCCCCCCCCCCCATTATAACGTAGCTCTAATAAAGCTGAGACTATCCAGTCCCAAGTGGCTCAGCTATTAAACTACATCTAGCATGTGACTGGTGCAATTACATTAGTATGGTTTTCAAACAAGATAATGTAACGGCACAGCCTAGTCTGGGTTGGGCTATATACTACATCAGAGAAGCATGTAACATTTAATGTAATCCATGCTACTTCTAATGCACTATATGTTCACAGCCAGCAGACTAGGATGCCCTTATACTTGTTTAGCTCAGATATCATGCTGCAGCAGGCTTCTATGCAGGGCATGCTGTTCCCCGTTAAATGGCAGCTTAGCTTGTTATCTACATCAATTGGATCCAAGTTGGAACTTGATAGGTGACCTCCCCCCCCCCCCCCCCCCCCCCCCGGCCTTGTTTCAGGAGCTTGGTCTGATAGAAGTCACTTCCTCTTGTCAGGCTGCTGACACATCAGCTTCAATGTAGGAAGGGGAGGATGTTTGTATAGAACCACTCTTCAGAAAAGCGAAGATGATCTCCTTCCACAGACAGGAATACCAGCTTTCCTGCCTTGTCCATCTGCTGCAGCCCCAGCTGATCCTAAGAGACAAGGAGACCATCATGTGAACAGGATATGTAATCCAAAGCTCGTTGGTCCCAGTGAGTTTCATGAGACTTAAGTGGTGGTGTTTCACAGTATTGTAGCCATCCTGATCCCAGGACATTGGAGAGACTAGGGGGATGAAGTAATAGCTCTTATTCAACCAACTTCTGGTGAAAGAGGCAAGTTTTTGCGCTACACGCAGACCTGAAGAGCTCTGTGTAGCCCAAAAGCTTGTCTTTCACCAGCAGAATTTGGTCCAATAAAAGATGTTTCTTCATCCACCTTTTCTCTCTTATGAGGACTTAGGTTCAGAATGAGACCCTCACACCAGTTTAACTACATGCTCAGTGACACTGAAAGCTATTTAAATATTGGTTCAATGTAGCTAGAGTGACTCCCTTTTAACATTTGGAGGAAAGGATTAAGTGATACAAAATACACCAGTAACTGCAAATAAAACTCGTGCCCTCCTGTGCTTGACCCTTTCATTCTCATAATACCACACTGTCTAAAACTAGTATAGATCAGCCCGTGCCTTCAATTAGCTCAGGGGTGGACAGGTCACTCCAAGATTTTGGTAAGCAATCGAAGACCACATTTTTCTACGGAGAGGGTGCAGAGTCTGGGATGGAGGTTGGGGTAGGGGGAGAGGTGTGGGGTCTGAGGGAATTAGGGTTAAGGAAGGCATACAGGAGAAGATTCTGGCCTGGGGAAGGACTATAGGAGAGGATGCAGGGTCTGGGAGGGAATTGGGAACCAGGGCAGAGGGTTTGGGTGGTGACCTGGGACAGGAGGGGTAGGGAGCCAGAGGCAGGCTCTGGCCAGGAAGTGCTTACCTAGGCAGGTCCTGGCCAGTAGCCCAGCAGGACTCCCAGGCAGGCTCCCTGCCTGCTGCAGCCCCAAACAGCTGTCTCCTCCCTCCATGTACCTCTCTCCATGGGGAGCCAGGCCTAAACCAGCCCCTGGGAGCTGAGAGATCGTGCTGGGGCCAGCACAGACACAGTAGAGGGACCCACGGAGCATCCAGCCACTGTGAGCATGCTGTTCCCTTCCTGAGGGTCTGGCGGGGCAGGCTATGTATGTCTTGCCCATCTCTGCATTAGGAACCACTCTCTATTTTCTTTCTTCTGGACATCAGTTATTTACAAAAGTTCCCCTGGCACCTTTCTGAAATTCAAGTTTTATTCCCCTCCCTCCCTGCCCCCATCACCAACAGAAAGCACTTCATCATTGCCAGGCAGGGAGCCTTTTGCTATATTATTCAGTAGAACAGACAAATATTTTGAGAATAAGTGGATCAGTTAGCACAGCCCTTGGAGTTCAGGCTGTATGAAAACAGCCCTGCTAGGAAATGCATCTGCTCCTGTGATAAGTATCAGCTTTCAAAATCTAATTTTAAAAATAGGGAACTATAAAATGCAATGAAAGCTGGACTAGGGCAGGTCTTTTCCTGAAAACCACATGCTAGGCTGAGACTGCAATACCATGGTTTATCAAGAGCTCTCTCAACATTCCCTGTGTCTGGTGGTGAAGACCATGGGCTAGGTTCATGGATTGCTGCCAGGAAAGGTTCGTTCATTTCCCCTGCTTAAAAAGAAACACACACCTAAAGGGAGAGGCAACTCAACTGGCCAATGTGTGCATGAGGCTGGAACAAGTTGGAAGTTTGTGCCACTTTTAGGGTATGTTTATGCTACTGGCAGCAATTCATCCTGTGGGGGTTGATTTATAAAGTCTAATACAGACTCTATAAATCGACCACTGATCACTCTTGCCTCGACTCTGGTACTCCACCAAAACAAATGCAAGGGGAGTTGCAAAGAGAATGTCATCCATTAACACACTGCACTGAAGACACTTTGGTAAGTAGGTCTAAGTATAGCAACCCCAGCTACATTATTCTTGTAGCTGAAGTTATATAACTTAGATCAATATAACCGTCACGTAGACTAGCCCTCAGAGATTTTAATTTCAGTGGCCTTACTCCTGATTTAGAGCACTGTCAGCACGATTAGCATTAAGTCCACTGCATACATTGGTGGCCTGGCAGTAATGTACTTTTGGCTAAGTTATCTCCGGCTGAGAGTAAAAAAAGAGAGGCAGCGTTAGGATGCTGGTCTGTAATTCATGAGACCCAAGTTTCATTCCTTGCTCTACCACAGACTCCTATGCAACCCTGAGATATTTAGGCTCCTCAGTTCCCTATCTGTTCAATGGGGATAATAGTTGATGGGAAGCTAACCACATCTTTCTTGGAATTAATCAACAGATCAAGCCTTGTCCTTATATAATCCAAATACAAACTGATCTCTTTAATGAGAAAGAGGACGAATCTAAATAGTGGAATTTTGAATCTCCAAGATTCCTGGAGACAGTTTAAGCTATTGACAGGGGAGACATAGAGTTACTGAGTCTCTGGGAATTAAAGGTTAATCTTTAAAAAATTATCAATTGATGAAACCTCCAGGAATGCATCCAATCTAATTTGGCAACCCTAAGGAGACAGATTCTTCCACAGAAGATCCAGCTAGTTACCTCTGTGTAGAGTGAGGTCTGCTGTAGTGGGATGGTCTCCTTGGCTTGCCCACTTCTGTAAAATCCAAACCACTAGAGAAGAAAAAGAAGGAGACGAGAGAGCTGGGCAGACTGTTCTTCTCACTGAGGAAGAGAGCATGCTTTGGCTTGGAGTTCCTCCCCCACTTGAATCTACCAATTACCTCTTCAGATTGAATAAACCCAAGAGAACCCTGCTATCAACAGACAGGGTGGAAACTTTAATATGCAAACAACCCTCGGTTTCCTAAACCAGTTAGTGCCAATGCTGTCCTTACCTAGTGCCTCAGACGACTGCAGCTCTTCAGAGTATGAAATGCTCATCCTTAGGCTTACACTGCCAATGCAGTCACATTGTCTGAGGCCTACATGAACACTCTTCTCAGAGTCATGGTTGGGTGAAGTTAAAGATACTAGATCCAGACTCACTACAACCCTCACCTGTGCTTAACCTGATCCAAGAGGCTGCTAGTACAAGGCAGCCTTAATCCAGATCATGAGGTATTTGAGCAGCTCTCCTCAGACCATAGCTATCCAAGGCACTTATCGCCAATCAGGCTGTCTGGTCTCCACCGAGTGGTTCCAACAGCTCTGGATCAGTACTGGGACTTTTTGGTGCAATGATCCTGTTTGAAGAAATTCTCCCCCTGAGGATAATCCTCTATGGCCAACTCCCAAGTTTGGCACATCCTGAATGGGCAAAGACCATATTCCCTTCCCTTTGCTAGTGGTCTTGCCTGATTTGTTTGTGAAACTGGCTGAATCTACATGTGTGGATTCAGTTTTGGTCTATGCTTAGATTTACAGCATCCTGGATTTGTATTCAAAGTTGGGCACTAGTCAGAACTAGACAAAGGCATTAGGAAATGAAAGCTCTCTGCCTAAGTCTCGCCTGCCTTATCCCAAGCATGTGAGGACTTCCTCACCTCTGAGGCTGGAGGATCTACCATGGTGTCATTGAGAAATTTCACCATCACAAACTTTTTCAAAGCCATCAGGTTTTTCTTGTAGGTCGCATTAATGCCCTGGAAAAAGAAATGTTGGAACAAGAAGAAGGAGAGCTTTGTTAGAAATAGGGCAATCTGGAGTCTCACTGAGATGGGGGCTGCTGCAAATATTGTCAAACAGGTGTCACACTTGTTACACACTAGGGATGTGAACAACTAGTCGACTATCCAATAAGCAAATGCTTATTGGATAGTTGACACACAAGTTAACTAGCTCCCTCTCCCTTGCTGTCTCTATCAGAAAGCAGCAGCAAGAGGGCGGGGAGGGAGGGGGATAGAGGAGGAGGTACTTCAAAGTGGTAGTGCCATGTAGAGCCAAGTGCCAGGCTCCATGCAGCACTGCCGCTTTGAAACGCCACATGAAGCCCGGGGTCTGCCACTTTGAAACACCATGTGCAGCACAGGACCAGCTGAGTCCCCAGCTGACCCTGGGCTCCATATGCAGTGCTGCAAGGAGCACAGGGCTAGCAGGGTCCGCCATTGGCCTCATGCTCCCTGGGGTTGTTGCTACACTTCAAAGGGGGAGGCGCCCTTATCGATTAATCGAAGGCAGAGGCAGCAACACATGGTGACAAGAAGCTGGTGCGCAATAGGAGCTGGTTTTTAAACTGGTTCCCCTTGTGGAGTAGCTCCTACCTGGCACCCTACACTGCTGCCAGCCCCGCGCCTGGGACTATAGAATAGTCGACTAACCAAAAAGAATTCATGAGGTTACTCGGCTATTTGATTAACCAATATTTAACATCCCTACCAGGAACCCACACATTGTAACCCTAGCACTGATACCAATTTCCTATGATTAAATTGCTTATCCCCATTTTACAGATGGGGAACATTTCCCCCTCTCCCTCACGTTGGGTTTGTGAGGATTAACTGGTTACTTCAAGGTGCTTTGACAAGGGAAAGCTATACAAATCTTGATTCTTATTGCACAGGAGACAGTCACCAATCTGCTGCCATGCTGGGGAGAAGCTATTTTTCTACAGCCACATGCAAAAATATCTGCAACAGCACTGGGAACTGTACAAGGCATACTAGGGTGCTCTGCCATGGCCACTCCTACCTCACAACAGAAAGACCCACTAAAACAATTAAACATGAAAGATGCCAGCCATGAAAATAAAGAGAAGAAAATCTCAGCCATTCCAATGTTGGACAGCACTGTTCTCCTTAATGCCTTATTAACATGCCAGGCTGAGTGCGATAAGCATAGCATCGGCCTTTACCTTCTCCTGATTAATGTCAGCCAGGAAGATGCTGTTTTTCCGGTACTCCTCCTCCTTCAGGGGGTCATGCCAGTATTCTGCCTGCACCAGGCTGTAGGGGAGAGAGAATGAAGCTCGCACTGGAAACACACGAGCCAAAGGGGACATCTTGCTTCTGCCTTTGCAGTCCGCACAGGCCCTGCCAAACATACTCACCGTTCCTGAACCACCTTCGTGTAGACTCCAAGGTCCAGCATCTTTCGGATCCAATCACAGATGCGGGAACTCTCCCCAGGACAGCGTGGAAAGCCGTACACACCTAGGGCAGAAAGATAAGCTTCTCCATTCCATGAAAGCACTGAAAGCCACACAATTGCAACCACAAATGAAAAACCTCCTCCTCTTGGCCCAACAACTGGAATTATTCCAAGGAATCCAGTGGTCTTTTAGGTGGAGAGAGAACTGATGATCTTTAGTGGACCAGCAGAGGGCATCATTATGGAGAAGAAGGTCATACACATAAATGGAAATGCCTCCTGGCTCGTTAGTCCCCAAAGCTGCACTATTGTTCCCAACAGCATATTGCTACAATTGTGCATAGTGCATTAAACAGATTCATGCAATGGAGTATCCAGGGAGAGGTGCCCTTGGGAGATTACTCCTGTCTTGAATTTTTCACAGACAGATGTTTCCCCTGGCATTTAACCATTGTCCTGTCATTTCATCCTCTTATCATTCATTTTATCTCCTTGAACCAGTCTGAATAACTCTCCTCCCTCTGGGTAGTTTAATACTTTAAATGCTCATAACTTCAGCTCTCTATCAGCCAATCACATTGTGGCCAATCTGAGTAAGTTTCGTTTTGTGGAAGCTCCTACATCAGATCAGTCTATTGCTCTCTGCAGTCCTGTATATGCTCCAACAAAAGGCAATCGCTGATTCTTCTAATCTAGGTAAAAGGCATCTATTTGGCTAATTGGATAGTCACATACATTGGGAGGATTCCTCCCTGCCCCCTGAAGAACATTTGTCAGTATCTATTTTAACTTGGAACCACTTCAACTGGATCTATCAGCGAACCTACCCAACATCAACCCAGAACACAAGCACTCAATGATCAAATCCTATTAAGATTCAAGCAAAAGCATCAAATTTATTTCAAATTAAAGTCAGTCAAAAAGCAGCTTTCAGTGTGGGGGGAGGGAGGGACGGCTTTTGGAGCAAGGGAAGACAGTTTGTTTTATCCCTCCAGCAGCTCCCACTCCATTGGAAGCAGGGATGACTCTTAGAATCATAGAATATTAGAAATGGAAGGGACCTCGAGAGGTCAAGTCCAGTCCCCAGCCTTCATGGCAGGACCAAGCACCATCCAGATCATGCCTGATAGATGTTTGTCTAACCAGTTCTTAAATATTTCAAGTTATGGAGATTCCACACTGTGATGGGGGATCCAACCCCTGCACTCACAGCAGCCCGGACCTGGCGGGCTGCAGCGCGGAGCTGGGAGCGGCGTGTGATTTAAAACCCGCACGCGCGGCAGCCCAGGGCCGGCGGGCTGTGGTGTGAAGGCAGGAGCGGCGCCCGAGTGGGAGGGCGTCCGTGGCTAGTCAGCGCAGAGACCCCTGGCCGTGAACCGGGCGGGGGCATGCCGAGGAGGATGGATAAGAGGAGGAGAGCAGGGGCTGGTGTTGCTCTCAAACCCCCACAGACCGACGCCGGAGCGACAAACCTGGGAGAGCGAAGACGGAAGGTCGGTCTGGAACAAGGATCAGAAGTAGCCCCCGCGGCGCAGACCGGGGACTAGGGCGGAGCCCTTCACCGGGGACCGGAAGCTGGAGCAGAGACCTGACCCGGAAGAGACCGGCCTGGAACCAGGGGTGTAGGCCCCGAAGAGCCTACGGGTTTGGACCGCGGGAGTGACTAGCAAGTGCACAGAAGCCGGGGAGGGGGTTTGGGGTAAAGTTCGAACGGTCGAGCACCCCACCCCACAGGACCCGGTTACACACATGCACACACCCTAAGCAATTTATTCCAATGCTTAACCACCCTAACAATTAGGAAATTTTTCCTAATCATAGAATCATAAAACACTGGAAGGGACCTTGAGAGGTCATAAGAGTCCAGTTCCCTGCCCTCATGGCAGGACCCAGTACCTAGACCATCCCTGATAGAGGTCTATCTAACCTGCTCTTAAATATCTCCAGAGGTGGAGATTCCACAACCTCCCTAGGCAACTTATTCCAGTGTTTAACCATCCTGACAGTTAGGAAGTTTTTCCTAATGTCCAACCTAAATCTCCTTAGCTGCAATTTAAGCCTATCGTTTCTCGTCCTATCTTAGACATTAAGGAGAATAATTTTTCTCACTCCAAAAGCTGCTATTATGTCTCCTCTCAATCTTTTCTTGGAGGACTCTAGAAATGAAAGAGGGAGTTACCTTGGTGCTGCCCTCCAATGGAAATCAAATTGAACATCGGAGGAGAAGGACATCTCTGTGCCACTGCCCTCCTGGGGAAAAGAGACAGGGTTAGCATCCCACATCCTACACAATTGCTAGTCTATTTGTACAGAGCACTTTAAGCAACCATACTCAAGCTCTGCCTCTGACCAGCTTTAGATTAGTTACTTAGCATAACTGCCTAAGTCCCATCAATGGGATGAACACTTTTGAAAATGTTACCGTTAATCACTCTGTGCCTCAGTTTCCCCATCTGAAGAAATCTTATCTGTGTTATAAGGGTGTGGTGAGGGCTAATTTACAATTGTAATGTGCTCATAAAACTTGTAAAAATACAGCATTTTAAAACAAATGTAACCATGAAACCCAGAGTACACTTAATTACACTTTCTTTTGAACCCCACAGCAGGCGTGGGAGGGAGATTCCCACCTGAACTACTATAACCTAAAACATTTGTCTAAAATAAATCCAACTGTAAACTTACAGGAATTGGCCTCCCTGGGAGAATCCCACAGAATTGTAGCCGCCTTGCAAGTGAGGGTCCCTCGCAAGCTGGTCACAAACCAGTGCCACTTGTTGGTTCACATTCATGAAGTAACTGTTCTCCATATCCTGGGAAATAAACAAGAGGAACAGATAAGCAAATTATCTTTACTGTGGGTTCATTTTAATGTTGTTGTTCAAAGGATTTTTAAGATTTCTCCATTGGGAAAGACGCCATAGGCCTTAAATTCCTGGCAGGAGTTTACAGGTAGGACCCTACCAAATTCACAACCACGAAAAATGTCATGGACCGTCCAATCTGGGCTCCTCCGTGAAATCTGATTTGTGTGTACTTCTACCCTATCCTATACAGATTTCATGGGTAGAGTATACAGCATTTCTCAAACTGGGGGGTTCTGTGGTGGGAGGGGTTATTGTATAGGGATTGCTACCCTTACTTCTATATTGCTGCCTGGCTGGGGGGCTAGGGAATGGTGGCTGCTGGCCAAGTCCCCAGTTCTGAAGGCAGCAGTGCAGAAGTAAGGTGGAAATATCATCCTGCCCCCAACAATATCCTCACAATCCCTGCCCACTGACTCCTTTTGGGTCGTGGCCTCTACAGTTAAAACACCATGCAATCAAACAATTTGGTATCTGAAATCAAAATTTACTATTTTTAAAATCCTAGGAGTGTGAAATTGGTAGGATCCTAGTTAAAGGCAGGGATCTGAAAGGTCAACTGGTAAGCATCACCCTTAATGGATAATGGTTATGGTTCCAAATCAACAGTTAACCCGTGGGGGCTGGAGCAGCTACCCTGTCTGCAGCGGACAGGGGCTGCTCCTGCCTAGTAGGGCTAGGAGCATCCCCTTTTATCGGTTAACTGGTTAAATAATTAAATGGGATTTTACATCCCTAGTTATAGGTAGACCCCAGTTTTATGAGACTCTTTGTGATCTCCCAGCCCAACAGTAAGTTGTCATAGACACCCTGATGTTATAAAAGTTTGAATTCCCACCAAACCTGGTTATCTGTACCCTCTATGAATCCAGGTAACAAGACATGTCCCCCATTCTTGTGACTGCTCTTACTTGAACTGCACTCTAATGCACTGCTAGTAAGGTAAGCCTCTGGGCACTCTCATCACAATCAACAATACACGAGTCAGGCTATATCTTTCTTATACTAGTAAAATACAATATAAAATGAGTAAATAAAATGTGCTTAGCATAATAAATAGGAATAGACTAGGGATGTAAGCAACTAATCGACTATCCGATAAGCACAAGCTTATCAGACAGTCAACACACTAGTCACCTCCCTCTCCCCCCTTGCTGCTTCTATCAGAAAGAGGCAGGACGGGGGGGAAGGGGCTGGCTTAAAAGCTGGTTCCCCCCAGCTTCGTGGGAAGTAGTAGGGGTGCAGCGGTGGCGTTCCACCTTTGAAATGTACAAGAGTTCCCGCTGGGGCTCTTGTACATTTCAATGGCGAAATGCTGCATGGCACTTCCACCTTTGAAACGTAGCAACAGCAGGGTGGGCTCTTGCTACATTTCGGAACCGCCCTTATCGACTAATCAAATAGTCAGTGGAAATGCCATCAACTATTCAATTACTTGATTAATCTAATTTTAACATCCCTAGAGGAGACAAGTATCCCCCTTCAAAAACATGGTATCTCCTCACCCAGCTAATATCTTTAGATGTTTCTACATGCTGATCAGAATTTGCATAAAAATCACATTTGAATCAGGGATTTATCATATCCCTGGTTTTCTTCCACATGTGATTAACAAGCAGTCAGTTTCTTCAAGACAAAGTTGTTTGATAAAGTAATGATACAATAATGAAAGCTCTGCCTGTATCTTTATGGATCTATGTCAAAAGCAGGGACTGCAAATTATTTACAGCACCTTTAAGAGTCTGTGCAGAATCTGATCACTAATCAGTAAATACTCAATGGAAGCAGAAGCTTCATACAGGATAGCAGCAACTTTACCTGTAACAAGTTTTTTCCAATCTGTAGTGACAGAACATATATTCCTGGTATTTTATTTTCCACTATTTTTTTAATGTATCCCATGCTTTCAGGGTTACAGCAACTGTCTCCTGCAAAAAGAATGAGGAAAATTCCCATCAAATATCATAAAACCATCACACGCTCGAAGGATGAGGTGCTGAAAACAAAACTTACACACCCAGGAAAGCAACATGTGAGGGTTTTTTCCAAATGTCCATGCAGCAAATATTTGTGCCTCAAGCACAAAGCCTGTAAAGGGACCACCTGAATGTACTTCTTGGTTCCATACTATGATGAACTCCTTTCACCCTCTTGCTGATAAGTTCATGACACTGATTTAGACTATCAAAATACTAAAGACAGCATGAACACTGAAATTCTTACCCAGCCTTCCATGCCTTTCGCTTATTCTCATCCTTATGGAAATCCTTTGCTACAGTTCTTTACATTTTGATTGAATAATCACGTTAATACAAAACCGTAAGTCTACAGACAATACTATAGAGTTCAGGACCCTGATTCCACAGGAATAACTTATTTGTGATATCTTTGGCCCAGACACTTCCTAGTCTAGTGGTTCAAGCTTATGACTGGAAGCTGGGACTTTTACATTTTAATTGATTTGTGTCAGAATTGTAAGTGTAAGTAAAGCTTTTTTAGATTTTTTTTTATTCATTAAGCAACTGAGGAGGGTCAGACAATTAGTTATTGACACTGAAATTCAAAAAATTAAAAGCTTTATAACCATTAAAACAAACTGTCAACATTACATTTCAAAATATACCAGATAAACATTCTTTTCTTACTTTGATTTTGCCTATCTGTAAATTGTAGTCATTGTCCATGGACATTTTTTCATCAATTTGTACGTAACCGTGAAATCAGCATCTATGGATGCATGCCAATAAAAATCTAATTTTTTCGAACCTTATTGGTATTCATGCTCTTACACTGTCTTCCTCAAATGCCTGGAGCGAGGCTTTCTGTGCCCAAATCACCCAGGCTGTAAACAAGGATAATATCTTGAAAACATTACTAATATTATTAGACTGAACTAACCCTAACATTGCTTATCTCAGGTAAGAAGAAAAAATGCAGGCAACATGATCATATGGAGAGGGCACTGGACAGAGAGTCCAGACTTCCCAGTTCTACCTGGGACCTGACTGGGTAATGTTGGACAAGCTACATCTCTGTGCTTCTGTTTCAGGGATAATGATTTTTTTAATGATCTAGCAAAGTGTTTATTTAAAATGTCATCAGTGCTACAAAACACAGCCATGTTAAAATTGGTTTTGCGATGTAGCTGTAGACAAAAAGAAAGCAAGTGACAACATTATTGAATCATAATCACAACCACGTTTAAACACAATTCATAATGTACACAGGGCCTAAAATAGAAAAGAACGGTGTAGGGAACTCTCCCAAAGGGTGCTGGGCAGCAGAGTAGATTAAGTCTTTAGAAGCCAACTTGATCCCACATTCCCAGTCCAACCTCACTTCCTTCCACCTCTCATTTCACAAGGAAAGGGTGTGTCCCCGCACTATGGTTTCACTCTCTCGGCACGTAAATGATAATCACGTGGAATGTGGCCGAAAGCTCCAAGGGCAGGGAGCACTGCTTCTTGTTCAAGCCTCTCCCGTGCGCACGCGGCTAAGAGACTCCTTTCACCCTCCCGCGGCCCGTCAGTACAAGCAGGCTCTGCACACGGGCTGGGATTCGGGAAGTGAGAGCTCCAGCAGCGCAGCGGTAGGAGCCCCGCGGGTAGACTGCGCCGGATGCTCCTGCAGGGAGGCTGCTCCCCCCAGCTGCCCCCTTGCAGCCCTGGCTGACAGCACCAGCCCGCCCCCTGCAAGCCTGGCGGGAGGCAGCCCCGCCCGCAGGAGCCCCGCGCTCACCCATCCCGTGCCAGAGCACCAGGGGCACCGGGCCCGCGCGGCGCCCCGAGCAGCGCAGCAGGCAGGCGAGCAGCGCCACCGGCAGCAGCAGCCTCCGCGCCGCCATCTTGCATTGTCACATGACCCGCCGGGAGCGGGCGGGGCAGTTGGGAGGAGGCTGGTTGGGAGGGGCGCTCCAGCCCGGGGGGGATGATGGAGCCATGGGACGTAGGGGTTGTGGGGTCACAGGGTTGATAGGGCACTAGGGGCCAGGGGCAATAGAGCTATGGGAAGTGAGGGGTGCAGAAAGGACCAGGGGTGGTGGAGGAAAGTGGGGATGATGGAGCCATGGGAAGTAGGGGTTGTGGGGTCAGTGTTGATAGGGCACTAGGGGCCAGGGGCAATAGAGCTATGGGAAGTGAGGGGTGCAGAAAGGACCAGGGGTGGTGGAGGAAAGTGGGGATGATGGAGCCATGGGAAGTAGGGGTTGTGGGGTCACAGTGTTGATAGGGCACTAGGGGCCAGGGGCAATAGAGCTATGGGAAGTGAGGGGTGCAGAAAGGACCAGGGGTGGTGGAGGAAAGTGGGGATGATGGAGCCATGGGAAGTAGGGGTTGTAGGGTCACAGGGTTGATAGGGCACTAGGGGCCAGGGGCAATAGAGCTATGGGAAGTGAGGGGTGCAGAAAGGACCAGGGGTGGTGGAGGAAAGTGGGGATGATGGAGCCATGGGAAGTAGGGGTTGTAGGGTCACAGTGTTGATAGGGCACTAGGGGCCAGAGGCAATAGAGCTATGGGAAGTGAGGGGTGCAGAAAGGACCAGGGGTGGTGGAGGAAAGTGGGGATGATGGAGCCATGGGAAGTAGGGGTTGTAGGGTCACAGGGTTGATAGGGCACTAGGGGCCAGGGGCAATAGAGCTATGGGAAGTGAGGGGTGCAGAAAGGACCAGGGGTGGTGGAGGAAAGTGGGGATGATGGAGCCATGGGAAGTAGGGGTTGTAGGGTCACAGGGTTGATAGGGCACTAGGGGCCAGGGGCAATAGAGCTATGGGAAGTGAGGGGTGCAGAAAGGACCAGGGGTGGTGGAGGAAAGTGGGGATGATGGAGCCATGGGAAGTAGGGGTTGTGGGGTCAGTGTTGATAGGGCACTAGGGGCCAGAGGCAATAGAGCTATGGGAAGTGAGGGGTGCAGAAAGGACCAGGGGTGGTGGAGGAAAGTGGGGATGATGGAGCCATGGGAAGTAGGGGTTGTAGGGTCACAGGGTTGATAGGGCACTAGGGGCCAGGGGCAATAGAGCTATGGGAAGTGAGGGGTGCAGAAAGGACCAGGGGTGGTGGAGGAAAGTGGGGATGATGGAGCCATGGGAAGTAGGGGTTGTGGGGTCACAGTGTTGATAGGGCACTAGGGGCCAGGGGCAATAGAGCTATGGGAAGTGAGGGGTGCAGAAAGGACCAGGGGTGGTGGAGGAAAGTGGGGATGATGGAGCCATGGGAAGTAGGGGTTGTAGGGTCACAGGGTTGATAGGGCACTAGGGGCCAGGGGCAATAGAGCTATGGGAAGTGAGGGGTGCAGAAAGGACCAGGGGTGGTGGAGGAAAGTGGGGATGATGGAGCCATGGGAAGTAGGGGTTGTGGGGTCACAGTGTTGATAGGGCACTAGGGGCCAGAGGCAATAGAGCTATGGGAAGTGAGGGGTGCAGAAAGGACCAGGGGTGGTGGAGGAAAGTGGGGATGATGGAGCCATGGGAAGTAGGGGTTGTGGGGTCACAGTGTTGATAGGGCACTAGGGGCCAGAGGCAATAGAGCTATGGGAAGTGAGGGGTGCAGAAAGGACCAGGGGTGGTGGAGGAAAGTGGGGATGATGGAGCCATGGGAAGTAGGGGTTGTGGGGTCAGTGTTGATAGGGCACTAGGTGCCAGAGGCAATAGAGCTATGGGAAGTGAGGGGTGCAGAAAGGACCAGGGGTGGTGGAGGAAAGTGGGGATGATGGAGCCATGGGAAGTAGGGGTTGTGGGGTCACAGGGTTGATAGGGCACTAGGGGCCAGGGGCAATAGAGCTATGGGAAGTGAGGGGTGCAGAAAGGACCAGGGGTGGTGGAGGAAAGTGGGGATGATGGAGCCATGGGAAGTAGGGGTTGTGGGGTCAGTGTTGATAGGGCACTAGGGGCCAGGGGCAATAGAGCTATGGGAAGTGAGGGGTGCAGAAAGGACCAGGGGTGGTGGAGGAAAGTGGGGATGATGGAGCCATGGGAAGTAGGGGTTGTGGGGTCAGTGTTGATAGGGCACTAGGGGCCAGAGGCAATAGAGCTATGGGAAGTGAGGGGTGCAGAAAGGACCAGGGGTGGTGGAGGAAAGTGGGGATGATGGAGCCATGGGAAGTAGGCGTTGTGGGGTCAGTGTTGATAGGGCACTAGGGGCCAGGGGCAATAGAGCTATGGGAAGTGAGGGGTGCAGAAAGGACCAGGGGTGGTGGAGGAAAGTGGGGATGATGGAGCCATGGGAAGTAGGGGTTGTAGGGTCACAGTGTTGATAGGGCACTAGGTGCCAGAGGCAATAGAGCTATGGGAAGTGAGGGGTGCAGAAAGGACCAGGGGTGGTGGAGGAAAGTGGGGATGATGGAGCCATGGGAAGTAGGGGTTGTAGGGTCACAGGGTTGATAGGGCACTAGGTGCCAGAGGCAATAGAGCTATGGGAAGTGAGGGGTGCAGAAAGGACCAGGGGTGGTGGAGGAAAGTGGGGATGATGGAGCCATGGGAAGTAGGGGTTGTAGGGTCACAGTGTTGATAGGGCACTAGGTGCCAGAGGCAATAGAGCTATGGGAAGTGAGGGGTGCAGAAAGGACCAGGGGTGGTGGAGGAAAGTGGGGATGATGGAGCCATGGGAAGTAGGGGTTGTAGGGTCACAGGGTTGATAGGGCACTAGGGGCCAGGGGCAATAGAGCTATGGGAAGTGAGGGGTGCAGAAAGGACCAGGGGTGGTGGAGGAAAGTGGGGATGATGGAGCCATGGGAAGTAGGGGTTGTAGGGTCACAGTGTTGATAGGGCACTAGGTGCCAGAGGCAATAGAGCTATGGGAAGTGAGGGGTGCAGAAAGGACCAGGGGTGGTGGAGGAAAGTGGGGATGATGGAGCCATGGGAAGTAGGGGTTGTAGGGTCACAGGGTTGATAGGGCACTAGGGGCCAGGGGCAATAGAGCTATGGGAAGTGAGGGGTGCAGAAAGGACCAGGGGTGGTGGAGGAAAGTGGGGATGATGGAGCCATGGGAAGTAGGGGTTGTAGGGTCACAGGGTTGATAGGGCACTAGGTGCCAGAGGCAATAGAGCTATGGGAAGTGAGGGGTGCAGAAAGGACCAGGGGTGGTGGAGGAAAGTGGGGATGATGGAGCCATGGGAAGTAGGGGTTGTGGGGTCAGTGTTGATAGGGCACTAGGGGCCAGGGGCAATAGAGCTATGGGAAGTGAGGGGTGCAGAAAGGACCAGGGGTGGTGGAGGAAAGTGGGGATGATGGAGCCATGGGAAGTAGGGGTTGTAGGGTCACAGTGTTGATAGGGCACTAGGTGCCAGAGGCAATAGAGCTATGGGAAGTGAGGGGTGCAGAAAGGACCAGGGGTGGTGGAGGAAAGTGGGGATGATGAAGCCATGGGAAGTAGGGGTTGTAGGGTCACAGGGTTGATAGGGCACTAGGTGCCAGAGGCAATAGAGCTATGGGAAGTGAGGGGTGCAGAAAGGACCAGGGGTGGTGGAGGAAAGTGGGGATGATGGAGCCATGGGAAGTAGGGGTTGTAGGGTCACAGTGTTGATAGGGCACTAGGTGCCAGAGGCAATAGAGCTATGGGAAGTGAGGGGTGCAGAAAGGACCAGGGGTGGTGGAGGAAAGTGGGGATGATGGAGCCATGGGAAGTAGGGGTTGTAGGGTCACAGGGTTGATAGGGCACTAGGGGCCAGGGGCAATAGAGCTATGGGAAGTGAGGGGTGCAGAAAGGACCAGGGGTGGTGGAGGAAAGTGGGGATGATGGAGCCATGGGAAGTAGGGGTTGTAGGGTCACAGTGTTGATAGGGCACTAGGTGCCAGAGGCAATAGAGCTATGGGAAGTGAGGGGTGCAGAAAGGACCAGGGGTGGTGGAGGAAAGTGGGGATGATGGAGCCATGGGAAGTAGGGGTTGTAGGGTCACAGGGTTGATAGGGCACTAGGGGCCAGAGGCAATAGAGCTATGGGAAGTGAGGGGTGCAGAAAGGACCAGGGGTGGTGGAGGAAAGTGGGGATGATGGAGCCATGGGAAGTAGGGGTTGTGGGGTCACAGTGTTGATAGGGCACTAGGGGCCAGAGGCAATAGAGCTATGGGAAGTGAGGGGTGCAGAAAGGACCAGGGGTGGTGGAGGAAAGTGGGGATGATGGAGCCATGGGAAGTAGGGGTTGTGGGGTCACAGTGTTGATAGGGCACTAGGGGCCAGAGGCAATAGAACTATGGGAAGTGAGGGGTGCAGAAAGGACCAGGGGTGGTGGAGGAAAGTGGGGATGATGGAGCCATGGGAAGTAGGGGTTGTGGGGTCAGTGTTGATAGGGCACTAGGTGCCAGAGGCAATAGAGCTATGGGAAGTGAGGGGTGCAGAAAGGACCAGGGGTGGTGGAGGAAAGTGGGGATGATGGAGCCATGGGAAGTAGGGGTTGTGGGGTCACAGGGTTGATAGGGCACTAGGGGCCAGGGGCAATAGAGCTATGGGAAGTGAGGGGTGCAGAAAGGACCAGGGGTGGTGGAGGAAAGTGGGGATGATGGAGCCATTGGAAGAAGGGGTTGTAGGGTCACAGGGTTGATAGGGCACTAGGGGCCAGAGGCAATAGAGCTATGGGAAGTGAGGGGTGCAGAAAGGACCAGAGGTGGTGGAGGAAAGTGGGGATGATGGAGCCATGGGAAGTAGGGGTTGTAGGGTCACAGGGTTGATAGGGCACTAGGGGCCAGAGGCAATAGAGCTATGGGAAGTGAGGGGTGCAGAAAGGACCAGGGGTGGTGGAGGAAAGTGGGGATGATGGAGCCATGGGAAGTAGGGGTTGTGGGGTCACAGGGTTGATAGGGCACTAGGTGCCAGAGGCAATAGAGCTATGGGAAGTGAGGGGTGCAGAAAGGACCAGGGGTGGTGGAGGAAAGTGGGGATGATGGAGCCATGGGAAGTAGGGGTTGTAGGGTCACAGTGTTGATAGGGCACTAGGTGCCAGGGGCAATAGAGCTATGGGAAGTGAGGGGTGCAGAAAGGACCAGGGGTGGTGGAGGAAAGTGGGGATGATGGAGCCATGGGAAGTAGGGGTTGTGGGGTCAGTGTTGATAGGGCACTAGGGGCCAGGGGCAATAGAGCTATGGGAAGTGAGGGGTGCAGAAAGGACCAGGGGTGGTGGAGGAAAGTGGGGATGATGGAGCCATGGGAAGTAGGGGTTGTGGGGTCAGTGTTGATAGGGCACTAGGGGCTAGGGGCAATAGAGCTATGGGAAGTGAGGGGTGCAGAAAGGACCAGGGGTGGTGGAGGAAAGTGGGGATGATGGAGCCATGGGAAGTAGGGGTTGTGGGGTCAGTGTTGATAGGGCACTAGGGGCCAGAGGCAATAGAGCTATGGGAAGTGAGGGGTGCAGAAAGGACCAGGGGTGGTGGAGGAAAGTGGGGATGATGGAGCCATGGGAAGTAGGGGTTGTGGGGTCAGTGTTGATAGGGCACTAGGGGCCAGGGGCAATAGAGCTATGGGAAGTGAGGGGTGCAGAAAGGACCAGGGGTGGTGGAGGAAAGTGGGGATGATGGAGCCATGGGAAGTAGGGGTTGTAGGGTCACAGTGTTGATAGGGCACTAGGTGCCAGAGGCAATAGAGCTATGGGAAGTGAGGGGTGCAGAAAGGACCAGGGGTGGTGGAGGAAAGTGGGGATGATGGAGCCATGGGAAGTAGGGGTTGTAGGGTCACAGGGTTGATAGGGCACTAGGTGCCAGAGGCAATAGAGCTATGGGAAGTGAGGGGTGCAGAAAGGACCAGGGGTGGTGGAGGAAAGTGGGGATGATGGAGCCATGGGAAGTAGGGGTTGTAGGGTCACAGTGTTGATAGGGCACTAGGTGCCAGAGGCAATAGAGCTATGGGAAGTGAGGGGTGCAGAAAGGACCAGGGGTGGTGGAGGAAAGTGGGGATGATGGAGCCATGGGAAGTAGGGGTTGTAGGGTCACAGGGTTGATAGGGCACTAGGGGCCAGGGGCAATAGAGCTATGGGAAGTGAGGGGTGCAGAAAGGACCAGGGGTGGTGGAGGAAAGTGGGGATGATGGAGCCATGGGAAGTAGGGGTTGTAGGGTCACAGGGTTGATAGGGCACTAGGGGCCAGGGGCAATAGAGCTATGGGAAGTGAGGGGTGCAGAAAGGACCAGGGGTGGTGGAGGAAAGTGGGGATGATGGAGCCATGGGAAGTAGGGGTTGTAGGGTCACAGGGTTGATAGGGCACTAGGTGCCAGAGGCAATAGAGCTATGGGAAGTGAGGGGTGCAGAAAGGACCAGGGGTGGTGGAGGAAAGTGGGGATGATGGAGCCATGGGAAGTAGGGGTTGTGGGGTCAGTGTTGATAGGGCACTAGGGGCCAGGGGCAATAGAGCTATGGGAAGTGAGGGGTGCAGAAAGGACCAGGGGTGGTGGAGGAAAGTGGGGATGATGGAGCCATGGGAAGTAGGGGTTGTAGGGTCACAGTGTTGATAGGGCACTAGGTGCCAGAGGCAATAGAGCTATGGGAAGTGAGGGGTGCAGAAAGGACCAGGGGTGGTGGAGGAAAGTGGGGATGATGGAGCCATGGGAAGTAGGGGTTGTAGGGTCACAGGGTTGATAGGGCACTAGGTGCCAGAGGCAATAGAGCTATGGGAAGTGAGGGGTGCAGAAAGGACCAGGGGTGGTGGAGGAAAGTGGGGATGATGGAGCCATGGGAAGTAGGGGTTGTAGGGTCACAGTGTTGATAGGGCACTAGGGGCCAGGGGCAATAGAGCTATGGGAAGTGAGGGGTGCAGAAAGGACCAGGGGTGGTGGAGGAAAGTGGGGATGATGGAGCCATGGGAAGTAGGGGTTGTGGGGTCAGTGTTGATAGGGCACTAGGTGCCAGAGGCAATAGAGCTATGGGAAGTGAGGGGTGCAGAAAGGACCAGGGGTGGTGGAGGAAAGTGGGGATGATGGAGCCATGGGAAGTAGGGGTTGTAGGGTCACAGGGTTGATAGGGCACTAGGGGCCAGGGGCAATAGAGCTATGGGAAGTGAGGGGTGCAGAAAGGACCAGGGGTGGTGGAGGAAAGTGGGGATGATGGAGCCATGGGAAGTAGGGGTTGTAGGGTCACAGTGTTGATAGGGCACTAGGGGCCAGAGGCAATAGAGCTATGGGAAGTGAGGGGTGCAGAAAGGACCAGGGGTGGTGGAGGAAAGTGGGGATGATGGAGCCATGGGAAGTAGGGGTTGTGGGGTCAGTGTTGATAGGGCACTAGGGGCCAGAGGCAATAGAGCTATGGGAAGTGAGGGGTGCAGAAAGGACCAGGGGTGGTGGAGGAAAGTGGGGATGATGGAGCCATGGGAAGTAGGGGTTGTGGGGTCAGTGTTGATAGGGCACTAGGGGCCAGAGGCAATAGAGCTATGGGAAGTGAGGGGTGCAGAAAGGACCAGGGGTGGTGGAGGAAAGTGGGGATGATGGAGCCATGGGAAGTAGGGGTTGTGGGGTCACAGTATTGATAGGGCACTAGGGGCCAGAGGCAATAGAGCTATGGGAAGTGAGGGGTGCAGAAAGGACCAGGGGTGGTGGAGGAAAGTGGGGATGATGGAGCCATGGGAAGTAGGGGTTGTGGGGTCAGTGTTGATAGGGCACTAGGGGCCAGAGGCAATAGAGCTATGGGAAGTGAGGGGTGCAGAAAGGACCAGGGGTGGTGGAGGAAAGTGGGGATGATGGAGCCATGGGAAGTAGGGGTTGTGGGGTCACAGGGTTGATAGGGCACTAGGGGCCAGGGGCAATAGAGCTATGGGAAGTGAGGGGTGCAGAAAGGACCAGGGGTGGTGGAGGAAAGTGGGGATGATGGAGCCATGGGAAGTAGGGGTTGTAGGGTCACAGGGTTGATAGGGCACTAGGGGCCAGAGGCAATAGAGCTATGGGAAGTGAGGGGTGCAGAAAGGACCAGGGGTGGTGGAGGAAAGTGGGGATGATGGAGCCATGGGAAGTAGGGGTTGTGGGGTCACAGGGTTGATAGGGCACTAGGTGCCAGAGGCAATAGAGCTATGGGAAGTGAGGGGTGCAGAAAGGACCAGGGGTGGTGGAGGAAAGTGGGGATGATGGAGCCATGGGAAGTAGGGGTTGTAGGGTCACAGTGTTGATAGGGCACTAGGGGCCAGAGGCAATAGAGCTATGGGAAGTGAGGGGTGCAGAAAGGACCAGGGGTGGTGGAGGAAAGTGGGGATGATGGAGCCATGGGAAGTAGGGGTTGTGGGGTCAGTGTTGATAGGGCACTAGGGGCCAGGGGCAATAGAGCTATGGGAAGTGAGGGGTGCAGAAAGGACCAGGGGTGGTGGAGGAAAGTGGGGATGATGGAGCCATGGGAAGTAGGGGTTGTGGGGTCACAGTGTTGATAGGGCACTAGGGGCCAGAGGCAATAGAGCTATGGGAAGTGAGGGGTGCAGAAAGGACCAGGGGTGGTGGAGGAAAGTGGGGATGATGGAGCCATGGGAAGTAGGGGTTGTGGGGTCACAGTGTTGATAGGGCACTAGGGGCCAGAGGCAATAGAGCTATGGGAAGTGAGGGGTGCAGAAAGGACCAGGGGTGGTGGAGGAAAGTGGGGATGATGGAGCCATGGGAAGTAGGGGTTGTGGGGTCAGTGTTGATAGGGCACTAGGGGCCAGAGGCAATAGAGCTATGGGAAGTGAGGGGTGCAGAAAGGACCAGGGGTGGTGGAGGAAAGTGGGGATGATGGAGCCATGGGAAGTAGGGGTTGTGGGGTCACAGGGTTGATAGGGCACTAGGGGCCAGGGGCAATAGAGCTATGGGAAGTGAGGGGTGCAGAAAGGACCAGGGGTGGTGGAGGAAAGTGGGGATGATGGAGCCATGGGAAGTAGGGGTTGTAGGGTCACAGGGTTGATAGGGCACTAGGGGCCAGAGGCAATAGAGCTATGGGAAGTGAGGGGTGCAGAAAGGACCAGGGGTGGTGGAGGAAAGTGGGGATGATGGAGCCATGGGAAGTAGGGGTTGTAGGGTCACAGGGTTGATAGGGCACTAGGGGCCAGAGGCAATAGAGCTATGGGAAGTGAGGGGTGCAGAAAGGACCAGGGGTGGTGGAGGAAAGTGGGGATGATGGAGCCATGGGAAGTAGGGGTTCTAGGGTCACAGTGTTGATAGGGCACTAGGTGCCAGAGGCAATAGAGCTATGGGAAGTGAGGGGTGCAGAAAGGACCAGGGGTGGTGGAGGAAAGTGGGGATGATGGAGCCATGGGAAGTAGGGGTTGTGGGGTCACAGGGTTGATAGGGCACTAGGTGCCAGAGGCAATAGAGCTATGGGAAGTGAGGGGTGCAGAAAGGACCAGGGGTGGTGGAGGAAAGTGGGGATGATGGAGCCATGGGAAGTAGGGGTTGTGGGGTCACAGTGTTGATAGGGCACTAGGGGCCAGGGGCAATAGAGCTATGGGAAGTGAGGGGTGCAGAAAGGACCAGAGGTGGTGGAGGAAAGTGGGGATGATGGAGCCTTGGGAAATAGCTGTTGTGGGGTCACAGGGTTGGTAAGGAAGTGGAAGTCAGGAATGATAGAACTATGGGAGCAGGGCTGTAGAAATTGCAGGGAATCATGGGTGAGAAGAAGAGATGATAGAGCAATGGGAAGTGGGGGCTGCAGAGGTCATGGGGGATGGGACAGGGCCTGTGCTCTGTAGGGCACGTCTACACCAGGGATGGGCAAAAGGACCTCCACAGACCATATCCGGCTCACCAAGTTGGTTGATTTGGCCCGTGGAGGTCTTGCTGCTCCCCCACTCTCCAGGCCTAGGGACAGGAGAGCGCGCAGGGCTTAGAGTCAACCTTCTAGTTGACTAAGCGCCGCATGCTGGAGAGCAGGGAGCAAGAGTCTTCATGCTCTCCTAGGCCAATCAGGGCTTGGGAGTGAGGGGAAGTGTGTAAAGTCTCCTCCTGCCCCGCCCCATTCCTAAAAGGAGTGCGCGTCAAAGGGGGCAGGGTGGGAGGAAACTTCACACCCTCCCCTTGCCCCCAAGTCCTGATTGGCCCGGGGATGGGGAAGGGAGAAAGTGCACAAAGTCTCCTCCCACCCTACAAGGGACTCAGCACTTAGAGGGAACAAAATACAGGACTATGTAGCACTTTAAAGACTAACAAGATGGTTTATTAGGTGATGAGCTTTCGTGGGCCAGACCCACTTCCTCAGATCAATATGTGGAAGAAAATAGTCACAACCATATATACCAAAGGATACAATTTTAAAAAATGAACACATATGAAAAGGACAAATCACATTTCAGAACAGAGGGGGGATAGGAAGGTAAATGCCTGTGAGTTAATGATATTAGAGGTGGGGAAGGAGAGATGTCTGTTAATGGTATTAGAGGTGATAATTGGGGAAGCTATCTTTGTAATGGGTAAGGTAGTCGGGGTCTTTGTTCAGCCCCCTGTGGAGAGTGTCGAATTTTAGCATGAATGCGGGACTCATCAAATGATCCATTCCAGTCACCCATTTCCAGCTTCTGACAAACTGAAGCAAGGGACACCATTCCTGCCCATCCTGGCTAATAGCCATTTCTAGCCTCCATGAATTTATCTAGCTTTTTTTTTAACCTTTTATCGTCTTGGTCTTCAAAACGTCCTTTGGCAAGAAGTTCCCTAGGATTACTGTGTGTTTTGTGTGAAGAAATACTGCCTCTTGTTGGTTTTAAATCTGCTACCTAGTAACATCATTTAGTGACCTCCAGTTCTTGTGTTATGGAAAGGCGTAAATAATTCTTCTTTATTCACTTTCTCCACACCATTCATGATTTTATAGACCTCTATCATATCTCCCCTTAGTCGTCTCTTTTCCTAGCTGAAAAGTCCCAATCTTATTAATCTTCCTCATATGGCAGCCGTTCCATACCCCTAATAATTTTTGTTGCCCTTTTCTGAACTGTTTCTAGTATCAATATATCTCGTTTGAGAGAAGGTGACATCTGCATGTGGTATTCAAGATATGGGCGTACTGTGGATTTATATAGAGGCAATAAAATAGTCTGTCTTATTCTCTATCCTTTTCTTAACGATTTCTAACATTCTGTTTGCTTTTTTGACTGCTGTTGCATATTGATTAGAAGTTTACAGAGAACTGTCCACAATGGTTCCAAGATATCTCCCTTGAATGGCAACAGCTAATTTAGACCCATCATTTTATATGTATAGTTGGGATTATGTTTTCCAATATATGTTACTTTACATTTGTCAACATTGAATTTCATTTGCCATTTTGTTGCCCAATCACACAGTTTTGTGAGATCTTTCTGAAGTTTTTCACAGTCTGCTTTGAACTTGACAGTCTTAAGCAGTTTTGTATCATCTGCAGATTTTGCCACTTCACTGTTTACCCCTTTCTCCAGGTCATTTATAAAGAGATTAAATAGGATTGGTCCCAATATGGGCCCCTATGGGATACTGTTACCTCTCTCTATTCTGAAAACTGACCATTTATTCCTACTACCTTTTATTTCCTGTCTTTTAACCAGTTATCGGTCCATGAGAGGACCTTCCATCTTATCCCATGACATTTTGCTTAAGAGCCTTTGGTGAGTGACCTTGTCAAAGGCTTTCTGAAAATCTAAGTACACTAAATTCAGTGGATCTCTCCTGTCCACTTGCTTGTTGACCCCCTCAAAGAATTCTATTAAATTGCTGTGGCATGATTTCCCTTTACAAAAAAACATGTTAATTCTTCCTCAACAAATTATGTTCATCTGTGTGTCTGACAATTCTGTTCTTTACTATAGTTTCAAACAATTTGCCCAGTACTGAAGTTAGACGAGGAGTGGGCAAGAGGCAGCCAGCAGCCCAGATGCGGCCACCAAGCCTCTGGATCCAGCCCACGGCTGCCTCGCGGGGACCCTTAAGCATAGTGCAGCTGCCACCACTTTAAGGCTGCGTCTAGACTGGCATGATTTTGCGCAAATACTTTTAATGGAAAAGTTTTTCCTTTAAAAGTATTTGCGCAAGAGAGCGTCTACACTGGCATGGATGCTTTTGTGCAAAAGACATCTTTTGCGCAAAAGCATCCGTGCCAGTGTAGACACTCTCTTGCGCAAGAAAGCTCCGATGGCCATTTTAGCCATCGGGCTTTCTTGCGCAAGAAATTAACTTGCCTGTCTACACTGGCCCTCTTGCGCAAGAATACTTGTGCCTGAGGGCTTATCCTGAGGGGGAGCGTCAAAGTATTTGTGCAAGAACCACTGATTTTGTACAGTACAAAGTCAGTGTTCTTGCGCAAATACTCGTGGCCAGTCTAGACAGGTGGCAAGATTTTGCGCAGCCTAAATGTGGCTGCTCTATCCTGGGAGCTAGTAAAGAGGCTTTGTGCTCTGTCCTGTGCCCCACTCCTCCCCCAGCAAAATCTCTCAGCTTCCATTGGCTAGTTTCCGGCCAATAGGGACTGAGAAATTTTGCTGGGGACAGGAGCAGGCAATGAAGCCTCCTCACTACCTCCCTCCCTCCTACCAGGAGCAGAGCCATCTGGAACACCTTGATACTGCACCCTTCAGCTTCCCGCAGGACTGCTGGCTGGGAGCTGCCTAGGTAAATGCCTCCCAGACAGAGCTTGCCTCTGGCACACACACACCCTGTTCCCCTCCCCCCCAACTACCAGCTCCAGGCCATCACCTAAACCCTCTGTACTAGGGATTTAATAATGTGGTTGATTAATCAATTAACAGCTAAGGAAAAGCTTATAGGTTAATGCTATAGACTACACGCATTCCCCCCTGCCCCGTCAGTACATTTTTTAGCAGACTGGCCAGCAGCCTAGCTCAGTCCCAGCTTGCACTGCGTCCTGGACCTACTCCCGCTGCAGCTCTGCATTAAAAGTGTATTAGGAGCTAGGCAAGCAGGCAGCCCAGCTCCATTCCAGCTCATGACAGGTCCGGGAGCGCAAACCCCTGCCCCCACAGGACAGGGATTGCCTGGGGATTCTAGAATAGTCAAGTAACCGATGAGAATTCATGGATTTAATTGACTATTCAGTTAACTGATATTTAACATCCCTACTCTGTACCCCTTTCCCCCCGGTCACAACTCCCTCCTGGACCCTGCATCCCATCTTAGAACCCTTCCCCCAGACCAGAATCCTCTCCAACACTCACACCCCCTTCTGGACTTTGCATCCAAAGCTTCTGCCCCAGATCACAACCCCCTCTTTCACTCAAACTCGCTCTCAGACTCCACACCCCCTTCGACACTCCAGTTCCCTACCCCCAGAGGGAGCTTAGTGGGCATCAGAAATGGGGGGATGTGCAGGGTTCCATACAGTGACACCTGTACAAATGCTTTGGCAGCCCAAGCATGGGGCCAGCAGAGTCTCTGTTAGTCATCACAGTATGTAGCTATGACTGAATACCTGCAGGGATCAGGTCCAGTGAAGAAGGTCCCATTTTCACAGAGTCTGTTTTCACACTTAAAGGTTACTTGTAGGAGTGTATAGCAAGGAAGAGTTAGGAGAACCCATGTAGCTGTAACATGCCAGAATGACAGACAGAGACAGCCTCCCTCTGGACCTTGGGCATATCACTCAATTTATCCTCTTCTAAATCTGAGATAAGCACTATCTCACAGGGCTGTTCTGTGTCTTAGGTAATAGTGGCAAAATACTATCTCACAGGGCTGTTCTGGGTCTTAGGTAATAGTGGCAAAATACTATCTCACAGGGCTGTTCTGGGTCTTAGGTAATAGTGGCAAAATACTATCTCACAGGGCTGTTCTGGGTCTTAGGTAATAGTGGCAAAATACTGTTTCATCGGCATTGTTTTTAGCATTAGAATCCATCTGTCTCCTATTTACTAAAATTGTAAATCTGAAATATTTTTAAAGCCAGGTGTTGAGGCTACTAAGGAGTTAAATAGCATCACTAGTACTTGCCAAACTTATTGGGTCACATGGCTTGCCTCTCACGTGACTCACTTGTTGCTCCCAGACTGAATTCGTGGCATCCCTATAGGAATGAGGAGCTGTGGACTTCCTGCTCAGAAAACAAGAGATTGTATTTGAAAAACTAGTGGTGGGACCAGTGTCTGCTTCTGCTTCATCTGTGAGTTGATCATTTGGATTTTATTTCTGGAGAAGTTGCTGTTAACTCAGAAAATCAGCTCAAACCTACTTCACTTTGGGATGAGGGGGAAGCTGCCCAGATGTGGAGCTGTATGTTGGAAAATAGGTGGAATTTTAATGTGGGAGGGTTCTCTTTTTATCACAGCAATTCTATGCACCTAGCACTTCTTGCTTATCTACAGAGATCCTAACTTTCCTTGATTCAAGAACAAAAAAACCCAAAATGCGCCAATGGAAAAAAACATACTAATCTATGTTTTCCTGCCATTACAATGAAACTCTGAATTTTAAGTTTCTCTAGCCACAATATATATAGGTATGTGATGTTATCTGATTGAAATATTAGACATCTGATTAAAATGCAGCACATGGCCAGAAAGTTAGCCAGGGCCTCTCTTTGAAGACTTGTTAAGGAAGAGGGAACACATTTCAGAGAGGTAATGGTATTACTCTGCTTCAGCAAAAGCAAGGAGAAGTTCTGTGGCACTTTAAAGACTAACATTTATTTGGGTATCAGCTTTGGTGTGCATCTGAGGAAGTGGGCTACAGACCACGAAAGCTTATGCCCAAATGCCACAGGACTGCTTGTTGTTTTTAGGAAGAGGTGTAATGATAATTGGACTGTTTCATTAGATTAGAGTAGAACTTTGAAATGCAAACTTGCATTGTGAGAGTAGTAGAATGGCAGGTGTTTGCTCAGATACTCTGATGTGAACAAACAATCCATGTCTGTTACTAGACCTTTGATCTAAGATCAGAAGGGAGTGTTACCATTTATGATGAAACCTGACTGAAGTAATATTATTGTTTATATGTCTCTCTGAAGGTTGTGGTAAACTGCATGTGTACTGTTTAATGGATAAATTACATTGCACTAATTGCCAGCATGTTTGGGAGACAGAAAATTACATTAAAAGCCTGTTGTGCTCTCCCAGGCCAAGGGACAGCTGCAAAGGTATAAAGTTCCTTTGGACAGGATCCTTTTTCATCTTGTATCTGCTTGGATGCTTATGGGAAAAGCTCCAAGACATAAAGGATGAGATCCTAGGATTTCCTGATCTTCCTATAAGGGACATTGAGTTAATAGTGCTGAACTGCTCTGAAAAGATCCATCTGCAACTACAAAGTTCAACGAATCTATATAGCTGAAACCTCAAGAATTTAACTTGTTTGTATGTATCTTTTAATCAATACTCTCTTTTTTTAACGAATTGTAGTTTAGTTTAGAAGAATTGGCTCTCAGCATGTATTTCTGTGTAAGAGCTAAGTTAGCTATTGACCCAGGGGTGTGACTGGTTCTTTGGGATTGGAAGAACTTTTTCTTTTATATGAGAAAATAAGATTTTCAGTAATTGTCATCATATTTGACCTGAGTACCTGAAGGGAGGCCTCAGGGGGGTTCTTTAAGGGAACTGCATGGTTTGGACTTCTGCGTACCCAGGGCGGTAGTACAATAGCTCCCGTGTTCTGGCCTGGTACATCTAAATATTAGAATATCCATCAGCTTTGGGGGTTTGTCCACCCCATTCTGTTCACAGCTCACCCTAATTGAGTGACATCAACTTGCTCCCATGGGGACCATGGGTACAAGCTATCATTGAAAACAATGTTTTATTCATGTATTTACAATTTTGAAACTGACAGCCAGAGACCCATCTCTTCTCCTGATTATCCAAATTGTTGATGATCCAATTTGGCCCTAAGCCCTATTAGATCAGATAATCAGGGTTCCACTGTACAAGTTTCTGTATTTTCACAAAAAATAAAAACTAAAGATTCTCAGTTAAAATGCCTATTCCATGTTTTTCCATGGCAAATGGATTTCTAGGAGCCCCACTTACATCTATGCATTGCAGAGGCTACGTCTAAACTACACCTCTCTGTCGGCAGAGGGATGTAAATTAGATGTATTGAAAGTGCAAATGAAGCGAGGATTTAAATATCCCATGCTTCAGTTGCATAATGGCGGCCGCTGCTTTTTTTCGAAATGGGGGTTTTTGAAAAAACCCGGCAGTTTAGACGGGGCATTTTCGACAGAAAAACCCCGTTTCAAAAGATCCTGTACTCCTAATTTTTTGAGGAGTACAGGATCTTTCGAAACAGGGCATTTCTGTCGAAAATGCCCCGTCTAAACTGCCATTTTGGGTTGTTGTGGTTTTTTTTTTTTTTAAAGCCCCATTTCAAAAAAAAGCGGCATCCACCATTATGCCAACGAAGCACGGGAAATTCAAATTCTGGCTTCATTTGCAATATTGACGTGCTTAATTTACATCCCTTTATCTATGGCCTTAGACGTAGCCTCTGTGTCAAAGAATGTTTCAGCTGGGCAGCTGCCTCTGGAATGAATATATTTTCCAGGGCACAGAGTGAGGGTATCTTATGGGTGCAGAGAAAGGCTATTATTTCAGCAGAGAAGAGTATCCGCAATAAGGAATATCATCCAGCTGTGCGGAAAATAGGGCTCTGTATCCGTTTTGAGGCTGTGATAATCAAAGGCAAAAATAGGAAGGACCACACAAGGCAGGGCCTAGAAGTTGTTTTGTATCATTGTAAATCACATTGTTCTTAAAAGGTGTCCCATTTACATTGCATGGGTAGTGTCCATATTCCACAAGCCTGTGGAGCTCCTGTGATGGGGCTGGTTGCATTGTAGGAAGAATGGCATGAGATCAGTATTGAGGAAATGGTCTCAGGCCCTCAGTTTGCTGATGTCTAAGACGTTTCTTCTTCCAGCAATTGCTGAGACGTACCCAGGAGGAGGAAAAGGTATCCGTTTTGCTTCCAGGAAAGGATGCAACAAAGCACAGAGAACACTGAGGCAGAGGACAGCCGGGAGTTGGATCAGGAAGATGCTGCCCCTCTGCTCAACCAGGAGTTGTTCCTTAGGAAAGGTAAATCTACTTGAGGGGAACTGCTCTGAATCTGGGACTTCCTCCTCCACTCTGATATAATGGGGAGAGTAAAAACTCAGTGCCTGTGTAAGCGGGGGAATGGTCCCGCTCTTGTGGGGAACTTTCCTGGCTTCTATACACCCCGGTGAAATGAACCAGCGAAAGGATCTGAGTCCCCGCTCCCACTTCCTTTACCCCACGGCTCCCTGATCCTGAGGGCTCCCCCTCCACTCTCCTGAGTAGCAGAGCCCTTGAAACCCCAACAAGGCTGGGCCCAGGTTTCCTGGGGCTTAATCCCTGACCTTGTAGTCACTAGGGGCAGGAGTTAGGGTGTCCCCACTCCGAGGTGCTCTCTTTACACTGCAGGCCTTCTTGGCCCAGTGATCACTTCATAAGGTTCAAAGCAAATACAATTTATTAAACATCAACTGATTAAAGAGAATAGAATAAGAAACAATGAGAATGGTTAAATGAGAACACACAGCCCTGCTCTGTAGCACAGGGACATCAACACAGCAGTCTGCAGAGTGTAAGGACAGTTCACAGTCTCTTCCTTAGAAGCCCTGGATGTGCTGCAAGGGGCTGCAGGCTGGACACGCTTGCACTGGCAGTGACCACACAGCCTCAGTCTCTAAGTGGCCAGACCCCTCTCCCAGTCCAGAGCCTTTCCCCACACTTTGCAGGTCCCAGTAGCTCACCACATCCAGCTGCAGGCTGTGCTGCTTGGCCAGTTCCAGCTCCTTGTGTTGCTTCTCTGTTCCTTTTGGCTTTCTGAGCACTGCCAGTCTGCTGCTCAACACAGGGTCTGCACTGCTTGGCCTGTCTGTGTCTGGTTCTGTCGCTGCAGGACTTCTTCTTGTACTCCTCTCTCAGCTCTCTGTCTTTGCAGGACCTCTCCTGCACACAGCTTGTTTGTTCAGAGACAGAGCCAGAACAATCCCCACTTACAACCTGTCAGTCAGGCTGAGCTGGAGTGTTGACTGCTTTCCATTGTCTCTGGGGTCTGTCAGTCTCATGAACCCTTCCCCTTCTGAAGCTGGTAAACCAAAAAACTCCCACAGAGTTTTAGTAAGGGGTAACAGTCCCCTTACACCTGCCCAAGAAGCTTGCTGTAAAGTGGATTATTATGTGGGAACCCTCTCCTGAAAGAACACAGGGAGTGTGTGCTCCCTCTGAGCTGCTCCTGGGTTTCTTCCAGAGCTGGGTGTGTAAAGTAGGGAAACCAGGGTTGCCAGCGCAGTGCAGAATGGCAAAGAGGGTGGTGCAGCAGCCACACACTTGAGTGCTGCTGCTGCAGGGATTTAGACTGGTTCTCAGCACCGATCCAAAAGTAATTCTTTACTTCAACAAGAGTCCTGTCCCGGAGCTGGCAGACCTGCTGGGGGAGGGCAAAGGGGAAATTCTCTCTTACCGCGGGTGTATGTGCGTGTGTGCATGCACATGTTTCCAAGGTGCACACTTCAGAGGAGAATGGTTTGTGGTAGAAATAAGGCGATTGTTGGTGTTTCCTAAACCAAAAGGAAAAACTATGTAGCACTTTAAAGACTAACAAGATGGTTTAATAGGTGATGAGCTTTCGTGGGCCAGACCTACTTCCTCAGATCATATTCTGGAAGAGAATTGGCATGACCATATATACCAAAGGAATACAATGAAAAAAGTGAACACATTATTAAACTGACAAATCAGATTTAGTACAGAAGGTGCGGTGAGGGAGGGAATAGCTATTTGAGTCAATGAATGGCTAATCAGGGGTGATAAGTGGGAAGCTATCTTTGTAATGGTTAAGGTACCAGTAATTAGCATCTTTGTTAAGGCCCATTCGTAAAGTGTCAAATTTAAGCATGAAAGAAAGTTCTGAAGTTTCTCCCTGTAGATTCATCAAGCCAGGAGGGAAGAGGCACCTTCCAGGTTAATCTGCAGCCTCCCTGACAGTCTCCGGCTTGTTGTGATTTTACCCACACCAGGCTTCTGCTCAGCTCGATACAGTCTGGCTCTCATCCTGCACCTCTCCCTCTTCATGGTGTATGCGCTCCGGGTCAACCTCAGCATCACCATCATAGCAATGACGAATGGCACCAGCCCAGGCAGCCTGCCCAATGTCTCCATGGACGTGTGCCCCAATCACTCACACGCTCAGCCCAACGGCTCACACCGAGAATTCCCCCAAGGAGTAAGTGTAAAGGCAGGACCAGATCAGGGGTGTAAATACCGGTTTACAGTTAACCAGATAAACGATTAAAATTATATTGTTTAACCCAGGGGCGGGGAACCTCAGGCCCGGGGGCCAGATGTGGCTCCCAGCTTGCCTGGATCTGGCCCCCAAGGCTCATGGGGAGGCCTCCCCAGCACTGGGGAGCCCGTGCTGGCACTCCAGTCTCCCCACTGTGGGGCTGGAGCACACAAAATCTACTAGGCTAGGCCTCCCTAGGCTCTGGGGTGTGAGAGGAATATGGGGAGTGTCTTTCTCAGTCAGGGGGCATGTCATTGAGGGTTGGGTTGGTTGGTTTTTGTTTGTGTTTTACTTTTCACTTATGTGCAGCCCCCAACTGATTTTTCTGTGGGTCAGTGGCCCCCGACACCAAAATGGTTTCCACACTCCTGGTTTAATCGGTTAACCTTTTAACCTTTTACATCTGTAGGCCAGATCGTTTCAACAACAACGGCTCTACCTCTTGGCTTTGCACTATGGCCCAATAGCAATGAGGTGCTGTTTAGAGAGGAACTTTGGGGCTGACTGCAGAGTATCCGTTGCATGTGTGTAAACTAAGGAAATCGCTGGTCCCCTGAGTGGTGACAGGTCTGTGCGTACGAGCTACTTAACCCCTTCCTGGAGTGTCCGGGTCTGGGAGAATGGTTCTCCCTTTAGCTGGGTCTTCAAGCTGCTGCAGTGTTCCCTCAAGGGACATTCCTTGTTTTTTTTTTCTCCCCCTTTTGATGCAAGTTCTGTCTTATCCAGGCCCCCGTGTATGACTGGAGCTCTAAAACCCAGGGCATCATCCTCAGTGCCTTCTTCTATGGTTACATCGTCACCCAGCTCCTCGGCGGATACTGGTCGGGAATGTTTGGAGGGAAGATACTGCTGGGCTGTGGGCTGCTCTCGACCTCGGTTTTCACCCTTCTTATGCCACTCGCAGCCAGCCTTGGAGCGGCATACCTCATTGGGCTGCAGGCACTGCTGGGCATGGCAGAGGTAGGTAGGGCCTTCACTTCCAATCGCTTTGCTCTCAGTGGCTAGCACTTTTCTGTATGTGGCATCATGCATAGACCTGGCGTTGCAGAAGAAGTTAACAAGACAGGTCTCCGCCCCAAAGAGTTCACAAGTGAGAAACAAGGGTGAACCAAAGTGCGGGGATGGGTGGGACAAGGGTCACAGCAGTGAAAGATCATGAGATCTACTAATGCTTTCCACCATGTATTGCTCCCAGAGTGCCCTCCTCCCTGCTGTGCTCACACACATCTGTGTTTTCCTTGGCAGGGGGTGATATTTCCAGCCCAGTACACACTGTGGGCAAAATGGGCTCCGCCCTTGGAACGCAGCAGGCTCATGAATCTTGCTGACGCTGGTAAGAAAGAGTGATTCTCTTTGCCATCGAATCAACCATTCCTGGAGTTCCAGCACCGCCCCCCTGCGTGACAGAGATCCCTCCTGATTCAAGCTTCTCTTGCCCATGCTCCAGACAAACAGAGCCACTCATGAGTTAGAGAAAGGTCCAGATTCTACACCAGTGGTGGGCTATAAACTGCCTGCAGTCTGGATGCTGTTTGCCGGAGTTAGCTCTTGCAGGTCGCCACCACTGTATTTACCTGTGTCTCAGCAGGTAAGGGTGCTTGCAGCTCCTGCTGGCTGCAAATCACTGTTTGCAGCCAATGGGAGCTGTGGGAAGTGGTGTCCCCATCTGCACTGCTTCCCATAGCTCCCATGGGCCAGGAAGAGTGATCCATGGCCAATGGGAGCTGCAAGTGGCCGTAACAGTGGTTGTACAGGTAAATAAAGCAGCCATAGCCTCCCAGGAAACTGCCTCCGTCTTATTGCCCACCCCTATTCTAGACCGAAGGTCCTTCATGGATAATGTTGGCTGCATGTCCACCTCTCCTGCTCTTTCTCCCTTTCCTTTCTCCCCTCTATCTTCTCCTCCACTTTGTCTTCTCAGCTTTGGCTCGATAGGGCAGTAACAACTGTATGATGGTATGGGAAGCCTGGGTCATCTTCTATAAACACCACCTTATCATCCCCTCGCTCTGAACTCTTCATTATCTGCTCCTCAGGGTGCACTTTTGGGACCTTCACCACCTTCCCTGTGGCTGGGATCATCTGCCAGTACCTTGGGTGGCCTTACGTCTTCTACATCTTTGGTGAGTTGCTGTGGTTTCCACTGCTGAAGATTCACCGGCAAGTGAAACCACAAAAGAGTGAAATATAGGAAGGTCTTCTAGTTACCTCTGTGAGGAGTCAGGGCTCTTCATCCAGTTCCTAATGAAGAAACGTGCCCCTTTGGAGAGACCACTTTCAGAACCCCCAGTCGAAAGGGCTGAATGGCCAGAGGGACTGGACTTCCCTCCAGCTCACGCTGGACATCTGTCAGGTGGGCAGTGCAGAGGAGGCTCGCATTGCTGTTACTCCAGCTGTGTCTGCTCCATGGATGGGAGGTCTCAGGTCTGGCATGCTGGCATCTTTTGTTTTAATCTGTAAGGGAATAGACATTGATGAGGTCTGTTAGCCAGCACAGCCCCTCGATCTGCCTTGAACAGGATGTTTGGAAAGCTGCAGGAGTGTTGCACCACCTCTGTCTGTCCATCTGGCATTGCAGTGCACCCTCACTGTCCTGTTGGGGGGGTCTGTGAATGGGCAAGTAGCTCCCTGTCAGCTCGACATGGCACACACATGGAGAGGAGCAGTGCCCCACACTCAGCCACTTTCCACTTCTTCCTTCATTCTCCCACTAAGGAAAGTCAGGCAGGATCCCCAGCCTGAGTTGTTTGGTGCAAGGCAAAAATTCCTGCCCTACCACTTCATTCCTCCTTCCCCCAAGAAGGGGGACACAAACCCTTTTATACCATGGATCAGCGTTGAAGGGCCCCACCTGGTCAGACTGTCAGCATGAGTCAGCTGAACAGACCTGCCCATCCTTGAAGGCGCTAGTAACTTGCAGCAGTCTGTCACAGAGCTGTAGTGTCTTGCCTACGCATCTCTGTTGTATCTACACACCTGTGCCACCAGAAGATCTGGGACCGGAGCCATTGACGAGTCTTGTGGATAAGGGAGAAGCGGTGGACATGGCATACCTAGACGTTGTTAAGACATTTGATATGGTCTTGCATGATATTCTTATCAATACACTAGGCAAATACAACTTAGATGGGGCTACTATAAGGTGGGTGCATAACTGGCTGGATAACCGTCCTCAGAGAGTAGTTATTAATGGTTCACAGGCCTGCTGGAAGGGCAGAACAAATGGGTTCTGCAGGGATCTGTTTTGGGACCGGTTCTGTTCAATATCTTCATCAATGATTCAGCTATTGGCATAGAGAGGACGCTTATTAAGTTTGCAGATGATATCATGCTGGGAGGGGTTGCAGCTGCCCTGGAGGATAGGGTCATAATTCAAAATGATCTGGACAAATTGGAGAAATGGTCTGAGGTAAACAGGATGAAGTTTAATAAGGACAAATGCAAAGTGCTCCACTTAGGAAGGAACAATCAGTCTCACACATACAGAATGGGAAGTGACTGACTAGGAAGGAGTACGGCAGAAAAGGATCTAGGGGTCAGAGTGGACCACAAGGTAAATAGGAGTCAACAGTGTGACACTGTTGCAAAAAGCAAATGTGACTCTGGGATGCATTAACAGGAGTGTTGTGAGCAAGACATGAGAAATCAATCTTCCGCTCTACTCTGCACTGATTAGGCCTCAATTGGAGTTCTGGGCACTACATTTCAAGAAAGATGTGGAGAAATTGGAAAAGGTCCAGAGAAGAGCTACAAGAATGATTAAAGGTCTAGAGAACATGACCTATGAAGGAAGACTGAAAGAATTGGGCTTGTTTAGTTTGGAAAGGAAAAGACTGAGAGGGGACATGATAGGGTTTTCAGTTATCTAAAAGGGTGTTACAAGGTGGAGGGAGAAAAACTGTTCTCCTTGGCCTCTGAGGATAGAATGAGAAGCAATAGGATTAAGCTGCAGCAAGGGAGTTTTAGGTTGGACATTAGGAAAATCTTCCTGCCTGTCAGCGTGGTTAAATGCTGGAATAAGTCACCTGGAATAAGGGAGGTTGTGGAATCTCCATCTCTGGAGATATTTAAGAGCAGGTTAGATAGACATCTATCTGGGATGTCTACACCAGGGCTACTCAACACGTGGCCCGTGGCCTGTTTGTTTGTGACCTGCGGGTGGGAGCCAAAACAAAAAAGTTGTCAATAGAATGGTCTTCGGTTGATCTGCATTCTAGTAATTACATTCCTGGACTATCATTGCTCATTAAAAGTGCTGTCATATGGGTGGAAATCAGGTAAATGTCACATTTTTTATTAGCATCAGCAGAACTGACTTAAATGGGGCCTGCGTGTTGTGTTGTCTTGACTTAATCTTTGTATTCTGCCTGTCAGTGTGACAATCTATTTGCATATATTTGCATATATATTTGCATGTATATGCAACCACTCTTAAGTTTCGGCCCTCGGCACATGCTGAGAGTATCATTGTGGCCCCAGGGGCTTCCAAAGTTGAGTAGCCCTGGTCTAGACAGTACTGAGTTCTGCCATGAGGGCAGGGGACTGGACTCGAAGGCCTCTCGAGGTCCCTTCCAGTTCTAGTGTTCTATGATTCTGTGATTCCCCTTCTCCATAGGTGGTATTGGCTGCGTTTGGTGTGTGTTCTGGTTCCTTCTCGTCTATGAAGATCCTGCATCTCACCCTTGTATTAGTGCCAGTGAGAAGGAGCACATTGTGTCATCACTGGCCAACCAGGTACCTGGAAAGCCTTTTAACTCTGATCTAGTTGCCCCATATATCCTCCTTTGAATAGTGATTGGGACAATGGGACCTTCTCCAATGAGACTATCTTCAGAGTTCTGCTGAGTGCATTATTTATAGAGCGGTGCCATTGTAAATAAAAGAGAGGGCCCTGCCCCAAGGAGCTCACAGATTAGTTCAGACTTAGATACTGAGGACACATGAGAGAAGAGATCAATGCGAAAGGGCCAAAGACAGGGCCAGGGAGGAGATCAGCCTGCCTGTGCTTCATGAAATGGGTATTTTAAGGAGACATTTGTTGAAGCCAAGGGAGGTTGAATTAGAGGAGGCAGCTATATGTGCAGGGGCAATCTGATGGAGCCTGAAAGCCAAGTGTGAGAGGAGATAAAGCTTGGGAGAAACCTGGGGGAGCAGAGGGAGGAGTTGGAGATGGAGGGTCAGGGCTAAGTTGTGGGGGGAGCCTGAGGTGAGGGAAAGGAGCTTGGATCTGAGGCAGAGGAGGTCCAAGGAGGAGCACGATGGTGAGAGGGGAAGGTGCTGTAAGTGTGGTGTTTTGGACCGAATGCAGGAGTGAGCCATGGAGTGGGAGGCGGCACAGGTAAACTCAGAGGTGCCTGAAGCATGGGCTGAACCCTTATCTGTGGAGATGAAGAGGGAAGGCTGCATTCTCCCTAGGAAAAGCACTAGGCTTTATCTGCGGCTGGATGTGAGGGGAGTCGGAGGTGAAGGGATGAGTTGGATCATGGGACTGTGGACTGTCATGGGAGAGGAATGGGCCTCACAGGTGCATTTCCTTCAAGGGCAGCTCCCATGGACGATGCCTTCCACTCCTGGCCATGATTAAATCGCTGCCTTTATGGGCCATCGCAGTCGCCTATCTCTGCAATGACTGGCTGTTCTACATGCTGCTGACGTCAATGCCAATGTACATGAATGATGTGCTCCATTTTGACATCAGAGAGGTGAGCTGTGCTGTCGTGCAGGACCAGGCTGTCCCCTGAATGCAGGGGGATAAAAGTGCATTCTAATCAATTCTGGACAGCGTGTTAAACCCCCAGCTTCAGGACTTAGGCCAGTTTCTGACTTCCACGGGTTAGGCTGTTTCTTTCACCTTGCTCCAAAGTGGCTGGTTGGTGCTAGCCACTGGCAGAGGCAGGATGCTGGGCTGGATGAACCTCAGGCCCAAACCAGACGGGTGGTTCTTGTGGTGCTGACATTTCAACCCCCCTGAGCACATCCAGATGCTGGTGATGCTGGGTCCCTCTGACGGCTCTGAGCAAGATAACCAGTCCCTTACCCTCCACTCTACAGAATGGGCTCCTCTCTGCGCTTCCCTACATTGGGAACTGGCTGGGCACCATCATATCAGGGCTGCTGGCCGACTTCCTCCTGTCCAGGCATGTGTTCAGCACAGCAACAGTGCGGAAGCTCTTCTCGGGGCTGGGTAAGGACAGATGCCTCCTGCCCTCGGGTTCTTTCCATCAGCCTTCACACAGTCAGCCATATAATCCACATTCCCTCTTCTCCCTAGGGATGCTGCTCCCAGCCATCTCCCTGGTGGCTGTGTCCTACGTTGGCTGTGATTACCCAGCAGCTGTGGGCTTTCTAACACTCTCCATGACTATAATCAGCATGTGCGGGGCTGGGTTCAACATTAACCAGATCGACATTGCTCCCAGGTAAGACCCCCCAGACGGTGTCATCCCAGCCCTCAGCCATTTCAGCGGCCTTTTGCTTCTCCTCTCCCTGATCCTCTGCAGCTGTTGGCATCTGAAGCTGGACAGGCAAAACCAAGGCACAGAAATGCAGGCTCAGAGCCCTTACAGCAGCAGGTAAAGGCTCTTAGTGGATTTCAAGAGGACAGGCAGGGACTAAGCTGAGGAACCACTGCTAGCTAGTGGAGACTGTTACATGCATAATGACTTTATTCCAGTGGCACTTGCTGTCTTAGAAGCTGTTAGCAGGTTAAGTGCCATTGCCTGGGGGAGAAGGAATTGGAACCTAATTTTCTCCCTTGTTGCAAGTCTCTCTTTGCCTTGCTCAGGAAATTTTCCCTTCCCTTCTCCCCAGATACGCTGGGTTACTACTGGGAATCACAAGTACCTTTGGAACCGTGTCAGGAATAATCGCTCCCACCGCAGTTGGATTACTCACCAGCCAGGTAATTCAGGGTCTCTACTGATGGTCACATTGGAGGCCACCTGCATTGTGCCACAGGCGGGGAGCTGCTCTGGTCTGGCCAGGCCTGCCTGCATCGCACCACGGGTAGGGAGCTACTCCAGCTCTGCTGGGCCCGCCCATCACACCCCAGGCTCTACAGTTAAACCAGTTAACTTTTTACATGACCTTTTACATCCCTAAAATGGAGGGGGGGCAGAGAGACGGATGGAGAGTGGGTCAGTAGGGAGAGCTGGGTACCAAGGAAGATAAAGCTGCTTGAAATCAGCATGCTATGATTTCCCAAGGAATTCCCAAGCGCGCTGCAGTGCGTAGCTGAGTCAGTCACATGGAGCCTGAGGAGCGAAATCTGCAGCCAGAGAGTGAACTGGCGCTGCAAAGTCTTTAGCTGAATGAAAACCATTCCATGGCTAAATCTACCCACAAATGGGCTCAAGCCCCAGGTTCTCCCTGTGTGTTTCTAGACCATGTGGTGATAGTGGGAAAAGAGATACTAATTGCTCTTGTTTGGCACTCCCAGGACCTCTTGACTGGCTGGAGGAATGTCTTCTTCATGACAGCAGCCCTCAATCTGTTTGGCCTGCTGTTCTATGTGACCTTTGGCAGCGCAACTCTCCAGGACTGGGCGAGGGAGGACACTGCTGTCCAATGAAATGCTAAGGCATGCTGCCAGAGGAAGAATATGTAACAAGGGCAGGGGGTGAAAAACACCCCAGGGAACATAAATTAGTCAAGAAATCCCTTTTCTCATTCCAGCACTGAACACCTGAATAACACGATCCATTGGTTTGCCAGACCTAATCACCAAACTTTTGAATTCTGTGCCCTTTTCTCACATCCTTCCTCAGCAGGGCCATCCTTACCTGTATGCAGAATAGGCAGCTGTGTAGGACACCTGAAAATTTGGGGCACCACTGAGTCTTAATGTTCACCCATCCACTTCTTTCTATCCCTGTTCTGCGGCTTTGCTTTCTCCGGAGAGAGTCTAGTTAACTTAAAAGGGGAAAAAGGCTGCCAGAGCTATTAGCAGAACACCAAACCTGTGTCATTTAAGTGGTAGTGAAGCCATTTAACAGTCACTTGTCAACCCCAGGTATATACTATCATTTTCTGAATGTACTGGGTGAATCTATAGGATCTTGGTTTAAAATTTGCTTTAACAAAATTTCATTAGTGTGTTACTGAAGATTTTTTTCACATATCTAAAAAATCATTGTCGTTCCCCCTCCCCCGGCTGCCATCAGTCATAGGGACAGCAGCTTAATAGTTCTATGTAGGGCCCCCTAAATCCTAAGGACAGACCTGTTTCTCAGCATTCACTTGACCAAATGAATTTGGGAGGTAGTGTTTTCTAGTAGATAAATCAGTGGCTTGCACCTCGACCTGGGTTCCCAGCTCTGTCCTTGGCCTGCTTAGTGATCTTGGGAAGTTATTTGCCCAGATGATTGGAAAAAGGCAAATATAGTGCCCATCTTTAAAAAGGGGAAGAAAAACAATCCAGGGAACTACTCACCTGTCAGCCTCACCTCAGTCTCTGGAAAAATCATGGAGAGGATCCTCAAGGAATCCATTTAGAAGCACTTGGAAGAGAGGAAAGTGATCAGGAATAATCAACATGCATTCACCAAGGGCAACTCATTCCTGACCAACCTGATTGCCTTCTATGACAAGGTAACTGTTCTGTGGATATGGACAAGGCAATGGAAGTGATATACCTTGATTTTAGTAAGGCTTTTGTTATGGTCTCCGTAGTACTCTTGCCAGCATGTTAAGGAAGTATGGCTTGGCTAAATGGACTGTAAGGTAGATAGAAAGCTGGCTAGATTGTTGGGCTCAACAGGTAGTGATCAATGACTTGATGTCTGGCTGGTGGTCGGTATCAAGTGGAGTGCCCTATGGGTCGGTACTAGGCCCAGTTTTGTTCAATATCTTTATTAATGACTTGGATGAGGGGATGGATTGCACCCTCAGCAAGTTTGCAGATGACACTAAGCTGGGGGGAGAGGTAGATAATTGAAGGGTAGGGATAAGGTCCAGAGTGACCTAGACAAATTGGAAGTTTAGGCCAAAAGAAATCTGAGGAGGTTCAACAAGGACAAGTGCAGAGTCCTACAGTTGGGATGGAAGAATCCCAAGCATAGTTACAGGCTGGGGACCGACTGGCTAAGCAGCAGTTCAGCAGAAAAGTGGATGAGAAGCTGGATATAAGTCAACAGTGTGCCCTTGTAGCCAAGAAGGATAACCGCATATTAGGGTGCATTAGAAGGAGCATTGACAGCAGGTCTAGAGAAGTGATTATTCCCCTTTATTCAGCAATGGTGAGGTCACATCTGGAGTATTTAATCCAATTCTGCTCCCCTGCCCCCCATTACAGAAAGGATGTGAATGTATTGGATAAAGTCCCTAAATGATTAGGGACTGGAGCACTTGACTTACAAGGTGAGGCTGAGGGATTTGGGCTTATTTAGTCTACAAAAGAGAAGAATGAGGGAGGATTTGATAGCAGCTATCAACTACCTGAAGAGAAGTTCCAAAGAGGATGGAGAGAGGCTGTTGGTCTTCGAGTGGCCCTGTGGGTGCTCCACTCTAGGTGTCGGGTCCCGTCCCGGCGCCGCGGCTCGGAGACTTTTCATAGCCGTGCTCCGCCGGCTCGCGCATGCGTGGTTCAGCAGGACAGCGTTCGCTCCTTTGATCAGCCACGTGCGAGCCGGCAACCGTCAGTTCCTCTCAACCGCCTCAGGTCGCGGTCGGAGCTCCCTGATCTCTCTTTACTGATGGTTTTAGATAGTTCTCTACTGTAAATAGTTAGAGTTAGTTAAAATTTCATGTTAGTCGTGTTCCTTTTTCTTGTTTCTCTGTAAAAAAAAAAAGTTTTCTCTCAGACTTCGGTGAAAGCCGCCGCACCTAAGCTGGTGAAATTGACTACCCATACGGGGATTACACAGGCATTCCTTAACTGTGGTGACAATGCCTGGCTCAACTGGGTTCAAAAAATGCTTAAAGTGCCACGAAGCCATGCCAACGGCTGACGGCCATGACACTTGTATCAGGTGCCTGGGGGAAACTCATGTCCCTGACAAGTGCAACCATTGTAGAAAATTAACCTCAAGAGCCCGGAGGGAGCGGGAGATGAAAGTCAGAATGTTAATGTTTGACAAGGCATTGCAGCCTGATCCGATCCCTCCTGTGACCACAAAAACCTCGGGGCATAAGAGGAGAGCAGCTTCTCCGGGATCGGCTCTCTCCAAGACAGCAAAGCCATCCCCGACGTGCTCTCTCCCTGCGGCAGCCACAACGTCGGCAGGAGCTTCCAAGGTGACCCCCGGGGGATCTGGTAACTTTGCTGGGGCTGGTAGGGGAGAACCCCCACCGCCCAGAGGGAGATCAGCTTCAGTGCCGACATCAGGAGCGGCGCCGCAGCTGGCTGGCAAGTCTGCACCGGCTTCAGCAGCGCGCTCCCTGAAACTGACAGACACGCCGGTGCCACAATTGACCAGCCTCTCCGCGCCAGCTTCAGCAGCACCTAATGCATCGGTGCCTATCCTGCCTGCCCCAGCGTCGGCACCACCCCTTCCAGCACCGGCATCTGAACCAGAACGTGTGGATGCTTCAGGCGCGGCACCGTCATTAACCTCGGCACCGGACGACATACCGCAACAGCTGACTTCTCCAGCACCGCTTCACTTTCATTCGGTGCCTGGCTCCCCCATGCGTCTGGGGATGGATGGGACTTCTACACCTAGAAAGTCATTATCCAAGACCCATTATAGGGACAGGTCCCTTTCTCCACTGTTTCACCAGGAAGACATGATCGCTATTGTGCTTACGTGTCTCCTTCATGGGTTATGCACAGCCGGCATGACTATAGGGATGCAGTGTACTTAGACACACATCGGTCCCGTTCACGATCCCGTTCACCCTCCCGATTTTCGTGGTACGGGTCTGGTAGACACTCTTCATGTCGCGTCTATTATATCCATCATGGTAGTGCACGCTCCTCTCGGCACTCCTCCCCGTCGCGGTCCGAGCACTATTATGATCGCTATCATAGATCATATTATGATCGTCCCCAGCGTGACTATACTCCATCATCACGCAGGGGATCTTCCTGCGTCCGCCAATCACCGACAGCAAAATACTTACCTCACCGATCACAGCCATTACATTCACCTTCTCCGGCTAAGAGTCCAACGATCCAGCTAGACCAGTCTGAACCGGAAGAGGGACAGTTGTCTGAAACAGAAGACCCTAAGCCGGAGACTCCTCTAGCAGACTGTTCCTCGTCTTCCCCGGATGAGGCGATATGCCCGATTGACATCTCCCCACTGGATGATCTGAAACACTTTCAGGATCTCTTCAAATGAGTGGCGGGCATGCAGGAAATACAGCTGGCGGATGTTCCGGTTAAGAAACACCACCTCTTGAAAAACCTCCGTCCACAACAAAGTGCAAAGATCGCATTACCAATTGATGACGCGATAATGGAAGTGGCGGATGAGATATGGCAAACCCCAACATCGGTTACCCCTACGAGTAAAAAGGCTGACAAGAAATATTTTGTTCCGGCGAAAGGCTTGGACTTTTTATTCAATCACCCCCAACCTAACTCGTTGGTAGTAGACGCAGCTCAACGTAGGAATAAGGCGCCACAGTACAGAAATACCCTTCCAGACAAGGACAATAAAAAATTAGATATTTTTGGCAGGAAAGTCTACTCCTCAACCACGCTGTTGTTACGAATTGCAAACTACTCAGCCCATCTATCGAATCATAATTTCGATAATTATTCAAAGTTAACAGAGCTGCTGCACCATCTTCCAGACAGCAAGAAGCCACTCCTGAGAGCAATAGTTCAAGAAGGGTACGCATCATGTAGTATTGCACTACAGATTGCCATGGATGTGGCTGACACAGCAGCTCGAGCTGCTGCTACAGGTATAGCCATGAGGAGATCATCTTGGCTTTCATCAGCAGGGGCTCCAAAGGAGTTGCAAAATAAGGCTGAGGATCTACTGTTTGACAAACTTAAACTCTTTGCGGCAAACACTGATGAGGTCCTCCATTCGGGGAAAGATTCACTTACAACTCTACATACGCTTGGGATGTACACACCTTCCTTCAAATGGAGACGTTATTTCCCTTACCAACGGAGATACGATTTCAATTTTTCTAGACAACAGACACGTCCCTTCGACAACCAGCGTCCTAGACAGCGCCCTCAGCGCAAGCGGCCACAACAGAACCGTTCAGCTAATCAGTCGTCGACTAAGCAGCAAATTTGACTTGCTTGTTGAGGATGCAAGCCAACTGCCTTTAATCAACATGGAAAATCATCATCTTTTTCACCATCGTCTACGCTCATTTTATCACCAGTGGTCTGCAATCACCACGGACAGATGGGTGCTAGAAGTAGTTCGGTCCGGCCTCTCCACCCCCTTTCTCTCTATTCCCCCTACCGCTCCCCCTACCCTGTCCCTCTTCAGGGACCCCTCTCACGAGAAACTGTTGAAACAGGAAGTTCAACGCTTGCTCGCCATCGGAGCGATAGAGGGAAACAGTTCTGGGGAAAGGGGTTTTACTCCCGATATTTTCTCACACCAAAGAAGTTGGGAGGTTGGAGACCCATTCTAGACCTTCGAAAGCTAAACCGGTACCTTCGAAAGCACTGTTTCAAGATGGTAACCTTATCAACCATTATTCCGTCATTGAACAAAAAGGATTGGTTTGCAGTCCTCGACTTGCAGGACGCCTACTTCCATGTAGAGATTCACGTGGCGCACAGGTGTTTTCTTCGTTTCCAGTTGGGGAACGAGCATTACCAGTACAAGGTCCTACCATTTGGTCTAGCATGTGCTCCCAGAGTTTTCACCAAAACATTAGCGGTGGTCGCGGCCCATTTACGCAGACTGGGGGTGACAATATTTCCTTACTTAGACGATTGCCTCCTCAGGGGTACGACATATTGTGACGGCGCGTTGGGGGTCCCCCGTCTCCTGCACCCCGAAATGGCACAAACAGACTGCACCAGCCGGTGGAATAGAGGAAGTTTATTGCCTCTCCAGGATACAGCACAGCACAGATGTAATCTGGTCACAGAGCTGGGCTAGGCTGCCTCAGGCCCCCTTGAGATGGGGGAGACTGGGCCCCTAAACTCCAGCCCCTTCCCCTAGGCTCTCCTCCATGCTCTCAGACAGCCAGCAACCAACTAACTAACTTCCAGCCCTGCCCCCCAGCCAGGGCAGCATTCCACCTTCCTTTGTTCCTCTCCATGGGGGGTGTCTGGCCCCTGGTTCAACAAGTTTGGCATTACCTCTGCCTAGCGAGGTTTTCCCTGCTGGGTCTTGCTCCAGACAGCAGGGGTCACCACAGCCCAGCAAGTACCCCCACTATGTCACAGTTCTCCCCCCTCCGAGAGCGAACTGAGCAGGGTCACTCCGCTCGTGACCTAGGGAAGTTCGGGTCCTCTGCGTGGGAACCCGCCCTGGGGACATGGGTGCTCCCCTTGACTTGGGCCTGGTGAGGCCCCACATGAGCTGGCTTCCCTCTGTCCACTCGCCGCCCCGCTCCAGGGCGACTGGCACAGGCCTGTCCTCGGGGGTCACACCCACCCTTCCGCTGGCCTTGATCTCTGGCCAGGGTCTCTCGGGCCGGGGCCATGAGCCCAGCGAGCCTTCTATGGACAGCCAGGGCGGCTTCCATTCCCAGGGAGGACTTCCCCTCCCATAACTCTCTCAGCGAGCCCAGAGGCTCCTCTATCTGGGGTAGAGACCCCCAAGCCGCTTTCCTACTGTCTTGGGCCTTCCCGCCCCTCTGGCAGGAGTCACAGGACCGGCAGTACCGCTGCACGGCTGTAAAGATTCCCGGCCAATAGAAGTGCTGGAGCAGACTCAGCCGGGTGCTCCGGATCCCCCGGTGGCCCCCAACGGGGACGTCGTGGGCCAAATACAGCAGCTTGAGGCGATACTTTCGGGGGATGACCAGCTGCCGCTGGACCCTCCATGCCCTCACCTTCCTGGGGGGAAGCCATTCACAGAACAGGAGTCCACGCTCCCGCAGGAATCTCTCCTGGCCACCTCTCCCCCGGGGCTGAGCTGCACGGAGGCCAGCCTGGTCCCTCAGCCTCTGCAAGGAGGGGTCTGCCTGCACCTCAGCCTGGAATTCAGCTGCTGAGGCAGGGATCGGGACTTGTCCCCCACCTCTGCCTAGGTCCGGAGTCCCAGCCTGGCTGGACCCCGTGTCCACTGGGATGGGACCCTGAGGCTGCTGCCAGGAGTCCTTCCCTAGACCCACGTTGTCAGCCCCCCACTGGCTCTGGGTGGTGACTAGAGCCCGCTGGGATTCATGGGGCCACTCCTCTAGGTCATTCCCCATCAGCACCTCGGTGGGCAAGTGCGGGTGCACCCCCACTTCCTTGAGGCCTTCCTTCGCCCCCCATTTCAGATGCACCCTGGCTACAGGCACCTTAAACGGGGACCTGTCTATGCCCTTCAGGGTCAGCTGGGTGTGGGGTAGTATCCGCTCTGGGGCCACTATGTCGCATCGGGCCAGAGTCACCTCCGCCCCCGTGTCCCAGAAGCCTGTCACCTTCCTACCATCCACCTCCAGGGGTATGAGGCACTCGCTCCGCAGGGGCCGTCCTGCCCCCACCCGGTACACAGAGAAATCCGCCTCCTGAGAATCAGACCTCCCAGGGGAGGTGCACTGAGCATCCTTCCCCTCTCTCTGAGCTGAGGTTTGCCTGCCAGCCCCTGCCTCTGGGGCAGCCTGCCCTTCCTCCCGCCCCAGCCAGTTAACCCTGGAAAGTCCCCGGTCCTGGGACATGGTGCACTGAGCCCTCTTGTGGCCTCTTTGCCCACAGCGATGGCAAGTTAGGCTTTGGGCTGTCTCTGTCCAGGGCCTGGCTGGTTCTCTGGGGCGCAGACGACCTGTTCCTTGGGCTCGCCCCGTAGTTGACTCCCTCCGTCGCTCAGCCGAGATCCGGTCTCTGCGCGGTTCCCTTTCTCTCCGGGACTCCCGTTCACACCCGGACCGGCTCTCCGTGAACTCATCCGCCAGTTTCCCGGCCTCCTGGGGGTTCTCTGGTCTCCGGTCCTTGAGCCACAGCCTCAGTTTGGGTGGGCACACTTCATAGAACTGGTCCATCATGACCAGCTTGAGCAGCTCCTCTGCGGTCTGGGCTCCGACTCCAGACACCCACTTGCGGCAGTATTGCGCCAGGCGGGAGGCCAGGTCCACATAGGTCTCCCGTGGCCCTTTCTGTACCCCCCGGAACTTCTTCCTGTACATCTCGGGGGTCAGCCCGAACTTGTGCAGCAGGGCCTCCTTGACTCGGTTGTAATCCCCTGGCTGTAGGTCCTCCAGCTGACTGAGCACTCCGGCCGCCTCCTGGCTCAGTGCGGGGACGAGCTCCTGCAGCCAGTCAGCTGGGGGGACCCGTTGCAGTCCACAGGCCCTCTCAAAGGCACTGAGGAACCCGTCTATGTCACCCATGTCCTCCAATTGGGCCACCACGAGCCTCTCCAAGCGTCTGGCAGTCCTGGGACCCTGGGGCCCATCGGCACTTGGCGCAGCCGGTGCCCCGCCGGTTCTCCGCTCTGCCATGGCCAGCTCATGCTGTTGCTGCCTCTCTCGATCTTGGCGCTCCTTCTCTCGGTCCTGTACTTCCAATTCCCTGATCCGCAGCTGGATCTCCAGCTGCCGCAGCTCTGCTTGGCTGGCCTCTGCCCTAGATGGGCCGCAGCTTGCAGGCCTCCTGGGGGAAGCTGTCTCATCTCTCCGGTGCGTTCCAGCACTCCTCCCCCTCTCTGAGCCTGACACACTCTCAGGGGGGGTCTGGCTGCTTCCCCTGGGGACAAGATCCTGGCCCTGTGGCTGGTCGTTCTCTTCTAGCTGGGCAATCAGCTGGGCCTTGGTTGCTTTCTGCACAGGGAAGCCCCTCTCTCTGCACAGCCCCACCAGCTCTGCCTTCAAGAGTCGGGCGTAGGCCATCTGCCCGCTGGGCCCCTCGGTGCAGACTCACCAGTCTAGTGCTGCAGCGCCCCACGATTCCCAGGAACTGCTTCGTTCTATCTCCAGCACGCCTGGCTCCAGGGCTCTTGCTTCTACTGCGCCTTGTCACTCACCGCTGGGAGCTTCATCCACGGGGTGCAGTGGATCCCACCCCTGACACCAGTGTGACGGCGCGTTGGGGGTCCCCCGTCTCCTGCACCCCGAAATGGCACAAACAGACTGCACCAGCCGGTGGAATAGAGGAAGTTTATTGCCTCTCCAGGATACAGCACAGCACAGATGTAATCTGGTCACAGAGCTGGGCTAGGCTGCCTCAGGCCCCCTTGAGATGGGGGAGACTGGGCCCCTAAACTCCAGCCCCTTCCCCTAGGCTCTCCTCCATGCTCTCAGACAGCCAGCAACCAACTAACTAACTTCCAGCCCTGCCCCCCAGCCAGGGCAGTATTCCACCTTCCTTTGTTCCTCTCTATGGGGGGTGTCTGGCCCCTGGTTCAACAAGTTTGGCATTACCTCTGCCTAGCGAGGTTTTCCCTGCTGGGTCTTGCTCCAGACAGCAGGGGTCACCACAGCCCAGCAAGTACCCCCACTACGTCACACATATATGGAAACATGTCACATAGTCTGGACAGTATCCGACGAATTTGCGGCTCTGGGCCTCCTCATAAACTCAAAGAAGTCATCGTTAGTTCCCTCTCAAAACCTCATGTTCATAGGTGCACGACTCGATTCAACTGCAGCGCGAGCATATTTACCAGTGGAACGTTTTACGGCAATCAAAGAGCTGGTACACACCATGGTGCATGCTCCAACAATTCCCACACGTGTCTGTCTACAGCTGTTGGGACACATGGCTGCCGCAACCATTGTAGTGCGCAACGCAAGGTTACGTTTTTGTTGCCTCCAGCATTGGTTAGCCACGGTTTACATCCCGTCAAAGCACACTGTCCACAGGCCGGTAGTGGTGCCACAGTATGTCCGGGATTCCCTACAGTGGAAATCTTCTCACGGGCGTTCCATTTCATCGCCCACAACCCACAACACAAATTACTACAGATGCCTCCCTTACAGGTTGGGGAGCTCACATGGGCAATCTCACGGTTCAGGGACGTTGGTCGACACAAGAGATGCTACTACATATCAATGTGCTCGAGTTAAGAGCGGTACGACATGCTTGCAAACATTTCCAAGTCCACATTCAGAATACAACGACCAGGATTCTAACGGACAACATGGCGACTATGTTCTATATCAACAAACAAGGGGGTGCCCGATCCCGTTCTCTTTGCGCAGAGAGCACTCGTTTATGGAATTGGTGTATCGCCAACAACACCATTCTCACAGCATCCTACCTTCCAGGCATCGACAACTTAATAGCAGACTCTCTCAGCAGGCGTTTTCCTCACGACCACGAATGGGAGGTACGCACGGACGTGCTGACTCGTGTTTTCGCTCGATGGGGATTTCCAACAATAGATTTGTTCGCGACAGAACTCAATTCGAAATGTCCCACTTATTGTTCAAGAGCCAGAATAGGACGCCACTCCCTGGGGGATGCCTTTCTTCTCCACTGGAGGACATCGTTACTATACGCCTTTCCCCCGGTAGTGTTAATTCCCAGGGTTCTGGAAAAGATCAACATAGATGAGGCCCGGGTAATCCTCCTAGCACCGGCATGGGCTCGTCAGCCTTGGTTCTCAATGCTCCACCAGATGTCAGTGAGAGGGCCGTATCCTCTGCCTTCTCTTCCGAATCTGTTGACCCAGGGCAACGGATCCCTCAGGCACCCGAGACCCGAAGTTCTGCACCTCACCGCTTGGATGCTTGCTGGTTCACCGACTCCGAACAATCATGTTCTCAGCGAGTCAAGCAAGTGCTGATGCATAGTCGAAAAGAATCCACACGAACCACTTATGTGGCTAAGTGGTCGAAGTTCCAAGCATGGTGTATGGACAACAATGTGGACTCGCGTTTTGCAACCCTACCTTGTATATTGGAATACCTCTTGCAGCTACATGACAATGGCCTGGCTCTTGCATCTCTACGAGTGCACTTGGCAGCAATCAATGCCTTCCACCACAGGGATGGCGATTTTTCCTTGTTCGCGCACCCTACTACAAAAAGATTTCTGAAGGGGCTCTCGAATCTCCATCCCCCGCGGAGGCCTCCTCCACCCTTATGGAATTTGGATCTAGTCCTTCAAACTCTGACTCGTCCCCCCTTCGAACCCTTAGCTACAGTGTCATTGCACCTACTTACTATCAAACTGGTATTCCTCCTAGCCATTACTTCGGCTCGCAGGGTGAGATAGCAGCTTTTATGGCCTCACCGCCCTATACAGTTTTTTCGAAGGAATCGGTGACACTGAGGACCCATCCGGTGTTTATTCCAAAGGTTTCCTCTGAATTCCACATAAACGAGCCGGTGGTTTTGCCATGTTTCTTTCCGAAACCCCATACCTCAACACAAGCAGCACAGTTGCATACGCTGGATGTGAGAAGATCCTTAGCATTTTACATTGACAGAACACGGGATTTTAGGAAAACAAGACTGTTTGCTAGTATCATTAGCACGACATTCAAAAGGGCAACCACTAACTTCTCAGCGTATCTCGAAACTAATAGTTTCATGTATATCCATGTGCCATTCATTACGGGGGAAGCCTCTCCCTTCTCTTCCAAAAGCTCATTCAACTAGGGCAGTTGCTACTACTACGGCCTTCCTCAATGGAGTGTCTTTTCGTGACATTTGCAGAGCGGCAACATGGTCTTCTAATGTGACTTTTATGAAGCACTACGCTATAGTCGATCAGCTTGCTTCAGATTTTTCTGTGGCTACAGCGGTACTGAATCGTGCCGGTAGTCTTGATTCCGGAGTGCTCTGATTCTGTTCCGTGTACTGCTCCGGAGTCACCTAGAGTGGAGCACCCACGGGGCCACTCGAAGAAGAAAAGGAAGTTACTCACGCTGTGAAGTAACGATTGTTCTTCGAGATGTGCCCCGTGGGTGCTCCACGACCCGCCCTTCCTCCCCGCTCCGGAATTTTCTCTTAATTTGTCTTTCAGATGAGCGGGTGAGAGGAACTGACGGTTGCCGGCTCGTGCGCGGCTGATCAAAGGCGCGAACGCTGTCCTGCTGAACCACGCATGCACGAGCCAGCGGAGCACGGCTATGAAAAGTCTCTGCGCCGCGGCGCCGGGACGGGACCTGACACCTAGAGTGGAGCACCCACGGGGCACATCTCGAAGGACAATCATTACTTCACAGGGTGAGTAACTTCCTTTTCTCAGTGGTGACAGATGACAGAATGAAGAGCAATGGTCTCAAGTTGCAGTGGGGGAGGTCTAAGTTGAATAGTAGGAAAAGCTATTTTACTAGGAGGGTGGTGAAGCACTGGAATGGGTTACACTAGGGAGGTGGTGGAATCTCCATCCCTAAAGACTTTTAAATCCCAGCTTGACAAAGCCCTGGCTGGGATGATTTAGTTGGGGTTGATCCTGCTTTGGGCAGGGGGTTGGACTCAGTGACCTCCTGAGGTCTCTTCCAGCTCCAGGATTCTGCGTGTGTGTGTGTGTGTGTGTGTGTGTGTGTGAGTTGCTCTGTGCCTCAGTTTCCCCATCTGTAAAACGGGGATAATGAGAGAACCCATCTGTGCTTTGCGATCAGTGAATGAAAGGGACTGTGGAAGGGCTGGGTATCATTAGGCATAGTGATTATACTCCTAGTAATTGATCTACATGGGTTGCCAGAGTAAGGCTGTCTTGAGGAAGGTGAAGGCTTTGGCTTCAGGCTCTGGCCAGGTTAATAGGGAATGTACAGAAGTGAGGCATTTTAGAGTGGTACTAGCCGGAAGGGGCCATCTAGAGAATGAGATGGAATCAAGGAGCATTCATGTATTTGCCCACAAACTGGATGGTTATTTGCAATCTAGCAGACCCTGACTGAGGCCAGTGTGCTTCACTGTAATAACAGCTGCCAGGTCCTTGCTTAGCGATTATACCAACCGGCAATCTGTAATACTGGTCCAAGGGATTGTAGCCGGAAGGTCTGTCCCTTTCAGGGCTTGGAGGGAGGGGACCAGTCAGCCCTGCTATACCTGTGCAGGGTGAAAGAGGAAAGCCCAGCAACTGAGGCCTGGAATTGATTGAGCCCTGCCAAAGGCCCTTGGTTGGAGAGTGGATCAGGAACTGGGGTTAGACTGGTTGTTGCTCTTGGGAGCCCACCTATAAAGGGCGAAAGCTTCTTTTGATGTTTTTGGATGTGGCTGAGGAGGCTGAATGCTTTGGAGAGGCTTGGTGACAGGCTCAGGTCACATCTGCAACAGGAGGCAGCCACAGACCCAGGGTGCTGGAGCAATTTTTATAGCATGGGTGTTGTGATTCATAGACTCAAAATGTAAATATAATGAGATCCACTTCAAGCCAGGGGGTACCACAGCACTCCTCTACACTGCCCCCCTTGTTCCAGCACCTATCCATAGACCTTGGGGGAAGTCAAGGCAAAATGGCTCTGATATTCCATTACCTTTAAGGAGGTGATCTGCAATGGTGAGTCTTGTCCAATAGGCTCTTCCATGTTTATAGTATGAGCCTCTTTTGCTAAATGAAGCACTCCTGGATTAGCTGCCTGCATGTTGCCGTGGATAAGAAAAAACGGAATACTTGGTTAACCCTGTCCCTGGAAGGGAGAATATGTGAGGGCTTGTGTGCTTTGTCCATTCAATTTCTACTCTCAGCAGAAAACCAGTACCTTGTTTACCTGTGCCTTGTTCTGAGAACACTGCCTCATACAGAGAGTACCTGGTTTGAAGCTTAATCCTTGTTTTTTTTCCAGATTTACTTAATCCAGCACAGTTGAGCAATGGCTTGTAGCAAAAGCTGCAGTTTAAGATTCTTCAGGAAGTTTATAATTAGTTTGAAGCTTGGGTAAGTGACTAAATTTCCCTTCTTGAAAGAGCTGGTTTGGTTCTTGAAACCAAATCGGAAACTTCTGTTTGGTTGGGTTTTTTTTTTTTTTTTTTAAACTAAAGATGATGCAAAGTCTTCACTAGTCCCTCGTCACAGAGGCATGTGAATAGGTTGCTTGACTGCTCAGGGCATGAGGGAGCTTTAGATTTCTTCTTGTTTTACAATCTTTTTGCTGAAGTGCCTGTCAAATTTATTTTTAGACAGTAGTTGAGAATTCTGACTTCTAGTTCCTGTGGTTAGGGTGTGAGCCAGGGCAACAACATTCAGATGTTTGTTGATACCAGGAAGTGCTTAGAGAGATTGTCTTGGGAATGTTTTAGTCACATCAAAAGTGTAAGGGAACCCCCCACAGCCTGCCCAAAACCCACAGTGAAAGTTGCTGCGGAAGCTCTTCCAGTATTTTATTGCTCAGGATCAAGTCCCAGATAAATGAGTCCAGATCCTGGCCTAGGGTTGCCAGGTGTCTGGTATTCACCCGGACAGTCCAGTATTTTCGCCTCCTGTCTGGTAAAAAATTTCAGAAAATACCGGACACCTAAGATGTCTGGTATTTTCTGATATTTTCCCCCGGCCAGGAGGCGAAAATGTTGGGCACCTGGCAACCCTACAAACACTCAGTGCCCAGCCTCCACTCCCCTCCTCCCCTCTGAGCTCCCCGCCCCTGCCTCCAACACCCCCAGTCCCCTGACCCCAGCCCCCATGCTTACCTGGTTCTGCAAGGCTGCCAGCAAAAAGACCAAGGGGAAGCAATGACTCCCTTGGGTCTTAGTGCTCAACCACTCCCCTGTTCCTATCCCTGCACTCAATCTTAAAGGGGACATACTGTTTTATTTTAAAATTTTTTTTTGTGCAACTACTTTGGCCCTCCCCCCCCTTTTTTTCTTCAACAGAATTTTTTCACCGTGTTTTTTTTTGGGGGGGGGGGAAGGGGAGGTGTTCAGTATTTTCATTTCAACCATCTGGCAACCCTATTCTGGTCCACTGTCGGTCCTGCCAGCGCTCCAGGACGATGCGGTCCCACCAGTCGCTGCTGGTGTCCAGATGCCAGACGCGGCGGGGCACGCCGGTGCCGGGGCGCCGCCGCGGCTCCTCCACGGCCCCCAGGGCGGCCAGGCAGAGAGGCAGGGGGCTGACGTTCCCCAGGTGGTGCCAGGCAGCCTCGAGCCATTGCTGGCAGGCTTGCAGCAGCAAGTCCAGAACGTGCACCAGAAGGTGCAGGGCGAGCCGTGGCTCCATGTTGCCACCTGCGGCGGTCCCCCCCGAAGGGAAGCACCGACACAGACGGGCACGAAGACCGACACTTTGCTGTCCCTCGGCGAGGTTGGCAAGCAAGCAGGAAAAGCTGAGAACCGGCTGTCCAGGGGGGTCCCTTTAAGCACGAGCCTCAGATAGCCTCAGACAGCAGCCACACAAAGCAACTACTGACCTGATGCCCTGCCAGAACCGGTTTCAACTGCCCTTAAATGCCCCCCTGTGTCCAATCAGTGTGGACGCGCTAGTTCGAACTAGCAAAATGCTAGTTCGAACTAGTTTTTAGTTCTAGATGCGTTAGTTCGAATTAGCTTAGTTCGAATTAACTAATTCGAACTAAGTTAGTTCGAACTAGCGCTGTAGTGTAGATGTACCCTGTGTGACCTGGGCATCAGCCTGAGCATGACAGGTTTCCCTTGTGCATCACCCACTGTGCACCCACCTACCTCCCCCCCGGGTGTTACACAACCTCACTGCACTCACCTGCTGCTTCCTCTCCTGCGCCAGATGACACCTGGGAGGCCTCTGGGGTCTGGGTGACTGGCTCCAGGGTGAGGGTCGCCGTCTCCTCACTGTCCTCCTCCTCTGGCACCATGTCCCCGTCTCCAGACTGCTCTGGGTCCTGCTCGGGAGCGTCCACCACAGGGTCTGCCAATCCTGACTGGACAAAACGCCGTGGTGTGCGTGCTTCACTACTGCCACCCAGGATCTGGTCCAGCTCGCTGTAATAAGGGCAGTAGTAGGGGGCTGCACCAGAACGGGAGCTCTCCTCCGTGGCCTTGACGTACCCTTGCCGCAGCTCCTTCACTTTGGAGCGCACCTGGTCCTGGGTGCGGGGGTAGTGTCCCTTCTGGGCCAGGGCCTCTGCCATGCGGCCATAAATGTCGGCATTTCGCCGCCGGCTTTTGAGGGCTTGTAAGGCCTCCTCCTCTCCCCAGAGCTCCAGCAGGGTCTTGAGCTCTGGCCCAGACCAGGATGGTGCCCGGCGCTTGGAGCCCCTGGCTGGGTCCCCAGAAGGCTCTCTGGAAGGGCCAGGAGGGTCTTGGGGCTGGGACATGCTGCACCAAAGTAGCAGTGTGCTCTGGCTCCTTTGCTGAAACAAGTGGCTGTGAGGGTGCCTGTCCCTTTAAGAAATGGCTGCAGACAGACATGCAAGCCATGCCCCAGATTGTCCACCAGGGCTTCTTCCTGGAGGCCAATATTTTCAAAAAAATGGCCTCCTCCCGTCCACACTCACTTACTTTCGACGGATCTCCGTCGAAAAAGGCGTTCTTCCTCGTGGAATGAGGTTTACCGCCGTCGAAAGAAAAGCCGCATTCTTTCGATTTAATTTCGAAAGAACGCGGCTGCAGTCTAGACGCAGGTGAAGTTTTTTCGAAAAAAGGCTATTTTTTTCGAAAAAACCCCTGAGTCTGGACACAGCCATGGAGTTTCTCCATGAGTATATTTTGTTACCTCCCTATCTAGTCATTATGTTTGCAACAGGAATATTGTTGTAATAATAAAAGTTCTTTCTTTTCTTTTAATTAACCTGGCAGTGGTTAATGGTGTGACCTGATTTTTGTTTTAGGGGGAAGATTTCCCAAATGATCTTTCCCCTGATTTCTTTATCAACATTTGGGTGGTGGCAGCAGAAGTTTTATTCCCAAGATCTAGGTTTTTAAGATCTTGGGGGGAAGTTTTATACCAAAGCCTGGTAGATAAGGCTTTGGGATACACTTGCTGGCCCCCACTTCTGCATTTATCATGCCGGAGTGGGAAAGGAGCCATGACATGGCTGTGTAGCTGTAGCTGTGTATCTGTAGCTGCTGTGTCTAGACTGGCAAGTTTTTCTGCAAAAGCAACCGCTTTTGCAGAAAAACTTACCAGCTGTCTACACTGGCTGCTTGAATTTCCACAAGAACACTGACCTCCTACTGTAAGAAATCAGTGCTTCTTGCAGAAATACTATTCTGCTCCCATTCGGGCAAAAGTCCTTTTGCGCAAAAGCTTTTCCGCAAAAGGGCCAATGTAGACAGCTCAGATTTGTTTTGCGCAAAAAAGCCCCAATCGTGAAAATGGCGATCGGGGCTTTTTTGTGCAAAAGTGCGTCTAGATTGGCCACAGATGCTTTTGCGCAAAAGTGCTTTTGCGGAAAAGCATCGGTGCCAATCTAGATGCTCTTTTCCGCAAATACTTTTAACGGAAAACTTTTCCGTTAAAAGCATTTGCGGAAAATCATGCCAGTCTGGATGTAGCCCACTTGAGGCAGTGGGTTTTTGCCCACAGAAGCTGATGCCCAAATAAATCTGTTGGTTTTTAAGGAGCCACAGGACTGCTCCTTGTTTTTATGGCATGACCACAGCTCCATGGCCAGGAAAGGGAAAGAGCCAAACCTGAACCACGTGCTATAGCCAGGACTGGCTGTTAGGCTCAGTGTCTGAATGCAGGGTTAGCACAGAAGGGGTAAGGAGGGGCACAGTGGTATGTGGGGAATCCCAAGACTAAACCAGGCAGAGTTCAGGGCAGGTGCAGTCTATGAAACTGGGAGGCGAGGAGTAGCACCCCCGCTAATCCTCCCTGGGTTTGGCTCTGCAGACAGAGGGTCCGAGTTTTGGAGCCCAGGAAGAGGTCAGCTGGGGCCCAGGAAGGGGCCAGAGGGCGGGGGGAGGGTCCCTACCTGGTGTCCCTGCTGCAGGGAGTCGACAAGGTGTCTGGTCTAATCGATGCAATCCCTCCCTCAATGGGGCGGTGAGGGCCGGGCCTTGTGCAGCGCCGGGCCGGGCCTGGCGTTCAGATCCTCCCCCTCAGGCTCTTTAAAAGACCCGGGATCCGGGGGGCGCCTGTTTGGAAACGCATCAGGAGAACTGGACTGGAGGTGAACGTGGCTTTGTGGGGCTCTCGGGACGGGCATGGCGTGCCCTGCTCTCAGGCACCTCAACATCGTGGTGATCGGCCACGTGGACTCTGGGAAATCCACCACCACCGGGCACCTCGTCTACACGTGCGGGGGCATCGACAAGCGAACCATCGAGAAAGAGGAGGCCGAGGTGGGGAGGCCTTTCCCATTTACTTGCATCCCCTCCCCCCGAGTCCCTCTAGCCAATTACACCCCCAAAAAGGCTTTGGAGCCCTTTGGAATTGGACCCTTTCTGGGCTACAAGGTAACCCTTGGATGCTATGACATAACAATGGGGTGAGGTAATGCTGCCCACCCCACCCTAGATCAGGGATCTTTTGCCTGCCTCTGGGTTCCCTATGCCATTGCTGTGCAGTGAGTAGGCCCTGCTGGGGTAGCTGTCCCTTTCCAGGCAGGGAGAACCAGCTTCAAATATTTACACCTCCCCCCTGCATTTCACTCCCCTCGGTGGCCAGGCCTTGTCCTTGGTGTGTGTCCTTTCTCAAGTAGCTGCTTCCAAGAGTAGGGTCCCTGCTCCCTCTAACTGGTGCCTCCTCTTGCCACACAGATGGGAAAGGGCTCCTTCAAGTACGCCTGGGTGCTGGACAAGCTGAAGGCCGAGCGGGAGCGGGGGATCACCATTGACATCTCCCTGTGGAAGTTTGAGACCACCAAGTACTACATCACCATCATCGATGCCCCGGCCATAGGGACTTCATCAAGAGCATGATCACCGGCACCTCTCAGGTACGGGCTGGAGCAGTCAAGCTCCAGAAACAGTTTGATTGTACTGGGCTTGGGGTGTCTCAGGAAAGCTGTAATGTATGTTTAAAATAGCCTTGCAGTTGCATATGGCCTTAGCATTGCAGGGAATAATGTTGCCACAGAATGCATTGGGCTCTGTGTTTGGGGGTGGGGTGGGGTGCAGCTTTTAGGCTTGTATAGGGAAGGGCTGCCCCCTCTCATGAGGAAGACTGATTTTTGGGGGGAGGGGTAATATCTCTTATCTGTGGTCTGTAACATCCCTAGTAGGCCCATGGTTCCTAGTAGGAACTTGTTCTCAGGGCCTGATTCCTTCCCAGGCTGACTGTGCAGTACTCATTGTGGCAGCTGGCGTGGGAGAGTTTGAAGCTAGCATCTTGAAGAAAGGGCAGACCCTTGAGCATGCCCTGCTGGCCTACACACTGGGGGTGAAGCAGCTCATTGTTGGGGTGAACAAGATGGACTCCACGGAGCCCCCTTTCAGTGGCAAGCGCTACCAGGAGATCACCAAGGACATGGGGGCCTACATCAAGAAGATTGGCTACAACCCAGCATCTGTAGCGTTTGTGCCCATCTCTGGCTGGCATGGGGACAACATGCTGGAGGCCAGTGCCAAGATGAGTATCCGCGTGTTTCTGCATAGCCCTCTCTAGTAGAGAGATGGAGACGTCTGGGGGGATGGAGACCGCATTGGCTTGCAGATGGGAGAGTGGGTGGTTTGTGAACTCAGACAAATTCAGCTTAAAGTTGCTACTGCTCACATCCCTTGGCTCTCCCAGGGTTACAGTAAGAAATGATTTTTCGGAGGATCTGAGATTTTCAGCTGGACTGTCTGTATCACACTGCACTGAGCTAGAGTTTCACGTAAAGGTGCAGTCCTAAGTGGCGTGGTAAAGGCTGAGCTTAAAAGATCTGTTTCCTGTTCATTCCCACAAATCTCAAGACCTGAACTTGGTTAATTTAAGCTTTTTAGGGAATGGAGGGGAAGAAGCTCTAGGAACTGAATAACCTGGGACCTGCTGACAAGTTCCCCTAAGCTCTGAATTGTAACTGATCTCTGGTGATGCACCTAATTGAACCCCCTCGCCCATCCGCATGGTTCAAAGGCTGGAGCATAACCAGGAAGGGAGGTAGTATTTCTGGTACAACTCTGCTGGAAGCCCTGGATTCCATTATCCCTCCTTCCTGGCTCATCAACAAACCCCTCTGACTGCCCCTGCAGGATGTCTACAAAATCGGCGGTGAGCGAGTGCGCGGGGGATAGTGGTTCCCATCAGGGCTGGGATGATAGAACTGTCTACAAAAAGGAGCATGTAAAATGGTGGCTGCCGTTGTAAGTGCTGTAGTTCCACGTATACTGCAGCTCACATGGACTTTGCACACCTCCCTACTGAGGGTATGTCTACACTTGCACCCTTGCAGTTGTGTGCAGCGTGCTGTAGGCCCATGTGCGGCTAGCTGCAGAGGTGCACGCTATGGGTCTGTGTGCGCTTACGTGTGGCCGGCTGTGGAGCTGCACGCTATGGGTCTGTGTGTGGCTGGCTGTATTGTATTCCCCATACGATGAGGTTTACCAGTTATTTCAAGAGAAGGGTTTTCTCTCAAAATAACCGCGTCTTAATAGTGTCTGTTATTTCAAAATAGCACCATTTTGAAATAGCGCCATAACGCAAATATGCAAATGAAGTGCGGGATATTTAAATCCCGGCTTCATTTGCAATTTCGAATGTCTGCATTTGCATCCCTCTCTCGAAAGAGGGTTCAAGTGTAGACATGCCCTCAATGTCTGCTTGGGCTAGAGATGTCATCCCATCCCCTCATGGCAGCGCTGGGCTGACCTAGGTCCCCTTACTGCCCAAAAGGCTGAGCAGAAAATGCTGGCAGTCTTTGCTTGTGGCATCTCCTATTCCTTCCCTGTTCTTTTTATCAGTAACATCTTAGCTATTTAACACCAGACTCACCAGTTCTCGTCTCCCTCAGGCATCGGAACTGTCCCCGTGGGCCGTGTGGAGACTGGTTTCATGAAGGCTGGCATGGTCGTGACCTTTGCCCCCAGCAACATTACCACAGAGGTGAAATCAGTGGCAATGCACCACGAGGCTCTGGCAGAGGCACTGCCGGGTGACAACGTTGGGTTCAATGTGAAGAACGTGTCTGTGAAAGACATCCACCGTGGGAACGTGGCTGGAGACAGCAAGACCGACCCTCCCATGGAGACTGGCAGCTTCACCTCTCAGGTTAGCGATGTACTAATTTCAACTCACTTCAGTGTATCTTGCAGTGCCTGAATGTGTATACAATGCTATAAAAGCCTGAAAATATCTAATATTTTAAAATCCCTATTGCTGCCCACCTCCTTGAAGAGGGATAACTTTTTCTTTTGCAGATCATCATCCTGAACCACCCTGGCCAGATTGCCACACTGCTCACATCGCCTGCAAAGTCTCAGAGCTCAAGGAGAAGATCGACCACAGGTCTGGCAAGAAGCTGGAGGGCAATCGCAAGGCACTGAAGTCTGGAGATGCTGCCATTGTGCATATGATCCCTGACAAACCCATGTGTGTGGAGAGCTTCTCTGAGTACGCACCTCTTGGTAAGTTTGCATACTCCTATTGGTCCTAGTCAGGCTCTTGCTGAGTCTGTCTAAACATCTCTTAACATTGGACCTCCATTGGCAATCTAATGAATCATTGGATTCAGCTTTAAGAAAGTCTCCTCCATACCAGTGGAAGGTGAACTCAGGCCTCCCCCATCAGTAGCTTTAGTAATGCCTTGCAGAAGCATTTTATTAATCCACAAATTGCAGCTCCCAAACCAAACTCCCAGCCTTAACCTAGACACCGCTCCCACCATCCATGGAAGGCTTCTTAATCGATCTTTGTCTTTTAATGATGCTCTTCTCTGCAGGTCGCTTTGCTGTTCGTGACACAAGGCAGATAGTGGCCGTGGGAGTGATCAAGGCTGTCGAGAAGAAGGCTGGTGGACCTGCCAAGATCACCAGGTCAGCAGTGAAGGCCAGTAAGAAGTGATTTCTCCAAGTTCTCAATGTGCCAGCCTGGGCTCCCACAGTAGGTGTCTCTGAGCAAAGCCTCCCCCCTTCTCCCGATCACAGATCAACGTCTGGACTCGCTTAGCCAGGACTGGCTCCTGAGCAGAAAAACACACTGGAAGAGCTTCCAAAAGAAAGGAAGGAGAGGAATTGTTTTAAATGTTGGGTTGGTGGTTGCACTTGTGTGGGGTTTTCCTTGGTTTTGCTCTCTTGTGGTATGAATAAAGGATGAATTCTGCTTCAGTGATTTGGTCTCCTTCAGCTAGGAGTCTCTCTGCATTTAGAGTGTAACTTAAGGAGTAAGCGCTTCATGTCTTCAAATCAGCCTACCAACATGGTTGTAGTCAACTGGTGGCTGACGACCAACTGCCAGGGCTGCTCTAACCTACACTAGCCTGCTTGAAAGAGTCAGCACAATTCACAACCTCTTAAACATATGTTGGGAAACTAACACAGCGAGGCACAGGCTATCCAATACGTTTCTGGACTGCATTGGAGACAACTTTCTGTTTCAGAAGTTTGAAAAAGCTACCAGAGGAGAAGCTGTTCTGGATTTGGTTTTAACAAATAGGGAGGAACTAGTTGAGAACTTGAAAGTGGAAGACAGTATAGGGGACAGTGATCACGAAATAATAGAGTTCATGATCTTAAGGAAAGGTAGAAGGGAGACCAGCACAATTGAGGTAATGGATTTCAGGAAGGCAGATTTTGATAAGCTCAGAGAACTTGTAGGTAAGGTCCCATGGGAAGCAAGACTGAAGGGAAAAACAACTGAGGAGAGTTGGAAGTATTTCAAAGGGACGTTGTTAAGGGCCCAAAAGCAAACAATTCCGCTGTGTAGGAAAGATAGAAAATATGACAAAAGACCAGGTTGGCTTAACAAGGAGATCTTGCATGATCTCAAAATAAAAAAGGAGTCATAAAAAATGGAAACTAGGACAACTAACAAAGGATGAATATAGGCAAGCAACACGGGAATGCAGGGGCAAGATTAGAAAGGCAAAGGCACAAAATGAGATCAAACTAGCTACAGGCATAAAGGGAAACAAGAAGACCTTTTATAAATACATTAAAAGCAAGAGGAAGACCAAGGACAGGGTAGGCCCACTGCTTAGTGAGGAGGGAGAAGCAGTAACAGGAAACTTGGAAATGGCGGAGATGCTCAATGACTTCTTTGTTTCGGTCTTCACCGAGAAGTCTGGAGGTGTGCCTAACGTAGTGAATACAAGCAGAGAGAGGGTAAGTTTAGAAGATAGGATACACAAAGAACAAGTTAAAAATCACTTAGGAAAGTTAGATGTCAGCAAGTCACCAGGTCCTGATGAAATGCATCCCAGGATACTCAAGGAGCTGATAGAGGAGGTATCTGAGCCTTTAGCTATGATCTTTGAAAAATCATGGCAGACAGGGGAGATTCCAGAAGACTGGAAAAGGGCAAATATTGTGCCCATCTATAAAAAGGGGAATAAGAACAACCCAGGAAACTATAGACCGGTCAGTTTAACGTCTGTCCCGGGGAAGATAATGGAGCAGGTAATTAAGGAAGTCATATGCAAACACTTGGAAAGTAATAAAGTGATAGGGAATAGCCAGCATGGGTTTGTGAAGAACAAGTCATGCCAAACTAATCTGATAGCTTTCTTTGATAAGATAACGAGCCTTGTGGATAAGGGAGAAGCGGTGGATGTCATATACCTAGACTTTAGTAAGGCATTTGATACGGTCTCGCATGATATTCTTATTGATAAACTAGGCAAATATAACTTAGATAGGGCCACGATAAGGTGGATGCATAATTGGCTGGATAACCGTAGTCAGAGAGTTGTTGTTAACGGTTCTAAATCCTGCTGGAAAGGGATAGCAAGTGGAGTTCCTCAAGGGTCTGTTTTGGGACCCGTACTGTTCAATATCTTCATCAATGATGTAGATGTTGGGATAGAGAGTACGCTTATTAAGTTTGCAGATGATACCAAACTGGGTGGGGTTGCGACTTCTTTGGAGGATAGGGTCATAATTCAAAATGACCTTAGCAAGTTAGAGAAATGGTCAGAGGTAAACAGGATGAGGTTTAATAAAGAGAAATGCAAAGTGCTCCACTTAGGAAGGAACAATCAGTTCCATACATACAAGATGGGAAGCGACTGTCTAGGAAGGAACATGGCAGAAAGGGATCTAGGAGTTATAGTGGACCACAAGTTGAATATGAGTCAACAGTGTGACGCTGTTGCAAAAAAAGCAAATATGATTCTAGGTTGTATCAACAGGTGTGTTGTAAGCAAAACTCGTGAAGTCATTCTGCCGCTCTACTCTGCACTAGTTAGGCCTCAGCTGGAGTACTGTGTCCAGTTCTGGGCGCCACATTTCAAGAAAGATGTGGAGAAATTGGAAAGGGTACAGAGAAGAGCGACAAGAATGATTAAAGGTCTAGAGAACATGACCTATGAAGCCAGGCTTCATGAACTGGGCTTGTTTAGTTTGGAAAAAAGAAGATTAAGGGGGGACATGATAGCGGTTTTCAAATATCTAAAAGGGTGTCACAAGGAGGAAGGAGAAAATTTGTTCCTCTTGGTTTCTGAGGACAGGACAAGGAGTAATGGGCTTAAAGTGCAGCAGGGGAGGTTTAGATTGGACATTAGGAAAAAATTCCTAACTGTCAGGATGGTCAAATATTGGAATAAATTGCCAAGGGAGGTGGTGGAATCTCCCTCTCTGGAGATATTTAAGAACAGGTTAGATAGACATCTGTCAGGGATGGCGTAGATGAAGCTTTGTCCTGCCTTGAGGGCGGGGGGCTGGACTCGATGACCTCTTGAGGTCCCTTCCAGTCCTATTATTCTATGATTCTATGTAACAGGGAGCATGGGACTTGGACTGTAAACTCTCTGGGGCAAATAAGTTTGACACATTAGTGGGTAAAGCCCAACCAAGAATAGGAACCTATTCAATAAACAACAAGCCTGCTGTGAAGTATGGCTAAATTAACAATTCTATCACAACAGAGATGGGGTGTGTGTCAAAACTCTTCAGTGAGTGACTAAATGTGCCTCTTCAATCTCTGGGAACTGAGCTGTTCCTCCAATTTCCACAGCCTCCCAACCATTATTAAAGCCCTTAACTTTCACAGAGAAAGGAGTCATAAGTTAAATTGTGGCAGTGAATCTGCAACAGTGACCAACACAAACTCTCCTCTCCCCTTTTCAGGGAGGCAAGTGCTTATGATGTCAAAAGGAAAGAAATGTCTTATGCAGGAAAGACTGACAGTGACTTAGGTGTAGCTTACATTTCCTATCTCTGAGTGAGCTACATTAACAGGTGCTCAGGCTCCATATGTGACTGCTAATGGAGGCATGCTCAACAAAGTGAGTAGAAAATGCTGTGCTGTCTTACATAAGTTTCTAGGTATCACGGCTCTCCTTTCCTGAAAAGAATCACATGCAATTTTACAGACTTACTTATGGGGGACAGTGCTCCCCCCCTTCCAGAACAGACAGGCAATTTGCAGACACACACAACCTTGGATTTGAAAGCAAGCCAAAAGTTCTATTAGCTCAGCCTTGAACAGAAACACTGTGAAGTTTCTGGGCTTGGATTTTTTAAACAATAATTAGGTTCCTTGGAAGACACATTTAACCCTTAGGGTGCAGGTTTTACAAATTTACAATGTATAGATTTTATTTTTTTATGTGGTTAACCAATTAAGTTTTAGTAGAATTTCTTATTTTCTTTTTAATAGATTTAACAAAGTGTCTGTAGCCAAATGTTTAACTTGACTGTTTTATTGCTAAGATGATTAAAAGAGGCTGCAAGAAACAAGGAGTTATTTTTTAAAGCAGGGTTTTTTTTCCCCCTCCCTCTTAGGATTTGGAGGAACACTTTTCTTAAACTGTTAAACTTATTTTAAACTTTGTGTTTTGCTTTGGATCGGGCAAGTTTATTACAGGAGCCCGTGTTTTCAAAGGGAAGAGCTAATTCCTTTCAGTTATTTTTTATGTTTTCTCTCTATCTGTGTATGTGTTATAAAGAGGGATAGAGGGGTGATGTTGTGCCAAATTTTCCCCCTAAGTTTGGTTGATATGGGTGTGCCAACTGAGAAATTTTTTTTTCCACTTTTTGTGCATTATTTTGGCACAGAGGTGCTGCAGCAACTTTTAAGTTACCTATCTTACTGCAGGGAGGATTTTTGCTTTTTTGAGCTTTACTTTTATCCCTTAGGGCTTTCATTTTTTTTTAATTTGTTAAATGCTTACAGGTCCTTGGACCATTATGCACGTACATGTAGTACACAGGGGTGCCTTTCGGCAGAGTGGGGGGTGTTTAGACTAACCCCCACTTAAACTAACTTTACACACTCCAAAGAAAGAGTCTGCCAGGTCTAGAGTGTTAGACCTTAGCAGCTCATGAAATAAAGGGAGTTGTCACTCCCTCACATATCTGCTGAGTCTCGAGGTTCAGCTGACCCCCCCCCCCTCCTTGCGTTCAGAGCTCCCTCGTGGGAGAGCCCTGGTGCAGCTGGGATTAGCTCAAGTCTCAGACCTATGCAGCGGCATTTATTCTTTACTTATTACATTTATACTCATTTTTCACACACAATTTTTTTCTCCTTTTTCACATTTTTCCTACAGTTTCCACATTTAGATGCATCTTAATTTATTGTTTAGTTCCCATGGGTTTTTATTAAGTGACGCTGCCCTAAGACACCCGGCACTTAATATTAGACTTTATTAGGATCCTATACCAGAAAACACTTATTATAAAGGCACTGGAATTTCTGTAGACTGACCTACCCGCATTTTCTGCGCGCGCTTAATTTTGTAAGGCACCGAACTAAAAGTCCGCCTGCTTACACCTTCTGCTAGTCACTGAATCAGAATCCGCCTGCTCGCTCTGCGAGTCACCGAATCAGAATCCGCCTGCTCGCTCTGCGAGTCACCGAATCAGAATCCACCTGCTCGCTCTGCGAGTCACTGAATCAGAATCCGCCTGCTCGCTCTGCGAGTCACCGAATCAGAATCCGCCTGCTTGCTCTGTGAGTCACCGAATCAGAATCCGCCTGCTCGCTCTGTGAGTCACCGAATCAAGAATTCACCTGCTCGCACTGGTCCCCCCCCCCCTTTTGGTTGCGAGGCACTGGACTCAAGGTCCACCTGGCTCGCAGGGGTTTCCGGCACATGCCCCAGCCCAGCAGAACACCACGTCCTGGTGCCTGGAGACAGCCTGGCGGAATGGGGTACTATGGCCTGGGGTTAGCCTCAGAGGTCAGTACTACGCCCACAAATAACAGAGAGACAACAAATCTTCCCCACAGTTCCGTGTGCCGAGAGAGAGTAATGGCACCACACCAGCTTTTAGCGTCCGAACACAGAGGGTCCAGCACATGGCTGCCTCACTAGAAACACCGGTGTGCCCTTTTGGAACTGTGACACATAAGACAGGCCTAATAGACAAAGACAGACACAGACAGACAAAAATGTTAGCCGCTCCACAAAATTGAATTCCGTAGCTCCCCTTACCCCGATGGCTGGCCGTCACTCCAAATCCCAAGCCCTCACCAGGAGATTTCGTAACAGGTATTCCCTTTACCTTTTATTGAGCGCTCTGAGAGGTTTGGAAGTGGAGTGCCGGTCCGTTCATACGGGCAAGTGGCGCGTTAGGAATCTCGGTGGAGCCTCCAAATTGTCGAAGCAAAAACACGCTCCTCTGTGTTTAGGCAGCTAACAAACAGCTTTATTAATTAATAAAGCACAGCATGAGCCAAACGTGGTCACAGCAGAGCCGGGCCCAGTAAGGCTGCTAATACAATTAATCCTAGTATCTTTATACCCTTAGCCAAACAGTCTGACGTTAGGGCATCCAATTACAGACATTTTTAATTAAATTTGGAAAAACAAAGCCTTATCAACAAGATGGCAGACAGGTATGAGGGAGTACATCTCCTGTCCCAACCAGCCCAATTAACACATACCAATAGCCCATCCTGTAGGCCTCTTCTCACGGGGTGACAGAAAGTTCACTCTGGTCTACGTGCTTGAGAGAAAAGCTGAAATGGTTTCTGATATACAAGATGGTTTCTAGCTAAATATGAAAATAGCTTCTACAGCTTCTACAGGGGTATAAATAAGGGATACATGCAGGGTCCAAGTCGATATCCTGCCCATCTCTAACCAGGCCTCTCACTATCCAGGGCAGTGTGATTGCTGGCCAGGTTTCTCCTTGGATGCAGAGAGGCGTTTGCACCAGCAGTACAGTTATGCTGTGTTGCTGCAGGGCTGCATTTCTGGCCCCAGCTGTGCCTTTCTTTCACTATCAAAGATGGAAGATCTGAAGAGAACACACAGGGATATACCTCTGAGAGGAGAATGACAGGGCAGGGCATTGTAGTTGTTGGCCCTGGTATAGACCTCAGGGATGTTGCTCAGTAGCTCTTGGGAGATCTAATTTAAACTGCTTGATGGTCCGAGACCCCTGAATGGAGGTCCAGATTTACAAGTATTTGGATTCACAGTACAGGCAGTCCCCGAGTTACGCGGATCCGACTTACGTCGGATCCGCAGTTACAAACGGGGCACTTCCTCTCCCTGGTCTCGAGCAGACCAGGGAGAGGAAGCAAAGCGGCGGCGGAACGCGCGGCCAGCTGACAGCCCAGACGCGTCTGGGCTGTCAGCTGGCCGCGCGCTCCGCTCTGCTCCCCCCGGTCTGCAGACCAGGGGGAGGGGGAGCAGAGCAGAGCGGCGGAACGCGCAGCCAGCTGACAGCCCAGACGCGTCTGGGCTGTCAGCTGGCCGCGCGTTCTGCCGCTCTGCTCTGCTCTGCTCCGCTCTGCTCCGCTCTGCTCTGCTCCCCCTCCCCCTGGTCTGCAGACCAGGGGGAGGGGGAGCAGAGCGGAGCACGCGGCCAGCTGACAGCCCAGACGCTTCTGGGCTGTCAGCTGGCCGCGCGTTCCCCCGCTCTGCTGTGCTCTGTTCTGCTCCCCCTCCCCCTGATCTGCGGGGGGGGAGCAGAGCGGAGCACGCGGCCAGCTGACAGCCCAGATGCGTCTGGGCTGTCAGCTGGCCGCGCGTTCTGCCGCTCTGCTCTGCTCCGCTCTGCTCCCCCTCCCCTGGTCTGCAAACCATGGGGGGGGGGGAAGCAGAGCGGAGCACGCGGCCAGCTGACAGCTCAGACGCGTCTGGGCTGTCAGCTGGCCGCGCGTTCCGCCGCTCTGCTCTACTCTGCTCCCCCTCCCCCTGGTCTGCAGACCTGGGGGACGGGGAGCAGAGCAGAGCAAAGCCGCGGAGCCCGAGGGCAGCAGGATAGCTGTCCCGCTGCCCGCGTGTTCCGCCGCTTTGCTCCCCGTCCCCCTGGTCTGCAGAGCAAAGCAGAGCAAAGCCACGGAGCCCGAGGGCAGCAGGATAGCCATGGCGCGTCTGGGCTGTCCCGCTGCCCCCGTGCTCCGCGGCTTTGCTCCGGACGCCTGTGGTACAGCAGCTGGGGCGCTGCCGGTTGGTCCCGTAGCACCGCTCTGGGTGCCACTGGACCAACCCAGCAGCACCCCAGCTGCTCTGCCCCAGGTGTCCCCTAGTCAGCAGCTGCTGAAAATGACCAGTGGCTGACTACAGGAAGCCCCTGCCCCGGGCTTCCTGGAATCAGCCGCTGATCAGTTTCAGCAGCAGCTGACTTGGGGATGCCTGGGGTTCTTAAGTTGAATCTGTATGTAAGTCAGAACTGGCGTCCAGATTCAGCCACTGTTGAAACTGATCAGTTTCAGCAGCGGCTGAATCTGGACGCCAGTTCCGACTTACATACAGATTCAACTTAAGAACAAACCTACAGTCCCTATCTTGTACGTAACCTGGGGACTGCCTGTACTTATCCATCCTAGAGATAAGACTTTGGAATTTGGTCCTGTTCTGAACAACACCATTCATCCTCTGCAGGCCCTCCCATAGGAACCCCCAGGACATGTCAACTACAAACTTGGGCTGGGTGGCCCAGGGGAGGAAGTAGGCATAACCATGACTTTCCTATTAGAGTCCCAGGTATTTCCCAGTGGTGTGGAGAAAATAAATAAGGAAAAGTTATTTACTTGTTCCCATTACACAAGAACTAGAGATCACCACATGAAATTAATAGGGAGAAGGCTTAAAACAAACAAAAGAAAGTATTTCTTCACACAATGCACAAACTGTGGAACTCCTTTCCAGAAGATATTGTGAAGACCAGGACTTTAACAGGTTTAAAAAAAAAGAGCTAGAGAAACGGTTATTAATCAGGATGGGCAGAGGTGGTGCGGTCTTACCTTGCCCATTTTTCTGATTAGGCAAGCTCCAATGGACTCCAATATAGTCAATGGAGGCCGAAGGGATGCCTAGAGGAGTTTCCAGGATCAGCATCTGAAGCTATGAGCCTGTTTCTTATGGGCCATTATTTTTCCTTCTTTCTCACTGGATTCATTTCTGTTGATTTCTTCACTTATATGAGGCTTTAATTACCTATGCTATTATTCTGTAATAGTCTTTATAATATTGCATTTCTATAACCATAGGTATATGCTGTTCTACCTCTTTCTTATAATCTCTCTTTATTACCCTATATTGATTAGTCCTCATTATGCAGCTTTCTCTCACTTCAAAGAGGAGGCAGGCTCTGTTTATTTTAGCCTTGGCTCTGTTCCCCTTAGCTTTTGACTCTGTTAATTGGTATTCATCCATCTGCTGATCATTTATTCATTATTGTTATTAGGGGCTAGACCGAGTTCTCTCAGCCCCTCCCCAGACCCAGTCTCCCTACTGGCTCCCTAGCACCAGAGCCCTTGCGGAGGGGCGGGACTAAATCGGCCTTGTTTATCCCTTCCACGTGTTTCTCCCCATGTGTCTCCCAGGGGGCGGAGCTAAGCGCCGCAGAATCAATGATTGGTGCCAGGCATTCGGAAGGGGCGTGGTTAGGGTGGTACCCGCGCACGGGCCAGGATTAAATGGTCTGGGACGGGCAGCGTGAATAGCGTAGCTGCCCCCGGCTGTGGACTTAGGTGAGTGTTACTTGTCTGGGGTTTGTGCTTCTCTGGGATCCCGGTGCCCAGCTCCCACCCATGGGCTGTAGAGGGCAGATTTCCACCGCCCAATTTCCCTGTCCACCCCCCGCTGTGGTTCTTCTGCCATGCCAGAGGTGTGAGTCTCTTCCCAGATGTAGCAGCCAGTCTGGGCTAGGAACAGGATAATGTGGTGCGTGTGGCTGTTTCCTTCCCCTCTGGGAAGTCTGCTGTCCTGTAGCTCAGCCAGGAACCCTCCCACAATGAGCCGGGTGTGATTGGTGCCTACAGCTTTTGTGTGATCACTGGCTACCTAGCAGAGTTCCAAGGCACTGACCTTGGTCCAGAGGATGATAAAACTTCCTCCAGGAGCTGTGTCTGGGAGCTAACAAAAACCTGGTCAGTGGCCACAAACCTCTCAGCCTAGTTACCTCTGGGCTCTCCAAGCACTGCTGCTTGCTCCACCTTCCCTAGTTATTTAGAAACCTAGTCATGTGGTAAACTGTGTCCTTGCTTGCTTTGAGGCAGCTCTGGGTGGAACAGAACTTGTGCCATGAGGGCTAAGAGCCTGTCTAAACCCCTCTCTGTCACAGAACCCTCCAATCAGCACCATGGGAAAAGAGAAAATCCACATCAACATTGTGGTGATTGGCCATGTGGACTCTGGGAAATCCACCACCACTGGGCACCTCATCTACAAGTGTGGGGGCATCGACAAGCGAACCATCGAGAAGTTTGAGAAGGAGGCAGCTGAGGTCAGGACAGCGATGCTGAATAGATGGGCTCAGGTGTCCCTTGCTCTGTGGGGGTTGCTGTTGGACATGTGGCTTGAGTGTTGCCCAAGCTGTGATTTAGAGGCTTAGGATTTTTCATGATGAGTGGTGGGGGAGGGTGCCTGGAGAGCCAAGAGGCTGCTCCTGTTTTGAGGTCCATGGGTACATCTGCCACTCAAGGCCTTGCCTATATTAAAGATATTTGCATCAGCGTCACTCTGCTGATACTTTGATCCTAAGTGTCTCTCTAACCCTCCCCTCCCCACAAAGGTTCCATAAGGATCAATGGAATCACTCTCGAAGCGGGGAAGGGTTTGACACAACTTGCTGCAGTAAATGGCAGCTCTCAAACCCACTGGAATCCCCCTTGCAAACAGTACCCAAGTTAAAGGCCTCTTATGTTTCAGGTGGGGGAGCAACAAATGGGAGCTGTTCCTAGTGACTCTGTCTCCCTGCCCCAAACACTAGTGTAACTGGTGCCTCCTCTTGCCACACAGATGGGAAAGGGCTCCTTCAAATACGCCTGGGTGCTGGACAAGCTGAAGGCCGAGCGGGAGCGGGGGATCACCATTGACATCTCCCTGTGGAAGTTTGAGACCACCAAGTACTACATCACCATCATCGATGCCCCTGGCCACAGGGACTTCATCAAGAACATGATCACTGGCACCTCTCAGGTACAGGCTGGCCCTGCTTAGGATGAAGGTGGTGAAGTATCTGGAGCTAGAATTGTGGTATGCTCTTACACTGTTTCCCTTCCCCACACAGGCTGACTGTGCGGTGCTGATTGTGGCAGCTGGCGTGGGAGAGTTTGAAGCTGGCATCTCAAAGAACGGGCAGACCCGTGAGCATGCCCTGCTGGCCTACACACTGGGGGTGAAGCAGCTCATTGTTGGTGTTAACAAGATGGACTCCACGGAGCCCCCTTTCAGTGGCAAGCGCTACCAGGAGATCACCAAGGAAGTGGGGGCCTACATCAAGAAGATTGGCTACAACCCAGCATCTGTGGCGTTTGTGCCAATCTCTGGCTGGCATGGGGACAACATGCTGGAGGCCAGTGCCAAGGTGAGTAGCTGGCATGTTTGTGCCAAAATGGAATGGGCATGGGAGAGCCTAGGCAGTAGGAGAACCCTGTTTGCAGTCAGGAATTTAAGTGGAGAAGGGATAGGATCTGGGGGCTCACAGCTTTATTCTTCCAAGGTATGTTCCATATTAACTTCCAGACTCCTTTTCCCCCCTCCCCCTCACTGCTAGTCTAGAGCACAGTGGGCATGAATATAACATGGCCCTCCTGTGTCAAACCAAAGGTCCATCAAGCCCTGTGTCCGGTCTTCTGACAGTGGCCAGTGCCACGTGCTCCAGAGGGAGTGAATAGAACCGGGAAGAATCATGTGATTCCCTCCCCGGTTGGCCATTCCCAGCTCCTGACAAATGTTAGGGATAGCCATTAGTCTGGATGGTATTGATGAATTTACCAAGGATGTGGGGTGTGGTGTAGCTTTTGTTTTTGTTCTTGGGTTTTTTTTCTTGCCTTCAACATTCTCTGGCAAGGAGTTCTGCAGACTTGTCTATTGTATGATCAAATTTTTTTTTTAAACCTGTTGCCTATTCTTGACTTCTGGAAAGCAGTAAATCTCTCTCTCCTCCCCCCCCCCCCCCCCCCCCCCCCCCCGTCATGACTCTGATAGGGGTTTGATAGAAGTCTTACTCGTCAATTTTGAAGCTGAAAATTCCCAGTCTTAACTTTTTTCTTCTCATGGCTCCCATTCCCCTCACTCTTGTTGCCACCTTCTGAACATTTTCCAAAGCCAAGAGATTTTTTTTTTAGGGCAATCACATCAATGTGCATGTTCTATGGCTTGAAGTAGAAGCAATATTATATTCTGACACTTTCCTTAATGATTCTCACTCAACATTGTTGCTTTACCTTTCCCAGAAGATGCCCGGCACTCCCGGGAGATGCCTGGCTTCAGTCTTGCCTCCTATCTATTGCAGATGCCTTGGTTCAAAGGCTGGAAGATCACTAGGAAGGATGGGAATGCTGCTGGCACTACCCTCATGGAAGCTCTAGATTCCATTATCCCCCCTTCCCGCCCTGTTAACAAGCCACTCCGCCTGCCTCTGCAGGATGTCTACAAGATTGGTGGTGAGTTGGGGTGAGGGGGAAGGGAAGCTCATTGGGTGTGGTAGCACCTTCTCTAGGCTCCTGACTGACGTCACTGTCTCATGCCAGGTATTGGCACGGTCCCCGTGGGCCGTGTGGAGACTGGCTTCATGAAGGCTGGCATGGTCGTGACCTTTGCCCCCAGTAACATCACCACAGAGGTGAAGTCAGTGGAAATGCACCACGAGGCTCTGGCAGAGGCACTGCCGGGTGACAACATTGGTTTCAACGTGAAGAACGTGTCGGTGAAAGACATCCGCCGTGGGAATGTGGCTGGAGACAGCAAGAACGACCCTCCCATGGAGGCTGGCAGCTTCACCTCTCAGGTAAGGGGTGCACCAATGGGGCTTGTCTGAAAGCCCTTGGAGAACCTTGGATGGTGAGGCCACAGGAGGCTGGGCCTAGCATAAGGTACAGTCTTTCAAATTGGCATTGCTGTTTCCAGTGGTACCACGTGCCTATAATACCTCTAAGCAGAGTGGCTGGAGCAGTGTCTGCCATGGCACCTGTGTGGTAGACAGGACAAACTGGTCTCCCAGCTGCCACAAGAATAGTGGGTACCAAGCCCTTCCATTTAGGTCAAATTAGCAAGTTTGGAGCTAGACCTGCCCCCCCCCCCCCCCCCACAGTAAACTGAGAAGGGAAGCTCTTAAGTGTTTCTCCAATACACATCCTCCACTGCAGGGTTTAGCTCCAGTAGCCACACCCACCAGCTCTCCTTTCCACTCCATATGCATGTGGCCAGAATGGGCCACTGGTGCCATTAGCCCTATAGTGGGACAACACACTGTGGTTCTCCCTTGGTCGCAGGAGGCTTCTGAACAATGGCTCTTCACCTGTAGCGACTAAACAGTTGAACCAGCTAATTTTAGCTGGTTCCTTATCAACCACTTTAACCCTGCTTTCTCTCTGGTAGCCATTGCAAGTAGCAGGCTGTTCTGAGATGCCTGGAGGTGGCCTACTGTCAGCTGGTCATGGTAAGAATGGCCACTGTAGGCCAGTGGTAGGCAGCCCATCAGGGTTCTTTGTGGCCCACAAGATGCTTTGTTTCCTGTGGCCCCCACACAACTTGAACAGACTCCAAGTTTCTGTCCATATCAGTTTTTCCTGCTAGTGGTGGCTTACATGGATGTCACTTCATGCACCCTTATTAAAGTGAGGCATGTGCTGACTGTACATAGCATTGACTGAGCGGTGCACTCCCTCTGGATCCAATCAAAGTGGTGCCCCAGTTTAATGTGTGCCTAGCATTTGGGGGGGGGATATCCCAAAACTACCCTATCCTGGGAGACTGCCTTTGGTAGGGCACTCCTATGGCCCAGTGAGATGGGGGTGGGCACTTAGTCTTAATTGCTCCCTGTTGCTGTAGGCTCTTGTCTAAGCCTATCCACCTGTAGCAGTTGGATAGTACCACTTGAGGACAGGGACAAATCCTCAGTTCTTGCTACCACAGTCCCTAGGGGTAGCAATACAGACCTCTACACTCCAGGCTTATCAGCCCTGGCACCATCTAGGTTGCCCAAGCTAACCGAATCAGGCCTTCAGAAATGAAGCAGCAGGACCTGTTCCCCTTAACCACACCAGATGCTAAGGTGGCTTCTGAAGTTGAATCCCTGCAGAACTCTCCTATGGGGCTTTCCAAGAACTAATGATCAGGAGAAATATTCTCCTAACCATGTCCTGTGCAGGTCATCATCCTGAACCACCCAGGTAAGATTGCTGCCGGCTACTCCCCCGTGCTGGATTGCCACACAGCTCACATCTCCTGCAAGTTTGCAGAGCTCAAGGAGAAGATCGACCGCAGGTCTGGCAAGAAGCTTGAGGACAATCCCAAGGCACTAAAGTCTGGAGATGCTGCCATTGTGCAGATGATCCCTGGCAAGCCCATGTGTGTGGAGACCTTCTCTGAGTACCCACCTCTTGGTAAGTCTGGAATGGAGGTACAGTAGCTACTCCCCTCTGTAGTAGGGATATAACAGTATAGTCAACTAACTGATAAGCAAAAGCTTATTGGTTAATGTTATAGACTCATGCATTTCCACCTTCCCACTACTAAAAATTAACTGGCAGGGGGTGGCCAGCAGCCTGGCTCCTGCGTGGCACCCTGTACTGCTTCCTCTGATACGGTGGGGGGGGGGGGGACTCCTTGGGAGTGGGGCTGACGCGCATTGGCTGCTGGCCCTGCCCCAGGGCTGTCAACTAACCAATAAGAATTTCATGAGGTTACTCTAATACTTAACATCCCTATTCTGTGGCACTGGTCCATCTGCTTTAACCAGTTGCCAGATAGCGACTAGTCTATCTGCCCTGTGTCTAGGTTGGTCAAAGACATGCTAGCATCTAATCTACTTGAGCTTCCAAGCCGAGTCGGAACTACTAACTGGCCAGTACAAGTGCTGGCCCCTGACTGCATAGAAGGCTGGAGGGCATATGCCCTCTAAGGCAGGGCCTCGTCCCGCCTCTGACTCCGCTCTTCTGTGGCTGCAAACTCTTATGCCCTGCCCAGAGTAGCATGCCAGTGAACTGCTATTGGAAGCCTGTGCCCAAAAGAGCCTTGTGCTGCCCAGCGCGACCTGGCTAACACCTCTCCTCCGGCAGGTCGCTTTGCTGTTCGTGACATGAGACAGACGGTGGCAGTGGGTGTGATCAAGGGTGTTGAAAAGAAGGCCAGTGCTGTTGCTAAAGTCACCAAATCAGCTGTGAAGGCCAGCAAGAAATGATCAGTGAGCAGCCCCAAACCCAGCAGGCATAATCACCATCTGGACACTTGTACAGGGTGGGTCACTAAGCCGCAGTGAGGCATGCGTTGAGCCATGGATGGAATGGGTCTGCCTGACCCTTGCACTTCAACTTTTCTAACTGAATAAACTGTCCCTTTAAAAAAACAATGGCTTTGTCTGTCTAACCTCCCTCCAGGCAGGGTCAGTTGGTCCCCTCAGCTGTAGCACAAGACCTCTGCCTCCTGCTGGCTCCTAATCACAAACCAGTGCTGTGGGGGGCAGGTGGTTCCATGGGAAACTTGTTCAGACCTGGGGGGGGGGGAGAGGGCCCTCAGCCAGCAGTAGAATGGATCTTGCCCAGGAATACTGGCACTGCTGGTTCCAAGTGGCAGTTGAAAGGGGCAGTTTGGGGGGGGGGGCTGCAGCCAGGAGCCGCGTCAGACTCATGAGAGGTGAGGGGGGGGGGGGGGGGGAAGCAAAGCTGGGAAAACCAAAGTGACCCTGAGCATCTCCTGCTGTAGGGGGTGAACTGTCAAATTGTTCAGGCCACTCGTCAGAGGCTCTTCCCTCAAAGGCGAGTGGTAGCAACCTTGTGGGCTGGAAGGTGGCAAGCTGGGGTAAGGTACCTTCCGGGCTAGTCACTACCCACTCTCCATGCTGGACCCTTAACCAGGGGCCCCATAGCTGGTGGAGGATCCTGTTCTCCTCTTCCTTCTGTGCCCCAGGCCCTCCTCTGGGATCATCCCACATAATGAGGGGAGGGACTGGTCTTGGCTTGTCCAATGACAGCCTCAGCTCCTCTTGGCACAGACCTAAGTGGACTTTTTTTAATGGGGATTTGCCAACAGGGCGGAGACTGGCTTATATAAGCAGTGCTGGGCTAGCTGCTGCTGACTCCAGAGCAGAGCTACATGGTGTCTAAGGGGCACTCGCCTCCCACTGGATTTAAGGTTTAAGGGGTGACCTGACCAGCTGAAGTATCTACAAGGGGAAGGGGCTATGTAATAATGCACTAGCAGAGGCAGAAACCCAATCCCAGGGCTGGAAGCTGAATATCAACCTGGCCAAGCTACATGCTTAACAGTGAAGGCAGCAAACCATTGAGGTCATAGTGGATTCTCCATCTCTAGCAACTTTAAAATCAAAATCTGTTTTGGGGCCATTTCTGGTCTGTCCCTCTGGCTTTGAATTGACAAATCTGCATCCAGTCCAGACTGAGCAAAGCCTCACTTGAAGTAGGGGTGGTGAGCCTCCCTTAGAGAAGCAACGCTGAGGGCTAACCTATAGCTAGGCAAGCTGGCTCCCAAAGGGATAATGTGTAGGATTCTTCCTCCCAGAAGCCTACTGGCAGAAGCAGACCTTAAACTCCCTCTGTTCAATCTCCTGCCCAGAAGGGTATGGGATAAGCAAGGATCCTCCAGCATCCAAAGTGTAGCTTATGCTTGTCAATATGGATATTGGGAAGGGGGGAATATCTAGGCCCCCTGAGCTCTACGGTTCTGAGCTAACACCAGAGGCAGATGACTGTTTTGCGGGCCCCCCCTTTGCCATGGCACATGCGCAGTGGCGCCATGGCGCATGCGCGGGGCTTTTTCAAGCGCGGGGACCGGGGCGGCCGCCCCGTTCGCCCTGCCCTGTATCCGCCCCTGGCTAACACCATGGCCGAGGCACAGCCAGGTTGACGAGGCTTCTGTTGATCTAACTATCATTACTCCGGCAAACCCTTTCCTTGCTGCTCTGTGTATGCTCCTGTAGCACCTGTTGGGCGCACACAGCTTGAGGCTACCTGTAAAATGGCTAATTGGGGTTAGGACCTCCTAGGCCAGAGAAGCAAGGTGAAAACGAGGACTGGCTAGCAGGAGAGCTACTCCTCTAGGGCAAGGATGCTCACATTGGCTGTGGAGGCTTGACTAGGACCCAAACTCATGGAAAGGATCCCACTTATGCTCTCTGATTCTTTGCAATTGTCCCTTTCACAATTAAAAGGCCCCACTGGTGCTTTTCTTCCTGAAGGCAATAAAAATCAGGACAATAAACTAGTTGGGTGATGGGATTCATTAGCCGCAGAGGCCGAGGCTACGCCTACACTGCTGGCTTTTTGCACAAGAACAGTTTTGTGCAAAAACTTGCAGTGTCTACACTGCATGCATGTTCTTGCACAAGTAAATTTACAGTACAATGTTGGAAAACACGGCTTCTTCCGGAAGAGTTATTTCTCTCCCCACGAGGAATAAGCCCTCTTGTGCAAGAGCTCTTCCACAAGAAGGCAGTGTAGACAAGCAACATGAATTTCTTGTGCAAGAAACCCCTTTGCCTAAAATGGCCATCAGCACTTTCTTGCACAAGAGAGTGTCCACAGTGCCATGGATGCTCTTGCGCAAAAGCACATGGCTCTTGTGGAAGACCTTCTGCAGAAGAACTCTTGCACAAAGCAGTTCTTGCGCAAGAAGCCTGCAGCGTAGATGTAACCAGAGAGAAAAGGTGGTAGCTGAGAACTAAAAAAGGAAAATGCTCATTGCAGCTGATCTCTGAAAAAAGCAAGCCTAAACTAGGGTGGGCTGGATCCTGCCTGTATTGGCTATGAAATTCTATCCAATTGCTTCCTCTGGCTGCTAACATTTTGGTGAGGGCATAAGGGATGATGTGCCTCCCATGTGTGACTGAGTCCAACACCCAACGGGCTGCTGTCCTCAAGAGACAGAAGTAACGGGGCATGTGAGGGCTGGGATGTGCCCTCTACTCAGGAAAGGGACTGGATGAGGCTGGCTGGATCTTGGTTGCAGTAGATGAAAGGGCACTGTAGCTCCACGAGACTGCCTGGAAGTGTGGGCAGTCTGCATGATTTCTGACTGAGGGGGATAGGAACGGAAGCACTGGAGACCATGATCTTTATGGTTTATTTCTCCGCTAATTGGCCATTAGGGAAAAGAAACCTGGAACCACAATAAATTCCTGGATTCTCTTTGAACCTCACAGGGTCCAAAGGCAAGATGGCAGGCCTGTCTTTAAGTGCAAGCTCTGTGCCCCTCAGCGTCATGCCAGCCAAGAGCCATGGGGTGTGGCAGAATCCTCAGAGGAAGGGCAAAGCCAGCAGAAGCACAGAGCCAGGAGACCCTGAGGCAGCAGCAAGCCGAAGAGCCTGGTCCCCATCAGGAGCAGCAGACTCTTCAAACCTCAGGGCAAGGAAGCAGTGGAACGTAGAGGCTTTGGGCTCCCATGCTCCAGAGACCTCCCAGCAGCTCCGGAGCCCTGGCACCCACAGCAGATGGAAGGTGGAGTCAGACAAGCTCCACATGAAATCGGCAGGTCAGTGTATCTCCATTGGAGCTGGGCTGTTTGTCAGGCCATCACAATTTTCAGTCTGATGATCTCACAGCATGTGAGGTTGGAGCTAGATGACATTGTTTGTTGTCCACCCTTTCTTTCCCTCTGCTCCCTTTTGGGATTTGTGAGGGTTGGCTGTGCAACTTTGCCCTCCCCCCACCTACCCCACACATCTTCCCTTATTGGATGTGCAGGCATTTGGCTCCATAGCATCTGCACTTACTCTAACTCAGCTAAAAGTTTTCCAAGCCACTGATCCTCAGGCTTCAAGCTATAAACTGCTCACTAGCTGAGGACAGGAGGAAATTACCTGTGGGTGAGAATGAGGTGCTACTTTTCTGGAAGTGCCCACTGCCAGAAACAAGGCTCTGCTTAGAAATACCCCAACCCTCACAATATGGTAATCCCCAAATTTGTGATGGGAGGAGCATGTCCTATCACCTCAAAGCCATGGACCTTGTCATTAGAAATGTCCTGTAAGTGTGCCAGGCACTGCAATCAAAATGAAGGCAGTTATAAGCCATGCCAGCGTCACTTCTCTTCTGATTGGTCTGAATTAACAGAGATGAAGAATCTCACAGTACAAAACACACACGCCAGCCTTCCCTTAGCATCCCTGACTAGTGTTCCCTGTAAACAGCACTTGGGTGGCCACCCAGGAGAGATTCACGTGCCATCCATCGGATTAGCAGAGCACCCACAGCACTCTCAGCCAGCACAACATGTTTCTATGATGGTAAATGTCCACACATGCCTTGGTACACATAACATTTATTCTGCACATGGATGCAAAAAAATTAGAGGAAACGCTATCCCTGACCCCATTTACTCCAGCTGACCTCACAGATCTAGTCTCGTTTTACCGCTCTTTCCCTCTCCCTCTGCTCAGCCACCTCTTGCTGTCCCTTTTCGCAATCTTCCTATTGACAGCACAAAATAAGGCCCAGCTCCTTCTCCTCTTGGAGTCAGTGGTATGTGTACAGGTGGAAGGAGAAGAATGCACATACTCTAGAAGCGGTAATGGCATGGTTTGATGGAAGTTGGCTGAACTGTCAGGGATCACTCATCTCTAATGTTTCCTTTTAGGAGACCTGGGGCAGATTTATTCCCAAGATGCCTCCACTGATCTGAGTGAGAAACCAGGAACCTCAGCTGCAGTACGTACCTTTCAGGACTGGAAGAAAGACAACCTCACCCGGATTAAAGAGAGGGCAAAGTCCCTCCGCCTGAAACATCTGGATGTGGCCAATGCCGTAGATCTTCTCCATGCCTTCATCCGCCAGTTCTTCAGCTACTTGAATGAATGTCCTGAGAGACCCTACTTCCGGGACATGCGAGAATTGAGGTTGGGGAGCAGCCATGAGTTTGGAAAGGTAACCAAATAGGGAGGAGCTGGTTGATAATTTGAAAGTGGAAGGCAGTGTGGGTGAAAGTGACCATGAAATCATAGAATGCATGATTCTAAGGAATGGAAAAAAGGAGAACAGCAAAATATAGACAATGGATTTCAGGAAGGCAGATTTTAGTAAATTCAGAGAGCTGGTAGGTAAGGCCCCATGGGAAGCAAGACTAAGAGGAAAAACAAATGAAGAGAGATAGCAGTTTCTCAAAGACACATTATTAAGGGCCCAAAAGCAAACTATTCTGTAGGAAAGATAGAAAGTATGGCAAAAAACCACCTTGGCTTAACCATGATCTAAAAATCCAAAGGGAGTCATATAAAAAGTGGAAATGAGGTCAAATTACAAAGGATGAATATAAGCAAACAATGCAGGTATTCAGGGGCAAGATTAGAAAGGCAAAGGCACAAAATGAGCTCAAACTAGCTAGAGACATAAAGGGTAACAAGAAGACATTCTATAACTATATTGGAAGCAAAAGGAAGATTAAGGACGGGGTAGGCCCATTGCTCAGTAAAGAGGGAGAAACAATAACAGGAAACTTGGAAATGGCAGAGGTGCTTAATGACTTCATTGGTTTGCTCTTCACCAAGAAGTCTAATGATGAAGGAATGCCCAACATAGTGAATGCTAGTCAAAATGGGGGAGGTTTAGAAGATAAAATAAAAAAAGAACAAGTTAAAAATTACTTAGAAAAGTTAGATGTCTGCAAGTCATCAGGGCCTGATTAAATGCATCCTAGAATACTCAGGGAGCTGATAGAGGAAAGGTATCCGAGCCTTTATTGATCATCTTTGAAAAATCTTAGAAGACAGGAGAGATTCCAGAAGACTAGAAAAGGGCAAATATTGTGCCCATCTATAAAAAGGGAAATAAGAACAACCCAGGAAACTACAGACTAGTCAGTTTAATTTCTGTGCCAGGAAAGATAATAGAGCAAGAAATTAAGGAAATCATCTGCAAATATCTGGAACAAAATAAGGTGATAGGTATCAGCCAGCATGGATTTGTAAAGAACAAATCATGTTAAACCAATCTGATAGCTTTCTTTAATAGGATAATCAGTCTTGTAGATAAGGGAGAAGTGGTGGACGTGGTATACCTAGATTTTAGTAAGGCATTGATACGGTCTCCCATGACCTTCTTATAAATAAAGTAGGCAAATACAACTTAGATGGGGCTACTGTAAGATGGGTGCATGACTGGCTGGATAAGCATTTTCAGAGAGTAGTTATTAACAGTTCACAATCATGCTGGAAGGGCAGAACAAATGGGGTTCCACAGGGGTGTGTTTTTGGACCGGTTCGGTTCAATATCTTCATCGATGATTTAGATATTGACATAGAGATTATGCTTATTAAATGTGCAGATGATACCAATCTGGGAGGGGTTGCAACTGCTTTGGAGGATAGGATCATAATTCAAATGATCTGGACAAACTGGAGAAATGGTCTGAGGTACATAGGATGAAGTTAATAAGGACAAATGCAAAGTGCTCCACTTAGGAAGGAACAATCAGTCTCACACATACAGAATGGGAAGCAACTGTGTAGGAAGGAGTACGGCAGAAAGGGATCTAGGGGTCATAGTGGACCACAAGCTAAATATGAGTTAACAGTGTGACACTGTTGCAAAAAAAGCAAACATGATTCTGGGCTGCATTAATAGGAGTGTTGTGAGCAAGACATGAGAAGTCATTCTTCCGCTCTACTCTGCACTGATTAGGCTTCAGTTGGAGTATTGTGTCCAGTTCTGGGCACCACATTTTAAGAAAGATGTGGAAAAATTGGAGAAGGTCCAGAGAAGAGCAACAAGAACGATTAAAGGTCTAGAAAACATGAGCTGTGAGGAAGAACTGAAAAAATTTGGCTTGTTTAGTTGAGAAAGGAGAAGACTGAGGGGATATGATAGCGGTTTTCAGGTATCTAAAAGGGTGTTTAAAGGAGGAGGGAGAAAAATTGTTCTCCTTGGCCTCTGAGGACAGGACAAGAAGCAATGGGCTTACATTGCAGCAAGGGAGGTTTAGGTTGGACATTAGGGAAAACTTCCTACCTGTCAGGGTGGTTAAACACTGGAATAAATTGCCTAGGGTGATTATGGAATCTCCATCTCTGGAGATATTTAAGAGCAGGTTAGACAGGCATCTCTTAGGGATGATCTAGAGACGGTGCTTGGTCCTGCCGTCAGCGCAGGGGATGGCACTTGATCTCTCAAGGTCCCTTCTAAGGATGTTAAGGACTAGTTGACTATCTGATAAGCAAATGCTTATCGGATAGTCAGTCAACTAGTTCACCCCCCCCCCCCCCGTTGCTGCCTCTATCAGATAGAGGCAGCAAAGGAAGGGAGGAAGGGGTACTGCAAAGGGCAGCACCCCTTTGAATGCTGCCTCTGCGTTTCAAAGGAGCAGTGCCCAGAGCTGATCCTGGGATCAGCTGTTTGGGGCTGCCCCTTTGAAATACCGAGGTGGTGTTTCAAAGCAGCTGCACTGTCTGGAGCCCAGGGTCAACTAGGGACTTCCCAGCTGATCCTGGGTTCCACTGAAGTGCTCTGTGGAGCTGGGGATCACCCGGGCTCAGCGTGGCATTTCAAATCGGCAGTGCAACATGGAGCCCTGGTTCAGTGGGCTCTATGAGTGCTCTTACAATTTGAAATGCACAAGAGCCCCCGCTGGGAACTCTTGTACATTTCAAAGCTGGCACGCCCCATGCAGTCCAGAGTTAGCAGGATTTACCCCTAACCCCAGGCTGCATGCGTGTTCTGTATTCCTCCTTAGAAATGTACAAGAGCCCCAGTGGAGGCTCTTTTACATTGAGGAATGCGAAAGTGCCTATCAACTAGTTGAGTAGTGGATGGAAATTCCATTGACTACTTAACTAGTAAATTAACAGCAATGAAACATTGTTAGTCCCTTCCAGTTCTAGAGTTCTAGTAACCAGGAGAGGGAGTATAGGCAGTGGGAGCTGTCAGAGCCTTGTAAGGTGACAGCAGCAGGGGAAGGAGAGATAGGAGGTTGTTGGAGAGTTTGGATCAGGGAGGGAATGAAAGCAGGAAAGGGGCTGAGAAGAAGTGAGAAGGGATGAGATCTGGCAGGTGGGTGGAGGGAAAGAGAAGGGGGATTAGCCTGCAAAGAATTCAACAGCATCTCTTGGAGGTGACTTTGTCTACAGCTCTTGCATCCAAATGAGTTTGACGTGCTGCTGAGCCTGCCGATCACAGACTATGTCCACTACGCAGAGGTGGAGGGTTACAACGGACTCTTCTATACCCTGACTCTGCCGAGAAAGTCCCGCAGCTTTCCAGCCGCCTTCCTGATGGAGGATGGGCAGACTGTGTCCCCTGAGCGCATCATGGCAGAGTTCCAGGAGCATGTGGATCAGTTCATCAAAGTGTTCTACTCAGGTGAATGTCCTGTGCTGGGGCTAGCCAGATCTCCCCTTCCATCCTGACCTGTGACATCTCCTGCTCTTCCACGCCTGAGCCGTCGTAAAGCGACAGCCCATAGCTGAGACAGGGGTTAGGCTGAGACTGGCATGCTCGGTTTCTCATGTGATCTCATAAATCTCAACCCATGTCTCCAGAAGGGAAAGGCCAGAGGCCCAGGAGGAGCCCTCACGCTATACAGAACTGAGCCAGTTGGCCTCCATCTCCTGGGGAAAGCTGTGGGTTCCCCACTAGGAGTCCTGCCCTACGGAATTTGATTTAATTTCTCTGGGGGTTGGTTTCTGGTGGGTTTGGTTTCTTTGGCCAACTGACATTAGTATAAACTCAAACAAGCCCCTTGATAAATTACTGCCTCTTTCTAAGCTCTCCCACGAGTCTGTTCACTGTGTGTCTGATGTCTCAGTGCCCTTTCCTGGATGGCAGATGAGACTGGAGAGGAAAAAGCAGAATAGCCCAGCGGTACCCCTAGTGATGGTTGACAATCAAGGGGACACATTCATGTCTACTGACCTGGTCCTTGCTTTGGAGATCTCTGGCCGATGGCCCAGTTCAGACAATGAAAGGATGGATATCCAGCAGTTATTGGGGGAGCAGGAGGCACATCTGAGGAAGACACTCTATTTCATTGCCAGACAGGCCCCTGGTCAAGATAACAAAGGTCAGTCCCATCACCAGAGGTGCTGGCCACCACAGCATATTCCCCTTGGAAAGTGCTTTGGGATTGAGTTGTCTGGCTGATGCTTGGGAAAGGGTGTGGTAGTGCACAGAGCTGGGATCATGAACCCCCTTCAGGGGAAAAAATCCACCCAGCCAGTGGCACCAACAACCCCTCCTGTCTTTCATAGCATTGGCAAAGCTGCCCATGTGTGCTCTGTATCCCACTGAGGAATGCAGTGCCAATAGGGTTTCCAGATGATTTAAAAAAAATACCAGGCACACTTGATCTCAGATGGCAAGGGGAGAGGAACCGGCCTGGAGAGGAGCAGGGCTGGCTGGGAGAGGGTGGCGGGGAGAGTGGGGCTGGCCCAAGGAGATCAGCAGGGGGAAGAGGGGGAACCAGCAGGCGGGAAGCAGTGCTGGCCAAGAGGAGGTTGGGGGGAATGGGGCTGAACGGAGGAGATGGGGGGGAGACCGGCCAGCAGGAAGCAGGGCTGGCTGGGGGGGAGCTGTTTGGCAGAGAGCGGGGCTGCCCGGGGGGGGGGGGGGGAGGAGCGGGCAGGCAGGGAACTGGCCGGTGGGGAGCGGGGCTGGATTGGGCACATGCAGATCCTGGGGCGCTGCCTGTCCTGCACATGGTCCCAGCAGGGCGCATGGGCGAGTCTGGCCCTGGGGATTCCATCCCGCCCCCCTCTTCCCTACTGTGTAGTTGCTACTGCCTGGCTGGTAGACACGCTCACGCAGTGTGACTCACGCAGTGTGAGCGTGTCTACCAGTCAGGCAGTAGCAACTACGTACTGATACTCACGATAATAATAAAAACTTAATTAGAAAATACCCGACATTTCTATGTCCGGTATTTTCTCAATTTGTTTCCTGGACAGAAAACTCAAATACCAGACTGTCCAGTTCAAAACTGGACGCCTGGCAATCCTAAGTGCCGAAACAGGGCTTGTGTGTTCTGGAGACCTTGGTGGAGTCAATACATAACATGTATTGAAGGGAATTGGGTCAACCCTTGTCCCTTCAGTTCAAGTCCTGGATCTAGAGCCACTCCAGAAGGGAGCCATAGGCATTTCCAGGAGAGTGGCAGGCGTGGGAGGAGATGGGGGGCCCCTATGCTAGGAAGGGGTGGTGCAAGGAAAAGTGAAGAAGCCCAAGAATCAGAGAGGGGTGGGGTAAGTTGTTCATGAGCTTCATAGTCTGAGGGGACTTGTCAGGCAACATTGGAACCAGGAATACATTACAAAGTATCATATTTCCACATCAAGTGTCTTCTGTGCTCAGCTGAGGGCATAGGCTGACGGGGGGGCTGCTGTTATTTCAGAGATCTGGAAAATTTCTTTCTCTCATGTGGAAAAGGAGATTTTAAAAAGCCACACTCGTACTCAGAGCTGCCGGAAGTATCATGCAACCAAGTGCTGCAGGTATGTGCCTCTGGCAAATCATTGGCAAACCACCTATCTCTGCAAGTCTGGAAACCCAGGCTGGGCCAGATGTCTTTATATTCCCCATGGTCCTGCTAGAGCCAGGCCAGACTAGCATTGGTTCTATAACTTCATATTCTATTGGAAATAATTTCCTTTCTTTGTCCTGGAAATCTTGATGTGGACCTGGAACATCTTTTGTTAAAAAGTCTCAGTGTGGTAGCCATGGTAGCCTGTAACTTTAAAAACAACGAGCAGTCCTATGGCATCTTAGAGTCTAGGAAAAATGTATAGAATCATGAGCTTTCATGGGTAAAACCCACTTCCTCGGTTTATCTCATGATTCTATATATTTTTCTTAGTCTCTAAAGTGCCACAGGACTGCTCATCACCTTTTGATAAACACTTTGAAATCCTTGCATAGAAGGTGCTATGGAAATGTAAAGCATTGCTATCAGTTGGGAGTTTGTGTCACAAACACGGGGCTAGGAATCTGGACTGTGGATTCTATTCCTCACTCTGCCACTGGCTCACTGTGAGACCTTGGGCAAGTCACAGCACCTGTCTGTGCTTCAGTTTCCCTCTCTGTGAGATGGGAACGGTGATCCTAATGTGTATGATACTCATCTGGAAGGTGGAATAGAAGTACAAAGTTTTATTAATTAACATGATTATGCATTTGAGCATATTCCTTTCCCTTTAGAGTTAGGCATGTTCCATATCAAAAGTGAAATACAGTAGCTGAGACTTGAATGGTGATTTATATCAACACTCTGTCACTTGCTTCAGTTCCTCCCCTCTTCTCCATGCTGACCTTGTTTGAAGAGAGCTCACCCCTCCAAACTCGCTTACTGGACATAACACTTCCCTTTGTGAATGGCCCTGTCCATCTAGGGGGCTGCTCACTATATGCCCGGCACTAAACATTTGCAAGATTGTGTCTGCTGATTGTCAAGAGCTCCAAGGCGGGAGGCGGGTCCTTGGCCTAGATTCTGCTCTGTTACATCTGCATAAATCCAGTGCTGCTATATTTCCCGTCAGTGAATTATTCTGTGGAGCGGCATTTGTCCCCCTTTTTATGTTTTTATAGGTCAGATGCCTAGCACTCTGTGCCCCCCAGACCTTCACTTAGGTAAATTCTCACTGAGGGCACAGCCTGAATTAAAACTGAGTAAGGATCTTGGGATTTGACCCAATAATAAGAGACATCGCTAATGCCAATAATCTGGCTTTTCCATCTCTAGGCCAGAATGTCTGCAGATGTTGGAAAGGCTTTTGGGGGCCCTGAAGACAGAGCACCCCTCGGAACTGGCTCCTTTGAGGTCCTACCATGCTGAGACCTCTTTCTTTCATACACTGATGGAATGGAAGCAGGACGCAGACGGGAAGCCTCCCCGGGTTGCTCCCTGTTTTGAAAGGGTCCTGGCCAATTTCATTCAGCAAGTGGCAACTGCTCAGCTGCCCCATTTTTTCATTCCCAAATGCAACCTGTTTGGCACAAAGTTCTTTCCGCCCAGTAACTTGAAGTTCCTGCTGGCACGCTTGAGAGAGAAGCAAAAAAAGAAGCAGCCCACCACAGTGTCCCGAAAGAAGGTCATAGCCTCACCACTGCTGAATTCTGATATGAGCTGGCCTCTCATGATCACTGTAGGCCTGATGATTCTGGTATTGATTGGACTCTCCCACTTTGGGTCATAAAGATTCTGAGCATCTACATTTCCATTTGCAAGGACTAGAGGAGTCTGCTGGGAAGTTAATTGATAGTGAGAGGCAGGGGAGGCCTAAGCACTGTACAGTCGACCACATTGCAGGACCCAGATATAACACTGCTGCTCGTCAGGAATCATAAAAACACACCCTATAGCGAGGCTAAGATTAAAGCATATTTAGACCATGTAGGGATGCCAATAACTATCCCGCTAACTGGTAAGCAACTGCTTACTGGTTAATAGTCCTGGTTAACCGCAACAACCCACCCCACCATCCACATGCTCTGCATTTAAAACTCAGACCAGCAGGCTGGCTCAGTCCCAGCCTGCCGGTCTGAATTTTAAATGAAGAGCACGTATGGGAGCTGTCTGCCACCCCACACTACTGTGTCTGATAGGGAGGCAGCAGTGTGGAGTGGCAGGGAGCTCCCCAGGAGTGAAGTTGGGAGTTCACTGGCTGCCAGCCCTGCCCCCAGGGGGCACTGAGTAACTGTAACTGCTAATAAATTTAGCCTTTATAGGGTTATCAAAATAACCAATTTCTGACATCCCTAAAACTGTGTACCTGCATGTCCTTGAACTTGGCAGGGATCTGGCCTGGTTCAGGAGTTCAGTAATAACACAACTCCAACCTGTTTATGCTAAAAGCTTAAACCATGGTTTAACTGTGCTATAACACAGTCCTGCAAAATGGAAGCTTTGGATAGCTTAGCTACTCTCTAAATAAATCTGCTTGCAAATGAACTGAATATAGTTTCTGATTTGAAAATGTCTTGGCAGTAAGTAGATGCTGCCTTTTGTGTTTTGTTCTCTTGGAGTTAGGGTTCGTCTATGCTTACAGTGGGCAGCTGCTTCGCTGTGTGAAGACACCACTTAAATCAATGGGGAAGCTTCTCCTACTGGAGTAGGTACCTCCCCCCCCCATTTGAGAGACAGTAGCTGTTTTGATGGGAGAGCCTTCTCATTCGTGTAGCATTGTCTACTTGTGGATTTCAGTCAGTGTAACTGGGCTGCTCAGAGGGGTAGGTTTTCCACACTTCTGCATGACCTAGTTATACCAACACAAGTTTGTAGTGTAGACCAGGGCTTACTAGTTTACACCCCAAATTTAGTAATAGCATTTCTCCAGGTCTCTGCCAGTCCCTGTCCAGCTGCCAGCTCCATAGAACAACCAAATCTACTCCAGCCTCAACAGGAATTGAAATATGAATGTAGCTATTTATGTGCCAGCCGACACACTCTTTGGTGACTAGTTACAAAAGCTGAAAAATGTTTTAGCTGCCCTATTTTTTCCACTTCAGTAACAGAAATATTAAGAATGACTCCAGAACGGGTGTGCAATGTAAAGGGCTCTTTGTCGGATCTCGGCATGGCCCCTGGTTTTTTCTTAGCCATGCTCTGTTGTTCTCCCAGCCCAGCACCTGTGTCACTTCTCTTGATCTGTCCTGAAGGTTTTTTCTTGTAATTTTCTGAAAATGAAAAATAAAAATGGAAACAAGGGTTTGAAATGTTCCACTGTGAGTCACCTGCCTGATCTCAAGATCTAATAATGATTCTATCCTCTCCAGTAATCTAGGTGTTTGTATCACCCTATTTATTGCTACCGCACCTTAAATATACCAGCAACATTCCCTCTGTTCCTGCCCAGACTGTAGAGAGAGCAGCCTATGAGTTTGGAGAGAGTGCTGTTTAACTGAGTGCCCATCACTGTGCTTGGTATCTGGGCACCTCAGAAGCAGAGTCCTTGGAAAGCCGGCTCCTGCCCCAGCAAGACTCTGTTTTCTATACCTAAAAATGATCCACGATTTAAACTCAGTAACCCCTCCCCGCCCCCTGATTCAGAAACACAAGCCCAGCAGCGTGGGTGGCAGGACTGGTGGGTTCCTCTGTTATCCTGGGCTCCTGCCTCTCAACGAGAAGCGGCTCTGAGCTAGGGGCGGGGCAGGGCCGCACCCCGGACTGCAGGGGGCAGCAGCGGCCTCGCAGCCTGGGCGCCTCTCCTCCTGCTGTCTCTATAGGGCAGCGGGCCTGGGTTGCCGAATAAGATCCCGTTCCGGAACTCTCGCGATCTCTTCCACGCCTCCATCATGGCGGTGAGTAGCTGCGGTCCACGGAAAGGGCTGGGGGAGGCTTGTCAATCCGCCGCCATCCTCCCCTGGCTGGGGCTGGTCGGGTCCGCCGCCTGCGCGGGTGGGTAGGAGAAGGGTTGTGGATTCCCGAGGGGCCAGCATGGGGGGACGAGGAGTCTTCCCTGCTCGAGGGCCGCTCCGGAGGCCGGGTTCCTTGGATTTGGTCCCCCTTCCCCTGGCAGGCAGGAGGCTCGTGGAGCTGCGTGCAGGCCGGGGGTCCCTTCCTCGTTGTCTCGCCATGTCGGGGCGCAACCCCTTCTCTTCTGCAGGGTCAGGTGCTTGAAACTTGCCGCCCCTCTTTGCAGTGGCGACCAGGGTTTAGACACCCGCCCCCCTGCAGTGGCTACCTCACCGGTGGGGTGCCCTGCCCCAGAGTTTGGGACCCTCCATTTTTTCCCTTTCCCGGAATTGGTGCCTTCACCTGCTCTGGCAATTAGGGGTTGAACCCTCACGTTCTCTTTCCTATGGGCTCTGATTGCTCCCCATCCACACAGCAGTGGACTGAATCCTTGCCTTCCCAAGCTTTCTGAGGGGGGCAGCTCAGGACTGTCCCATACCCCGTTTTTACCCTGCAGACCTCATAAATGTTGGCCTTGTAGTTACAGGGCCAGCACCAATCTCTGTGGGGCATTTGGAAATGCACAAATAAATGGGAAGTGCTGGGCACCGGCTGGTACAGAATGCTGGCTATGCTTCCCTTGCCCCTGGATTGGAGTGTGAGAAGCACACAGTTCTGTAAGGTAGAAGAGTGTCAGGAAAGTCATGGCTAGTGCTCTAGCTCCTCTTGCACAGGGCTAGCAGCTGTGCTCTATGACACGTTGCCTCTCTAAATGATTGCACCACATCATTAAACACTTTCTGGCCCTACTCCCCTCCTGTAGCAATGTCTACTGACTGGCATCTTGTGTCTGCTGGGTTAGAGCAAGGCTCATCTCTCTCAACTGCATGTGTTTTCCCACTACAGCAAGATCAGGGTGAGAAGGAGAACCCTATGCGTGAGCTGCGCATCCGCAAACTCTGTCTTAACATCTGTGTTGGAGAAAGTGGTGACAGACTCACCCGGGCAGCCAAAGTGCTGGAGCAGCTCACCGGCCAGACTCCTGTCTTTTCAAAGGGTAAGTTGTCACTTAGTGTGAAGGGCAGCAACCCAGATCCCATGTTGTAACAGTTAGTGATGTTTTATTAGTAGTTGGAGAAGCCATTTTTGGGGCCTTTCAATGGAAAAAAAAATCCAGCTTTGTCTTCTGAGGGCATAATGATTGCTTTTATTTATATATATATATATATATATATATATATATGGAGGTATACCTATCTCATAGAACTGGAAGGGACCTTGAGAGGTCATAGAGTCCAGTCCCCTGCCCTCATGGCAGGACCAAGTACCATCCCTGACAGATTTGCCCCAGATCCCTAAATGGTTCCCTCAAGGATTGAGCTCTCAACCCTGGGTTTAGTAGGCTACTGCTCAAACCATTGAGCTATCCTTCCACCCCTTCTTAAAGCTTTAGTACCATTGATTGAAGTGCACCTTCCATAGGGTTTTTATCCCTCTAGGTCAGGGAGAGGAATGTAGGAAGGGTAGAGAAGCCTGTATTGTCTGTGCCTGTTACATGAATAAAGGCCTTAAATCTCCAATACTGGCAATCTTAGCCCTACCACAGCATAAAACTGCCCTTTCTTCCCCCTGAATGTGGTGTGTAAAGTGGTGTTGGAGATGTTTTGCTTCACTCTTACTGGTTTGTCTCCCGCAGCTCGATACACTGTCAGATCCTTTGGAATCAGGAGAAATGAAAAGATTGCTGTTCACTGCACAGTTCGTGGGGCCAAAGCAGAGGAGATTCTGGAGAAGGGGTTGAAGGTGAGAATTTTGACTGTTTTAGCTATTCATGTGGCTTGTTAAATCTTGCATGAATTTGAAGTTAGTCTAAAAATAATTTAACAGCACTTAAGTTGATGATATGGGACTTGTGTACACTGCTAACTTTTACTGCACTATAACTTTTTCACTCGGGTGTGAAAAAAACAGTCCCTCTCTTTCTCCCCTCCCCCTTCTGAACATAGCAAGTTACAGCACTGTAAAGTAGCTGTGTAAACAGGCTCCTAGCACTGGGAGTGGAGATGGTTTACTTAGAGCTTTGACCCAGTACTGGTGTCATGACCACACTGCTGCATTAAAGCATGCTGTGGCAGTGCTTTAAAGTTGGAAGTGTAGGCAATACCTTACGCTGTTTCCCTGTGGTGTTAGTTTCTCTCCCGTGTCAACTTCTAGACATACTGTCTAAGTCAATGTTTCCTAACTTTTTGGCCAATGAACCCCTTTAGAATTTCGAGGAACCCCAGCCAAAGAAAATTGGTCTAGCCAAAAAAAAAAAAAAAAGAAAAAAAAAAAAAAGCGATCACTGTTAAAGAGACAGCTGGGAATTCTGAGTTCTCGTAGAACCCTTACTTTTACTTGGCTGAACCCTGGGGTTCTACAGAGCACTATTTGGGAAACGTTGGTCTATGTGATACTGTACCAAACTGGAATTTGAAAAAATAGACTTAGAAGAAGAAATCAGTTGAGTGTATTCATCTAAAGCAGTGATGCTCAGACTGAGGCTTGGGGTGCAAGTGGCTTTTCATTGTACCTCCTGCAGCTCTTTGCAGAATGGTATGTTAAAACGTTGTGGGATTTAATTGGCTCATAGCTAAGACTAGTTAATAATCGGAATACCTTTAGTATGTAATTAACCTGTGAGAATAATATATATTTCTATGTGCATGTGCACCTATGAAATAAGTCACAGTACTATGGCTCTTGGATAATACAGATTACTAATTTGGCTCTTGAACCTCTGAGCTGTATCCTGAGATGTAATTGCAGTACTTTTAGACATACCAGAGCTAACTTACTCTAGCAATCTTGAATAGTAGTGAAGCTGCAGTAGCATGGGCTGTACAAACTCATCTGCTAGAGTACATGGTGCTACTTGGGGTTTGCTCAGATTTGTCTAGAAGTGCTGCAGTCACATCTCTCATTGCAGAGTAGACATAGCCTGAATTTAAGATAAAGTTAGTGCAGGTACTTAGCTCATGGAGAGCTCAAACCGTGCTCATGGTGCAAGGTCTCAGATGGGTCCATGGATTGTGTGTACATGCTGTCATATCTGTCAGTGTTGCCTGCATTAATAGATGCTGAAAGTTCTACTACAGACATTTAGTAACTTTTCTTACTAAAAAGTTTGTGTACGGTATCTTGTGCTAACATCCTTCCTTGCTTTCAGTGACCAGGTGTGTGTTAGGACTTTAGGCTGCATTGAGCACTTGCTGGCAGTCAAGATTCTTAGCCCCGAGTCTGCAGTCTGTGCAGACCTGTGATGCCGCCTTTGTTACTGTGACTGGCAGAGCCTCAGGATACCCAAATCTGCTAGATAAGAACCTGTCAACTCTTGCCAGAAGCGATTTGATTCCCAAGTGGATCCTGTTGCAGATCAGTGGAAAAAGCAGGCCCCTGTTTGGAAGGAAAGAGAATGTAACTGGTTGTAAATGGGTTTCAGGTGCGAGAATATGAGCTGAGGAAAAACAACTTTTCAGACACTGGGAACTTTGGCTTTGGAATCCAGGAGCACATTGATCTGGGCATTAAATACGATCCCAGTATTGGCATCTATGGGCTGGACTTCTATGTGGTATGTATGCTTCTTTTTCTTATTTCTGCCAGCTGTACCTCAGTGTTAGAGAAGGCATCCCAGAAGGATGAGGGCCCCTGGGAGAGTCCAAACTGTCTAAAGTGTCTGTATGCACAGGAAGAAGTGTGGTTTTAAACTAGATCCAGCTCTCTGCTTATAAAGAGGACACTAAACTGCTAATAAAGTGGTAGAGATGGTGTCCTTGGAGAGGAGCTGAATTTTGCTTTATCTTTGTGGCATCTTGACTCTTCCAACAACGTAGTAGAGTGACGCATTCAATGGTGCAGCTCTCCAGGCCTGGGAATCTGCAAGAATTAGGCACTCTGGCTGCTTGTATTTACTAGGCTGTGTATTTTACATTATGAAACTTGAATTCATGTCTTGGCTTTATTGTATTGCCCATGTGCAAATATAAAGATCAGTTCTGGTCTCTCAGTGGCTTTATGCACAAGGCAGAGAATAAGGCTATCACAAACATCTCCACCTTCCACTTCAAGTATGAGGTGCATGTCTTTGACCTAGCCTTCTGTGAAGATTGAAAGAATTGGGCTTGTTTAGTTGAGAAAAGTGAAGACTGAGGGGGAACATGATAGTGGTTTTCAGGCACCTAAAAGAGAGTTACAAGGAAGAGGGAGGAAAAATGGTTCTCCTTGGCCTCTGAGGATAGGACAAGAAGCAATGGGCTTAAATTGCAGCAAGGGAGGTTTAGGTTGGACATTAGGAAAAACTTCCTAGTTGTCAGGGTGGTTAAACACTGGAATAAATTGTTGAGGGAGGTTGTGGAGTCTCTATCTCTGGAGATATTTAAGAGCAGTTTAGATCGACATCTATTAGGGATGGTCTAGATCAGCGGTTCCCAACCTTTTCCAGATGGGGACCCATTTTGACAATTCAGGAAGACTTGGTGACCCAAGGCAATTGAAAAACGGGGGGAGGAGAGAGGACAGAGCCACCTGGGGTGACACTTGGCCACCCATATTTAGGTCCCGACCCATAGATTGGGAAACAGTGGTCTAGATGGTGTTTGGTTCTGCCATGAGGGCAGGGGACTGGACTTGATGACCTCTCAAGGTCCCTTTCAATTCTAGTGTTCTATGATTCTCAGTTCTAGTATTCTATGATTGTGTTTTATGATTCTCTAAGCTTAATTCATAGGGTTTAAATATCGATGTTTCTATCAAAGCAAGAAAGTTCACCGTATGCCTCTGCTGTTCAGAGTGTAGAGAAAAGACAGATGCATAATAGGTGATAGTCATGTGGCTTAATGCGTTATATTAGGAAGTAGGGATGTTAACTAACGATTAATTTACTAGTCAAGTAGTCAGTGGAGTTTCCATTGACTACTCAACTAGTCGATAGGCACTTCTGTATTCCTCCTTTGAGCTGGGGCTCGTCTATATTTCAAAGGAGGAATGCGGAACTCTGCTTGCAGCTTGGGGTCAGAGGGAAGTCCCGCTGACTCCAGGACTGCACTTGAGGGCTAGCTTTGAAATGTACAAGAGTCCCCAGAGGGGGCTCTTACTCATTTCATAGCAGAAGTGGCAGCATGGAGCTTGGGGTCAGCAGGGGACTCAGAGTCCGCTGCTGACCCCAGGCTCCATGTGGTGCTGCCTCTGCGTTTCAAAGTAGTGCTGCGTGGAGCCCTGGTACAGGCTCTGCAGTGCTGCTGCTTTGAAGTACCCCCCTCTTCCCTTCCCCTTTGCTGGCTCCATCTGATTGCAGTAGTTCCCAATCTTTTTGGCATCACGTCCCCTTTCTGATGTTTGAGAAACCCTCATGCCCTGCCCTCCCAATAAACCCCCAACAAAACTGGTTGAGCCAAAAAAAAAAGAAAGGAACTGACCGGGGCTGAAAAACAAATATAGCAGCAAAACTTGGGGTGGGACTGACTGGGGGGGAGGAGGGGGTCACCTCACGTGCCTCTCTCCCCTTCCCCCCCCGAATTTCTTCATGCCTTGCCTGCCTCCCCCCCCTTGAGGGGGGCATGCCCCCCAGTTTGGGAACCTATGTGATAGAGGAAACGAGGGGGTGGGAATTGACTAGTCAACTGAATATCCAATAAGCATTTGTTTATCACAGGGATGGGCAAAAGGGCCTCAGTGGGCTGAATCCAGCCCGCCAAGTGGGTAGATCCGGCCTGCAGAGGCCCTGCCCCTTGCCCGTCCCCAGGCAAATTAGGGCGGGGTGGGGAGCGCTGTTTCCTCTGCTCTGTCAGGAGCGCACGGTGCTTGGAAGCGCCAAACACTCCTGAGAGTGTTGAAGGGCTGGAGCAGGCTTCACACGCTTCCCCACTCCCAGGCCAGTCAGGACTTGGGGACGGAAGAGCATGTGAAATTTCCTCTCCCCAGACCCTGATTGGTCTGGGGGTGGGGAAGCGTGTGAAGTCTCCTCCCGCCCTGCCAAGAGCGCGTGGCGCCTTAAGTGCTGTGCAGGGTGGGGACAGAGCGGAGGGGAAGTGTGGAAAGTCTCCTCCTAGACAGGGACATGGGCCTCTAGGGGGAAGGAGGGGTGGGCGGGCAAAGGCGCTCCCCCACCCCCAGACCAATCATGGTCTGGTGGTGGGGAACCCAGAAGTATCCAGGCCCTGCCCCTTCTGGTGCAGCCCCGGAGCCACTTCAAAAAATTTTGAAGTGGCTCCAGGCAAAAAATGATTGCCCACCCCTGGCTTATCAGATAGTCGACTAGTCCTTAACATCCTTATCTGGAAGGCAGTTAGGCACTGCTATGAGGAATACAGCATCAGTTTCTACAGTATAGAAGAGCCAGGATGTGTGCATTTTCTTTTCTGTTTCTAAAAGTGTGATGTTCCTCTAGTATTGCCACTGCTTGGACATCAGCAGTGGCAGAATGTTCCCTTTCTGTTGCGCTCCAAATATGCTTCAGCAGCATTGGAGGGAGTGCCACTCTGGCTACATGTTCACTGGGGAAAAGCATATTGGCATGTTCAAAATACCTTTTTTCCTAGTAAAGATGACACCTGAGAGTGAGAAGGTAACTAAATCTTCAGGGCTTATGCTTTGGTCCCTCTGCTGAAGCTGTGCCAGCATAAATAGCTTATGGGGTTTCTGTCCACTAAGGACCGATCTCCTCAAGTCACTTCATGTAGGTGACTGAATACCATCAGAGTGGTAAGTTATGCTCTCTGTTGGGGTTACCTAGTACAGTTACCATTAGAGAGTCTATCCTTGAATGCCTTTTAATGCAGTCAGTAAAGCAAATGTCACTCTCCTGAAGAATCTTCACTCTTGAGAGAGATTCTTGATCTGTACATTCAGATATTAATAAGTGCTGTCCGTTACTGCAGGTTCTGGGCAGGCCGGGCTTCAGCATTGCTGACAAGAAACGCAAAACTGGCTCCATTGGAGCCAAGCACAGAATCGGAAAGGAGGAGGCCATGCGTTGGTTCCAGCAGAAGGTAAGATCCAACACCTTTTTCATGCCCATTAGGCTACTCAGCAACCTAGTTAAGAGACCTCAAATACAGCCTTTTCATTCTTGCTGACCCAGTCTATGATCTTGTAGTGAAAAATGACAAACTTACTGAACTGGAACGTGAGCGCTTATTAGCATGAGATAGTGAAGAGAGCAGAAGCATCTCTGAAGTGAAGGGTTTTCACTCCTTAACTTTCCTCATTTGATGTTGGAAACATGAAAACTAGCAAATCTGCTTATAAAGGGTTGAAATGGTGATTGTTGAGGGCTGGTCCTAGGTGCAGGTTGCACTGTGTCCTGGGGATTTGCAGAAGTAGAATACTGTTCTTCAGAAATACTTCCATTGCATATGCATTTCTACTCGTTTCTATTTCAGAACTGTTTTTCTCTACTTGCAGTCTGTGGGAGGGAGGCAGCAGCAGCAAAGTACTGAGATCCTCAGGTGCACAGCTTGTCCTCCCTCCAGCAGTAGACACATTCAAAGAAACAGCAGTTTAGATGGGCTACAGTTGGGTCAGGACCAATATGGTCCCATTTTCCAGACAGGAGGGAGCAGCTCATGTGTCTGCAGCTACCAAAGGAATTGTGTATTCAGTGATGGTGAGGAGGTTCTTGTGCAGTGAACAGTCTGTCCTGTTAGCTGCTCCGTGTAGAGGAATGATGTTCACTCCTGTCTTTAATTGTTTAAGACAATTCTACAAAACGGGGGTTGACGTTCAAATCTCACTTCCATATTGACAAGTATTTAACCCTCAACCAAGCCCTGACTTCTAATTCCCGGGGCTAAGCCCAGAGACTCATGCAATAGATGTGACCTGCAAAGGGGAAACAATTTTTTTTTCTGCTTGGGAAACATGCTGCCTTTTTACATGAGCAGTATTCTGTCTTCCTGAGGGAATGGAAATGTTATGCTTTGTGGATTTCTAGTCACTGCCTGTCTATTGTGGGGTTTGTTACTTGTGAACAAAGCTTCATATGAGTTTCAATACTCCTGCCCATTCCATTAAGACATAAACTCCCACTGCTGTTCTGGCAAAACCAGGAAGTCCTAGATATGATAATCATAAAATAGTCTAAAGACCTCTGTAGAGAAGCCTCTTGTGCTGTGTTTAGCCACCATAAAGAGGCAGAAAAGCTTCCAAATCCAGTTGTCACTGCACAGGTCACCTTTTAACTTACCATACAACATGCTGTCCTCTAACAGATTGCCCACCACTCAGTGGGAGTCAACAAATCCACCTTCCTGGTTTACAAACTGACTCACAAGCTTTGGGTGTCTCTTGGCCCTGAAGCATCTGGTCGGAGGCCGCTGACCCATGGAAAAATCAGTTGGGGGCTGCACACAAGTGAGAAGCAATGTGAAAAGCCCTTGACAGAGAGAGAGAGACACTTCTCACATTCCCCTTGCACACCAGAGCCTAGGGGATAGATTTTGTGTTCTCCAGGCCCGTGAGTGGATGGCAGGGGTAGCTGGAGTACAAACATGGGCTCCCCAATGCTGAGCCTGGGGGGCCGGATCCAAGCAAGCTGGGTGTTGAATCCAGCCCCCTGGCCCTGAAGTTCCCCACCCCTGAGCTATTTCACGGTAGAAGCAAGTTGAAGTATTCAGCAAAGTTTGTACTTTTAAAGACCACCTGTAAGCTAGTAGGCGGATTCACAGGCCAGGGCAGTCCAAATGAAACCCAAACACTGAATTCACTTTCATTTCCTTTTCTCATGACAGGTTTATTAATAAACAAGTTGCAGAAAGTGTCAATAATTGGTAATGGAGACCTTTCCTTCTTTCTGTAGCTGCAGGGGTAAAAACAATCCCTGTTTTCACCATCCCTATCCCATTAGTCCTTTTCTAGCTGTTCTGGAGAGATCTGTGCTTGAGCTTCCCTAGCCCCTGGAAGCTCTGCTGTCCACTGTCATCATTAAGAGCCATGTGGTCTTCTCTGGCTCCCTGAAGTCCTTGTATTTGCCCATTCCTTAGCATGTGTCGTGCGACTTCAGCCTCCAGTTTGAAGAGTTATTACTTGCAGAGTGGTTGATGTGCCCCAATGCCCAGTGTCTTGTTACAAACCCAGTTATTTTGAAATCTTTTTCTCAATGCCGAGAGGGGATTCCTTACCTAATTAACACGTCAAATAATTGAAAATCGACTCCCCTTATTAGCAGATCATGCACTCGTCCCATGGGCAAAACCTCCTTATATTGAAATTGTGGGAGTAAGCATTTGTAGGGTCAGCCTTCTCCAATATTCCTTCCACTGAAGCAACTGTGGGGAACCTCCAGGCCGGATCTGACTGGAGCACAAGTGCCAGCTTGCCCTGCTGCAGGGGGAGCCTCCCTTCATGGGGCTAAGACTGGAACTGAATGTGAGTAGTGAGGTTTTGTTTGGTTTTTGGCTGTGCATGGACCTTCAACTGATTTTTTTTCTGTGGATCAGAGTCCATTGACTGGAAAAATGGTTCTCCACCCCCACACGACAGCTAAGATGCAAAGAGCAGATCATGAAAAGAGACTAGTTTTCACTTGCTCAGTAGCTGTTTAACTTCCTGTTTACCTCACCAGTGCTGTGCTGTCCTGTCTGGATTGCAAACTGAAGGCTAGGCAGACAGGTATTTTTATAGTCTTTCTCTGGAATTGCATTCCTGGAAATACTTTTTTGCTCACTTAGCTTCTGTAGAAATTTTCATTTTCACAACCAAAGACTTTTGGGTCAAACTGATCGGACAAACACTAAAAAACAGAAAATACGTTGGAAAGTCAGTTTCCCTGTTCACTTTTCAGACTATAAGTTTGGATGATCAAGTCCCATCTGTGACCTGAAATAAGTGGTGATTCTAATCTCTTCCTTGGCACACCCATAGCTGGCTCTGATTTGACACTCCCTTTTCTCTCTCTTGCAGTACGATGGCATCATCCTTCCTGGCAAATGAGCAGTTCCAGTTACCAAAATGCTAATAAAATTTTCTAACATTTAACTTCCTGTTGTGCATTTTGTGGCTGGCTCCTCATACCTCTTCACCCTAAGTTGCTGGAACTTGAAGCCAATTCAAACTGGAGAGGAGAGCAGACCCCGCACTGCTGCACGCTGCATCTGCATCAGAGCTGGCAAGTCAGTGCTGTGCTCTGGGAATGGGAGTTGCTGTCCATAAGGAGTAGATGGTAGAACCAGCGTGAATGGAAAGAACTCCATTTCCAGGCTGGCCAAGAGGGGAAGCTACCCATAACATTTAAAACATAGTTCCATGGGTATAGGATAGGTAACCAGATGGAGTTTTGTGAAGCATTTTGGGGACTGAGCTGCAAGTAAAGAGAAAATCAAATTGTAGTCTCCACAATCTGATCCCAAAAAGCCTCCTAGTGTGTGCTGTTGAAGTTGGTGCCACTTGAGAGGGATTCTCCACCACTGGATGAAACCGTGAATAGTTTCTCAGCTTGCAGAGCAAATGAGATGTGGTGCATTTGCCTCTATCCAATACTAGTGGTGGTAAGCGCACAAGTGATAGAGACTAAAGGTGACTGAAGCTTGATGAACAAACAACCATAATACATTCTTAATGGGACTCTGATTAGAGAAGCTAGAACAATCCCCATCAAGTGCTTTATAACCCCTGGAAAAGTGGGTGGCTAAAAGCTTTCTCTACACTCAATCCAGAATCTGCATCCGATGCTGTAAATTACCAGCAGAGAGTGCTGACCACCCACGCAAAGGACTAGCTGGAGTTTATTTCAGCAGGACTCAAAATCCAGCATGCATCACCTTAGCTCTCCTGGTACACAGCAACTGGAATAGAACCTAACTGTTCTGCACTGTCCTGTGCCAGGCAGTCTTTTTAGATGTTCTAACAGTCCCAGATACATTTTTCTGTATGCTTGGCAATAGAACAATTACTGTCATATGGGCTTTAAAATGATGTACATAAATTTCTGTCTCTCAAAACGTTTTTCACATAAGTTTTTCTTCTTTTCAGGGTACTGGGAATATAACAGCTTCCTAGTACAGCAGTGCATGTAGCAGGCAAGTTATTCCTTGTGTTAATCTTTTATTCTATTTTAAATAGTTCCCTACAAGACACCAGTTCATACAGGTAGAGTCAAACACTCGCTGACACTTAATTTGCAGCTTCTCTGCCCAATAACAAATTATTTTCCAGCTTTAGTGCACCCTGCAGCAGTGAATAGCTCACAAATGAGGCAAACCCACTTCTCTCCAACACATTTTGACTCAGACACCTGGCCACAATTTGCTCTGTCCTACTTGTAACTAATCCATTGGCTCAATGCCTCTCAGATCATCTGGAAGGCTGCCTTTTCATGCAGCCTGAAAAGCATTCTCATCAGTGTTGTAACTAGTGAATTGGGCCAGTGCTGGCAACAGGAAAAAATGTTAAAGAAAAAAATGTGGTATGGCTTGTTTGGTTGATCAAGACACACACACAATAATTGGTTTAGCTGTTCTGTTGAAGCTGTTGAATAGGTTTATGCTTGTTTGCATGAGCTCTTACTGAAATAACACATTCTTAGGGGCAATCAACATGTGTCTTAACCGAAGTATAAGTATAAATTGCACTGAAAACCGATTGGGTGCTTTTGCCCTCTGGCAGTTAGGGTGGAGAAAGTGACCAACTGCAGTTAAATTTACTACTCTGCATGTCTGTCTTTGCTGTCCCTTCTCTAACTCACACCTCTGTCTCTGTCATTTGATACAGCAGCACTCTGGGGCTAGCCAGGGTTTAGGAGTAGAATGAAGTTCATTAAACATGGTTTCAGTCTGCCTGAAGGTCCCAGACCAAACTTACAGTGCCTAGTATAGAGACGTGTTTGCTGGGTGCCCCGCGGGTTGCATGATTGTATAGATCAAGCCCAAGACTTTGGGGCGGGTTTACACTGAAAATTTACATTAGCGTAGCATTGTGACTCGGGTGTGAAAAATATACACCTTAAGGGTGCATCTACACAGCAGGGCTTAGTTCAATTTGCATAGCTTATTTCATCCAGGTCCATCCAGCCTAGTACCCTGTCTGCTGACAGTGGTCAATGCCAGGTGTTCCAGAGGGAGTGAATTAAACAGGTAATGATCAAGTGATCTCTCTTCTGCCATCCATCTCCACCCTCTGACAAACAGTGGCTAGGGACACCATTCCTTACTCATACTGACTAATAGCTATTAATGGACTTAACCTCCATGAATTTATCTAGTTCTCTTTTAAACCCTGTTATAGTTCTAGCCTTCACAACCTCCTCAGGCAAGGAGTTCACACAGCGCATAATCAATCTGTGGAAGAACTTTTGTTTTAAATCTGCTGCCTATTAGTTTCATTTGGTGGCCCCTAGTTTTTATATTATGGGAACAAGCAAATAACTTTTCCTTATTCACTTTCTTCACACCACTCATGATTTTATATACCGCTATCATATTCCCCCTTAGTCTCTTTTCCAAGCTCAAAAGTCCCAGTCTCTTTAATCTCTCCTCATATGGGACCTGTTCCAAACCCCTAATCATTTTAGTTGCCCTTCTCTGAACCTTTTCTAATGCCAGTATTTTTTTTATTTTTTTTTTTATTTTTTGTGATGAATAGACCACATCTCTATGCAGTATTCAAGATGTGGTCATACCATGAATTTATATAAGGGCAATAAGATATTCTCCGTCTTATTCGCTATCCCTTTTTTAATGATTCCTAACATCCTGTTTGCTTTTTTGACTGCCTCTGCATGCTACGTGGATGTCTTCAGAGAACTATTCATGATGACTCCAAGAGCTCTTTCCTGATTAGTTGTAGCTAAATTAGCCCCCATCATATGCAGGGCTCGACGATTGCAGTGAAATCCACTCGCCAGTCCTGCACTGTTCATGCGCGAGACCCGCACTGTGCATGCACGAACCGCCGATGAACGGGGTGACTGGCTAAAAGGCGAGTAGATAAGCGGATTTGTCGAGCCCTGATATAGTTGGGGTTATTTTTTCCAATGTGCATTACTTTACATTTATTCACATTACGTTTCATTTGCTATTTTGTTGCCCAATTACTTAGTTTTGTGAGATCTTTTTGACGTTCTTCACAGCCTGCTTTGGTTTTAACTATCTAGAGCAGTTTAGTATCGTCTGCAAACTTTGCCACCTCACTGTTTACCCCTTTCTCCAGATCACTTATGAATATGTTGAATAGGATTGGTCCTAGGGCTGACCCTTGGGGAACACTACTACATTAGCTCTCTCCATTCTGAAAATGTTACCATTTATTCCTACCCTTTATTTCCTGTCTTTTAACAAGTTCTCAGTCCATGAAAGGATCTTCCCTCTTATCCCATGACAATTTAATTTACGTAAGAGCCTTTGGTGAGGGACCTTGTCAAAGGCTTTCTGGAAATCTAAGTACACTATATCTACTGGATCCCCCTTGTCCACATGTTTGTTTGACCCCTTCAAAGAACTCTAATAGATTAGTAAAACATGATTTCCCTTTACAGAAATCATGTTGGCTTGCCCAACAAATTATGTTCTTCTGTGTGTCTGACAATGTTATTCTTTACTATTGTTTCAACTAATTTGCCTGGTACTGACGTTAGACTTACGGGTCTGTAATTGCCAGGATCGCCTCTAGAGCCCTTTTTGAATATTGGCGTTACATTAGCTATCTTCCAGTCATTGGGTACAGAAGCTGATTTAAAGGATAGGTTATAAACCATAGTTAATTGCATGGCTTATTTCAAAATTGGGAGCGTTTACACAGCACTTATTTCAAAATAGAGCACTCTTCCTCCGACTACCCTTACTCCTCGTACAATGAGTGTTAAAACAGGAGTCAGAGTAAGAAGTCCTCCAGCTTCACAGTATTTCAACATTTTAAAATAACTGTGTAGACATGAACTAAGTTATTTTGGAATAACGTTGCTGTGTAGATGTACCTTAAGAGAGATAGTTAAGCTGACTTAATCCTCAGTGTAGGAGAATTCTGTCAACCTAGCTACTATCTCTCAGGAAGATGGATTAACTCTAGTGATGGGAAAACCTCTCCTGTCACTAGTGAGTATCTACATGAAAGTGCTGTAGCTGTGCTGCTGTAGCATTTTAAGTATAGACATAGGCTTTGCCTAGAGTTGAAATGCCAGTGGTGCAGCAGCAGCACTGCAGTGTAGATGGAACCTACGCTGATGGGACAGATTCTTTTGACAGCACAGGAATCCACTGCCCCAAGGGGCAGTAGTAGCTATGTCAACTAAAAGTATTCCGTTGACCTGCTGTCTATACCAGGAGGTAGTTCAGCTTAACAGTGTCAGTCTGGGATGTGATTTTTTTTCATACCCCTCCAAGCAATGTAGCTGGATTGATCTAATTTTTTACTTGTAGACCAACCAGTGCTTTTCATGCGTAATTGACGTGGCATAACTTTACGTTTGATTCTTGAAAGAGCAGCCTCTGAAGTCAATAGATCCTGGCCTCTGTCATTTATCGGGTAATGTATGTTACAACGATCCGCATTGTTGGACTGATGCCAGGAAATAAGCCTCAGCCTGGCTTCAGTGCTTCTGCGTGTGTCACCTTTGTTACTGGTCCAATGCTCCACTTGCCCCACAGCTCTGGTCAGAGGCTCAAAGTGCTGCAGGTCACCTCTCTCTCCAGCACAGTGCAGCCGTTTTGACCACACCCTACCCTCTCATTCCCCACGTTCCCAAACCCATTCATAATATACGGCCCCTTTCGTCTAGTGGTGCAAACACCGACTCCATTAAATTCTACTCCTGGCACTGTCTTAACCAAATGTTTCTCCTTTTACCTTTCAAGACTTTTCCATATTCTGGGTTCTCTGCTGTTGGGTTAACTGTGGGAGGAGTGGCTGAGTCCAGGTGCAGGTTGCTAGGAGGGATGTAAAATCCCAGTTAACCGCTTAACCAGGATCCTGCAGCCAGGCTGGAGCTGTGGGTGGAGGGCTCCTCTGGCCCGGCTCAGCTGCCAGTTACAGGTAAGTTCCCTAGTTGCTAGGTGGAAGGTAAAAACATTAGGCTTCCTGAGACCATAGCTTCCTCTGCATAACTTATTGAGATGGACTTGTAAAGGTTTGTGTAAGCACTTGTGCCCAATGCAGTGAAGAGGTGGGAGAGGGGGATTTGGTTTGTGTACCTATAATTACAGGTCTGTTTGCATCTGTTCTAATTAACAGGAGCCCTAGCAACTCACTTCCCTTGATACTGTTAAAGAAGATAAATACATTTAACGTGTCAAGGGTCGCAGTGTTCTTTCTTAGCCCTGTTTTTCTTCTGGCTAATGTAAAAGGATGTAACTACAGTAATTACTTGTTTAACATGTGCCCACTTAACACATTTTTGCAATAGCATGATTTTTTTGGGAACGTTTTTCGAATAACACGACCGTCCCCGAAATAACACGAAAATAATCAAGTGGTGGACTACTTTGCACAGCAGTATAAGTTGGTGAAAACAATGGTAATATGCATGAGCGAATGAATACACATGGTCACAGCGCTTCTCCGCTCACTCACGTGTTTCTTTGTGTTTTAACAAACCGCGGCGACTTGTGCTGCTAGTTATCTTGTGTTGCTAGATATCTAATGTTGACGTTGATGACCCAGCACCAACAAAAAATTGACTTTGCCGCCACCACCACCTGAAATGCAACCCCCCACCTTTTCCATGATTTTTAATGGGAAAATTGACCCCGCGTAGCATGTTTCGCTTAGCACAAACATTTTCAGAAACGCATCTATAGTGTTAAATGAGGAATTACTGTACAATAATTTTTGAGTGTCTGATCATTTTTACAATCCCTGTAATAGGAGCTCTGTGAGGGTCTGCAGTTTTTGTATATTTTGTTTGTTTTACTGAGCTCTCGTAGTGTCTATACTGCATCCAGCTTGGTGATCAAAATTCTCCTTTCCTTTCTGGTTGCTTCAGTGCCTCAGACTCTGTTTAGCAACTGTGGGTTGGTGTTAAAGTTACAGGCGTTCTTGGGCACTCCATCAAACACTTCCCTAGCGTTAAAAAAGTGCCTTGATTGAACAAGGAGAACTGAGAAGACGGTGGAAAGACTCCAACCTGAAATGGCAGGTTCCCCATGTGCTATGAAACCAGCCTTTGCTTCCCAGGGCTCTTGGTATGTTCCGATCTCAGCTGCCCTGCAATTTGAACTCTGTTCTTGGCAGGGTTTGAACTCTGTGTTTGTCCCCAGCTGAAGATGGAAAAACATCCTGCTCCTCCATTAGATGCTGACAGCTGCAGAGGCTGCTGAACTAGCCCTGGAGACCTTGTTTGGTGAATGCAGGAGGGTGATGGTGCAGCAGGACACCCCCCAGTGGCCTCGGGGAGATCCTCCTCCTCTGTCCATTCATTCAGAGCGGGCCTGTAGCTCTGCACACACTTCTGGTATTTCTTCCCACTCATTCCAGCTTCCCACTAGGTAGATATGCCCCTCAAGGATTGTTACTCTAGCTGTGCTGACCCCAGTGGGCACAGGTACTACATAGCTCCACTGGCCTGTGAGAGGATTGTAGCACTCCACGGCGATTACATCCACCTGCTCACCTTAGGGGCCCAGCTGGCTGCCCCCTAGGACGTAGGCACGATCAGCCACAGTGGCAGCGCAGTGCCAGTCCCTGAGAGTGCCAAGCCCTGCCTGGTCTCACCACACCTCTGTTCTGGGCTTGTAGCTGCACATGGTGCGTGAGTAAGAGTTGTTGATGTAGCCCCCGGTAGAATCTTGCTGTCAATGACGGCTGCTGCCATGCCAGCACGAGGGATCTCCATGCTGGCCTTGCTCTGCCAGCTGTTGGTGGAAGGGATGTAGCAGTCAGTGGATGACAGGAGCCCCTCTGCGTTGCACCCACCGATGGCATAGGGAAGGCCATTGTAGGCAGTGAGACAAGTGAGTCCTGTTGTGCAACATGCTGGCCAGCTGCAGCCAAGTGTTGAAGCGAACATCATACCTGTGGAGAGACGGAAGAGCCGTCACCTAGCCCCTGCTGTGGAGGGCTGCTCTGAACCTGCCCTGGGGACACTAGCTCTTCTTGGCAAAGAGAAGTTACTGATCTTCATGCAGCTCTCCAGCCACAGATGTTATATCACACCTGATTCTCCTCACGCTCCCTGCAGCACAAAGCCAACTGCTGCTATACAAACCTGAACACTGCTAGGCAGTACTTTGCCATTTCTGGAGGCCTTTCTCAGCTGCAGGAAAAATATCTGTGGCAGGGGCTGTCCTGTTTTTGTAGTTATGAATGGCCGGGGTCCAGCAGGCTGTGAACATGCTACTTGTCACTGAATATTCCTGTCCTAAGCCAGTCCTGAGCCTCAAAAGCTTGTAGCCGTGTCTCTTGACTTATAGGAAGCCCCTTCAAGTCCCCCCCTTAGATCTATTCTCTTCTAGATGGGTTCTCTCCTCAGTCCTGTAGTACTTGAGAGCCTGCTTGTAGGGCATGAAGTGTCCACGAGGTTGTTCTTTCTTTCATTATCTCTCTCCCAGAGGCTAGCAACTCTTGTAACTCTGTGATGGTTTTGTGATCTGGGAACAATGTCTCATAAGGATTAGACCAAGACCAACAAATTCATGTCTGGAAGGAAGGCAAAATGCTATTCATTCGCTCTGCTAGTTTTCCTTTGTAGCTTTAGGGTTCTACTCTGCAAGCCCCATCCCAATTGTGTCTTCAATTTCAATAAAATACTTGCTATTGCCAAGGTTACATGTCTCCTCTCTTAATTAAAATCCCTAAACAGTCCCATGACGTGTTTCATGAGAACTTTACGAAAGCCCAACCCCTCCACTTAGACTGTGCAACAAAGGAGAAAGACAAGCAAATTACATTACAGAGAAGGTGAGTGTCTGTCTCTCTCTCTCTCTCTCAAAAAAAAAAACAAAAAAAAAAAAACCACCTTTTCCTGTGGGGCAACAGAATGATGCCATCACACCACTCTGCGTTGCCCCACCCTCCAGCCTGAGTAGTCCCCAGGAGGGGAAGTGGCGGCCATGGCTTGGGGTTGTCCTCTAGCCCCTCCTTGGGGGGCACCCTGGGCTTCCCTTTGGCCTCTGGATCCCCTGCAGGAAGGCTAGGGGACGGCGGCAGCAGCTCCTCACTGCTCCCCAGGGCCCCAGTGCAGCGGGGAACTGCCACCTCCACCTGCGCTGGAGGCATTCGGGCTGCCCCGAAGCGGAGTCAGCAGGCAAGCTGAATCAGGTGCAGAGCCTCAGGTTTTCCTCCCCGCCCAGGAAGCCAGTGCCAGCACTCTAATCTTATGGAGGTGGGGGGATGAGGCTGGAGCACCAGGCAGGTGGGGCAGCGGTTCCCCGGTAGGTCCCGGGGCTCCGGAGTGCAGTGAGGAGTTGCTGCTGCTGCTGCTCCTGCCACCGCCACCCCTTGGCACGGCCCCAGCCCTCCTCCAGTTTCTGGGGGTGAGGGCAAGAGACCGGGGCTGCGGCCAGGGAAAGGGTTGGGGGGGGGGGGGGGGGGAGAGAAGCCAGGTTTAGTGTGGCCCTGGTGGCTGTGGGGGCCTCCCTTTTCCCCTCCCCAGCTGCCCAGGGATGGGGGCTGGTGCAGCTGTGGCCCTCCCCAGGAGCCCAGCCTGCCTCCCCCCAGAGACATAGCTTAAAAATTACTGGGGATGCTAATTCTGCCAAACTGGGAATCAGCTACATAACAGAACTGATAGTTTATAGAGAGATTTAGCTATTTAAGCAATCTCTAGCCAGAGTACAAAAGATAACTTTTAAGCGACACAAAAAAACAGAGAATGTAAATGAAAGTTGCTCCTGTATTCTGGATTTGTATCATTATCATTGTTCATGAATAAATAATGATGTTATGTATTTGTATTATGGGAGAACCTGGAGACTTCACCTGAGATCAGGGTGCTGTATACACCCAGTAAGCCACGTCCCTGGGAGCACAGAGCTTACACTCTTAAGTAGGTAAGCTGGGCAAAGGGTGAGAGGATGAGCAGTCAATGTGACATGACAGCGATGAGGAGAAATTCCAGGTCTTTTGTCACCCGCTCCAGTGTCCGCTCTGCTGGGCTACACTGCTCTGCTGAGCTAGCCCTTAGCATATCAATATTTTATTATCTGCTCTTGGAGCTATGTGTCTGTAGTAGATACTTCTGATGGGTTTAGCCCCAATTTTCCTCCTGCTCATTTAACCTTGTCAAAAATATCCTCAGTAAAAATGATGGAATATATTGCTTAGTGCATGTAATCCTTCCTATCCCTAATGGCTGGGTCTAGAGATTATAACGGGTGGAGAACCTCAGGCCTGGGGGGCTGAATTTGCCCCCCAGATTGACTGGATCTGGCCCCCAAGGCTCAGGGTTCCCCTCCAGCATCAGGGAGCCTGTACTGGCACTCCAGGCTCCCCTGCCCACCATGGGGCTAGAGCACACAAAATCCAGGCTCTGCTGTGTGAGAGGGATGTGGGAAATGTCTTTCTCCTTCTCAGGCAAGGACCACATCCATGAGTTTGTGTGCAGCCCCCGCATGATTTTCCTGTGGGTCAGCGGCCCCCGACCCAAAAAAGGTTCCCCATACCTGGGTTCTAACAGTCTCCTTCAGCTCGTGATAGGGGCCTGCATTGAGATCTCAGGTTCAAACCCATTGACGATTGTGGTAGATATGCATGCAGTCACTTTCTTGTACACTGAACACTTATTGTTTTAACTACACAATGGGGACTGTCTTGCCTGGAGGAAATTCTTGTTACCTGCATAGACTGCTGACTGCATGTTGAGCCTCGTTCCTAGTATAATTTTGATCTTCCCCCTCCTGCCACATAGAGGAACCCATCCATCACAATGACACACTGATTGAAACTTTTTGCTGGCATCTCAGCCAGCTTGCTCCAGTTTCCGTCCAGATCCCTGTAGCTCATGGGTTCCCAAACTGGGGGGGCGTGTCCCCCTGGGGGGGGCATGAAGAAATTCCGGGGGGGGGGGGTGCAAGGCGACCCAGCCCCTCCCCCCCACACACCTGTCAATCCCACCCCAAGTTTTGCTGCTAATTTTTTGGGAGGGGGACGTGAGGGTTTCTCAAAAATCAAAAAGGGGGCGTGATGCTGAAAAGTTTGGAAACCACTGCTGTAGCTGATATCCCTGCTAAGAGCTTTCTCACAGATTTTGGTTCTTCTGCACTAAAGAGCATTTTACTGGTAAGGGAGCAGATAGTAATTCATAGCCTCCACTAGCAGCCTGTGGCACTCAGGATCTTGCATCATCCGTGGAATTGGTTGAACTTGGTAGACCAAATGAGGAGCTGATATGGTGCCAAATTTAATGTTGCTCAGGAGGCTGGCAGCGTATGTGACTCGCTTTGGGTCAAACTCGAGCCATTTCATGGCCATCTGGAAGGTAATGACATCATTTGGGATCTGCAGGCCATCATCAATCAGCAGCTCGTTCAGCTGGTTAAAGGTGAGTTTCATGAACTGCTCGGTCTCAGAGAATTCCAGGAAGTTTTCCCGGATGAACTCTCAGGCTTCATCCTTGGCCCGGTTGAGGTTGTACATCTCTGAGATGTTGGTGATATACATGCAGTTCTCTACATTGATCTCCTGAATGAGGAAGTCACTGCACATGTTTAGCAAAGCATGTATCTGTAGGTGGCTGGCTGTTGAGATGATGCTGCCAGTGGTGTAGAGCAGCAGCTCTCAAACTTTTTGGGCTCATGTGTAAAAAATTTATGTGGAACCCCAGCGGTCCACTGATCGTATGTGTTGTACCTATCGATGTTTCCAGTATGTCAACCTTGCGGAGCCCAATTTGAGAAAAACTGGTGTAGAGGGAGAGATTCAGCTTCTCAGTGTAGGCATAAGTGATAATGGTGGTCAAGCCCAGAGGAGAGATGTTGTTGAGCTCCACTGGTTGCAGGTTGGGATCTCTCTTCAGCAGGCTGTCGAAATACTTGCTGCATGAAGCCATGATAAGTTTATGGACATCAAAGGATTTAGTTTTGGTGGCAATGGTGAGGTCACAGAGGAACCACTCTTGCTGCATTTGACACATCACCTCCAGGAGACTGCCTCCATGGTAGGGGTTCTTCATCTCGGTGGCAGTGCAGCAGAAGCCATTGGAGCCGTTTTCAAACAGACCGTTCAAGTGGTTGAGGTGATCAATGTCCAGCAAAGTGTCCTCCACTATCATGTGGGTCATGGAACCCTCGCCCCTGTGCACTTTGTTCTTCTTGGGACTCTTCTTCTTGGGTGCCACCTCAGCAGAGGTTGGTGCCAGATGATAATCTACAGAGAGAGGAAAAGTTAGATGACACTATAACAAGAGGTACTGTAGATGTCTTGCTATGAAAGACATACTGCTAAGCAGTGGCTATGGTACAGGAATAGACAAGGAGTGGAGCTGCTTAAAAAATTGTCAGTTTTTTCCTTTAGAAAACTGAATTTTGCTGAAATCCCCCCCCCCCCCAATCATATACATTTGGACAAAATTTTGTAATGGAAAAAATTGGGGGGAATTGAAAATGTAGGATGTGAATAGTTTTGAAAATTTGGATCATTGTTACTGTTAGAAATTAAATTAAACACTTTAACCACACTCTGGATAACAAAGGTATATTTGGAAGCCACTTTTATTCTGCATTAGTAGTAAAGAACTGGCAATCTCCAGTAGAAAAACAGAGGTGTTGGGGGACTAGGTAATAACTTAGGGTATGTCTACACAGCAAAGTTATTTCAAAATAACTTTCTTAGCGTCTACACAAGCCAACTGCTATTTCAAAATTAATTCAAAATAGTGGAGGGCTTATTTCGAAATTGGTAAACCTCATTCCATGAGGAATAGCGCCAATTTCGAAATTGCTATTTCGAAATAAGCGCTGTGTAGATGCTTATTTCGAAATAGGGGGCCTCCAGCCCTTCCACGCTTAGCCTCATTTGCATATTTGTGGGGAGAGAAAAGGCTTGTGCTGGATGCTGCAGCCCTCCTTCCCCGTCCCCAATTCATACAAGGATGCATAAAACCATACACAAAATAGACAATCACCAAGGAGGTGAAAGGGGCTGGCTGGAGACTGCCCCAGCCCTAGGGTTGCCAGATGGTTTAACCAAAAACACTGAACCCTCTCTTCCCCCCCAAAAAAAACACTTGAGGAAAAAAAAGGGGGGGGACTAAAGTTGTTAAGGAAAATAAAAAAGGGACCCTGACAATTATTAAGCAAAAACAAAATTTAAAAATACAAAAAAACCCATCATGGCCCCTTTAAGGCCTGTGAGGCATTTTTTGCTGGTGGCCATCTTGTTTTCTTACTCTGTGCCAGAATATAGCTTCTCTGCGGAACCACGTAAGTGGAGGGAAGGGGTGGGGAATGGGCCCGATTGCTGAGTGTGTTAGGGTTGTCTGGTATTTTTAGAACATAAGAACGGCTGTACTGGGTCAGACCAAAGGTCCATCTAGCCCAGTGTCCTGTCTGCCGACAGTGGCCAGTACCAGGTGCCCCAGAGAGGGTGGACCGAAGACAATGATCAAGCGACTTGTCTCCTGTCATCCCTCTCCAGCCTCTGGCAAACAGAGGCCAGGGACATCAATTCTATAATAGCCTTTTATGGACCTAACCTCCATGAAATTATCCAGCTTCTCCTTAAACTCTGTTATAGTGCTAGCCTTCACAGCTTCCTCTGGCAAGGAGTTCCACAGGTTGACTACACGCTGTGTGAAGAACTTTCTTTTATTAGTTTTAAACCTGATACCCATTAATTTCATTTGGTGTTCTCTAGTTCTTCTATTATGGGAACTAATAAATAACTTTACTTCATTCGCCCTCTCCACACCATTCATGATTTTATAGACCTCATTAATATATCCTCCCTTGGTCTCCTCTTTTCTAAACTGAAAAGTCCCAGTCGCTTTAACCTCTCCTCATATGGGACCCGTTCCAAATCCCTAATCATTTTAGTTGCCCTTTTCTGAACCCTTTCCAAGACCAAAATATCTTTTTTGAGATGGAGACCACATCTGTACACAGTATTCAAGATGTGGGCGTACAATAGATTTATACAGGGGCAGTAAGATATTCTGTGTCTTATTTTCCATCCCTTTCTTAATTTCTTATTTGCCTTTTTGACTGCCGCTGCACACTATGTGGAAGTTTTCAGAGAACTGTCCACAATAACTCCACGATCTCTTTCCTGATTTGTCATAGCCAAATTAGCCCCCATCATACTGTACGTATAGTTGGGGTTATTTTTCCCGATGTGCATTACTTTACACTTATCCACATTAAATTTCATTTGCCATTTTGTTGCCCAATCACTCAGTTTGGTGAGATCTTTTTGGAGTCCCTCACAGTCTGCTTCTGTCTTGACTATCCTAAACAGTTTGGTATCATCCGCAAACTTTACCACCTCACTGCTTACCCCTTTCTCCAGATCATTTATGAATAAGTTGAAAAGGATTGGTCCTAGGGCTGACCCTTTGGGGATAGTTACCCCTCTCCATTCTGAAAATTTACCATTTATTCCTAACCTTTGTTTCCTGTCTTTTAACCAGTTCTCGGTCCATGAAAGGACCTTCCCTCTTATCCCATGCCATGTAATTTACACAAGAGCCTTTGGTGAGGGACCTTGTCAAAGGCTTTCTGAAAATCTAAGTATACTATATCTACTGGATCCCCTTTGTCCGCATGTTTGTTAACCCCTTCAAAGAACTCTAATAGATTAGTAAGACATGATTACTAATCCCCCTTTACCTCCTGGCAGGGGAAAAAAAATCAGAAAATACCGGACATTTTAGGTGTCCAGTATTTTCTGATTATTTTACTGGATGGTATTTTTGCCTCCTGGACTGTCTGGGTCAATACCGGACACCTGGCAACCCTACCCAGCCCTGAGCTGCCCACTCTGTAGTGCCTTTTAGGGAGGGCCTGAAGCTCCCTCCCCAGCTGTGCCTGCTGCATCAGCCATGGAGAAGCGCTTCTCACCCAGCCCCAAGCTGCTGCGGTGGGGTTGTCCTCTCTCTCCGTGGCAGCCTGAACACTGACCCTCTTAACCCCAGCCCCACCCCAGAGCAATGATTTAAATGAAAAACAAAAATTAATTGAGTTAAGGACCTGAGCAATGCCAAGTAAATCTTCTAGTAAATAAATAAATGACTCTCCCCTCCCCCCATATGTTGGGGTGTTAATCTGTACTTTATCCCTGATGCAACTCCATTGACATAATTGAGTTACGCCCCAGGAATGCATTTGGCCCAAGTTACTTTTGATTATTTTGCATCTGTACATACTTTGCATTTTATTTAAATCAGAAGAACAATGAGTTTTACCATCCATGGTACCTGACCTGTCGTTCTATAATCTCCCATGGATCAGGATAGCTCTAACAAAGCATTTTGTTTTGGTGTCTGAGGGTTTATCTACATGGAGAAGTTATCCTGCTACAAGGTAGGGTGTGAATCAAAAGCACCATAGCTATTCCAGAATACGAGTGTTCACCACATCGAGTTACATCAGACCAGCTAGAGCAGTACAGTTACAGACAAGCGATGCTTGTCAATTTTCCCACATGAACAAGCCCTCATCCCAGAGTCCAAAATTCCCCTGATCTGAGAGGATATTTCTGAGTGGCATTATACTTTACATTCAAAGTGAAGCTGGGATTTTCAAAGAGCCCAGTAGCAGTGTGGGCAGTAGTTTCTACTAAATTTCAGCAAGGCTTGGGTCCTTCACTCTCCTAACTTTGAAAAATCCCAGGTTAAAAGTCTGGGTTAATGTTGCCCCAATGTCCAACTGCAAAAGGGAAGAGGAACCTTTTCTAAATGAAGTCAATTCAGAACAGGACAATTTTGCAATTTCTGGTCATATTATTACTGAGATTATTTTAAAAGGAATATTTTCCCTCCAGACTAATCCCTGGTTACATGCAGTTTGAATGGCCTGATGGGACTGAAAAGGGCACAGATAGAAATAAGGATATTTAATTTTTTTTAAGAATCAGTAATTCCTCCCTGCAAATTTTGCTACCCTAATATCTGCACCAATATTACATGCTGACTAAGAGCATTACCAAGTTAACAGCAAAGATTCACTTGTGGTTGTATAATTACCCTTTGTCCTTCGTAGGTTTTTGTTTAGATTATTTTCTTTGGTGTCTAATCAAATTGCCAGTGTCACTGTCAATTAGTATTAATATCACCAAGCACTTCCAGATAGTATAATAACGCAAAACTCTGTGATTTACAAAATAAGCACAACTTTCTTGGCAAACTTTGGAAGCCAAAATTCCAAGTTTAATTTAAATTACAATAACCTGTTTTACCCCCCTTTTTAGCCCCTTTCCCCTGTGCTATTCTTTGCTATCTATAGTCAAATTAAACATTACAAGTGACCCACACAAGAAAATATCTCTGTAAATATTGAACTTAAAAGGACAAACATTGGCTTTCCAGATCCATGGAGAGGAAGCTCTCTTTGTTTCTTACCTTGGTGATAAAATAGGTTAGTCCAGTGGGGACTGTGACCAGGGTAGAGGTTCTGCGCTCTGCATGTCAAGAGATATTGAGACCCTCAAACTTTCCAAATGCAACATCCTACCTGCCCTTCCCCCAACCCTGCTAGGCCAGCTGACAGTTCTTATCACATTAGCATTCACAGCAGCCTTCTGCTGGTGAGGCAGGGACAGCTGCCCTCAGCACAGGCCTGAGAGACCTGGAAAAGACTGGAGTCAGGAAGAGCTGTAGTCCCAGCAAAGTTCATCCTGACAGTGGCTGCCAGAATCTAGAAGTAGCAAATAAACTGCATGTGCTTCCAAAAACTTCAGATTGCTCTCTAGTCTGCCAGCTACCATTAGTGAAATGAGTGGTGGAGAATCCAAAAGCGGCCATTTGAGGACAGGGTGAGGGGGAGAGCAGCCCAGCAGTGGTGTGCCTCTGAGTGATACCATTTGATAAGTTGGCCTAAGAACCTCACCAACAGACTAGCAGGAACTAGGGCTGTAAGTGACTAGTTGACTATTCAATAAGCAAAAGCTTATCAGATAGCTGATGCACTAGTCAACTAGTTGCTCCCCCCCTGCTGCCTCCATCAGAAAGAGGCAGCGGGAGGGAGGGGGAGGAGGAGCAGCAGCTGGGGGCAGCTGGCTTAAGATGGTGCCCTCTAGCTCCATGGGAGGGGCAGGGGGCGCAGTGGTGGCATTCCACTTTTGAAATGTACAAGAGTCCCTGCTGGCCCTGGGCTTCATGCAGCATTTATCTATTCGATTAGTTGATTAATCTAATTTTAATGTCCCTAGCAGGAATGGAAGAAACAAATCTGTTAGTGTCAGGATGGTGCACAGGAACTGTGACTTTGACAATTAACATTATTAAGTATTATTGCTAATAACATCTAGGAGCCTGAGTCCTGAGCTAGGGTGCTGTTGTGTGCTGTGCAAACCCAGACCCAAAAGACAATCCCATAACCAGAGAAGTTACAAATTTAATCAAAATGGGTTTTTGGCAACTATTTAAAAATCGGCTTTTCACATGTGTTTGCACCAGCCACAATTGGATGCTTGGATGTTCAAAAGGAATCGGAAAAGAGGCTTAAATTGGTTTCCAGACTCAAACAAATTTCAGAGAACTTTATAATGTCCTTTTGAAGTCCATGCAGTTCTAGAGTGAAATTCAGCCCTGTAGCTTGGGCAGACCAAATTACCACTACAATCCTACTTAAGCCCTATTTTGAGTAGGATTTGCAGGTGTCTGGTATCGAACCGTACAGTTCAGTATTTTTGCCTCCTGTCTGGTAAAAAAAAAAATCAGAAAATATCGGACACCTAAAATTTTTTTCCTGGCCAGAAGGTGAAAATCCCAGGCTATCCAGCTCAATATGGAGGCAGCCTGGCAACCCTAGTGCTTATTGGGTTTCGCAGGGGAGCTGTCGGGCCCAGCGGAGGGAGGCAAGATGGCGGGCAGCCTGTTAGGGCCAAAAGCCTCACCACATGTTTCTTAAAGGGGCCATGCTGGTTTTTTTGCTTATCAACTCTCAGGGTCTTTTTTGTTTTGTTTCTTTGTTTTTGCTTAACAACTCTCGGAGGAGGGGTGAGTTCGGTATTTTTTCTGAAACCATCTGATAACCCTAATTTTGAGACTTCAAGCGGAACTTGTGAATACGCATTTTTCCTGGCGCTTTGCACAGGAGTGAATTCAACCCCTTTAGATGAATGAGGTAAACAATCAACAGAAAAAACAGCCCATAGATTCTTGAGAACCATTTTCCAGTCATCCAACATTTTCTTAATCATTGGATGGTAACCAGTGATGTCAGGAATAGTCATACAAAGGGGTATTTATACCATTCCTTCAATTTCATCATTTTTCTCATAACACAAGAAATAGGAGTCACCAAATGAAATTAATAGGTAGCAGGTTTAAAACAAAAGGAAGTTTTTCTTCACACAATTAACCTGTGAAACTCCCTGCCCAGAGGATATTGTAAAAGCCTGTTCTTTAACAGGGTTCAAAAAAGAGCCAGATAAATTCATAGAAGATAGGTCCATCAATGGCTTTTAGCCAAGATTAGCAGGAATGGTATCCCTAGCCTCTCTCAGAAGTTGGGAATGGGTGACAGGGGAGGGAATCGCGTAATGGTTACCTATTCTGTTCATTCCTTCTGGGGCACCTGGTATTGACCACTGTCTGAGAACAGGAAACTGGGCTAGATAGACCTTTGGTCTGACCCAGTATGACCAGTATGTTCTGATCATATTCCACAGTGTGTTACAATAACTCTGTGATGGATAGGAGGAGTGCTGGCCAGCATGCAGTGACTAAGGGGTTAAACTCAGGTAGCTAGCAAAGGTGTTGGCAGGGGGCCAAAAGAACCAATGGGGATACAGTGCTGCAATTTGAATTGGATATAGATACCTGGTCGGCTCTTCCTTTGTGTGGATACTAAGTTAAGGGCTGAAGGGAGCAGATGCAGGGACCAGAATGATCATGCCTTTAAGAAATATTGGACATGGGAGTAAACTGGACCTGGAAATACAGATCAGTATGGATCGTGTGTAGAGGGAAAAGTAGATCTAGTCGTGATCAGGGTATTTTGCTTTATTTTGGTTGTTTTGTTTGAACTTCTCTGTGTGAATTCATGTCTTCCCTCCCCCATTCACTATTTAAGAGTTGTTCCTAGAGTTTTTCTGTGTTTTAATTTGTTTTACTTAGTTGCTCTCTAACACTTAGCAATTAAATATAGTTTATCAAATATATCTTTTGTTTTGTTAATAAAAATCACTTTTTTAAGGTGGTGATTTGATTCTTGTGTCCTGGAAAGTAACAGGAGGTCTGTGGTATTTCTACCTGCCTAGACTGAGCGGTCAGCTACCAGAGATGGCAGCTTTGTATTTCACTTTTTTTTGATTCACGCTCTTTTAGGGCAAAAGAGCTTAGGGTACCCCTGGAGAAGGAATTCGTGCCCCCCCATTTCCTTTTTAGGGTAAATTGCTTGATGGTGGCAGTTTCGGTTTTGTTTTGTTTTCTCAGAGATAGTGCATCTGTGATTCTGGGGAGTTTTTGTAAAGGTATTTACAAAATAAAGGCAAGGTATTTAAGGTTTCTTGCAGGCCCCCATCTTCTGCACTTGGAGTGCCAGAGAAGGGACCGGCCCTGACAAACTCCCGACTAGTGCAATGGCATGGGCGTTGCATACACCTTTCGGTATGTTACATTGCCCAGTGTTTTGACTTCTGAGCAAAGATTTGCTCAATATATTCCTCTGATTGGATTATTATTGTGTTTTATATGGGCCTTCTAAATCTGGTGACAATCTAAGACAAAATACTGGTGGATTTAGTTGTGGTAATGCATATGAATCAGCAAAGCTGCAATGATTAGTGCTACAGCAGTGGCATGACAATGCTAGGCTAGCAGTTATTTTTTAAGTGAAAGCTTGAGATGGCTGAAAGTCAGAATGTATCAGCCTTCCCTTTCTGAATGGATTTGTTTTTGGTCTTGCTTTGTGTAACTTGGAACATCACTTGGTTGTTAAAGTCAGTGTGGGGTCATTTATAACGATATTTCAGATTATTGCTTGCAATAAAATGGAAGCTTGAAAACATAGCTTTTGACCAGTTGTATCCTTTTTTGATTTTCCATTTTCCAACTTTTCTCCCCTGTGTTTTGAGTGGAGCTAAAAATATATATATATATATTTTTAAACAATTTCATTGTACTCATTCCACCCCCATGCACTTTAAGTATTTGTATCTGTGTAAATTGCTGCTGGAGGCCTGCATGGTGCATTCCGGGACCAGGAGGCTCTCTGGACTGGTGAAAATTATTTTTGTGAGAATTTACAACTCAGTAATGTAATTAGTTTGAGTAAAATTAAATAAAATATGTTTTGTTTAAGAAATGTTACTGCCGTCTCAGACTTTTCTTTGTCCTGAATTATCTTAACAATGGAATAAGGCAGACTCTTCAAACTTTTCATATAGTTAAGATTAACTGAAATCTTGTGCACAAACTGTACTGGAAGACATTAAGTTGTAATTAAGCTCTGTATTAATGAATATCAACACCATAAGGGAAATATGAAAAAAAAAACCTAATCTAATTTACAATTTTTTTTTTTATCTGGTACCACAATTATTAAAAAAAACCCTGTAAATTGTATTGCTTATGGAATCATTATTAGGCTGAGTTATATTTGTTTGGATTCCTTAACCTAAAAGAAAGAAATACACAGTTTATTTTAAGTGTAACCCTAACTCTGAATTTCCTGAGTTTAAAAATTTTAATTTTGAGATTACAACCTATTTTTATCCTTTGATAAATCCTCTTATTCCTGGCTCCTTCTGAGCCTAGGTTTTTATCTGGGAATATAACTGGTAGACCAGATCATTAATATCTGCAATCCTAGAACAACCTGCTACCCAATAAATAGTAGATGAAGCCCATCATTGACCGGGCAAAGTTATTTTCCATAGGTTACACTTAGAGGAAAGTTCAAGAAATTAAATATATGTAACAGAATGTTATTACTGTGCTTGCAAAAGGGAAGTACAGGCAGTCCCCGGGTTACACGGATCCGACTTATGTCGGATCCGTACTTACGAACGGGGCTTTTCTCGTCCTGGAGGACGCGGGCGGCAGGACCGCCCAGACGCACCGCGGTCCCGACGCCCGCGTCCTCCGGGGCGAGAAAAGCTGCTCCGCGTCTCCCTGGTTTGCTGGGGCGGCCCCTCAGCAGACCAGTGTAACGGGGTCCCTGCCTTCTCATTAATATGCACGAGCAGTGACACTGAATAAACAATAACCACTATGAATATTTACACAGATGGTTCTAGCTTCTGCTGCACACGTCACCATGTGCTGCTGCACACAGCACGCAAGTAGCTGCACATGTCACCATGTGCTGCTGGACACAGTACACTCACCCCAGACAGTTAGAAGCTATTTATTCAGGCATCCAATCAGAGACCTTTGTTTACCCAAACAAGGTCCAATGAGTTTAAAGCTACAGCTCATAAATATTCATGGGGAGAGACTACTTAAGTTCTGGTTCACCTTTCCCGCTTATTCGCTGTTTGCTACTTCTGCAGCGTTCCACCCTATCCCCTGTCCATGTCTAATTGGTAGCTAGGTTAGTTAGAGGTTCGTCATCGAGTCTGTCCGTTAGTATAGTGCGTCGGTTCTACGCTCAAGCGGCCGGGGTATTATATTGCAACGGGAGGCGTCGTGTTAGTTTAGATAGGGATTTTATGTATCCAGTCTGGGTACAGGAGTTGCTTGTCTATTGCCGGTTCCAACTGAAGAGCGGAATCCACCTGAAGACAGTGCCAGGTAACTTACCAGCAGTGAATCCTGTGTCCAGGAGCGGAAGGCCCCGGAGGAGGACTTCACCACCTGCCTGCATCACACCCGTCCCCAGGGTCTACGAGGGATCGCCTCTCTGTTCCTGCTCGGAAGGAGCCTAAGGCTTGAGGTCGAGAGCACCGCAGAGGACATCGCTGCGAGGGATCGCCTCTTAGTCTCTCGCTAGAGGCTTTAATTAGCCAAAGGCTTGAGAGACAGGTGCATCACCGTCCATCGTCGACGACTGGAATTGTAATTATTGACTGTGTCATACCTTGTGTCTGTGGGTACTTTTCTATCCTCTTATTTCTTCCTGGGTTGGGGATATTAAGAGTGTATACCTATTTCCTTGTTGTACCTTTAAAATTTTTACAATATATGGTTTGACCCCCTTAAATTGTGTAACGTTTTTATTTCTCTGCGGCAAGTTAATCAACAAACACCTATGATAGATGAGGTTTGGTGGTATCTGCAACTTCCACTGAGGTTTAATTAATTAATTAGTAGTAATCAGATTGCAAATTTAGGCTTAAGCATCCCTCAGTGCAACACCAGGGAGACGCGGAGCAAAGCCACGGAGGACGCGGGCGGCGGGACCGCCCAGATGCACCGCGGTCCCGCCGCCCGCGTCCTCCGGGGCGAGAAAAGCTGCTCCGCATCTCCCTCGTCTGCGCTCCTCGGCGCTACTGGACCAACCTGGCAGCACCCCAGCTGCTCTGCCCCAGGCATCCCCAAGTCAGCCGCTGCTGAAACTGACCAGCGGCTGACTACAGGAAGCCCGAGGCAGAGTTGCTCTGCCCCGGGCTTCCTTGAATCAGCCGCTGATCAGTTTCAGCAACAGCTGACTTGGGGACACCTGGGGTAGAGCAGCTGGGGTGCTGCCAGGTTGGTCCCCACAGCGCCACACCTCAGCACTGTGGGGACCAACCTGGCAGCGCCCCAGCTGCTCTGTCCCAGGCGTCCAGATTCAGCCGCTGTTGAAACTGATCAGCGGCTGATTCCAGGAAGCCAGAGCAGAGCAACTCTGCCTCGGGCTTCCTGTAGTCAGCCGCTGGTCAGTTTCAGCAGCGGCTGAATCTGGACGCCAGTTCCGACTTACATACAAATTCAACTTAAGAACAAACCTACAGTCCCTATCTTGTACGTAACCCGGGGACTGCCTGTACAGTAAAAGAACAGTTTTAAATTTGTAGGATTTCAACTTCAGACATTATTTTTTTTGAATAATTACCATACATAATAAATTTGAATCAGAAACTCGTACAGCTTCTATTACTATTTCTGTAACTAATTTGAATTATTTTGTGATTTATAACAGTAAAATTTTTCTTTGCACTAAAATGACAGTTGAATAGGTGACTCAATTTTAATTTTGTTAGCAAATACTTTTTATGAACTCTAATCATAATAGTAATGACTTTTTTCGTATGAAAAACAAAACAAAAAATATTTAAACCTCTCACCCAGCATATTCTGGCATAAAAACCTCTCACCCAGCATATTCTGGCATTCAGCTAATTTAAGTGGCAGGATTGTTTATGCAAAATTTGATATCTGTAGGTAATAGTGAAGTATGACTTTATTTTGTACAAACAAATCCACAAACAAACTCTTCAAAATATATAATAGATTCTGTGTCTGAGCAGTGCTATGTATAATGACAGGATCAGACCAAATATTTTTAATTCTGTGATATTTCCTACATATCTATAATTCTGTGACTGGCACGCAATGTTATTGCTATATCTATATAATTAGGCTTAGAGAGATTAGATTTTTATCAGTAAATGTTGGTAAACATAATTTCCACCATTCTCACAAATCAATTAAAAAAATTAGATTGATAATAGTACCAATGTACAAGTAGGCAAAGTAAGAAAAATGGTGTTTGAGAGCTTAATAGAGGTTGAGTTCAAGGTCCTTACTTTGTGTATTTTGACCTGGGGTGTTAACACTTTGTGTTTGAACTTGTTGAATCGTGGTGTGGATTGTCAGGAAATACTGTCTGATATTCTCCCCTTCTGCCCAATTTACCACAGCTGTGAAAATTAAGATAAAAGCGGGAAGAAAAAGTACCAATGCTTATTTTTAAGCCTATCTGCCAAAATGATTAAGAAATTTGAATTTGGCCTGTATGTAACATAATGTAATACAGTGTTTCTCAACGTGTTCCCTGGCCCACTTTGAGAAAGCTACTAGTGGGCCTGTGCCACTTTACCTAAAAGGGTCCATAGCCATGGAGCCTCATGTCTCCCATTAGCTCCCATGCGCTGTTTCTAGCTAAGGGGAGTTATGGGAAGTGGCAGCCTAGGCCACGGTGTCATTCGGAAACATTACACAAAACTAGGGGTTGCCAACCCTCCTAGATTGGCTGGAAGTCTCCTGGAATCGGGCTCAATCTCCCAGACGTTACTGAAGCCAATCTGGGAGATTTAGCGCAGCAGGGTTATGGCAGGATCTCTACCTGCCTTAATTCTGCATGCCTCTCAGAGGAGATCGGCAAGTCTGACTTCTATGTGGAGAGACAGCCAGGGGTCTCTGCACACTGCATTGGATGAGGACTGTTGCCAGTGGGAGCTGCGAGGACAGTGGCTGCAGGCAGAGGCAATGCACAGAGCTGTCTGACTGCCTCTGAACATTGAGCTGGACCTGCCAGTTGCTTCCCAGGAGCTGCCCCAGGTGAGTGCTGCCTAACTGGAGCCTGCACCCCTCATTCCCCAATTCCTTGCCACAGACCTGAGCCCCCTCTCACAACGAAAGCTTGCACCCAGAACCCTTTGCTGTACTCCACCCCCTTTCCCTTGCTCTGAATCTAGGGTTGCCTGCCTGGATGTCATTGTCACGAATGGCATCTGGTGGGAAAGCTGACAACCCTCCTGAGTCTCCTGCCACACCCAAAGTCCCTCCCAGAGCTTGCACTCTAACTCCCTGGCCCAGGCCAGAGCCCCTCCAGCTCTCCACCCCAGAGCCCACACCTCAACTCTCTGCCCCAGACCAGTGAAATTGAGAGTGTGTGTGTGTGTGGGGGGGGGGGGGGCAAGGCTGGCCATGATTTGGGGGAGGTGGAGGAGTGGGGCAGTGGTGTTTGGCTTTGCGCCCTTAGGCTGCATGTGGGGTAACCACATGCCCAGGAATTGACAGGCGGCCCTGGGGTGCAGCAATGTGCCGGTGTCCTGGCAACCCAGCACTGACATGGGCTGGCACAGAGTCTGGAGCATGGCACCCGCCTTTACCCCCAGTAAACGCTGCTGGGTTCAAAGGGAGCCACTGAAAAAGCAATAGAAAGGGGTAGCCGAGGGGCCCATTGTGGTAGACAAGCCTCTTGCCAGCATCCAAGATGGCGATTACTCCTAAGCCCCGCAACTTCTTGCCAATACCTAAGATGGCAGCGAATCCTGTCACTACAGAAGCTTATTGCCAATATCCAAAATGGCGGCTTCCCATCGACGCGGAAGCTTCTTGCCAGCACCTAAGATGCCGACTGGCTGTTGACCAGACGTATGGTTTCCGTTTCCTGCCAGGAGCGAAGATGGCGGCGGCGGATGGCGAAGCGCCGTGTTGTCGGTGGGCGGTGAAGCCATTTCCGCCACGGAGGCCTCGCCAGCAGTAAAAATGGCGGACTCGGTGCTGGAAGTTGTGGGGAAGCTGCAGGCGAGACTCTCGGGCAGTTCGGAACCCAAGAAGGTAGCGGCGGGGCAGCGCGGGCGGGTGGCAGGCGCGGGGCAGCGAGGGCCTGGGGTCCCCCGGCGGACGTCGGGGCGGGCGGGCTCGGGGCCCCCGCGAGCTGAGGCGGACATGGGCGCCTGAGGGGCCCCGGGTGCCACTGCCAGGCAGAGGATCTGAGGTGGGGGGAGGGGCGCTCGGCTATAGGGGGCTTCTAAGGGTCACGGGGTAAATGGGGGCAGGGATCCAGGGACAGTTTCTAATCTCTTCTTTAAGGGTAGGGGGCTGGAGCGGGCCCCCCTTTCAGGGCCCCAGGGGACCAGTGGAGGGCCCCCCTTCCTGGGCCCCATGTTAGGGAGAAGGGATGTAGGGCTCAGCTCCTGAGAAGGATGATAGGGGCTGTAGGGGGACGGGTCAGGAGTAGGGATGTAAAATGCTGTTTAAAACCTTAATGGATTAAACACTAAATCTGGCCAGTAAGCATCACCGGGTAATGTGGGTGCTTCCCTTTGGATCCTAGTCAGGCTCCCTAGGCTCTAGCAGAAGGGCATCTCTAGGAGGCCAGGCTATGGAAGAGGAAGTGACTGAGAAAAGTTGAGTCCAGGGGGATCTTGCAAGTGCAGTGGTCCCACTGGGCATGGCCCTTTGGTGGGCGATTTGTTTTGAACACACAGTGGGGAAGTTGCCATGGCGCTTCTGAATATGTTTGTAATAGTTTTAAGGAGTGCCTATATCTGGGCCCTAACCAGATAAATAGGATCTGGAGCCCTGTCATGTTATAAAATAACTCTTAAACTAGGATTTCAGAATGGAGTCCAAGGAGGATCCCTGTCCCTCTGGGATGGGTTATTCTATATTTGCATGTGAGTATTATTTTTTGTCATAGATATGGAATACAGTTGTAAAAATAATAGCTCTGAGGGAACTTATTTCTGGAAAGTACAAGTGATCCTTCCCAAGTGATGCTGAGAGTTATGGTGGAAACCCCATAATTCCTTGTGTAGTATTCTGGGTGTGATCATAGTGAAAAGCAGCTGTTAACCAAACCTTTGACTGGTTGCTGCTCAGGGAAGTTTAAGGTAGCTTCATTTAGGCCATGTTGCACTTGGCTTTCTAGAGAGCCATGGGCTGAGCTTCCAATCTTAAGTTCTAATTCTGGTTCTGACTTGGACTCCTTCTCTGTTCTCAGGTAAGTTGTTTACCCTGTCTAGCTTTTGTGTCCACTACGAAAATCATAGACTAGGAAGGGACCTCAAAAGGTTATTGAGTCCAGTTCCCTGCCCTCATGGCAGGACCAAGCACTGTCTAGAAGACTCTAGATCATCCCTGACAGGTGTCTAACCTGCTCTGAAATATCTCCAGTGATAAAGATTCCATAGCCTCCCTAAGCAATTTATTCCACTGTTTAACCACCCTGACAGTTAGGAAGTTTTTCCTAATGTCCAACCTAAACCTCCCTTGCTGCAATTTAAGCCCGTTGCTTCTTGTCCTATCCTCAGAGGCCAAGATACCTGAAATTCACTATCATGTTCCTCTCCGTCTTCTCTTTTCCAAACTAAACAAGCCCAATTCCTTCAGCCTTCCCTCATAGCTCATGTTCTTTAGACCTTTAATCATTCTTGTTGCTCTTCTCTGGATCTTCTCCAATTTCTTCACATCTTTCTTGAAATGTGCTGCCCAGAACTGGACACAATACAAATACGTTAATATGTTGTTGTGGAACTGCATGCCTTTGGTTCATGTTTTCATGTTTACTGCTTCTGCAAAACCAGTGCTTGTCTACACACAGATTTTGCACTGATAGAATTAAATCTCTTTTTAAACCAATTAATGCATAAAACTGTGCAAAACAGCCTTAACTCTGAGAGAGATGAACTGTCCCTTCGTCTCCAGATGATAACTCAGATGCTCAAGGATAACTGATATTGGCAAATTAAGTTTTAACTATTTCACTGCTCATTGAAGCACGTAACAAAGGAGGGGGAGGTCTATAACCTAGAATCGTGGAATACTAGAACTGGAAAGACCTTGAGAGGTCATCAAGGCCAGTGCCATGCATTCATGGCAGGACCAAGCACTATCTAGATCATCCGTGGCAGATGTTTATCTAACCCATTCTTAAACATATCCAGTAATTCCAAAACCTTTCTTGGCAATTTATTCCAGTGCTTAACTACCCTGACAGGCAGGAAGTTTTTCCTAATATCCAACCTAAACCTCCCTTGCTGCTCTCTTCTCTGATGATAGGACAGAATAAGGAGAATAATTTTTCTCCCACCTCCTTGTAACGTTCTGTTAGGTATTTGAAGGGTCTATGAAAGTCTACACTTTCTGCTGTGAGTGACAACTCATTTTGGCACAAGACATTAGTACTTATGGCTTATCTAGGTTAGATCTCTGTGCATATACCTCAGTTAAAAAATTGCCATTTTTATGGTGCTTATTTCCTTACATTGTTTTCATCTGGAGTCAACATACACTTTTCATAGTGCTCAAAGATTCAGAATGTTGTTAACATAATCCTCAAAACATCTTTGAGACTATTATGTCTATTTTGCAAATGGGGAAACTGAGACAGTTGTCCAACTCAAGATTTCTTGGACCTTCCTCTCAAACATCTGGTTACTGGCTGGTGGCCCAGCCAATAATACGGGAATAACAATGTTTATCCACTTTTGTAAAGAGCTCTGAGTTCTACTGCTGACAAGTGCTAAGTATTAATATTATTTTTGGAGGGAATCTCAAGACTGTTGACATGGAGCACTCTGAGGGAGACCTTGGATGATATTGTCATAGGTTTTTAAACGGTCATATTTTCCAGTGCAGGTTGGTGCAAACTTTTAAAACAGAAACAATTATACTGGAGCAGTATTGTGTATTTTGTGTCACTTCAGAAGTGCTTGCTTTCTTGTATTAGTTAGTTTAAAAGGAGATTTAATTCTATCAGTGCAAAATCGGTGGGTAGACCAGCACTCACTGTTTCAGGTTTTGCAGATGCAGAAAACATAAAATGTGGTTGAAAAGAATGGGACCAGGCTATACTGAAATAATTTGGAATAAATATGCTTTATAAGCATTGCAATGGTCTAGCTGTTGAAAAAGGAGAATAAGTAGTTAAATTGAAATAAAACATTACGGTGCTTCACAGTACTACTTAATAAGTGAGTATCATTTGTATTAGGCTCAAGTTATTTTTTTTTTTTGTAAAGCTAAAAATACAAGACCTTTTTTTAAACATTCTCCAGCCATGTTTTCAACAGTAGCCTAGTGCAAGGGCATGAGACTTGGAAAGTGAAACTTTGTTTTGTACAGTAAACTTCCGATAATCTGGCACCTTTAGGACCCAGGGGGTGCCGGATTATCAGATTTGCCCGACTATCGGAAGGGGGGGCTATGAGCAGTCTGGGGTGGGGTTGGGGGGATGCCACCCCAGACCCCTCATAGCCCCCCCCTTCCGATAGTCTGGCTCTGCCCCGGGCGTCCCTGATTCAGCCGCTGCTGGTCAGTTTCAGCAGCGCCTGAATCGGGACGCCTGCAGGGTTGGTCCGGTAGTGCCGACCCTTGGCGCGGTGAGACCAACCCGACAGCACCCCAGCTGCTCTTGGGGACGCCTGGGACAGAGCAGCTGGGGTGCTGCCGGGTTGGTCCCGCAGCGCCACTCCTCGGCACTACTGGACCAACCCAGCAGCAGCCCGGCTGCTCTGCCCCAGGAGTCCCCAAGTCAGCCGCTGCTGATACTGATCAGCAGCTGACTCCAGGAAGCCGGAGGCAGAGCTGCTCTGCCCCAGGCTTCCTGGAGTCAGCCGCTGGTCAGTTTCAACAGCGGCTGAATCCAGATGCCTGGGACAGAGCAGCTGGGGCGCTGCTGGGTTGGTCTAGTAGCGCCAACCCTTGGCGCTGCGAGACCAACCCCGCAGCACCCCAGCTGCTCTGTCCCAGGTTTACCCAAGTCAGTCACTGCTGAAACTGATGAGGGGCTGATTCCAGGAAGCCTGGGGCAGAGCAGCTCTATCTCCGGCTTCCCTGAGTCAGCCGCTGGTCAGTTTTAGCAGTGGCTGAATCGGAGAAGCTGGGGCCAGAGCAGCTCCAATGGTCTGGCTGCCCGGAGCACTTCCGGGTTCCTGATGGTGCCGGACCATCAGGAGTGCCAGACCATCATATGCTGGACCATCGGAGTTTTACTGTAGTACCTAAAGACCACAGTTGTGTAAAATCACGTCTGAATACACAGTTGTGTAAAATCACACCTCCCTGCTCCAGAGGTCTTGCAGTCAAGACACAAGACCGTTTTGTGATTCATTCTTCTTGTATGGTAGTAAATAATCAAATAGTGTATATGTAATGATGAGTGAGTATTGCAGAGAACCATTTCAGCAACTGAAGGCCTGGTCTTCACTGAAAAGCTATATTGGCATAGCTACTTTGGTAAGGGTTTGAAAAAAAGCACACTTTGACCTTCATAACTATGCTGACAATAACACCCATTTGTCATGAAAGGGGGTTTCTGTCAACAGGGTTAAGAAAGTGGTGTTAGTATACCGACAGATAAATCCCTTCTGTTGGTGTAGCTTTGTCTATGCAATTGGGCTATATCAGTACAGTTTTCATAGTGTTGAAGTACCCTAAGGTGGTGTTTGTGAGTGACAGAGGTAACCAAATTTTATGTCTGATAGTGTTCATTAAAAGTTTACAACTCAGCGGGAAATCCTGAATTACAGATAACAACAACTGCATGTAACATTGAAAGCTTGGTAAAATGAAAACGAGGCATTGCCTTGATGGGCAAGATGTGATTTCATTGTGATACACTGTTTTATTTGTGCATGTTTAGAATGGTTGAAAAGTCCTAAACTCCTAACATTTGAGTTTTTTCCAAGCATGTTAAATTAACTTGATTGAAAAAATGCATACATCTTGCTCATCAAGACGGGGCCCTGAAAGCTACAAATGATCAAGGAGTGAGAGGAATTTCTGAGGGTACTACAAGGAAGTATAATTAAACCCCAACTGAGATTAAATTAGTGAGAGAATTTAGAGTAAATACAAAAGGAGAACATTTTAATAGTGGGATCTTTTAGGCATCTGAAAAAAAGACACATTGGCAGTGGAAAAGGTTCAGAAAAGGGCAACAAAAATTATTAGGGGTTTGGAACAGGTTCCATATGAAGAGAGATTAAAAAGACAGGGACTTTTCATTTTAGAAAAGAAGAGATTAAGGGGGGAGAGGATATGATAGAGGTCTATACAATCATGACTGGTGTGGAAAAAGTGAAAAAGGAAAAGTTATTTCCCATTCCCAAAACATGAGAACTAGGGGTCACCAAATGAAACTAATAGGTTGCAGGTTTAAAATAAGCAAAAGGAAGTTTTTCTTCACGCAATGCACAGTCAACTGTGCAACTCTTTGCCAGAGGAGGTTGTGAAGACCAGGACTTTAACAGGGATCAAAAAAGAACAAGATAAATTCATGGAGGTTAGGTCCATCAATGGCTATTCACCAGGATGGATAGGAATGGTGTCCCTAGCCCAGGGGCGGGCAGTAATTTTTGACTGGGGGCCACAACACTTGCGTGCTTCCCTGCCCACAGATCCTGATTGGTCTGTGGGTGGGGTAGCATGTGAAGTATTTGCCGCTCCCCTCCGAACTGCCAGCTGTTTTCAATAGCTAGCGGTTCCCTCTAGGTACCCATGCCCATGGTGGTGGGAGGAGACTTTGTTCACTTCCCCTTCTCACCCACCCCAAGGTCAATCAGGGCCTGGGGGTGGGGAGAGCATGCAAAGTCTGCCCCCGCTCTGCAAAGAAGCGTCACACTTGGAGTCACCCGCCAGCTGAGCAGCAGCTGGCGGTTGACTCTGAATGCCAAGCCCCTTGGAGGATGGGAGGAGACTTCGCATGCTCCTTCTGCCCCATGTCCTATCAGAGCTTGGGAGCGAGGAGAAATGAGCAATCTCCTCCCTCCCTGCCCCCGTCACCCCTCGTTTCTTTAGGGAAGGTGCAGGGTGGGAGGACACTTTGCTAGCTTCCCCTGATTGGTTTGGGGATGAGGGGAGTGTGAAGACCCTTGCTCCCTGCCCTCTGGCGCTTGGAGTTTGGCGTGCTCCCCCATCCCTAGGCCCTGGTTGGCATGGGGGCGGGGGAGCGGCAGAACCTCTTGGTAGGCTGGGTCCAGCCCATGGAGGCCCGTTTGCCTACACCTGCCCTATCCTCTGTTTGTCAGAGGCTGGCAATGGATGACAGGAGAGGGATCGTTTGATTCCCTGATCTGTTCACTCCCTCTGGAGCATCGGGCATTGGCCACTGTCAGAAGACAGAGTACTGGGCTAGACGGACCTTTGGCCGTTCTTCTGGATAGTCTCCCCAAGGAAGTGGTGGCCGTTCCGTTGTCTGAGACATTTGAAATTAGATGGGACATACCTAGGAAATGAACAATGAGGAATAATCCTAAATATCTAAGCAATTGTCTGACTGGTTCCAATATCTCCCCATCTACAATTTTCTGTGATTCCTTAACTAAGATTAGTGTCTTCATTGATACTGCCATTTTGCTTCTCAGCAGAAGTCCTCTCTATAGATCTTAAAGGGGGGTTGGGAACCTTTTTTTGGGTCACTGACCCACAGAAAAGTCAGTTGGGGGAGCTAGATACAAGTAAGAAGCAAAACAAACAAACCCACCCTCATTAACCTGGCTCCCAAGTGAGGAGAGGCAAAAAAAAATCCTTGCACCTCACTACCCTCAAGCTCCACCAGACTAGATTTTGTGGGACCCCCTTAGATCTCCAGGGGGGCCAAAAATGAGGGTTCATTGTGGAGATGCGAAAGGTAAACCAGTAAACATCACCCTTAAAATGTGATTCTTACCAGTTCCGGTTAACCGGTGGGGGTTGGAGCAACTCTGTGTGCTGGGAGCTGCTCCAGTCATGCAGGGCCTGCCATGGACAGGGATTGCTGCAGTGTCTGAAGCAACCTGTGTCTGTGGTGGGCCCCGCAGGCAGGTAAGAGCAGTCACTGCTTGTGTTGGGGGAACTGCTTCCTGCTTGCCCCTCCCTTAATTGGTTCACCAGTTAAACGGTATGTTTAACTCGGGGCGGACAATCATTTTGATGGGGAGCCACTTCAAGACTTTTGGAAAGTAGTTGAGGGCCACACTCTTCCATGATATTAATAGAAGAGGTGCGAGGCCTGGGATGGAAGTTGGGTGCAGAAGGGAGCTTGGAGTAAGGGAATGGGGTGCAGGAGGGAGAGGGGGGTCTGGGTGGGCATTTGGATGAAGAAGATGGCTGTGACCTGGGGCACTGGACTGGCCAACTACTCATTAGATGATTTACAGTAAGTTTAATTCGGAGAAGTGGCTGCGTGGACAAACAAAGGGCTGTGGGTGGATTCTGACCATTGAGAGCTCTTGCCTATATGGATGCAGGAAAGGACAGAGGATTTGGGTATGTGGAGTACAGGGGCAGGAGTGGAGAGCAGAGGGTTGGTCTTGGGTGCTAGAGTCAGGCTCTGGCCAGGAGACTTACCTGAGTGACTCCTGGCCAGCAGCCCAGCGTGTTTCTCAGGGAGGCAGAGAGCCTGCCCTGCCCTCACACAGGCTGCAAGGCCATCTGCATGTATGAATAACTGTAAGGGCGGGGGGGGGGGTGCTTCGTGTTCTGCCTGTTATTCAGACCGGCCAATGGGATCGTGCTGGGGGCAGGGGCAGCACCTGAAGCCTTCCCCAATCCCTTCTGGCTCACAGTTTTTTAAAGAGAAAAGGCCTGGAAGGTGCTTTTCTGAGTTGGGTGTGGGTGCAGCGAGGCGAGCAGGAAGCCTGCCTAGGGCTCCCTGCAACATCTGTGGATCAGATCCGGTGGTGTGGCAGGCTGGATTTTTGCCTAGGCGTGGTTTAACTAGTTAACCAATTAAATGAGATTTTTACATCCCTAGTTCAGTGCATGGGAGAGAGCTGGGGGTGAGAGTGCTGGGTCTGAGTGGGCGGGCAGGGCGTGCCAGGGAGAGGCCTGAGGGTGTAGCTGTGGAGTCTGGTGGGGGAAGGAGGGTGTGGGTGTGAAGATGGGGGAGGTGGGAGGGTGCAGGAGCCAGGGTCGGGGGTGGAGGGTCTGGGCAAGAGGGAGGACTCAGGAGCAAGCTGAGTTTAACCAGTTAACTAATTAAATTGAATTTTACATCCCTACTTTCAACCATGATAGTGCCTCAATTTTAGATGCTGAACACTGAGACTTTTGAAAGGGGACTGATTCTCAGAGGATGGGTGTTCGACCATGATTTTTAGAGAGTACCCTTTAAAAGATCCTAAAGTAGGCACAAACAATTTGAAAACACAGGCCCAGAGTTTTATCTCAGGCCCTTTCACAAACCTGCTGTGTATCTTTTCCCCGTGTCTAAAATAGGGATGTGAAGAACTAGTTAACTATCCAATAAGCAAATGTTTATCGGATAGTTGACAAGCTTGTTGACTAGTTGCCCCCCCCCCCCACTGCATCTATCAGAGGCAACAATGGGGAGGGGAGAATGGGGTACTTCAAAGCGGCATTGCCGCATAGATCCCAGGTCCAGACCCTGGGCACCTACGGCGGCGTTTCAAAGAGGCAGTGCTGCATGGAGCCCGGGACTCCCCATTGATCCCGGGCTCCACGCGGCGCTGCTGCTTTGAAACACTGGGAGGAGCCTTAAGGCAGGGCTCCTGCAGCATTTCAAAGTGACAGCACTGAACAGAGCCTGGAGTCAGTGGGGAGTCCCCAGCTGACCCCGGGCTCCACGTGGTGCTTTCGCCTTTAAAATGTAGTAACAGCCCTAGGGCTGTTGCTACATTTCAAAGGCAGAGATGCTCTATCAGCTAGTTGAATAGTCGATGCAAAATGCATCGATTGTTTGATTAGACAATTACCTGCAATTTAACATCCTTAGTCTAAAATGGAGATAATTTTTTCACAGAAGTGCTGAGGGCTAATCTTTACAATGCACTTTGAGATTCTGAAATTACACCAAATTGTTACTCTGATGCAGCCACAGTGCTGTTACCTTGCACACTTCCCCTCTCTTTCTGCAGCAGAATGTTATATTTCTTTGCAAATCAGTCCTCCACGTGCTCACCTTATTAGTAGCTTGGTCTGGCGTCAGATAACTGTGGTGATGAGTTGAGAGGTTTGCTGCTCAGATATTTCCCCCTCATACCATGCAACATTTTCTTCCTTTCTAATCTCAGTACTGTATGTCATTAGCATAACAAGTCTAAACACTTTGCTTGTTTTCTATGCAGCTGCTGAAAAGCCTGAAGAGACTTTCTGAGTTGCCTATCACAGTTGACATCCTTGTGGTAAGAACTAAAACAATCTTGTATTTTATGGTATCTTTCCTCGAACAGAATAACAAAATGTCTCCCTACATTGAAATTGGACCAGGATATTGGGGCTAACACTCAGTTCTTATGGGAAATCCCATGAAGCTGTAATCACATTAAATTGGAAATGAGCTGTACGTTTTAAAAAGTGATCAAACATCGCAATAGATTACTAAGGGATGTAATAAACACTTCATCACTTAGATCATGATTGGATTTCTTTCTAAAACAGATAATATAGTTCAGCCACAAGTTACTAGCCTTGATACTGGAATCCTGGGGTGGTTTCTGTGGCCAGTTGTACAAGAAGGTTACACTAAAGCAGGGGTTAGCAACCTATGGCTCGTGAACCAAATGTGGCTCATTTAGCAGCTGCAGCCCAGACAGAGGTGCAGCTGTTTCCAGGGTATGCTGTGTGGAGGGCAGCTGCTGGAGCTGAAGCTGGGCTGTGTGGCTGCTGGGTCAGGGCTGTGATACACCCCAGCCCCTGTCACCCCACACCACAATCTGGGCTCCAGCTTTGGCAGCCGTCATGCAGCCCAGCTTTAGGTCCAGCAGCTGTCCACCATGCATCCCTCCCTGGGAGCAGCCACAACGCAGCCCGGGATCCAGCTATGGCAGCCACCACAGGGCTGGTTCCCGGGGCAGACTGTGTTGGGGGCAGCTGCTGGACCTGAAGCCGGGCCGTGTGATGACTGTCAGAGCTGGAGTCCAGGCTGTGGTTTGGCTGCTCTGGGAGCTGGGGCCAGGTACACCTCAGCCCCAGACCCCGGAGCAACTGCCACATGTCCCAGCTCCAGTTCTGGCAGCTGCCCATCATACAGCCCTGGCCCCAGCTTCAACTCTTCCCCAGAACGTGTGTGGGGGGGAGGGGCATAAACCCTGCCCCCCAGGACATAGCAGGGGCTGCAGATCGCAGCATGGCAGCCCTCCCACCCCAGGACAACTTAGGGAGCTGTGAAGTATGGCCTGGCAGCCTCCCCACCTCCAAGAAATGCTGGGTTGGGTGCAGCAGCCCCTCCCAATTAGGGATTTTAACTAGCGAATAATTTACTAGTTGAGTAGTTGACAGAATTTCCATCGACTAGTCGATAGGCACTTCTACATTCTGCCTTTGAAATGTACAAGATCCCCAGCGGGGGCTCTTTTTCATTTCAAAGTTGGAATACTGTGTGGAGCCCAGGGCCAGCAGGAAGTCCCACTGACTCCGGGCTCCACACGGGCACTTCCGCTTTGAAATGTACAAGATCCCCAGGGAGCTCCTGCGCATTTCAAAGCAGAAGCACCTGCATGGAGTCAGCAGGGGACTCAGAGTCCCATGCTGGCCCCAGGCTCCATGCTGCACTTCTCTGTGCTTCCTGTGTGGCATTTCAGAGCAGCTTGACTAGTCCTTAACATCCCTACTCCCAGTCCCAGAAAACCTGGGGGATGGGAGGATCAACCAGGAACCACAGCCCAGCACGCCCCCACTCCCAGGACACACTGGAGGAGGGTCAGAAACCACTGCTCCTCTGAGGAGAAGCGGGGAGTGGGGTGGGGAAATTGCCAACCAGCCCTCCCTCAGAGGAGCTGCCAGGAGGGTCCAGAAACTGCGCGCGCGCCCTGCCCCCTGAGTAGCCCCATCTTCACTGCCACAGACAGCCCTGGTAGGTCCTCCTAGCCCCCTGCCCTTAACCTTCCACCCCCTGCCCTGATTCTTACACCCACTCTTCACTAAGCCCCACCACATTCCCAGCCCCTACCCTGCACCCCACACCTCCCAGCCCCCTCCTCTCACTCCTACAACCCCACTCCCTGCCCCAACTCTGGCACACACACCCCCACACCCTCTGCCCTGAGCCCACCCACCACACCCAAACCCCTGCCCTGACTCATGTATTATATAGCTCTTAGTTGAGCACATGTTCTGAATGTTGATGTAGTTTGGCTCTTTGGTTTGAAAAGGGCACTGACCCCTGCACTAGACTGGTAATGGCCTCAAGACCTTAAAATCCATACATAAAAATCCATATCTAAAAGTGGTCATGGTCCTTTTTCCTGTGGCATATCTGACAGAGGGCCTCCTAGCGCTGTGCTGGAATATTCCTGACTCACCACCACCAGCTGTATGCAAATCTTTCTCCATACTAAAATACTGAATGCAGGTCTGGTACAGCTCCTACTCTAAGCACTCCATTGGATTGCCCATTTCTCTGTTGGGCCATGATCTCTCATCAGCATTCTTGGAATGGCTGAGAGTTGTGTGTTATGTTCTTGCACACTGAAACCTTCTGGAAAAAATTTAAGTGAAACCTTTCTGCTTATCTTGTATTCTGGAGGGAATTTGCTTGCAAACAGAATATTTGAGTTCACGTTTGTTTGTTGCTGTTCCCCTCCCAAAGCTATCGTCAGAGCTTGGTGGCATTCCAAATCTTTTTATTTAAACCCTTTTAGTAAAAAGAATGTCATAGCAACTCTAACATGGCCTGGTATAAACTCTTGCTATAGCCGTCCATTTTCTGATGGCAAATTGGAAGCTGGTGGTACAATAGGACATTTTGCCTATATATCTGGTACATTAGGTAGCATTGAAACAGTTAAATTTAGTCTAGTTTTCTTGAGGCTGTGTTAACTTGAAGAGGGCTCTGGGTAACCAAGCGGATCTGGTAGTCTGACTTGGACAAACCTGTTTAGACAATTAAAGCTGAGAATGTTGGCTGGTTTGCAGAGAGCAGCTGAGGTCTTGTATCTTCCTTGCAGGAGACTGGTGTTGGGAAGACTGTGAATGGCTTACGGAAACACGAGCTGGTGGGAGACTTTGCCAAGAACTTAGTAGCAAGATGGAAGAAGCTGGTGCCAGTCACTCAGGAAGTGGAGCGGTAAGCTAGCCTGTCCACTTGTCTCGCTGGATAAGCTGCATTCAATATCTCAGGGGAGGAGATGCTAGATTTCTATGGCCCTGGAAGTAAGGTTAGGCTCCAAAATACTCATAACTCTAGAGTGATAACTCAGCTATGAGGTGCCTGCCTCATTGTGGGGTAAGTTTCCTGCCTATGGTAGCCACAGAGTTGCTGACTACTGCAGTTTTAGGTCTGAGTAAAGTTTGTTCAGGAAATGGTAGCATGAAGAAGAGAGTGACACTAGATACGTAGAAAATGTCTTCATGAAAGCAGGAGACAAATCTGTCGTGTGGTTCCATTTTTAGATCCAAGGAAAACCAAGACACTTCAGAGAGACTTAACCACTTATTTATTTATTACAAGCTTTAAGCAGTAAACATATTTTTAAGTTTTACAAGCCTTAAAAACATTTACTACAGTTTAAAATATTTAAGGTTTAAAATGTAAAGCAATTAATACAGCACAAAGTAACGCAAAAGCAATTAATAGAAGATTATTATAATACAGTAATTAAGCCTAATTCACCTGCACTTCACCTGTATGCTACCTATAGTACCAGGCGGGAGGTCGTGGTCCCTTCGATTCCCATGTGTTGGGACACCAAGCCTTGCTGCAGCCGGTGTGAAGGGGCCCATTACTTCTAGTGACAATGAGCACACACCCCCAGAGCATAAATGATCTGGAGAAAGGGGTAAGCAGTGAGGTGGTAAAGTTTGCAGATGATACCAAACTGTTTAGGATAGTCAAGACAGAAGCAGACTGTGAGGGACTCCAAGAAGATCTCACCAAACTGAGTGATTGGGCAACAAAATGGCAAATGAAATTTAATGTGGATAAGTGTAAAGTAATGCACATCGGGAAAAATAACCCCAACTATACGTACAGTATGATGGGGGCTAATTTGGCTACGACAAATCAGGAAAGAGATCTTGGAGTTATCGTGGACAGTTCTCCGAAAACTTCCACGCAGTGTGCAGCGGCAGTCAAAAAGGCAAATAGGATGCTAGGAATTATTACGAAAGGGATAGAAAATAAGACCCAGAACATCTTACTGCCCCTGTATAAAACTATGGTACGCCCACATCTTGAATACTGTATACAGATGTGGTCTCCTCACCTCAAAAAAGATATTTTGGCCTTGGAAAGGGTTCAGAAAAGGGCAACTAAAATGATTAGGGGTTTGGAACGGGTCCTATATGAAGAGAGGCTAAAGAGACTGGGACTTTTCAGTTTAGAAAAGAGGAGACTGAGGGGGGATATGATAGAGGTCTATAAAATCATGAGTGGTGTGGAGAGGGCTGATAAAGAAAAGTTATTTATTAGTTCCCATAATAGAAGAACTAGAGGACACCAAATGAAATTAATGGGTAGCAGGTTTAAAACTAATAAAAGGAAGTTCTTCTTCACACAGCGTGTTGTCAACCTGTGGAACTCCTTGCCAGAGGAGGCGGTGAAGGCTAGGACTATAATAGAGTTTAAAGAGAAGCTGGATAAATTCATGGAGGTTAGGTCCATAAAAGGCTATTAGCCAGGGGATAAATTGGTGTCCTTGGCCTCTGTTTGTCAGAGGCTGGAGAGGGATGGCAGGAGACAAATCGCTTGATCATTGTCTTCGGTCCACCCTCTCTGGGGTACCTGGTGCTGGCCACTGTCGGTAGACAGGATACTGGGCTAGATGGACCTTTGGTCTGACCCAGTACGGCCGTTCTTATGAGCAGGACCTGTGGGGCAAACCTGCCTCCTCCCACTGATTATCTTTTCTACACCTGTATTTATACTTGAGTTGGGCATTCTAGTATTATCTACCAATTACTTATTGCAATAAATACCTATTATGCCCATATTTGGGATACATCCTGCTCTTCAGACTACTGCCAAAAACTATATAATTGATTGACAGTTCTATGGCTGTACCTGTGATTTTTTTTCCTTACAGGCAGTCCCCGGGTTATGTACGAGATAGGGACTGTAGGTTTGTTCTTAAGTTGAATTTGTATGTAAGTCGGAACTGGTACATATTGTACCCCAGGTGTCCCCGATACAGCCGCTGCTGAAACTGACCAGCGGCTGACTACAGGAAGCCCGAGGCAGAGCTGCTTTGCCCCAGGCTTCTTGGAATCAGCTGCTGATCGGTTTCAGCAGCAGCTGACTTGGGGGCACCTGGGGTAGAGCAGCTGGGGTGCTGCTAGGTTGGTCCCCGCAGTGCCGAGGTGCGGCGCTGCGGGGACCAACTTGCCAGCGCCCCAGCTGCTCTTGGGGACGCCTGGGGCAGAGCAGCTGGGGTGCTGCTAGGTTGGTCCCACAGTGCCGCTCCTCGGCGCTACTAGACCAACCCGGCAGCACCCCAGCTGCTCTGCCCCAGGCGTCCCCAAGTCAGCTGCTGCTGAAACTGACCAGCGGCTGATTCCAGGAAGCCCGGGACAGAGCAGCTCTGCCTCAGGCTTCCTGTAGTCAGCCGCTGGTCAGTTTCAGCAGCGGCTGACTTGGGGACGCCTGGGGCAGAGCAGCTGGGGTGCTGCCGGGTTGGTCCAGTCGTGCCGCACCTCGGCGCTGTGGGACCAACCCGGCAGCCCCCCAGCTGCTCTACCCCAGGCGTCCTGATTCAGCCGCTGCTGAAACTGACCAGCGGCGAGAAAAGCCTGGTCTGCTGGGGGGGGAGGAGGGAAGGCCGCACTAGCTGCACCCCCCACCCCCCACCCCCAGCAGACCAGGCTTTTCTCGCTGCAGAGGACGGGGGTGGTGGGATCGCGGCGCGTCTCGGCGGTCCCGCCGCCTGTGTCCTCCGCGGCGCGAAAAGCCGCTCCTCGTCTCCTTGGTCTGCTAGTGTGCCCCCCCCCCCCCCCCGCGCGTCTCCCTGCAGCTAGTGGCCCCCCCCCCCCCCCCAGCAGACCAGGCTTTTCTCCCCGCGGAGGACGCGGGCGGTGGGACAGCCGAGACGCGCTGCAGTCCTGCCGCCCGCGTCCTCCGCGGCTTTGCTCCGCGTCTCCCTGGTCGTCTGGGGGAGTCCCCCAGCAGACCAGGGAGACGTGGAGCGGCTTTTCTCGCCGCGGAGGATGTGGGCGGCGGGAACGTTTCAGCGGTCTGCTGGGGAGGGGGTGCAGCTAGTTTGGGGTTCGCTCACCCCGTTCTTAAGTAGGGATCCGACATAAGTCGGATCCACGTAACCCAGGGACTGCCTGTATTAGAAATACTATGTACCAGTATCAGGTTTCTCCCAATATTCTTGGCATGGTTTCACTATACCATATACTCCCTACGCAATATTGTTTAAAGCACTCCTCACTCTCAAAGCTCCTCCCCAACCCCCCTTTGGCTTGGCCTACGTGCTTACGTGTACCAGACTTGAGTCAGGCCTGGGTGGGTTTGCTTTGTTAGAAATCCACACTTTGGGCAAAACAGCTGTAGTTAGTCCGGTCAAGGCAGGGTCGGACAATGCAGACATTATTATACTGCATTGACGAGGTTGTCAATCAAGATGGGGTTGTCCAGACTCCCCAACAAAATCCTACATCTCACTTCCTTCATTTTGTTGTAAATCTAGAGAGGAAGCTAGAGGCATCACAGAGTGGAAATCCTCTTTCTGAGATCTTCAGAAAATAGTTGTTACAAAAGTTCAGCCCTTTGATTAACACTAGCAGCTGTGTTGTAGGAACAGTGCTATGACTGTAGGGAAAAGAACTGACTGATTGAATCTACCACTTCCATGGCCTGACTCATGACTCTGTGGTACTAGAGACTGGATTGTAATGGCTGTTGTAGTGTGCTACCGTGTGCAGTTAGGAGACTGTATCCTACTATGGCTCCATATATTCCTCCTCTGTCTTGAGGCAGCTGGCTTGCATTCTCTGATTGCTGGAAAATCTTCAATCCTAGTAAGTTAGAGGGTGGAGTTTTCTGTACTGGAGACACTACCACTAAAGCCCTGAACATTGTGCAGGAAAGAATCATTAATGTTTTTACTACGGTCAACCTCCAGACACTCTTATTCTTCTGTGTTCCTGGTTCCCATCCATACTTAGGAAGTAGCTTCTTTTATTCTTCTTGATGGGTTTTCTCTAATTATCGGGTCGTCTTTGTCTCTCTTAGAAATAACATTGATTCAGAAGAACGTGACTGTGAGAGGATCAGCTCTAGGAAACGGCAACGAGAGCCTTCCCCAAAAGAGGATGAGGAAGCTGAGCAGGACTACTCAGAAGCATTCCAACCTTCCTGCAGCCAGTCACATGAGTCAAACTACAGAGAAAAGAAGGCCAAAAGGTATTCAGAGCCTGAGAGAAGCCATCAGGCCATCGGCTATGGCAGTCAGGAGGACAAGGGCTGGGGCAGAGATTCCCCAGAACATTCCTCGGATCAGGAATACTCGGACTATGGACACGCTTTGTCACCTGAGCTGAGGGAGAGCCCTCAGGAACTGTACATGGATCACTCTGCCTCTGAGGAACAAGAGGCGGAGCAGATAGTGTTTCATCGAAAAGCTAATAAAGGCTACAGCTTCCAGGACAAGCTGGTGGGAGGCCAAGAAAGGAACCCAAGCGAACCCCAAGACAAAGGAAACCTGACTCGGAGCAAAGAGTTCAAGTCCTCACACAAGGAGAAGCAGCGATTGGACACCAAGGGGGAGGTGAGGACCTCGGCCTTTAGCCCAGAAAGACTACACAAGTCCTCTTTCAAGGAGCAGGTCCGAGAGGCTCCCTCAGCAGGTAGCAGCAAGGAGAAGCTCAGGACTTTAGATAGCACCAAGAAAGAGAAGAACAGAGAAAGTGGTGTCTCCAGAAAGGAAAAGTCACAATCTCACTTGGAGGAGGCTCTGGACAACCACATTAAAAAGCAAAAACACCGGGACTCTGAAAAAGCCAAACTGGAAAAACCCAACTTGGATCGGGAGAAACGGAAGTCAGAGGGTAACTCCTCAAACAGGAACAAAGAGAAAGGACTTTCTGGCAGCTTAAAGACTGAGAGCAAATCCAAAGCCTCTGACTTGGACAAAAAATCCATGGGTTTCTCACCGAGTTTTGGGGAGGTGGAAGCAGAGGATGAATATGAACAGCCTAAAATGTCCTTTGAATCATACCTCAGCTATGACCAGCCCCAGAAAAAGAAAAAGAAAGTGGTTAAAGCCCCTGTTCCAGCTCCTGAAAGAGACAGAGGGCATGGCAAGCAAAATGGGTCTAAAGCCAGTACCAAGAGTTCCGACTCAAGCCGAAAAAACACCAGTCACAAGCAGGCAAGTGAAAAAAGGGCAGAGAAGAAGCAATCTGGGACATCCAAACCAAAAAAGGTAAGATCTCAAGAGAGTCTGAATGTGAGCAAATGGTGGCATTGTAATTGGCCCCTTCCATGGCAGGCATCATCTGTGCTACTTAGCAAAACCCTGGCAGTAATTTATATTCTCTTTGCCATCGCAGATACTGAATTTAGCATAGGGCTGGTGTTCTGTGGGGCAGTGAAACCTGATACATGGGGACGTCCCATCAGGAACACCATGGGACTGCATTCTGGAATGCCTCCTTCTAAATGCCATTTCTGCTGCTGGGTGAAAGGATTCATCCCGCGCTTGGCTTCTTACTGGCGTCCTTGAGCATAGTACTTGATAGCTTATAGTGGTTATGAGGGATTCGTGTGTTGGTAAGTGCAGGGATACTTAGGAAGCTCATGCTTGTGTCCTGTGCTGAAATTGCCCTGGGCTAGTCCACCAATAACATGGGTAGGATTATTAAAATGAAAAAATTTGCAGAAGCTGATAGGATGTATTCTTCTTCTTTGTTCAGTTTTGTGTTTCCTCTTCCTCCAGGTACCCACTGATGTGATGCCAACCTTACCTGATATCCCTTTGCCTGCGATTCAGGCCAATTATCGCCCACTTCCCTCTCTTGAGTCTATCACCTTCTCCCAGACGAAGAGGAAAAGTATGTGCTGGTCAGAGGGTGGGGCAGAATCTTTAGGACTTGAAGAGTCCTTGCCTACTTTGGGGGGGTTAGGGGCGGAGGGAGATACTAGTATGATTATCCTCCATGTGTGGAATCCAATGTGATTAGAATTAAAGCTCCCCGTGATTAAATTTGTGTAACCTCTCCCTACCCAGCCTCAGAATCAGTGCAAAGCTCAGGGGACTGGCAGCCTTATATACTATGGAGCCACTGTTCTGCCTCTGGCAAGCACCAATACCTGGTCTTCCAGCAGAAGACTTCTTCCCCCCTACCTCGCCCGTTGTACATTATGGGAAGGATAGGGGAGAGCCCATCCTGACCCTAAAGCATGATCTTTGATTATCCATCCTTTGGTGCATGATGATTAGCTTGGTTCAGCCAACCTCTGCTGTGCCTCTGAGCCTTGTGTATTGTCCGTGATTGTCTCGATAATTGCTCAGAACTTGCTCTGTGGTTCATTAAGATTCTTAGTGCTCAGGTGAAACTGTGATTCTGGTCTTGTTTCTTTCCCATATGTCATCTGATCACAGCAGTGTCCTCACCAGTTGAGGAGGGTGAGGCTGGCTTTACAGGACGCAGGCTGAATTCCAAGATGCAAGTGTATTCAGGCTCTAAATCTGCTTACCTCCCAAAGATGATGTCTCTCTATGAGCAGTGCATCAGAGTTCTCAACAACAATATTGACTGTGAGTATCACTCCTGCTTTGCTGTCCCCTGTCAGTGTGAGGAGAGTTCTGTGTTTCTACTGACTTAGCATTCCACCAGTATGGAAACCTACTAATGAGTGTCGTGCAGCGAGTTGGGGAGGGAGCACCTGGCTTTGTGCCATTTATGGCCATATCACTTAGAACAGTGGTTCTTAACCTGTGGGTAATTACCTCTTGAGGGGTAATTTGATATATTTCGGGGGTAATAAGTTTAAAATACAATGGGTGTTCAATTTTGTTCAACATAATGTGTGAAAACGAAGTACAATAAAAATGATTAATCATAATTTCCTTTTTGTGTCTTTCCATTTTAAAACGGAGGAGGGGTAATTTGGTTTATCAGTTAAGCTTAAGGGGTAACAGTGCCAAAGAGGTTAAGAACCACTGACTTAGAAGCTATGCAGGTATGGGTTATGCCAGTACTTGGATGAGAGACTTCATAAGAGCACAAGTGCTGCAGAAATTGGTAGCAGATGCTCTTGTTGTGTGACTGTACTGACCAATGCCCCAGCATATGTGTGGGGACCACTTCCCTGTGCGAAATAAGGCACAGAATTAGGATCTGATTTAGGAGGTGACAGGCCTTTGACCATATATGGTTTGATTATCCAAGGCTTTCTTTTGCAAGAATAGAGGTGTTGGGCCCAATGACTTGCTCAAATTCTGTTACCTGTAAATTTTTCTCTGTAGCTGGTGGATACAGTATATTTCCCTTCCCCTCCTGCTAGGTAATATTGCTGTGATCTTTTGCGTTTTGTGATGGCCACAGTGACCCCTGTGCATATCAGAGAGCTCTATTAAACACTTTCCCTCAGGATGAAATCTGTCAGATAAACACTGCTGGTGTCTGTCTGTCTCTTTCTGTCTTATAGCAATCTATGAAGTGGGTGGAGTTCCTTTTTCGGTGTTGGAGCCCGTATTGGAGAGATGCACCCCTGATCAACTGTATCGCATTGAGGAATGTAATCACGTATGTGTCTCCAACTCAAAGGCAGGAGCTAGGCAGGAGGGGACTGTTGATGCTTCCATGCACGGGTAATGTTCTGTCCTCTGGGAGGAGGAGAATGTTCGTGAGAAGGGTTGGACCATGGCTGAAAGGCTTTGGGAGAGGTCCTTAAGGAGTCCCCCAACTCTACATTCTGGCCATGATTTATCCCCTCCCAGTGCATCTTGCTTACCCATCAGCAGCCAGTATTTCAGGTGTGACCATGGGGTCTGGAAGGGCCACTCTCCAATTGCTCAATTGGGGCAAACTGCAAAGAAAGGGGCAGACAATCCCCAAAACTGGTGGATTATTCTAATAATTGGATTGATCATACCAGCAACAAAACAGCTTCTGCAGTACCCTACTAGTTATCTGGAAGCCAAAAATACAGCTACTTTAAAGTAATCCAGCCTTGGGTTTCCATTCAGACAGCCAAGTCAAATATGATGACAATTAAAGTCTTGTTCACCATATAATATTCTGCCAGTCTCAAGGGATTGGACATATTGCCCACCAGGTCAATGAATGTGTCATACTTTACCCAATACACGCAGCCAATTTTCATGAACTAAAATAAGATTCTTTAAAGAGTGATTATGGTTAAAAGATCATTATGCATGTGAATATGAATAATGGTCTTAGGTCAGTTTCATAATAGAGATTTCATATTCTAGATTGCTGAGTTGCAGAAAGTTATTTTAGAATCAGTTCTATTGGTTCTAAGACAACAGATAGGATTTATACAGACTGTCCCTATGGGCTCCTTTGAGGAAACAGCAGGATAATCTAAATAGGTTTCCAGCTCCACATCTTTCAACTCAAAACCTCCTCTCATAAGGTTCATGCAGACTTTAGAAGATGGGCTCAGGCCCCAGTGTTCTTTAATAGATCTCTGGCAGGCTGTGATAACCTCTTGACATCAGATAGCATAGCAGGTATTCCATGGGTGAAGAATAGGTACTATGAGTTATGGCTTTGAAATAAAACCTCCCATTTCCCATGTATACACGAGTCCATAAGAACGTAAGTAATTAGTTGCATTCATCAGTATAAGGTAATTATCCATTCAAGTAATTCATACATGGTTTACTACAAACTCCAAGAGAAATATAGACAGTTATATTATTGCACCCAAGTCTCATCTAAATGTTAGTATTTCCTTTTGATCTCTAAAGTGCTACCAGACTATTTGTAACAGTAAAAACTTAAAAAACAACAGACTAACTCGGCTACCCTTTTTGAAGATTTTAATAGAACATAGTAACAGACAGAAAGAGACATTTATCATTGATCAATTAATAAGATCACATTGTGAAGTTTCTAACAGATATAGGTAAACAGATAAATACAATTCGTATTTACTTCTAATACTTTGAGATTACAAGCTTGCATGTCAAACACGCTGGTGTCTCTAACATGACTTTGATAACCATCTACAGCAAATGGCCTGGTTCATTTCTGCACTTGTCTAGTATGTTCTTAAAGGTTCATCTGGGTCACTTCATCCTGCTGACTGCTTAACTCTTTCTGGCTCATTCACACCAGGATACCCCACACCACAGATGAGTTATTTCTGCCAGGGATTACTGTAAAAATCAACCTTGTTTATCTTCTGTCTCTTGAAATCTGTATCTCCTTCATGCTCCCTTGACTTCCAGGATCTTTGGAATTTGGCCCTGAAACCAGTTTTCCTCCTTGGCCAGGCCACCAATTGAGATCTCTCAGCATGTGGCTGGCTTTTCGGCAGTGTGCAGTTGCATTAACAGCAAGAGGTGCAGAATGCTAGCTGGAGCGTCGAGCTGCTCTGTTATGAAGCTGGAAATGTTCTGGTTTTGAACTAACTGCAGCTGGTTCTGTCCCAGGCCTTTGGCACTGGATTATCTATGAAAAATCATATTTATTGCTGTGCACTGCAGAAAGCTGCTGTTGGGAGCACCAGGCACAGCTGCTGAGTGCGTAATTAGACTGACGAAACTCCCAGCCCTGGGCTCTGAGCTGGTGTCTCAGATGTCTTTCAGTAGAACTCCTAGCCCAATAATGGGCTTTCATGTATCCTGCTTTCTTGTAAGTCGTATTGAGGCCCTGCCTCCTGTTTACATAAGAATGACCATACTGGGTCAGACCAAAGGTCCATCTAGCCCAGTGTCCTGTCTGTCGACAGTGGCCAATACCAGATGCCCCAGAGGGAGGGATCACCACAGGTAATCCTCACGTGATCCATCCCCTGTCATCCACCTCCAGAGAAACAGAGGCTAGGGACACCATTCCTACCCATCCTGGCTAATAGCCATTGATGGACCTAACTTCCACGAATCTATATATCTCTTTTTTGAACCCTGTTAAAGTTCTAACCTTCACCACATCCTCTGGCAAAGAGTTCCACAGGTTGACTGTGTGTTGAGTGAAGAAAAACTTCCTTTTGTTTGTTTTAAACCTGCTTCCTATTAATTTAATTTGTTGACTCCTAGTTCTTATATTGTGGGAATAAGTAAATAACTTTTCCTTGTTCACTTTTTCCATATCCGTCACGATATTATAGATCCCTATCATATCCCTCCCCCAAATAGTCTCCTCTTTTCTAAGCTGAAAAGTCTGTCTTTTTAATCTTTCTTCATATGGGACCCATTCCAATCCCCTTGTCATTTTTTCTTGCCCTTTTCTGAACCTTTTCCAATGCCTGTACTGTATATCTTTTTCAGAGATGAGGTGACCACATCTGTATGCAGTATTCAAGATGTGGGCGTACTGTGGTTTTATATAGAGGCAATAAGATTTTCTGTCTTACCTCTCTCTCCCTTTTTTTAATGACTCCTAACATTCTGTTTGCTTTTTTCACTGCCACGGCACACTGAGTGGATGTTTTCAGAGAACTACCCACAATAACTCCAAGATCTCTCTTGAGTAGTTGTAGCCAAATTAGTCCCCATCATATTGTATATATAGTTGGGATTATTTTTTCTAATGTGTATTACTTTACATTTATCAACATTAAATATTAAATTAAACGCTGGGAGGGGGATTGGTGGTGAACATGCGAACCACTCCTACAGCAAGGTATGCTTGCCAAATCTGTTAGTACTTGGCAACTAACTGCAGTCTAGGCAGGAGATGGATTGACTTCTGCTCATGCTAGCATGTAATGGGTACCCTCTTTCACTCAGAGGCTTCAGCGTAAATCAAGGCAGAATTGAGAGCAAAAAGAAATGCCACCTTCCTTTTGTTTTCCTTGCCCTCCAAGATAACCAGAGAGCAAAAAACATTAGCTGTTTGCTTCCCTGCAGCACACTGTGATTTCCCACACACAAGAAGGATCATGCGTATGTCCTCTGTTAAAGGCTTATGGCCTGGAACTCGCCATAAGCTAATCCCGGTACTTCTGAATCCAGCTGGGAGGAATGGTTTGCATTCATGCAGACACTCTTTCATTGAAAAGTGCCTAGCTAGTAGTATAGACCCCTCCTTTGCTGCAGCCAAATTCCCAGCTTCACTTTCTGAAAGGCAACAGGGTTTTGACACCTCACCTTTGGGCTAATGCTCTGGCCCCTTGCTGTGATCATGTGAAATAGGTAACTTCCTCATAGGGAGAGAATAGGCTTATTTACTGAGCCTTCAGTGAAATTCTGCCTTTTTCCTAGGGTTAGGGTAAATATTGGCTGAGAGTAGGGGAAGGGCAGTGTGGCACAGCTATGTAAACTGGGATGAGCTGTGTGATATAACTACTCCTCTCAAGAGGTTCCCTATCTCATTGCTTGATTCATGTGTCTGGGACATGCTGGATTTGTGAACTACTTAATAGCACTACATTTTAATGATATGTGACGAGAAGCGGGCCCCGGGGTAGCATGTGGGTTAAAGGTTTGAACTTGTGTTCTCCAGAGAGATACCAGAAAACTCTGTCTGAGGTAACTCCTGGGTCCATTTCCCCAGGTTTTAATTGAGGACACGGATCAGCTGTGGCACAATCATTGTGTCCGGGACTTCAAGAAGGAAAAGCCAGAAGAGTTTGAGTCCTGGAGGGAGATGTACCTTCGACTCCATGATGCCCGAGAACAGCGGCTGCTCATGTTAACGCAGAATATCCGCTCAGCTCATGCCAACAAACCCAAAGGTAAAGTAGGGGCTAGGTATATGGAGGCAGCCAGAAGGGAGAGGGACCAATGAATGAGATGGGGTGTGATCCTTCATGCTGGTGTGAAAAGGGATGTCCATTGAGATGGCTGGTTCAAATCTGGCCCATGTAAGGAGTTGGCTCAAATCACTGCTGGCTGAGTGAGGAGGCCATTTCAGTAACTTTGTAGGCCTCAGCTCAGCTTCCAGGGGATTTGTTCCCATAGCAAGCCAGCCCACTATCCCTCCTTGCTGGGACATCAGATGCCACAGAGACCGAACTCTTCTTTTGTTCCTAGCGCCGTCCCCCGGGTTGGGACTGAAGCCTGTTGATAGGGTACGCCAGGGTTGTGGCTACATCTGTTCTGAAATTTCCTTGCCACAGATCTATTGGTCTGGCCTCTCACTGGCAGAGGGTCAGGGAGGAAACTCTGCCCCGTGTAATGGAGTAAAAGCAGCAATGGGCAACCAAGAATAGTGAGTGAGTTTCATGAGTGAGCCTGCATCTCTCTGTGAGCCTCGTGACCTGTGGTGAGCAGCCCACGGTCCACTGGGTTCCATCAGCACACCCTCTCGCACCCCCTTCCCCGCACACTCGGGCACTGTAGCTCTGCACTTCCTACTCCTCTCCCTCCCTCCCTGCACTGTTGGAGCACCACAAATGGCCTGATTTGCACTCTGCTCCCTCCCAGAGCTTGAACAGCTGTGAACAGCTCATTTGTGGTATTCCAGCTCTGGGAGGGAGGGGGAAGAGTAGGAAGTATTGGACTCCAGTGCGTGAGAACATGTGGGGCAGACAGCGGGTCTGTGGGCCACAAGTGGCGCTCCAGTGGGCTGCATGCAGTCCACAGGCCACACAGCCACCACTGAGCAAAAGGGTGAGGATGTAGTGACTGGTGTTTCCACCAGGGAGGGTGGAGGCTTAGTGTTTTGTGACAGTTCAAAGGACTCACTTTGTGACTGAATCCTAGGGAAGGTGGTAGTGGTTTCTCTCTCTGCAGGTAGAGTGGCCAAGATGGCATTCGTCCATTCAGCAGCAAAGCCCCCTCGGGATGTGAGGAGAAGACAGGAAAAATTTGGAACTGGAGGAGCTGCTGTACTCGAGAAGATCAAGTGAGTCTTAAACCTTCCCCACCTGTCTGTCTGTTCAGGACCTATCCTTGGCGGCTTGGCAGTGGGAGAAATGCAGCAGGTTATTCCCTGAGCATAAAGAATCCCTCCTGTCTTATGAAGGCTAGAGGAAAGGGGCCAAGAAGATTGAGGATTCCCTCTTGCTGTAACGAAAGGGGAGGGACAGTTTTGCCAGTCAGTAGCAGTAGATGGCATGTGTATGTCTACAAGCCTGTGTCTCGTCTGTCAAGCTCTTGAGTTCAAGCTTCCCCAAGTTCCTAGTTGTCTTCAGGAGTAACTTAGGCCATCAGTTTTGGCAAGAGAAACTGGAAACCTGCAGCACAGGCTTGGGGTGGCAAAGAACTTCTCAGGTTCCCTCTCTCTGTGGAATATTACTTGGCAGCCATTGAACATACTGAAATCCTGTACTTTTGCAACATTACAAAGATTGAGAGATGTGATTTTTGAATACTGTGTAGCTTTGTGGACTGGAAACTTCTTACAGTTGTGGTTTAAACTTCATCACAACGTAACGCCTGTAACCTCAGGTATGAATATGACTATACTAAGAAAATTGTTAATCCATCCTATGTTACATTCACATTTTATGTGTTGAAGTGCAGCATAATAATGCAGAAATTACTCACGTACTAAAAACTATTGCAGAGGCAGGACATTGCTCCTGGTGGGAAACACTATTAGAGTGGTCACCTTCTGCAACAGGGATGCTAAATATAATGGTTCACCCCATTGTAGTAATCTTTGGAATCCAGTTGGCTTTATTAGTGAGTATAATCGCTTTGGCTTGCTGGGCGAAGAGAATTGTTCGAAGGATACAGGAAGCTGGCATGCAAAGTCATAGATAAGGCCCTTGTTAATAATACCCAGGAAGTGAGTCCAATACTCAGTTACCTGCACCAATTTCTCTATTCCTTCCACACTTTAGTGACACACACCTTTACCCAATTCCTAAGGCTCAAGGTACAACTCTGTTAATTTAAACACCCATCCTTACCCAATTCTTAGGGCTCATGGTGTAACTTCCTGCGGGTTTGCAGGATCTTTTGCCACCGAAAGAGCCTTACACAGTAATATTCTTATCCTCTATTTATTGACAATTCTCAAGCAAGCAGAATACACATGCTAAGCACACAGTGTCGTGCTCACCAATCCTGATAAAGGCAGGCAGACTTCCCTTGTTGGCCAGGCAAGGTCAGTCTTTCTGGATCTTAGCTGCTGCACATCAGTCATGTAGAGGACGTCTGGCAGCTCTGGTCTTAGGCTGTATCCAGGGCCAGCTCAAGCCATTCCTGTGCCCCTGGTGCGCTGCACACCTTACAGCTGCAGTCGGGCGTGCGGTGCCTGATTGCAGCTCTAAGGGGTGCCACGTGGCCCCCGGCCCCGGATGCGTGGCATCCCTTATAACTGCCATCAGGCGTCCCCCATAGGTTGGCGCCCTGGGCAGCTGCCCGGCTAGCTCCCCTCCACCCCCCTTAATCCAGCCCTGACTGTATCTTGGAGGTGAATTCTTCTTCCAGGTCTTCCCTCCTCCTTCTTGGTGTTCCTTTCTTCCTTTCCCCTTTTCCTTCTTCTTGATGGTCTCCAGTGTACATAGTGAAACTTGAGGCCTGCTTAGCTATACCGTAACCAGTTATCTTAGTATAATTGTACTAACCCATCATAACATATTGTAACAGAATTACCTAACCAATCATACCCCACCACTTTAGTTGATTTACACCTAGCAAAATTAATTATACAGCAGACAAAAACAGTTACAAACCAGACAGAGATCACCCAGACAAATAATAGGAAAGTGAGGACAATAATCATAAAATGTGGATTCCACAACCACAACTATTGGTAAACCGTTTCTTGCCAGACAAAATGCTGTTAACTAAGTTTTCTCTACCATTCTTAATATCTATTACTTTATTAGGTGATAGTGGGTGCTATTAGGACAAGATCTCCTCCTCACAGCCTAATGTGACACACTCACATTCCATCTAAATGGCATTAAAAGAATGTGACTCTAAGCTATACAGATAATGACTGCTGTTCTTCAGTCTGGCTGCAGAAGAAGGCTTTAGTTTAGGCCTTCCAATATGGCTACAGAAAAACCATATTGTTACAGTACATGATGCTGAGAGCAGCTTGGGCTAATGTGCGCGCCCTGGTCTGGGAGCCATTTTTAATCTTGTCTTCTCTACTGCCTGACTCTAGCTTTGGACACGTCACTTAATCTCTGTGCCTGTTTCCCTAATCTGTGAAGTGGGGCTACTGATGCCCTGTTTGTTGGGCCCTGGAGATTAATTGTTTGCAGTATAGTAAGTGCAGTTCAGCCCTGCTGCTGGGGATTTCCACCTCAGGCGTGCAGTAAGTTGTGTGGTTGGGACAGAGAAAATCAATGCAGCCCCTACCCAGGAGTGTTTGGCATTGAATTGATTCCTTCATTGGAGCTGTTTGACTATCCTCCATATTTCTCTGAATTGCAGGATAAAACCCGTCCTTTTCACACCCAGTAGGAGTTACGCCCAGGTGGATGAGGAGCAGTCCTATGATGGGCCCAGCACTAGCAGTGCCCATTCTGGTCCATCCCCAGGCAGCACCACCTCTGGCTATGACCCCAGGAGACCACCAGTGAAGAGTGAGTTATGTGGATGTCACTGCTTGCACTAGCTATTTCTAGCTGTCATTACAATGGGCACATAAAGCTACTTGAACACAGACTGCTCATATGTGGAAGAGATCAATACAGGTTTTGCAGTGAAATATTCTAGAGAGGGGTGTTCCCTTTCCAGCCCTCCTTTTAAAGGGAAGGGTGGAAAACCTGGTTCAAATTGCTTGCAAAGGTTTAGAAATAGTCTTGTGGTACAGATATTAGAGTAGGAATGGAGACTTGGGTTTGTTATCCTCTTCTGCCATATATTTGTTGGCAGTCTTGGGGAAGTCACTTAATTTTTCAGCCTCTTGTCCCCATCTGTTAATTGACAATACTGACTTGTCTCAGAGGGATCTTGCCATGGATAAATTCCCATATCTATGTGGTCAGAAAAATTTAGCAGTGGCAGATGGCATCGCTAAACCAATTAATAAAAACAGGGAGGAATTTAGTCCCAGATTTAAATGATGATGGTCATGGACTGACCCCAGCCCTGAGTATGTTCAGCTCAAAATGCAAATCCCACTTCTTCTTTTGTTAATCTTCCTTTGTTAATCTTCTGATGGAGAGGCAGGGCAAAAGTGGAGAGAGGAAACTAGTGGGGGGGGGGGGGGGAAGCCTGAGAGCACCATGGCCACTTCTAGAATTGCAGTATGAATGGTGCTTGGATACCACAGTGACCAATACATAAAGAGGGTGAATGCCTTTCAGAGGCTTGCAATGTTACCAATGGAAAGAGCTGATGGACCAGCTGAAGTTCTTGGCCAGTCAGAGCTAACCAGTGTGGTGGTTTTTGGAAAAATCTGAGTTTGGCACAGGGCAGACACTAAAGGCAGCACTAAAAGATCCTGATATTGCACAGTTAGTAGGGGGAGGATGGGTGAACCTTGGACTGTATGGCTCCTATTGAGTTCAATCCCTTTTCTACCACGTTGGGGCCCTGCTTTTCCCTGTGATGGTCAGATCATGGCATAGCCTCCCAGGAGACCGTGGAAACCTTGTTGCTTAAATTAGAGCCCTGTATGGGTACAAAATTTGTATCTGCCTCCAAACTGCAAATATGGTCCATAGTTATAAAGCAGATATCTACAGATTTGCAGGACTTCAACTTGAATAATTAAATCTAGACTGGATCTAATGTTAGGAGCCGTTCTGTACTAGTCTGGGACTGAAACAGACGATCCCAATAGGTCTTCTCTATGTAACTTCCAATTCTTTAGGCTGAGACAGTGTTGGCTTGTGCTACTTGAATGCCAGGGGGCTCATGAGAGCTGCAGTTCTTTTGTTGTTGTTGTGGCTGCTGCTGCTGCGGCGGGAGAAGGGGAGTTGTGCCACTGCTTTTAGTTCAGTTTTTTCCTTTGTTTCAGAAATCGCACCCATGATGGCAAAGACGATCAAAGCATTCAAAAACAGGTTCTCTCGAAGATAAGCTACTGGAGAGAGATGGGAATTCCCCTCGGAGGGGGAGTGGCATGGAAGGGCGGGGAAGGAAGGCACCCAAGTTGCTCACAGTCCTTGCCTTGATTGTGCTCCATGGATGCTGCAGCAGCTGAGAGAGGCTTAAAAATCTGCACAAGGATAACAGCACAGTGTTTTCCAAGCCAGCCCTCTGGTCCCTTTCTCTGCCTCCCGTCTTGCTCCCAATTTCTATCAAAAGTCCCATGTTCAGAATTATAACGCCATCATAAAATGTGAAGTCTTGGTATCTGCTGAGAATGGAAGGACTAGAGACTGATGTTGCTATTTAACCTCTTAATAAATTTAAAAAATGGTTTTAATGAATATTTCCCCCAGATATTATTTGCCACCCCCAAAGCCCAGTCCTGGTAGAAGGACCCTGCTTCTTTCCTCGTGACTTGAGTTGGAGCCATTTCCCTCAATGTGGATGCTGTTACAATGGGAGACTCTTCCTTGATTTCATGCCCACTACATGTTAAGTCCCATCTGGAACCTCTGGGACAAGGTAATACTGGAGGCCAATCTTCTTACCAGCCCTTCAGCAAGCTGGGTTGGGCCTGAGACAACATTCTCCAGTTGTGTATGTTAATGAATCCCAGCTCTCAACTTCTCTGATCTCCTCTTTATACAGTTTCTTAAACTGCTGTTTGGGAATGCTGAGAGCTGTTGAGGATCCTTCTCCCTGCTCTGTTCTCTTCCCCTTCGCTTTACTGGAAAAACACAAGTATTCTTTGGGTGAAAAATCACTGCTGAAACTGAAATTTTAATCACTCTCATGGGTTTTAGATTGGTCTCACTCTGTAAGCCAGAACAATTTTAACAAAACCAATGAAGGAATTGGTTTTATTTTTTTTAGCAGAAGGAAGCAGCTGTGTCTTGTTTCCCATGTGCCATACAGCATTGGAAAGGATTTTCTGAGTTTTAAAGCTGACACTTTATCCCACCCTTTCCCTGTAAATTATTGCTGGAAAAAACAAAAGCTTTAGTGTGTTGTTTTTAGTTTGTCAAACCACTTTATGAGGAAAATGAATCACATCTTATGTTGGTGCAAACACTGCAGTACGAATTCAAAACACACAATGTCTGAGGAAAAATCCCAGCTGCGGAAGGGAGGGATGAGGTTTTACCTTTGAGTGAGCAGCCTCTGTTGAGCTTGACAGAAAAGTAATGAGGACTTGGGAGCAAAATGCCATCATGAAGGTGGCCATGTGTAAGGATGTTGGCAATGTGACTTCAGTTAAATGAGCAGAGTTTCACTATGGCTGTAGCTGCTTCTGGCAGTTTTAAGGTGAAGGGCACTATTAGGGAGTCACTGTCAGTTATAAAATCCATATTATGGCTGGTAGTTCAGCACAAGCACTGAATCTGTCTTGGCAGATGTGAAAGCAAGTTTACCTGTAACACTATTAGCATAGATTTGACTGGGTTAGAGCCGGTACTGCTGTGAGGTAACCTGTTCTGCTCTTGATGGCTCAAGCCTATCTGATCTCTTCTATAAGAAGATCTGGAAATTACTCATTTGAATTGCTCCTAAATGAAATTGACTCCATAGGACATTCTGCCTTCTTTCCTCTAAGGAGAGCAGCTCTTGGTGGTAGCTGCTCAACAGCATTGCTGTTGTTTTCTTGTCTGGAAAATCCTGAACAAATGGAGTTGGCTGTGTATGCTGACCTGAAAACTTTGCTGTAAAGTGCTTACCACAGAGGGCTTGGGATGTCAACCCCTTCTCCCCCCTCCCCCCCCCGCCTACTTTTACACTTTGGGTGGTTCTTAGGCATTTTGAACCTCCAGGAAGTCCCAATTTTTATTTGCAATTTTGAAGATCTTGGAAGAGTTTTCTCAGAATTTTGTGTGTGGTAAATTTGTTAGTCCCAGACGCTTCAATGATGTTACCGTGCAGCATTTCAGTGTGTGTTGTGCTGTAAAATAATGCCTTTTGCTCTTGCATTTTGCTGTATTTAATTTGCTGTATTTTTAATTAGGTAACAATATATAATCTTCTGCCAACTGTTGTGCTACCATTTATTTCTGCTTTTGACTTGGGCTGTGGGAAAAGGGACGACTCATCTGCATCTGGGCCATGTTTAAAGAACCTTGGGTAAATCCTGAGAACCCTCTCAGGCACCATTAAATTGCTACCTAGCATTATTTGGTTAGATATCCACATCTGGACTGTGGATACTACTACTTTTAGCTGTGCAGTGGGTATATATCCCATTAAAACCTATTCTCTCGCTGCAGACCCTGTCATCTGTCAGTATTTTAGCCTAGTTTGGTGGATTTGTGGCAAAAGATACAAATATGGTTGCCTCTAATCCCATAACATTTCAGTCCACTTGCTCAATGAGCAAATCCTTTGTATGAGACCAACACTCATCCCTCTTCTACAAGGTGCTCTTTCTTTTTTCAGTCAGACACTAAATCTCCCAGGCTGAAAGAATCTGAATGCCTTTTACTGAGGGGGAGGAATAATTTTAGTAAGACCCAAACTAAGACAGCTGTTGAGTAAAATTGCTTGCTTAGTTTCCAATCTCTTCCAGCATTTGTTAAACTTGTGCAATTTTCTGTGCTATGTGCAAAGAAACCATCTAAAATCCATCCCCCCTTGAGTGCTTTCGCTGGGTTGGGATGAGTGACATGGGCAGGAGGGAGAGTTATGCTGATTAGCATTTGTACTTTAGTCCCCAACTATGTATATACAATTTTCTATGTTACTTTTTTGTGGTAACTATGGAGATTAATATTTTAATTAGATAAGTTATATGAAAAGAAGAAAATCATGTCTCAATAAAAGCCAAAACACTGGACAGTGTCTGTCTGTTCCTTTCTGGCTCTGGGTAATAAATGAGCATAGTGAAATAGCAAACTAGGAAGTATGATTGCATGGTACTGCTGATGAGCTGAATTTACCTTTTTAATCTGACAGCCCCATTTCCAGTTTAATTTTCAGAAGTCTCCTGTTATCTAGAGGCTATAATCCATGGATGGAAAGAAGGGTGAAATCCTAGGCTCACAACAGGATCTAAGCAGTTGTCTGTCATGTTTCCTTTCCTCCCTATCTGCCCCAGTCTGAACCAAGAACTATGAATTGATATTAAAAATACCTTTTAAAGCAGTATAAGAAAATGGCCTCTCCATGTTTATAGCTGAACGTGGCCACTCCATTTGAAAGCTAGGTAACTGAAGTTTGAGGATGGAAGGACCTGTCTGGCTACCGCACTCCAGAGAGCTGCCGGTTAATCCCTTGGCTGAGTTGTAACCCATTCTTATTAACTCACAAGGGTTAGGGTTAGGGTTTTTCTGGAAAATCAGCTGCTTTTCCCGGAAAAACTTGCCAGCTGTTTACACTGGCCGCTTGAATTTCCGGAAAAGCACTGACGATCTCATGTAAGATCATCAGTGCTTTTCCGAAAATACTATGCTGCTCCCGTTCGGGCAAAAGTCTTTTTCTGAAAGACTTTTGCGCAAAAGGGCCAGTGTAGACAGCTCAGATTTGTTTTCCGAAAAAAAAGCCCCGATTGCAAAAATGGCGATCGGGACTTTTTTGCAGAAAAGCGAGTCTAGATTGGCACGGACGCTTTTCCGCAAAAAGTGTTTTTGTGGAAAAGTGTCCATGCCAATCTAGACGCTCTGTTCCGAAAATGCTTTTAACGGAAAACTTTTCTGTTAAAAGCATTTCTGGAAAATCATGCCAATCTAGACGCAGCCATTAAGTTTTCATTACAGCCTAACCCTTTCCCCTATGGCTTTATTGTCTGTGACATATCCATAGAATGTATGTTGAGCTCTTAGCAGTACTCCCCTTGTCTCCCAAACTACAGCTTTATTGGTTTCCAGTCACTCTTAACTAATCACTCTGCCCTTCTCTGCATTCACACTGAGCACTTAAAACACTGTGTATGTACAACATCACAGTTCCAACACGGGCTTTAGCTAGAGCAGTCTACCCCATAGGAGTATGTCTAGCATAGTTCAAGCTCAAAGGAGACACTCTTATGGTGACACATAGTAAGTGATTTCTTGCCCAGGGAAGGGAAGTCTCAGTAGGGCAAGAGTCAGAGAGGTGCAGGTTGTGAAGAGCAGGACAAGCTATGAGAAGTGCAGGTGTAGATCTCCTGAAGCAGGATAATTTTACAGCAAGGCTGTATCTCGATTGGCCAGTTTTCCAGAAAATCAGCCACTTTTCTGGAAAAACTTGCCAGCTGTCTACAGTGGCCACTTGAATTTCTGCAAAAGCACTGACGATCTCATGTAAGAGTGTCAGTGTTCTTACGGAAATGCTGTGCTGCTGCCGTTCGGACAAAAGTCCTTTTGCGCAAAACTTTAGCGCAAAAGGGCCCGTGGAGCCGGCGCGGTGTTGTCAGGCGGAGCCAGGTGGAGCTGATGCGGTGTTGTCAGGCGGAGCCGGCGCGGTGTTGTCAGGCGGAGCCGGCGCGGTGTTGTCAGGCGGAGCCAGGCGGAGCCGGCGCGGTGTTGTCAGGCGGAGCCGGCGCGGTGTTGTCAGGCGGAGCCAGGTGGAGCCGGCGCGGTGTTGTCAGGCGGAGCTGGCGTGGTGTTGTCTTGCGCAAAAACGCCCCGATCCCGAAAATGGCGCTTTTAACGGAAAACTGTCCTGTTACAAGCACTTGTGGAAAATCCTGCCAGTGGAGACGTAGCCCCGGAGAATTGAGTCGCCCCGGCCCCGCCCCCGGCCCCGCCCCCTCTCTCCGCTCGGCCTCCGAGCAACTGCTTTGTCCGCTACCACCTGCCCCGGCTGGACCAACGACGGCAGGGGGTGGGTTTCGCGGCGCATCACGTGACGGAGGAATGCCCCTCCCCGACCCGCGCCAAGTACCGTGCGTCACGTGCGGGGGCGGGGCTATCGAGTCGCACGCGCCCCGAGCTGCGCGGCCGGGCCATGGCGCACGGGCACGGCGGGGGCGGGGGCTGCGGCTGCGGCTGCGAGGCCGAGCGCGAGGAGCCCCCCGAGCGCCGCGGCCTGGCCTGGGGCCTCTACCTGCGCATCGACCGCGAGCGGCTGCAGTGCCTCAACGAGCGGCGCGAGGGCAGCGGCGCGCGCGTCTTCCGCGCCTGGGAGGAGCGCGGGGACCGCAGCCAGGTACCGCCCTGGGGGGGAGGGCGCCGCCAGGTACCGCGTACCGCCCTGGGGGGGGGCAGCCAGGTACCGCGTACCGCCCGGGGGGGGGCAGCCAGGTACCGCCCCGGGGGGGGAGGGGGGCAGCCAGGTACCGCGTACCGCCCTGGGGGGGGGCAGCCAGGTACCGCCCCGGGGGGGAGGGCGCCGCCAGGTACCGCGTACCGCCCGGGGGGGGGCAGCCAGGTACCGCGTACCGCCCGGGGGGGGGCAGCCAGGTACCGCGTACCGCCCGGGGGGGGGCAGCCAGGTACCGCCCCGGGGGGGGAGGGGGGCAGCCAGGTACCGTGTACCGCCCTGGGGGGGGGCAGCCAGGTACCGCGTACCGCCCTGGGGGGGGGCAGCCAGGTACCGCCCCGGGGGGAGAGGGGGGCAGCTAGGTACCGCGTACCGCCCTGGGGGGGGGCAGCCAGGTACCGCCCCGGGGGGGAGGGCGCCGCCAGGTACCGCGTACCGCCCTGGGGGGGGGGGCAGCCAGGTACCGCGTACCGCCCTGGGGGGGGGGCGCAGCCAGGTACCGCCCTGGGGGGGGGGGCAGCCAGGTACCGCGTACCGCCCTGGGGGGGGGGCAGCCAGGTACCGCCCCGGGGGGGAGGGCGCCGCCAGGTACCGCGTACCGCCCGGGGGGGGGGGGGCAGGTACCGCGTACCGCCCACCGCCCCAGATACAAACGGAATGAACAGTGTCTCAGTACAAGTGTGTGTGTGTGTTGATTTTCCTAAGACTGTTTACTGGCACAACCCCACTGTGGGTGAGTGTGATTTTACTGGTTTAGAAGTCTGAGGGGTAGCCATATTAGTTTGTTTCAGCAAAAATGTTGAGGACTTTACAACAACTTAAAGCAGGGCTACTCAACAGGCGGTCTGTGGGCCACAGTGCAGTTTGGGTTTACATGGGGCTCAACACACGGCTTGTGGGTGGGACCTTTTGAACATGGCCTCCACTGGGAACATGCTCCGCAACAGCTGGGCATCTCCCAGGTGGGGTGAGCATTTAAAGATGCAAGCAGACTGGTGGCTGAACAGATGGGTACAGGGTGTTGGCATTTCTAGCCCCCAGGGAGGAGATTTCAGGAGTGCTGGGGCATTGTGTGAAAGAAGCTATTTGCATATATTTACATATATATTTGCATGTCCATGCAACCACACTTAGGTTGTGGCCCTCAGCATGTGCTATGAGTATCATTGTGGCCCCCAAGGCTTCCAAAGCTGAGTACACGTTTATTTGGGTGTAAGCTTTCCTGGGTGTTTTGTTAGGATATGTCTACACTTGCACCCTATTTCAAAATAGGGATGCAAGTGAAGGCATTGGAAATTGCAAATGAAGCTGAGGTTTAACTATTCCACGCTTCATTTGCATATTTGCATTATGGCGCTATTTTGAAATAAAATGTGCTGTGTAGAGGTGTTATTTCGAGAGCAAACTCTCTCGAAATAACGCGTTTACACAGCGCATTTTATTTCAAAATAGGGCCATAACGCAAATATGCAAATGAAGCGTGGGATATTTAAATCCCGGCTTCATTTGCGATTTCCAATGCTTTCATTTGCACCCCTATTTTGAAATAGGGTGCAAGTGCAGACATACCCTTAGTCTTTAAGTTGCCAAGGACTTGTTTTTACTGGTATAGTTTATTTTACTTGGGAAGGCTAGAATAAATTATACCAGTAAAAGGGGCAGCTCTGCCTTATAAGCTGCATCTGCACCAGGAGCACCTGGCTATATAGGTATGCTTTTGTTAGGGATGTGTAAGGTTAACTGGTAAGCATCGCCCTTAATGGATGATGCTTACTGGTTTCAGTTAACCAATGGGGGCTGGAGCAGCTCCCTGCCTGCTGGGGGCAGCTCCAGCCCCGTGGGGTCCACCATAGACAGGGGTTGCTCTAGGTGTTAACCAATTACACAGTATTTGACATTCCTAAATTCTACTGGTATAGTTTATTTTGCTCATAGAGGTGTTTTTATTATTGTGGTACAAAGTGCAGTCAAAACCAGTAGGTATTGTACATCAGCATGCTTATACCAACAAAGTGCTGCTAGTGTAGACATTCATAAGCCATAACAAAAAAGGCTTTTTGTCCCACACCTCAACAGACTTTCTAGTGCATGTTTCAGTGGGTTATTGGTTTAAATTTTTCTATTAAATATGTTAGAATGCTTACTAGTAGGCAGAGCAGCTGTATAACTGAATTATGATTTTCAGTATAAACAAAGTTCATTGGATAATGCATTGTTCAAATTCATTCATAACTCCCAACATAAAATGCAGTATATTAATATGGTTCCCAGCAAATGTTACCACAAAACTTTCAATGGAATGCAGGTATGAACTGATGCAGAAGGAAGTGCAAGGGAAGTATAATATATGGCATTACAGAATGTCTTCATTATCGGTTTCTAAAGGGTTATTTTTAATCCAGTTTTGTATCTTTTAGTTTGTCGAAAGTGATGATGATGAAGAACTTCTGTTTAATATCCCGTAAGTAACTGCTTGGTGCCATTTTATACCGTGTAATGCCCAATGGACTTAGTTTTATTTGTGACAAGTTCTTTACTCTCAGTAGTCTTCCTTGAATGTTCTTGGG